>NC_056463.1:16777229-17416978 GCF_008729295.1 Plectropomus leopardus
ACCCTTTGCCATGTGCTGTCCTCAAAATGACCTTGATTTTGCCCAAGAGGATTCCCCTTGACATTTTCAACACAGCTTCTCTGTGACATTTAATATCAATAACCCCTCTTCTACTGCCCATTGCACACATGACCATCTTGTATGAGTCACATTTAACATATTGAAATGTAGGCATGTGAAGCCCTTTGGGGAGTGTATCAACAGAGGACTGGATAAATGCCTTATAATCTGATGATGTAAGTCCTTGTCACAGACTCCAGACATTAGCCGTTCCATCCTCTGTTTATCACTTGACACATCAGCCCTGACTCTCCAAAAGGACGGGGAGCCTAAGACACAGAACAAAAACACCACCAAGAGTCTTTTCCTCTCTCTAGCACTTGGTCCTCTAATTACATTTCCCTCCTTCACTGATGTAAATGGGGATGTGTAATCATCAAAGCAAAATAGAGGCTGTTCTTGGCCCGCTGTGCAACTCTAATTAATACAACCTCCTTCATCAAATGCATTTTCCGCTTATTTCAGTCTGTCTTCGCAAAACATGAGTCTAAAGGCTAGAGGGACTGCTGATGCTCTAAATTATGTTTCTTTTTTGTGTTGCATTCACAAAAGTAAACAGGAATGGCTAAAGGCCAAAGACAAAGAAGAATGAGGCCAGCATTTACTGTAGTGAAGAGGAGTTCATTTCAGCTCATCCAGTTTTATATCAGTGAAATGATTGACTTGTTTGAATAGAAATGTAAAAAATAACCACTCAAATTCAGATTTAATTAATTAAATGACACTAACAAAAATTTGATTGGTAAAGATTGCATACAATTATAGTAATCATTGTAACATATGTCAACTATATTATTCTGCCTTTTAATGATGATCAAATTAAACACTTTGTTACTCCACTGCTTAGGTGTCATCCTGTCATCAAATGTCGTTCTACCAGCACAGCCAGACTATCGTCTCTGTGTCTCGCTCTCCCGGCTTTGATAACACTGTCCTTTCCTCTCTCCTTGGTGCCAGAGCAGGAACTCTGGCACCGCAAACTCTGGCACTGTCTTCATAGAAACACATCCTCCTCTAAACAGCAATTAAAGCATAAACTGTTATTTTGTAGAGTAGATCTGTCGTGACATGAAACTAAAGGCATTCTGCTTTCTCTCTGTTCATCCTTTTTGTTTTTGCCACGAGCGTCACAATTCAGTGAATGCTAAATATTTACTGAAACATAATACTAACCAAATGACCCAATGTTGCGAAATAATAGCACCTGTGACTTCTGAGACATGAAGTCAACACACCTATAGATGTTACTCTATTCCTGAAAAACCGCCCCGCAACATTTTATTACCGTTAATCATTAACTGTAGCTTTACGCGGTATGTGACTAATACTGGTGTTATGGCAGATGACAACAGCTCATCGGGTGGGAGAGGAAGAATGAGTGATGAAGCGCAGGAAAGGCTAACATAGTGGAGGGCAAGTCATATCTGTTTCACAGATAACTTATGGTAGGTCGGTCTCACTAGGACCAGCTTTGGATGCCTAATGTGCCTACTGTCTTTGCACTGTTAGCTAATCAGTGCTGTGACCCCTGAATAGGTCTTGTGTCTTTAAAGAGACGCACCTCTACTTCTATTTCTTCTCAATATTAAGATTAATATTAATATTAAGATCTGTTTGTATAAGAAACCCCCCATGAAAACCTCACTGATGCTGTAGGCTAGTTGTTAAATGCTAACAAAATACTTACTTTCATTTGTTTTTCCTTTGAATGCGTGTCTCCTTGTATCATGTTTTATCATCGTGTTTTGCAGGTCTGTGAATGTGGCAGAAGCTGATAAAATTGATTCAATTTCAAAGCGCCTGATGTTCTAATTGTTAATGGTAACCATTCTGGAATCAACATGTTGTAACACGATAACATAACGTAATTGTAATACTAAGTTATGATTCCGCTTGCAGACAGTATTGCCGAGCCCTGACCAATGCGTACACACCGGATGCATAAAAAATTGCATTGCGTCATTCATGTATTTGGTCGCTTGTTTATTTTTGGAGCAATTTCAACTTGCGCCAAGTGGCAAAGTACACATTTTTGTGTCCCTCGCGTCACATTCTTCGTGTCCATTGCGGCGCTCGGCCCGAATCTGTCCGCATCTTTGCATTGACTTTGAACGTAAACGTGGTAGCTTAGAATATTTCAGCTTTTCATAAAAATTCCCTTCATGAAAATTAACACTGCATGAGTTAGACTAGTGAAACAGGTTAGCTTGTGAAGGGGACAAAACTTCCATTTTTTTCTTTAAAAAACATATGAATGCAAAGTTGGCTATAACTGACATAAAGCTTTCCTATCATTAGAAAACACTGACCTTTAATTCATCACCTGAACAATTCTCTGCTGTCCAACAATCACAACCAAGCTGCCAAGACTCTCCATCAAGGCACCACGCAACATGACGTCTTCCACTCCTACGTTCCTGTTTTAATTTTCATCCAACTGATAGTAGTCTGATGTGGTCTCATTTGTAGTGATATTGAAGCCTCTGTTAATCTACTATTATTGCTTTTTAAAAACACTTCACAAAACACAGTGCAGAAAAGCTTTCGTTTTGAAACAGCAACAGAAACTGTGGTCTAAATTACTAAAAATATTGGCTGTGCTGAATCAAAAGATCAAGATCAAGATTACATCAAGATCCTGACATTTTCCAGCACTTCTTTATAGAGCTATCTGTTCAGACTCTTATTATCATGTTTTCCTAAAGGGAAACCACTCACAATGGTTTCACCTTTAATTGAAAGCAAAAAATGCTTAAAAGTTCTGGTCCTACTTGTTGCAACATTTTAACAAAGATTTCAAGAAAATACAGGATGATAGGAAATTGAAGAGGAAATACTGGAATTACAAATGAGCACAGGAAACGCTTTTGGCTCATTACCAAGTGCAAGGATAGTACAGTAGTATGGTTTATGTCAAGGTGTGACCAAGGCCATCGGTTACAGTACAGCATAACGTCACAAGCTGACACGACAGAGCTGGTTTCGTCTAACTGGAACAACCAACCAAACCTGAATATCAACACCTCTGTTAGACAAACACAGCACATTCCTCACTTGTCAAACTGAAAAAAATAAATCCCTTATTAGTAAATGACTATTGAATACTCTAATTTGAAGCTTGAGGCACTTAAAAAATCTATTCACTACAACTTTTTTCTAGTACTAATTGCTAATTTTATTAATAATTATGTGTAAAAAAAAAAAAAAAAAAAAAGTTGAGGAATATAGAGGTCACCTATGGATGAAAACCTACAGTATTTGTAGACTGTTCTGCTGTTAATCAGCACCTGGCCTAACCCAGTTTTTAACTATTTCTGCAGGGATGCTTCATTAATTACTTAAAATCTAAATAGAAATATAGAAATTGTTTAAGGCCTGACAGATATCCCTCTGGCTGTTTCTAACTGATGAACGGACAGCACTTACACACAGCAGGGACAGTGCTGCAGGCACAAAAAAACAGCCTATAGTAAGCTAGTGGTTCTCTAAAGTAGGTTTTGTGGATCTCAACTAGGACTTGAAGTGAGTGAATGAGCGTCCCAAATTTGTGAATGTTCTAAGTTATATAATATAAATAACATTATATCTAGTGTGAGTTCATTTACCTTAAGTCACAAGTTTGTTTGCAAAGATCTTACTTCAGGTAACAGGTGGCTCTTTCTCCCTGATTTTATCATCTCATTAAAATCAGTCTTTTATAAAACATAAACTGCACAAACTTAACATTAAGTACTGTGCAAAAGTCTTGGGCTACCTTGAACCTTGTAAGGTTATAAATCATAATATTTATTTCTCAGTAGTCTCCGTACTACATATACAACCAGAATATCCACTTGCATGTCTTTAACTCACAGACAGTACGAGACTTACAATAATAATTTTGGTATATTTAAACCAGGTTGCATTCAAGACATGTCCAAAGCTTAATAATGATTTTTTTAACTACCTGTTAGGGTTGTACCATGTTTCATGCTAAATACTGACTTCAGTTTGTATCTTAATGAGGAGTGCATATAAATACACACACACACACACACACACACATACATATATTTATATAAATTTGGCTTTCATATGGTAAAATTAATGAAATGTAGTTTGTTTATTGACTTTCATTGCTGTAAAAAAAGGATTAATTTGCAAAAGTTCTCAGAGGCTCATTTAGTTATTAGATCCATGGGGATATGCTGCTACCTTTTTTTAAAAATAAACTGTTAAGTTATGGACTACTAGGTATCAACAGGTAGCTGAGCAAGAGACCTACTATGAACACAGCTGGGTGACTTATCTGAGACTGCTTATCAGCACTAGCAGTCAGCTTAAGTGAGACTATTTTGAACCCAGTACAGTAGAAACAGCATGGCTGGTTGTAGGCTATGTTACTAGGTGTAGATTTCACAATAACCCTTAAAATAAAAACACTCAAACTCTTACTCTCTCTCCAACACACACAAACAAACACCACCGCCATTAGGCATACTATATTACTACTAACAACAAAGTTATATAGCTCAACTCCAGCACCATTTTCCTGTTTAGCTAGAGCTAGCTTTTCAGTTCATCACATTAGCTACACAAGCAAGCAGCATAACGTTGGTACAAAACACTTTATCCGGCCAGGTTACCAACCTTATTTGAAGCTTTGTTGGACATTTTACACTCCTATTCCGCTCCAAAAGTGGCAGGTTAAAAGTTGTTGGTGTCTTTGTGTTGATAATCACTTGCGGTATTTCCCTTCCAGTTGAATTTTCGCCCAGCTGCCGCCACGCCGGGCTACGTTGTTATTTTATTTTATCCAGGACGACGGGAAACATGTCACGAAAAGCCGAGTGGAAAGTCCAAAGTTCATTATCTTATCTTCGCTGCCTGAAACTCTAGCGTTAGTCCAGTCAGGTGCCGAGTCATGGAAGAAACTCGTGTTGGAAAAAATATGAAATAAGACCACCTTGATTTGACGTTTAGTCGCTAACCTCTGGATGAAAAGTTGGGGAGAGTAGGCATCACTCGGACGGTGTGCAGCAATGGCAGGCTGAGTAAACCTCTCCCTGCTCTGAGCAACGGCCGTGTCGTGTCTGGGCGGAGCGGACCATTGTATGTACAGAGGGGTGCAAGACTCTCGAAAAACGGGGGCATTGTCCGCTGACCGGGAAAAGTCTCCCCTAATATGCATTTTATGTTATGCAACACACGATTATGTATCATAAATTTCCAGTCTTCTCTACGCGCTGTTACTTATCTATCTTTATCAGGTTTTAAAAAGTCACCACCCCTGTTATCCCAGGAAAATAAACAGTCCGGGATACAATAAGAAGAAGCGACGCCGCTGTCCCTGCTGATGCTGAATGCTCACTTTCACTATGTGGTGATGGTGAGTGTTGTCTTGGTGTGTTACACAAGGACTAGTAGCCTCAAAATCACAAGGGTGTTGAGAAAAAACAAAGCCTATATTCCGTTAAAAAGGAGCTTAAATACTGCTCGGTAAAATAAGAATAAAAACAGGCTACATAAAGCCTGTCCTCACAACAAAACAGCAGTATATGTGAGCAGAATATTTAAAAAGTTAGTTGCATAAGAAATGACCAAAGCTGTTTTCATTCCCCGTGTTTATGGGAGTCCTTTTGAATACAAAATGAGTCAACAAAGTAAACAGAGAATCCTTTGGGGCTGTACTTTATATGTCAGAGTAGGGGGGTGGCTGCTGTGTGACTCCCCCCCAGAGCCACAAATATTATCCTTTGTGCCTCCCTGAGTGACTGGGGGAAAATTCATGACCCTCCCTCCACCATAAATAACCATATTTCACTGTTTCTAGCAATGATAAATGGTGTGTTGATCATTCAGGAGGTTTTTATTGGGAGCCAAATTATCCACAGCGGACTCTTCCGCTCCAAAACAAACAGAGCAGGCAATTAAAACAGCTATTAACACCAAATGAAGCAGTTTCACGTTAAAATCAGTGAACTTCTGTTGCAGTTTGGCATCTTGGGGACAAGCTGCAAGTCCTCAACATGCTCACCCCTTTTTACTCATGAGTTAATGTGAGCTCATCTTTTTCTGATCCACATGTTCAGGAGGTTTTTTTACTGTGAGCTAAATTATCGGTAGAGGTCTCTTACTTTTCAAAACAAATAGACCGGGTGATTTAAACAGATCAAAAAACGAATAAAGCAGTTTCAGTTTAAAAATACATCTTTTCCCAAAGCACTTTGGCACGTCATGTTAGTCCAACATGTGCCAATGTGAAGTTACCTTTTTAACCCCATAATTTAAGATCCACAAAGGTCTCTTCTTTGAAACAAACGGATCAGGCACTTTCACATTACACACTACAGCCCTTCACATTGCAGTTGGGCTGCAATGTGGGCTGTTCTGGGTAACTGTAGAAACATGGCGGTGTAACATGTCGATCACCGTAAACCAGAGACCCACTCCCTATGTAGAAATAAACCGCTCATTTTAAGGTAACAAAAAGAATAGAATTTAAATTGTCAGATTATACTCTAAATAAAACATATTTATTATATTATATTCCATTTCTGCCAATATATCCCCCTAAATCATACACACTGGTCCTTTTAAGTTGAATGGCCCTTCCCTAAGCCAAGTCAAAAAACATAACTCCCTCCTACGTAATAAAAAATGCCTCCCCCATTTTGCACCACCCCCTCCCCTCTCATAAAAAACGAACAGTCCCTTTTTTAAAAAATGCTTCTCAGCACAGAGAAACTGGCAGTGTTTGTGGTTGATAAGTCACCCCACAGGAAACCACAAAAGCCACTCAGTTGAGTTCTTATGACTTCCTAAACCAAACCCCACCCACAGGATGCAACAATCTCAGCTTGCATTGTTTCACGGTTTACTTCTGTTTCCAGCAAACAATATTAAAAGCCGGCCACAGGAGAAAACACAAAATGCTGAAGCAGCGTGACATTATTAAAGTTTAAATGTACAGCGCTTGAAAGCATACAAACACACAGACACACCCTATCTTTTGCAAACAGACTGAGCAATCACATT
This sequence comes from Plectropomus leopardus, assembly GCF_008729295.1. NCBI lineage: Eukaryota > Metazoa > Chordata > Actinopteri > Perciformes > Serranidae > Plectropomus > Plectropomus leopardus. The sequence goes on from NC_056463.1 coordinate 16,784,307, forward strand.
CCTGCAATCTAGCTCCTCTAATGATTACTTCCTCTGTATCTTTCTCGCTCAACTGTGGAGGAGGGCTTTGTGGCAGGGTAGGTGGTCTAAGGGGTTAATTCCCGCCAGACGTAATCCTACAAGGATAAAATACCACCAGGCAGGAGTAGCAGACACATCTGAAGGTTGCAAGCAGAGAATGACCTCCAGAAAGGCCAGGTCACACCGAAAAGAGGATGAAAACAGATGAACAACTCCGTAAACCTGCGGCCATACTTTAGCCAGGAAACACACACTCATGTCTAAAGTATGCTTGGAGGGTTCACCAAAATCAAAAACAAAAAAAGCACAAACAAAACAGACGATGTGCCCCAAGAAGGATACATACTAGTATTGATGCAAGTCGCTCGCTCCTTCTGAAGCTCCTCAGACGCCTGTCAGGATCGATCAGTGCGGACAGCAGGATGTTTAACATGATCACTAAATAATTTGCAATCAAGATAACCAAACGAGCTAACGGCTTTTAAAAATTACAACAAACAGAAGCTCTTCCTCTGCTGCTTGCCTCTCGCTCTCATCCACACCTGTGATGGTACCTCAGATGTTCTATCAGATAGGAGCAAGACATTAGTAGCACTCCAATATGATCAAAGCTATCTTTGTCCTCTATGCTCTCTCTCTCTTTCTCTCTCTCTCTCACACACACACACACACACACTGACACACACATACACATACACAAGCGCATGCACACAGCTCTTTCACGCAACGGGCAGCTTCAAAGCTCAGGTGCGCTCATGGAAGAGCAGGCACATGGAAAACAAAGGTGAACATGCAGACCCACATTCGGTTGAAGTGCATCACAAGGTTCATTCAACCCAGCTCCTCTGCAGCAAAAAGGCTAATGTAGAGTGAAACAACATAATGTGCACACCCGAAAAATGTAAAGCTGGCTTTTGATGCGCAAAGAGGCGTTTACGTAAGCAGCACACAATTACATGATGATGAGTAAAAAAGACTGTGAGAGGTTTGATGAGAAACATTTGTTTTGCATTGATGAACAGACGTTGTTTCTCCAGCTTCATCTGTCCTGAGTTAGATGACTGTGAGAGGCTGTGTGATCCCTCCTGTTGACCCAGGGCCGCCCTGCTGCTCCAGCAGAGCCTCTTTGTGTCTATAATGGAAACCTTATGGAGCATTTTGTTTTTGTTGTTTTTTCTTAAAATGACTTTCGTATTTTTATTCATGTAATTTTATATTATTATTTCATTTAGTAAGACGCAGCCCGACTTATTTCTTCCGGCATGCCCAGTTTGGGTCGATGCTCAGCCAGGCCATTTTTGATAACTGCTCAGTGATGGCAGTGTCAGGAGCTGCGAATGGACCAGTTTATTTGGCCCGAGTCTATTTGACCCGACTTATTTCGTCCCTATGTGCCAAATTTGGGCCAATGCTGGGCCAGGTCATTTTGGCCACCTGGACTTGTTTGAGTCTCACCACAATAACTTGGGACTTGCTTGAGACTTGAACCTTAAGACTTGTGACTTACTCATTTTTCACTAACTCCCACCTCTGCCCTCATATAAAGCCTCAGCTGGTAGTGTTTTTTTGAGGGGGGGGGGTTGGAGTCGGTAAATAATAATTAATTATTATTATTATTATTATAAAATAAACAATTAATATCCTATTAACTAGTGATATGGGTGTTTTTTTTCTTAAGATGTAACTCTCACTGATGTCGGGCTTTTACTAATCAGAAAACACTCGTTATTAGGATATTAATTGTTAGTTTTGGTCCTTTCACGGTATTTGTTTACAACAAGAAGTATTGCCAGCAAAATACTTTCTATATCATTTTCACCTGGATTTCATTTTGCAAAAATTTCACTTAAAGAAATTAAATCCGTTCAGTGAAAAAATATTAATAAAAAAGTGTAATCTGCTAATGATGGGTGTCCAAAGTGTCGCATCTCTGCGAAAGAGGCCAATTGTTTGTGACCACCTCAGTATTATATGACAGGATTAACAGGCATCTCTCAAATTCACCCTCTACCTTCCAGGTCAATATTGTTAAGACTTTTGTGCAGACAAAAACAGTAAAAACAAATCAGGTTTCAGGATAGGGTAAGTCCCAGACGTGAGGTCACAGTTCAATTAATTCATCCATGAAATCAGGTAAATATGATATCCTGATTATAGAAGGAAATTCATATCTTTAAAATAAAACTATAGATTAAAAACCACATGAAATTCAAAATAAACTACATAGGGAGACTAAACAACATTCCAACGATGCCATAAAAACAGTCCCAAGCTTTTTACCTACATCCTCCCTCCCCCATATCAGCTTAAATATCAACTGTACAAACACACTCTCACTCTGCAGAGAGGGTGTCACATGACGCACTAAGTGTACACACACTGTATATCCTTATAATAATAACTCTAGTCTCCATCCAATAGGAGAGCCCCTAAACCTGATCTCTCGCTAAACCTGTTGTCTGTTTCTAATTATGCAGTTTTTCTCCTCAATATGTAGTAACAGCACAGGCGATTGATAAATCGCACCCTCCAATTGTACAGTAAATACATCAGTTTCCAAGCACTGTGCAGATGAGCTGTTGAACTTTTCTGTCCTGAACCGAGAACTACAGAGTGATCAACATATTGATGGAAAAAAAGAGGTACTGAAAAAATAAGACCAAGACTCTAAAACCTTGCTAGGAGCAAAATATGGCTGAAATCAGGCTGCAGTGCTTTGAGACAAATGCTAACGTCAACATGTGAGCATGCTCCCAATTAATCAGGTATTATATGCGCCTTAGCATGCTTACATTTGATAATTAGCATTGATCACAATCACACTCATGACTTCACCTGGACTTAAGCTTTTTAACTTAAAAAATGTTTGATACCTTCCCCCAAGCCAGTTTGGGAGGAGACAGAAAAAAATTTTCTAACATGAGATGAGTTAAATACAACAGGACTGGACAGAACCATATGATTTTTATTCTGTTGTGGTAGTTTATAGTGCTATAAGCTATGAAAGTGCAATGTCAGCACTATTATTCTATGAGTAAGTTCGGTCACACTTGTTTTTAACTTTTTTTTTTTAAACAAAGAAAGTACAAAAAATAAAAAGCATTCATGTTTTTTGGAAGTTTAATATATTATTACTCCGTTATTGACATTGCATTTAATGTGGTGAAAATCGCATTAAGACTTGCTGTTGAGACAGTCAAAAACTACAAATCTGAACCTCATGGCAGCCATAGGGGTAAAGTCAGGAATTACCAGAATCAGTGGGATTGATCCTTTAGGAACCATACATAGATGTCTATACAAAGTTTAGATAATTGGGTCTAGCTATCACATCAACCAGTATGGCAGCACCTTTATCTTTCATCCTGTTCTGCAGAATCTACATACACTCTCTGGCATGTTTTTGTGACCTAAAAAGAGAAATGGCATTAGATACGTTGCTGTCAGAAAGCAGAAGATTTCCATACAGTTAAAAGACATTTCTTATTGGATCAGAACAGAGAGGAAATCCAGGAACTCCAAAAGTGTGAAGAATATGGAGAAAAAAGGAGGAATTACATAAAAAAAAACTTTATTATAGTAGCTAAATCATTAAAAAAGCATTATAAAGACCAGGAGTGGTCCAAACATGATGACTTTTTTAGTAATTTAGCCAATATAAAAAAGGCTTTTTAATGTAATTGTAATGTAAATGAGTTTTTCACACTTTTGAAATGCCTGGATTTTCTTCCTGTTTATCCTGTCGGTTCCCATTTTTGTTGGTTTTTGACCTACATTTGATTTTGGTCTACAGAGCAACCAGTCATCTCTTTATTTTCCCAAGATGTTTTTTTATTTTTGGGGTTAAAAAATCCTGCTATTGTCCTTTTGTTTTTCCCATTTAAAAATGAAAAAGAAAAAAATAGCTTATGTGAGAGCAGTGCTGTTATTTGGAGAGACGCTAGATTCACGTGACGAAGCAAAAAGCTTCCGGAGCACTAAATCTACCACGGAGGGTCTTCTGTCACTGATAGTGAACCAGGCTACTTTTAATCTCCTGAAGACATTTACTCCACGAGGCAGCCTGTGATCAACCAACCAAACAAATCTCTCATTTTCCTCTTTCTCTGCCTCTCTCCTGCTCCTTCTCTCCTCCACAGACAAGGATTGCTGAGCCTTTTATAGCCAGAGAATAGAGACTGCCGTGAACCTGGTTGACTCCACTCTGCTTCTCAGCGGTATCTCAAGTAGCTTAACAAGGAATGGCCCGAGTTGCAGAGAGCACCAGAGCAGGTCTGCTTGAAATTCCACCACTTTCCTTCGTCTGTGATTATTTCTCATTATTCCTCCATTCAACCGGCCTGAATACTGAATGCTGAATCTCGATTTTTTTGTGTAGTGAGAGACCCACACCCTTTAACAGTCAATATACTGTGTAAATCTGGGGAGGGCAAACCAGCCATCACGTCATGCTTTCCATCCACGTGACCACCCCATTGTTTGCTACAGAATGAGGCTGTAAATTAAAAATATCGCAAATCCCAAGGTACAATCCACAAGGCACTTAGCTCAATCTAGTGTGTGTGCCTGTGTGTGTATGTGTGTGTGTGTGTTTGTGTGTGTTTTGCCAGTAAATACTTCATGAAAAACAATTCTACCTTTTCCCTTCATTGTTGTGATAGCAAAGCACACAATACAAACGTTACTTGAAGCAACATTTTGTTACTGCCCAGTCGAATTTGTTTATAGAGATAAGTGTAATACAGTGTGTCTGTGCTGAGCCAGTACAGACTGTTCTCCAAACGTTCACACTCTGTGCATAATCATGTTTTTATAATGGTCCACTTTCTCAGACTGATAACAACAACAACAACAACAAAAAGAAATAAAACAATTATCACTGCAAAAGAAAATACTTTTGGAAAAGTGCCATGAAATAAAGAAATACAGGAAATACGTGAGGGGGGATCTGTTGTTGTTGCAGGGAGGTGTAATATAGGTTACACCCAGGCTGCACTTATGTGTGATTTTTATCCTCAAATTGCAGCAAGATGTAATAAGTGACAGGTGGGTGCATGGAAATAACTTTCTGTCATGCTATACAATTCTTCAACCTGCTGGTTTCACCTGCTTACTGCCAAACCTGTCTCCTACAAAATTACATTTGTATGTTGCTGAACTGCTTGCTTAATTACATAATTGTTGAAAAGTAATCACTGCCTAGATTATGTTCAGGTAATGTTTCTGTTAGGTAATGAAGAACTAACTCCAGGTACTACAAAGATGGTGAAAAGAGTCGGTTGGGGAGGGTGGCAGGTGTATAAGGTGAGAGACCTTGACACCAGAACTGGGTTTGTGTCGAGAGTAATGTCTTAGGTTAGGTCACAAAAGTTTAAAGGTAGTAAAAAAAGGTGACAAAAACTTAAAGAAAATAATGAAAAATTATAATGCTGTGGTCACTCACGAGTGGATATTGTACTGTAAGACTGCTTATTTTCATGGAAAACTGAAATATGATGACAGTGAACATTTTGCTGATATACATTCAGTATAGCATGGGATCACCGATTACAGTGGTGGAGCTGTGAGGGTTAAAGTACAAAAAAAGACTGTACCTTTCTTCTCACTTAATCAAATGTTTATAATCATATCTACAGGACAAGAAAAAATTATTAGATTTAGACATTAGATTTTACACTGTTAAGTATTCAAGTTTTGTGACTTTACAGAAACAGCTGAGAGAATTAAAAATACAAACAGATTTAGGAGAGCGCCTGATGCTGTATGACAAAACTACATGCAAACCAACAGTGTTGCAGCATATGATGCACATGTTACTGAAAGTCTCATCTCACAGACACATACAGTATGTATCCTTTCAAAAAACACAATAAAACTGCTATTCAGCTATTCTTTGAGTGCCTATCTTAGGAAACACAACATAGAGGCGCTGCAACACCTCAAGCAGGAAATTCAGCCTTAAGGCCTCACCTGGGACAACTCAGAAAAAAACTCAAACAAGAAAACACTGAAACGGTGGCAGAGACACATTATCAGACATACATTAGCTAGCTGCAAAGAAATATACAACTATTACACTGCAGTGTTACTTCTCACAGGTTTATGCTGCAACTCAGACAGAGTAAGAGAGGGTGTAATAAAAGGAGCAGTCAAACTGTCTGGCAGCACTTATAGTAAATGTCCACCTTAGGCCATAATAACAGAGCAGAAACGCAATCTATATACGCTCGCTGATGAAACCTTAAAGCTTATCTTCTAAATCACCATGACTCACAGCCTCGCTCTGTAATCCATAGTTGTAGACATAAATAGAGATAAAGTGCAGTCAGAAAGGAGGACAGCGAGATGTTTTTCATTGTTTCAGGTCAACTCTAGCACATCAGGCTGGAAATGAAACCGGGAAAATTGGGGTTAAAAGTCGCAATTACCTGAAAATTACTAAACTAATACTGATAACAATAGTAATAACTTAAAGAGGGAAATGACCTGGAAAAGGGGCCTAAAAATATGATAATTCTGCAACATAATTTTAAATATATAATTGTGAAAAGTAGCAATAAATATTGTTTTTCCCCTCGCTTTTTTTTTTTTTTTTTTTTTTTAGTAATTTGTAAATCAACTAATATTTTGTAATCTGTGGAACATTACCAAGTTGCTTATTGCACTAATTTGCTCGGGGTTCAAAGGTCAAAGGTTTAAATGCTTGTGAAAGGCGTCTGAAAGCAGCACAAGAAAAGTGATGTCACTGCAGGTTTCAAAGGGTTAACAGCTGGTTGAAACCCCTCATCCTTAAACTCCAAAGATGTAGAGGGTCAAGGACAAAAGTAGTTTCATTATTTAAATCTGGTTTAATAAATCAATAAATCTACTTTCTTCTTCTACCTTTGTATATTGAATGTATATAGATGATTATTGTCCTAACCTTGGCTGAGTCCTACATTGTTAAAAACAATATGAATGTAAACACTTAGAACTCACCTATTTGACTTAACTGTTTCATTTAAAAGCAGTGTGCTAACAAAACAACTAAAAAAATGGAAAACACATCGCTGTCCTACTACTTTCTAATGGTATGTGTGTAAAAGAGGTCAGATTAAACCAGGGAAGGGATTATACACACACTTACTCTCTCAAGGACCACAATTTTCTGCATGTGCAAGTACTAATATGTCTGTGTCAGGGCCAACATGTGTGAATGCCCGAGCATGGTGTGAATCTAGTGCTTAATAAATAGGCAATAGACACGAGGGCCCCAAAGCTGCCCCTACTTGAAATTGAGAGACAGAATTATGTCTCGGTTAAATCCAACAGCTGCAGCTCAAGTTAAAGTGTCGACAGCAAGCGGCAGGCACTAAAATGCCATTTGACACGTACTGTAAGTGGCATGTAATTGATTTTCAAGGAAGAGTGAAGATTTACAAGTCTAATACAGGCAGCAACTGCAGATTTCAGGCTGCCATGTGCTAGGAACAGAATTAACTTCTGTGGAGATTTATTTCGCAGCTGTCCAGCAGCGCAGCAACATATCTCAACCTAAAACTCAAACCGCACTTCAGCTCCAAGTAGGGTTGGGTACTTTTCATATTTAAATCAATACCAGTTTGGGTACCTTGAATTTGGATCCTGTACCCAACCATTCATTACTTTCTCAGTAATAACAAAAATGTAATTTTTGAACAAGAATGCAGGGGTGATGAAGGAGGCTAAAGGGAAATTCTGCTCCTCTGCTCTTTTCTAATCACACTCAATGCTAATCGTCTGTCTCTTGGGTGTAAATGCATGTCTGTGCATATCTGTGTATGGGTCTCCTTGTCTAGCAGTGACACTAGGCTATTACTAAAATAATCTAGAAAAGAAAACAGCACAGATGCCAAAATAATCGCTGCACACTGGTGCTTCAGTGATAATTTTGGCTTGCTGGGAAGTCAGCGGAGAGCGTCAGCGCTTCCACCTCCTCTCTGAAGTTTAACGCGGTGGTAATACTCAGGGTTCTGACCTAATTTGGTTGGTACCGTTAAAAGTCCAGAGTTCAGTACCAAACCTAAGCTCCAATCAAGTTTTAGTTTAACTGACCTTTTCAGATTGGCTCCTAAAAGTTACACATTGTTCTTTGACTGTTGTTAAGTTTGAGAATAACTGAACACTATTCTAAAAAAAATCTCACCTCTGACAACAACCAGCATCACTTATGAGTGTGGTCACGATTTTTTTTGCGCCTGTAAGCAAACCCAACAGTGATGTCATGGTGTACAAACACACCCTGGAGTACACTTCTGCGTCACTGTGGCAAGATGAAAGGTTAAACCACTGGAGGTCAGAAAAATAAATTATTTAAATGACAAAAGCTATTGTGAGATTGGTTGGATTTTGATAAAGAAAACTATTCAAGATAAATTACGCTAACTAACGAACACTTCGGTCTTCGCTGTTCTTCTCTGATATTAAAAACAAACAGTATTTTGAAAAGGTCCCCATTACAATTCAAGGCTACAGTATATCTAAAAAGGAACAAACAGTGCTTGAGAGTACTTTAGCTATTGCCACTTGTAATCAAAAGAGAAGATACAGTAACGTATTCAAAATAAATAAAGTGCAAAATGGTTTTTTTTTTGCAGCACTGTGTGAAATTCTGGTTGAGATAACTGAAAATGGCCTAGTTGACTTCTTACAGGTCCCATGCTAGATCCCAGAGCTTTAAACACAGCATCATCTCAGACCTCAAAGAAATAGATAAAATAGTATAATATTAAACATATTTCAATATTTTGCAGACTGCTGTATTTAAGGGCAGGAATAAAAAAAAAAAAAGTATAGATGTAAAAATCAGAATAGCAACAAACTAACAGTCCAGAGGTCAGCTGCATCCTCCTCCACAGCACAGTGACGTGCTGAGGGGAACAGAGGAGACGATACAAGAAAGGGAAGAACAGAGAAAGATTACAGAGGATGAAAAAAAGGAGGCAAAATAAAGACAGCAGAAGAGAAGAAGAAAGACGAGGGGGAAAGGGATTACAGAAGGGAGAAAGGGAAAATGAGGAGAATAGAGGTGCTGGTTTGGCAGAAGAATAGCGTAATTTAAAAATGTAGGAGTTGATAAGAAGACAGAAAAAGAGAGCAGGGAGAATGAGGGGGAAAGTGTAGGATAAGGTGAAGGAAAATAAAAGGAAATAAAGGTGAATATGAAAAGACAGAAGATGAGAGAGGGCGGCAAAGAGAGCAGAAGAGAGAATATAAAGCAGGAACGAGCTAAACTGCAGGATATTGTTACACAAAGTTGTTTCAAGTCCAGTGAACTCGGCGTTAGCCTGAATAAAGGACATGCATCTCACCCCCACACCACCCCCCTCCGTCAGTGACTCTTCCCATGGTACTGCCTGTTACTGCTGAATTCCAACAGTACGCAGCTGCTCTCGCTGGGCAAAGGAGTGGAAACAGCAGGCGCTTCCAGGGAAAGAGGCACAGGCAGGTTGAACAGTTCAGACTAAGAGACGTTTGTCAGATAAAAGAGGCTGTAATTATGTAAGAGATCCAATAAATTAACCCTGAAACCAAAAACAGCGGTTAGTTTCTGTGCAGTGAAGGTGCTTTATTGGTTCAGCAGTATTAAGATGAATTGATTTCTGGTATGGAATCATAGAAAGGTCATCTTGGTGAAAACACCCATTTTGCTCTCTTAGTTGAGTTTTTACAGTGTTGAATTTCATACAGCAGAACTGTTTGCGATGAATTTAGTCGACTTCTCAAATAATGTCACTTCAGTGTGAGATTCAGAAGACAGACAAAGTCTATGCAGCTGGATTTGTGTTAGAAATATGTAGATATACACTTGTGATTGATAAGCATTCTGACCTAATACAGGCTTCTTACAGCTTAAATCAAGTTAAATGTAAGACTTTTAATGCCACTCGGAATAAAATTTAAGAGCAAATTTAAAAAAAAAAAAGGGCTGTCAGGTGGTTATTTTTTAAAATTGCCATTCATCTCTGAATTTCAGCAGCTAATCAGTATTAACATTTTTCAAATCACTTTGCATTGCATGACTGTTATTAAGTCCATATTGACAACGAAAAACAATTCTTACCAGATTGCCTTTATTAGGAATTACATGTCTGCAAACAACTGCACAGGCACAAAGCACAAAGCACAAAGTGGGCATGTCTGTAATGGGGAGAACTCATGGGTAGCCATATAACCCATTTTCATTCAGATATCTTGAGGTCAAAGGTCAAGGGACCCCTGTGAAATGACCATGCTGTTTTTCCATCTCCAAAATTTAGCCTAACTTTGGAGCATAATGTAGTCCCACACTTTTGTGAGAAGCATGACACGGTCAATACCACTGGATTCCTTGGGTCTTCTAGTTTCACATTATACCAATATCATTGCTGCACGCTTAAAATGAAGACTGGTACAGACTCTTAAAGACAGGAATGTCGGCCAGCGATTAACAGGGTTAATTTATTATTTTTTTTAAAACGTGTTATATATGGACCTTTATCTCTTTGCGATTTAAGTGTCAACGCTAACAGCTCTAACCAAAATAGAAGGGAAAAAAACATGAATTGACAGATATTACTCAGGAATAGGGAAATTTGGAACAAATATTTGTCGCATAAAACCTGATGTTTTTGTCTCACAACTCACAATGAATGTAGAAAACAACTTGGAAATACCTTGCGTTATTTGGCTGGTTTTCTTGCCAATTTAATTTCGTACTCTGCAAATGAGATTCCACGACCTTGATTCCCATCGTTTGGAAAAACTCTTTGCATAAAGTACAGCAAGCCTTATATGCATTACCTTGTTAGAAAATCTTGGTTAAATAGCATATTTTCACTATATTTGCACTTCCCTGTGTTGTCCAGAGTACAGTGACAGCTAGCTAACAGACTGTAGATCCTCAGGTCTGAGCGTCCCACAGGAAACAAAATATAACCATTGTTGATTCCAGTATCCTGATCTGTGTAACATAAATGTGAGAGGCATTTGGCTCAGGGCTCCTACAGCTAAAGGCAAGTCAGATTGAATACTTTTGAAGTATTTTTTGACGCCAACCAAAATTAAATCTAAGACCAACTTTTTGAAGAAAACAAAAAAAAACTGAACTAAAATTAAACTAAATTAAACTAACTATATTTTATCAATTTTTTTGACATTTGTTTGTTTACATTCTGTATCAGAAGAAGAAAAAACTTTCATAAATTTCCCATACGTGAGTGTTTTAAAGATTTTTGATAGATTGATTTAATACCACTTATTTTTAGATTCATTAATTCAATGGCTTTTAAGACTTTTTAGGGATCTGCAGGAACCTTGTGGTAAAAGAAAAACACACGATAGCAATTATTTGGAGATTCTACTGTGCAAAATTGAAAAAACAAAACAAAAAAAAAATCAACAGGAAGTCTGTATTGCCTTTAAATGAATCCATAGTATTCAACAGACATTATCTTTCTGTGTTACAGCAAAAGAAAGATTTGACCAAGCTTCTCTGGACTCCATTGCAACTTAACCGACCCTGTCCTGACTGCATGACATCACATGCTCCTCCCATGAAAACACAACCCTACAAGAGGAGGTGATGTTATGTTTTTGTGGTAGAGCAGAGGAAGGAGAAGCGGTGGAGGATGGGAACCAGAGCAAGCCAGCCAGAGAGGCGGATGGAGACACTGCAGCTACAGGGGCCGCTTCAAGCCTGGTGGTGATGAGATGCGATGGGACCCGGCCCTGCAGAAGCCCCAGCCAGTGTGTTAGCTGACTAATCCTCTAGCCGTCCAGTGCCAGGATCCAGACTCATCAGCTTTGGTGTTCTCTTGTCAGACTCATTTTTATAACGTCCCACTGGTCAATTCGAACCACTAATGCCCAACACAACGGCCCCTAATGCCAAGTGATTACGGAGTGCTGTTTTAGCACATTTGTCGCCTGAAAAGAAAGAAAGAGCCACAAGGCAGTGGGCCGGCTCCCTGCTCAAAGGACCAGCCTGATGAACTCAGCAGAAAGGGAGCGGACCTAAAAGCCAGTCTAAGCCACCTCTCTCAGTGTGGGCACTGTGGGGCCTGAGCTGGGTCAGGACTGAGCTGGGTGCTGGGCAGGGATTTACAGTGCCCTATTCTGCCGTACATAGACAGTTCCTGTGAGCTCATACGTGAGGAGACACTGAATGTGCACATCATGACCTTTCCTGCATGCCGGGCGGAGAAATGCACTGGTGTGGGTTTGATTTTAAAGTTGGTGTAGAAACAAGGGTGAACGAGGAAATGTCAAGGAGGCAGGAAAATCCAAGATTTTGTTGGTTTGGTTTAGGGCTAGACCCGAAAATTTGGCTATCTGAATATTCATTAATTGGGTAGTTCTTTTTTCAGTTTAGGTATTTGGATATTACTTTTTTCTTGTGTGGGGGATGATATTCTCTACAATTTTTGTGAGAAAAAAGAAAAAAAAATCTTATATTTGTTTTGGTTGCTACACTTGTCACACACGCAGTGACAGGGATTTTACTTTAATTTCACTGTCGGTGTGATCACCACAGGAATGCAAATGCTGGAGCCCTTTCCTACAGCTCGGAGCTGGCAAATTTGAATATCTTCCGTACAAAGGACACTTATCATTTCAGACCCACAAAGAAATGTAACAGACTAAATTAGAACTAAATTAGACAGATTATTGTATTGTGTAACTGTCCATTTTTTTTTAACTTTACAAACTATAAAGTAGGCAGGTTTCCATTAATCCTCAAATAGCGCAAAATGAAACTGTGAATATAATACGTGCCTCAATTTAGAAAAAAACAAAAACATTTTTACGCTCACATGACGTGGTATTTCAGGCAATCCCAAAAGGCCATATTCTGCATTATTTCAATGGAAAATCTTTTTTCACTTTTATAGGTCACTTGATGTACAACAAAGCGTGTCGGTCAGAGCTGACACCCTCGGGCACGATGCAGCAGGCTACAAGAGATGTTATTTCAGTTGAGCGGCTCATCCAAAAGTTTTGAGTCCACAATTCCTCTGTGAAATCATGGACTATCACCTCCCAGAAATCCTTCATATATGGCCGCTTCCACGTATAAGGGGCTTGCCTTTCCATAATTGCATGTGTAACACACCTGCCTTTGATTGGAAATAATGATGGCTAGTGCGGTGGCGTAATAGAAATAACGCTGCTGCTAATGTTTTGAACATCCATTGTCATGCTTCTTGGAATATTATCGTGAGAGGAGACGTCGCATGACATCGCAAGAGAAGTCAGTCACTCTGTCATTTCATGTCTGCGTTTTGTCGACATTTCGAAAAAATGTAATGAAGACCCGCCTTCTGTCACAACTGTTGTCAAGCACTTGGAGGCAAACCAGACTCTCCCTCACCTGATGTTCACCATTACCGATTCTGCTTATCTGTCCGATTCTTTATCCAAAAAGAAAGTGCCAAGTATTTTGTTTTCGTTAAGACGTCATTACATTTGACCTGCTTGTAAGACTAAATCTTACATTCCCTCTGCAGTTCATCTCTTAAATTATCTCTTCATGCTGTTTTTTAATCGTTTATAAAACTGTTTTATTTACTTTGTTGACAATCAAACTTGGCTTTATTCTATTTATAGATTCCTTTATTTTACTTAACGCCTTGGCATATTTTTATTATTTATTTATTTATTACTACTCCATTTATGTGTCTACATGCTACTGTATGTGTACAAAGCAAGCTGTTGAAACAAATAGCCCGTGGCGGGATTAATGAAGTTGAATCTGAACCTGAATCTGATTTCCTCAGTGGTTCCTGATAAGTTTTCTGTGTGGGGAAAAAGGAGGCCCACACTCGTTCTTATCTTATTTTCCTTCCCTGTGCAACAAGCGTGAAAGGGGGAGCTGACGGGCGAATCGAGCTGGCTGTAGCCTGAGAGCTCGCTGTATACGCAATCTGTCTGTCAACACCTAAAATGGATGAAATGAGAGAATATTTGTAACGTACTCATTTTCATTTAGGTTTTCTTATTTGAAGAAAAAACCTGCTAAGCCTGCCTGCGTGGGGCTGTTATTACAAAAGGATATTTACCCTCAGTGACAGACTTGCTGCTTGGTTGGGAAGCAGTGGTGCTTGTGCATAGCATCAAATACATGGTATTCCAATAATTTAAGCCCACTGTGTAGAAAGATATTTAAGCATATTGCTGGTTTTCCTGCCTTTAGTATAATTTTACAGACATTACAAGCAGCACTGTTGCCATCTTTCCGAGATTTAGCTTTTGTATTTGGGATAGAGTTGTCTGTGTTTACTAATAATTTTGGACTGTCTTAGACCATAGGGATGACGTGTGAATTTTAAAAATGACCATAATTTCCCGACTAATATTGAATTATTTAAGGGCAATACTGACATTGGTATTTGACATTTTAAAATAGTCAAATAACAATATTGCCATCAATACTCTCTTTTTCCTTCTTTTTACTCTAAAGTAAACACATAACTTGACCAAAAAGATTGGAAAGGTATTCCTTGACTTTGTTTTTAAAATAGTTGTAACAAGGGTATATAGTGAAAAAACATTTTACAACTGAAACATAAACTTTTCAGTGCTCTCTGGCTGACAAACGGTAATGGTGACATACATACATCTTTGGCATGTCTATACTCCTGCTAATTCTCATTCCATTTATACTGGTACCCATACATGAAATCATGTTCAAACAGCGGATTACATTGAGTTAAAGAAAGTAGCTTTTCCGTACAATCATTACAATACAATCAAGATGTTTTTAATTAGTACTTACTTTTGACTAGTAGCACAAAAATCTAGTTGTTCAAACTAGTATTTCTACCTAGTTTAAAAGGAATTTTAGTTCTATGCACTTAATTACCATAATTATGAATACAAGTTTTAAGTTCACATTGTTTAAGAAATTAAGTTGCTTCAATTAGATTTTCTTCAATAATATTTTCAGCTTTTTAACGTTTTTGTTGTCATTATAGAGATTAGAAGGCAAAACAATGGTATGGCTATATATATATTTTAAAGTTAAGGACTAGAAAGATGTATTCAAATCACCTTTACTTGTATCTGCGGCTACTGTTTAGAAAGATGTGATGTATAAAGTATTACACTGTAATGAAAAACAAGATGTTGAATATCATTTAAATATCCACAGAGAAGACAAAAGCATGATAAAAATGTGAGCTGCAGTTGCTCCATTTGTTGAATAACTCCTTGTTGTTGCTCTATTACCAAACAATGATGGCATCACAAATAAATTCCAACAGGATGCACAGACCATGTGATCTGAACAGCCTGGGTTCAAATTCAGCTGTAATGTCAGATTTATGTCGCACTTTTCACTCAACTTTTTCTTTAGATTTATTGTTAGCCAACAGCCTCTGCTGCACCACCAACAAGCAGCAGAGCTTTGTGTAAAGATGTTATCTGCCTCTGTTTGCCTACAGCTCTTGTATCACCTGGGGCCCCCTCAGATGAACCAGTGCCACTGGCCTAACCATGTGACATGTACAGCAAACAGCATATGGAGGCAACATTGCTGGGACAACACCACCAGGGAACACACAGTAAAAAACACTGCACTACTGTCCTACTATACCAAGAAGTGAGGGCGGTGCAGTCCTGCTGTCAAGTATATTATAGGTGTTATACACGGCTAAGCCGAGCCAAAGTCAACCACACAGGTCAAAGCTGACGAAGCTCAGCTTATTCAGATATGATTACAGGTATCGCAGTAATGTTAAAACCATGCAGAAGCTGGTTTACTGCAGCTGAGTACACACAATAGCTAGCAAGTAGTTGCTGCGAAGGTGGGGATAAATGTATGCAAGATTTTATTGTCAGGTGAAAATAACTTGTTCATTTTCATGTTTGAACTGACTGTAACAAATAAAATGAAATTTGTTTAAAGGGCTATACTTTGCCCATTTTCAACCCATGGCAAGACATATTGACATTTAACATTTTAGATACACATACTAACATTTCTCCAAGTAAAAACTGTATTCTCACACGTCAAAATGGTGATTAAAGATATCCACAACACATTCTTACTAGAAGAAACTGTATTTCATTATATGTACAACTTTAGTTAAATTAGTCAAAATTAAATTGAAGATATCTTAAAATCTGTAAAAAGCATAAGTGGCCATTTTAACATTTAATAGCTAGACTGGATAAATATTACAGATATCGGTAATTCAATTCCTCCTTGTCAAAAACAACATTTGAGTAATCCACAACATAATTCTTCCTTGGACAAATGACATCAATTTTGCCATTCAAGTGTATTAGGCCTGCATTTCAGATATCCACATCATTCAAACTCTCCCATTTCAAGTATTGAGTTACAATCCAATTGTGTCTAGTCATAGTTTTTTACTTCAGACAATTACCATTACGGACATCTACAATTATCATTATGACTAGTTAAAATGCAATTTCAGATATCTACAATTACAGCTATGCCTTGGAACAATGGAATTGCAAATATCCACATGTGTATTGTATGTAATGTAAAACTGGAAGCTGATAATACTGAGATCAAACTGGAAAACCTAGCAGTGTTGATCAAATATGAACCAAGATTTAGTTGCTGCGTTGCCTGTTTCTTGCCTCAAATGTTTTGAGAAACATGTTTTAGCTTCCTGTTTAATTTTAATTCAAAGATCGCTTGTTACCAGCTGGCCACCGTGGTATCAAACAGATGAGATCACATTACGTTCCCCATCAGCAAAAGCATTTATTGTTCTGGTGCGATGCAGTGCATTCTGGTAGTTGTAGGTTTTCTGCCTCTTGAGCAAAAGCGAATGTGGCATTAGTTTTCTCTGGTCATATAGCACTAATATCAAAAGTATTTGCATCTTTTTACAACATAGTTTTATGAAAAGAGCATCTTTCCAGCAGTGAAGTACTTCTTTAAGTATAACTGTTATATGTTATGTGCAGTTGCCTTTAATTTTAGTAGCCTTCATCCTGATTTCCTTAGACGACAGAATCTTAACCTATGAAAACTAAGGCCATATATTATTTTAAACCAATTAGATGAACTGAAGTATTTTGAAACTAAACTTGTTCTAAAAACTTGTTTAAAAAATGAACTGTATAAACAACTTGAACATACAGCTTGACCTTTGAATTGCTATTTTAATATCTTTATTTTCCTAAAACAAAAACAAATAGCCCCTATATGAGCCTATGGACTCGTCGCTGTCAATCCCCTGAATGCAACTAATGGAATATCTTTAATTACATAGTGTATCAGAGACAACATTATGCAGACCACAGCTACAAGGCTGTGATTAGCTCTGTTGTCATGCTGTTAGTCAGTGTGTAATGTGCAAGAGCAGCAGTCCCGCGGGAAGGTCAGACTGTATGACACACTAGGACTCTGCAGGACGACAGCATTTTAGACCAGAATGTATCTGAATCACGGCAGTTCACCCAGGAGTCACTGATAGAAACCTAATAGTTTTACACAACTTTAATCATTAATCTTCACCTACACTTTATTTTTTCATTGTAAATCCTCCCACGTTTAGTGCAATGTATGGTAATCCACTTTAAGGAAAATTATTGCTGCTGATCATATTTAGGTGTCTGAAAAGCACTTGACATGTTGCGTGGTAAGCCTTGTCTCAAATCTACAAAGAGAAGAGAAGACAGATGAAAATAATCCCTTTTGTATTTATATATAGGCGGCCCAACATGGATGAGATTAAATGGATTTCACACTAAAATCCCATCATTGGAAGTTCACAATGAATCACTGAATTGTAGGCATTATATAAAAGCTTTATATGACTGCCAGTGAAAAAAAGGAATCTATACATTATTTTTATGCTAGCTGTTGATTCTTCTGCACCATAAAGAAGGAAATGCTGTTTATATTAAATTAGCAAAATTAATTGCATTAATTGAATATTGTCAATCGACATTTCACTATTCATACTTCTGATTCTTGTGGAGAAATTTGTTTTCGCTTTCATTGGATTCCTTCGAGTTAATAAATCCTACACTTTCTCCATTTCAATTTACCACCATCACCAAATCCCACAAGACGAAAAGGATGACTGCAAGATGATGCAAATCAGTCAGCACCCAAATTACTACCTTAACATCAACACAGTGAATTAAAGTTACAATTCAAACTACAGAGAAACAAAACACTGACCGTTGCCCTTTTGTAATACATGAGTGCAGAGAGTGATCAACAACAAAGAAATACTCCTTTAGTATTGCAATAGATATTTAACATCAAATCACATCTCCTTTCATCTCTCTCGAGAAGACCAAACATTAGACATGACCAGCATGAATTAAACACATAAACATCAACAGACACTATTATAAATCAAGCTGGCAACATAAAACCACTCCAATAACAACCTTCCAAAAAATTCAATTAGCTCTACGCTCTTCACTCACCACACATGCGTGCATATGCCTGCACACGGTCTGACTCCAGCTATGGTTGACCCAGAGGGATGCTTCTGCCTGTGTATGTGTCCCTCTGCATGCACGAGCAGTACGCAAGTGAGCCAATGTGGGGTGATCCTCAGCAGCTCACACTGTGGACTGAGAGCAGAGCCAACCTGGTGTGACATCTATGAAGGCCGTGAGATAATCTACATGACACTGCCACTGATAGGAGCGGAGATATTGATTTAAAAAGCGGCAGCTCTAAAATTAGATTCCTATGTGTTCTGATTGAGCTAGAGGCGTGTACCTCTTTGGTAATATGAGCCTACAGGCAAAGCTGAGAGAGGTGATAAAAGCTTTGATGGAAACCTCGACAACTCCAGCGGTCCTGACGAAAGTCAACCAAACAACGCAGGGGCCCTCTGGCCTGACCTCCTGTCCCCTTCCTCCCTCCATCCTCTTTCGCTGTGATAACAGAGACATTCCTGAGCTCCTTCCCTGCCTCACCGCAGGCCTCTCCCTTAATTCCAGTGGAGTGTGTGGAATGTTGGACTGGAGAGCCGAGCAGCGAGGCGGCTGGAGGCGAACAGACGAGAGGAAATGAACAACATTAATAAACTGAGGTCTGTTATGGCTCCTGGTGCTTCAAGCACCTGGATGCCCACTGCAGGATGGTCGGCACAAACACACTCTGATACACACAGACAAGCAGGGAGAACATCTGCCATACAATGTGCAAATCTGGAGCAAGCCTATCCATATGTAGCTTTGTAGTTGGATTAAATATGTAAGTGAATCAGAGGGCTGGATTACAGGGAATGATGGGATCTTTTAAACATGCAGATCAGACATGATCAGATGGATGTGCTGCTTAGACTCCCGGAAATAAAATGTCAAAGAACAGGCAAGATAGAGAAAAAAGATTGTGCTTTATGACAATGTTTTACATTGAAGTTATGTTTAGGAATGTATTTTCTGTGATATATGATCTTTCTAATGAGGAACAGTAGGAGTCGACCAATATTATTTTTTTAAGGCTTATACAGATAACGATTATTAGTAGTTAATGACACCAATAACTAATATTTGGAACTGATATGCATTTAAAATAAAAACGTAAATCTTTCTGTCAAATATTATAACTATTATAACTTGCTTTAATGCCTTTATCAAATGTTTAATCAAAACTGAAACTTTCAACACCATATACTGCAAGTTCCCAGCAACTGTTTTTATAAAGTCAAGTGGAAATGAAAAAAAAACTCCCATGCTGACACTTTCTTTGCACTTTTTAATTAATTAATTTTATTGCCATTCATTAAAATAAAATGCCGATACAGATAATCGGCAAAATGCCAAATATCTGACCTAACAATCGGCCAGTCACATTGTCACTGAGTCACTGTTAAAGTGTAGCTAAAGCTCTTGTTAACATATTTACATCATCGCGGGCTTGTGTGTATCTGCTTCTTCCCACAAATTACCTCGGCCAAGTCTCACCTAAAGTTTGTATTTGGTCATGAAAATATAATATGAAAATATATATTTGATCAACATCTGAGCCCAATTTTAATATCTCATTTTGCCGCCCCATTGTACCCCTGCGTGCACCGCAATTCACAGAAAGCTAGAATAGTGTCAGCTAACTAAGCTAAATCAAACAGTACCGGAGCTCTAAAATGAACATATGTTTGGCTGACAAAGTTGAGGCCGACTTTACTTTGCGTCTCACCCATCCGCAGTGACAAGTGTCAGGCGACATTTGGTAGCTTTGCGTCACCAGCTGTCGTTGAAAATGACTTGCAACATGTTGGTTTGTCGTTTATCGTGTGAACACAGCATTAGACTACTCTGACGTGCAGCCTAGGCAGCTCTAACTGAAAATCAGCAAAATTAGCAAATTCCAAAGGTGAGAGGTTGGTCCGCTAGAGTTTGGCCAATTCTCCCTCCGACAACTTTACCTGCACTTTAACCGTCACGAACAAATTTCTAATGTTGGAATAAAATCACAAGAGTTTTACCTCAGTTGGTACTCGCTCCCATGATCTTGATCATTTGGTGCATGGTCCAAGCTGTATTAAGTCTTTTTTCCCTCTCATATTGCCGTTCTGACAAAATCAAACATGTTTAATATCATCGTGCATTTTTAGTCTTGGCTTACGCAAATAGTGAAAAATAGCTGCGAAGCATCCTGACTAAACTTGTGGAGAGTAAACATGTAGGCCACTCTGGAGAGGCAGAAGGTGACAGAGTCTCAGTTGTCTTGTAAAAGGAGGAGAAACTGGAAGAGTTGTGGTGTGAACAGGAGATGGTGTTCATTATGGCATGCATCTGATCCACCAACCAGCACTTATTTTAGTGAGAAACAGTTTGCCTCTCATTCTCCTCTCACTAAAGTAGCACAGCCAACCAATGGAGGCTGGTAGCGAGCTGAGGCGACAAAATCCAATTGTTAAATTTGTATGCAGATACAGTTTATCTTTATGGATTAAATTGATGCTGAATTGACAATAATACTGTCGACATATGATGCCTTTCATCTTGTGTTTCTAGGAGTTTGGACAGAATATTTTCCTCCAGAGGCGGGATGGGAAAATTCTCAAAAGGAATCTAGATTTAATCTTGCATATAGTGACCTTGCAAAATCCCCTGTCTTTGCTAAATCTTACAGTGTGTAACTAAAACTCAAATTTTCTTCAGTCTTTTTAAAGTTTTCTAGTGTCTGGTAGGCTGTGTGTGAGAAAGAGAGACAGAGCAGAGGGAAAAACAAAGCTGCTCAGGCCAGGTGAGCAGAGCACATGGTCGAATAAAACGAGAAGATAAACCATGAGAAGATCAAAGGGAAAAAGGAAGAGCGTTTGGCAAACGTTATAATCTCAAAACCAAAAAAAGAAAAGAAGAGGGAACACTCCGTTCTGGGCGTTAGACTCAGAGGCAGAGTAATGGGCTGGAAAAAAAGATGAAGGGCAAAACATATCAGAAAGAGTGATATATGGCACGGCAGCGGAGTCCGACTCTCAGCATAAATCTCCACCACTCCTCCAAGCCTCTGGAAATCAATTCTCTCTATTGGTTGCTGCTTTATTTATGGGTCACCATTAGGGACAAACCATCAGCGGCTATGATGACTGAGTTGCTGTTACAGAGAGGTGGGGCTGGATGGAGGGGTGTCACCAATACATCCAGCATCCTCCATTGAAAGCCACATGAGCAACGACTTTTAAGGTTGCTTAAATTTAAACAACACAGTCTCACTCCCAACATGTCATAAACCGACACTTGGTCTGTGGCCCTATATGTCATAGTGTGGCACTCTACATACTCCACCAGTGTCTGTTTTGGATGCTCAGGGATGGTATGTCAATTTCAGCTCTCACGTGCCACCTATAAAATGACCTGGATGATCGGCCGTGCTTCTGTATTATTGGACCTAAAGAGCAGGTGCACCACAGACTTACGCCAGCCAAGGCGGCTACTTCCAGTTCAACACTCAACTAACTTGAGACTTAAGACTTTCCAAATGTTATCAAACTTTTATCAAATTCTTATTGTGAAATGAGACATTTCACGGGGGGTTGTGACAATCACAAAAATATATCCACAGAAATCTCTTTAGCCATGTAAATCAATGAGATGAACTCTTTTTGGGCTGCAGGGCATTACGTGACAGATGTAATTACATTGTTGGAATATACTACAAAAATTGGCTTTAACACCCAGCGCACTACCAAGGGGCCTTGTCAATTCAGGCTTGTTACATGCACTGTGTCTTTTTTAAAAACAACATCGGTTTTCTCAGGAAATGTACAGTTTCTGCTTGTCAAATGCATACAGTCTCTTTTCAAGTGAACTCTTTTTTAGATTTACTTCCTTAGGTTTAGGCAACAAACGAAAGTGGTTAGGTTTCGAAAAAACTAGGGTTGCACAATATGCAAATTGACAGATATTCCAGTTGTGAAATGAGTTGCAATTTTAGCTGGAATGGTCATTTTTGCATTTCACTTTCTTTTAAAACTTGTGAAAAAATCATGATGTGATTTTTGCTCGCATCTGTACCAAACAAGCATGTTCCCTTACATCTGGAATAGGCACCAAATCTCTGTGCCACTTTCTTTTATAATGGTACGTTGTTAAACAAGTTACCTTTATCAAGAAATTATGCCTCGTGTAATGTGGATGTTGCACTTGGCTGTATTGCAGTTTCTATAATATTGTGACTAGATGTGGAGCCCTAGAAAAAAATGGTTTGGGTTTTGCTAAAACTTTTTGTTTGGCTTATAGTAAGTTTGTTGTTAATGCAAAAAAAGCAGCCTCCCGTGTGAAAGTCCACAGTTTGTTCAACCCATCCTCCTCCACACATGCACGCCCTATGCTGACTTTATTGTTTTTTTATAACAGGACAGTTACTCAGAGCGTCAAAAAATGCTGCAGTCTTTACTGCCGCTAAAAGATGCCTCTGTGTGTCAGCATCTGACGCTGAGGGCCACTCTCGAGCATCATTAATTGACAAGTTGGGAGTAACTAAGGGTTGATATAAACTGCAGTAACCAGGCGGGCTGTTCATCATCAAGCATTGACCACTATTACATCAAAACCTCGTCGTGGTCTAAAAGGTATTGATTTAGTACTGTGGAACTCAAAAACAAGTTATGTTTCTCCTTTTTGCTCTGTGCGTGTGTGTGTGTTTGTGTACCCACTTGCATGTATGTGTGTCTGGCTGCCAGTCTCACTGACAAGAATGCAGCTCCTCACACAGAGAAGAGACAATCAAAAGCGACAACGTCACAGAGCTGTCACGTTCGCTGTGACTGCACCAAAGAGCGGGGGTTTGTAGCGCTGCGACCTCTCCTTTGACCCTTTCCAGCACCCACTCGACACGTCTCCCTCTCTGTCCAGTTTGTGTCCCGCCACGCCACCGCTACCTGCCCACCTGCTTGGCTCCTTGTCCGCCTGTCTGTCTGCCAGCCTGCTTCAGGACTAAGGAGGCCAGCCAGTTTTATTAAAAGAAAACAAGCAGGTGAAATAACCGAGGATGCAGGGATATGAGGACAGTTAATCTGTTGGCAACGTCACTGAGGCTCTGAGGGAGCTTCCACTGAAAATAAGCCAGAAACGTATATTGTCTGAGGGTGCCTGACTGAATAGGACGCCTCTGTGTTGGTCATTGGTGAACACTAGAAAAGAAACATAAAACACCGCCTTTATTCTTTGCAGCCTCACTGAGCTGCCAGCTTAATACGAATGGCACCAGGCAGACTACATTCAGTTTGTTTTAAAGGAGGCAACAGAAAGGCTACACTACAATGGAAAAGCACAGAACAGAAAGGAGTGGAGCAGCTTTCTGGCAGGCTCCAAGAAAAGGCGCTGACCCATGGATGACAAAATCCCTATCACCTGACTGATCAGTCATCCCCCGCTGCTCTCCTCTCTGCCCCCGCTCTAATTCTTAATGAAATATCTCCAGCTAAGACTCGACACCACCTCATAAATATGAGCACACACGCTGGGGAGTTCGTATCTCCCTTTTCTGTTTCATCAACAAGAACAAAACATCAGAACATTTTGTACTCGTTCCTGCAGTCTTCTTCGGCTGCTTACCGCGTAAACATCTCTTAATACTTTCACTTCAAGGGGTCACACTGATGTTTGGCAACATTCAGAATTAAATCAGCTGTTTATTTTAATGCTATTCCAAAGCCGGTAGATGAGCTATGATGTCAAAATTGTTACATTTGCAAATATTGGCCAATTGCACTTTAAGTGAAGATGAATCTGTGCTCATCTCTCTGTTTTCCCTCTCTGATGCTACGCAGATCTGCCACTCCGCTTGGCAGCGAGATCCCCAGTGGGCCTTTCTGGAATGTCGATTTCAGTTAATTACATTTTCTGGCATCTGCTTTGCCCATGAAGTCACAGAGGGAGCCACAATAGTACAGGCATCTGCAGAAGATCTGTCACAAGTTTTACTGTAAGCGAGATACAAATATTCAGCCCACTTTTTAGTATTTTCACTGCACTTGCTTTTAGATTTATTGTTATGCCCCAATAGTTTCTTGTATGTAAAAATCTACTTAGAATTAGGGCTATAGCAGTATACCCATTTTGAGTTATACAGTGGTATGAAGATTAACAGTTATCATGCTATGTATATCTGCTTATCAACGGTTTTGAAAAAGGATGCAACCGGATGGAGGGAAATTTTTCACACATACTTAAATTTCAAGTTTCAACTATACCAACCCCCCAAAAATCTTTTAAAGGTCACTGTAACTGATACTAATAATAGTTTTATGCTGCATACTTTAAAACTGTGATATTTTACCATAACATCCTTACTGTTTGATGGAAATGTCATATTGTTGCAGCCATACTTGGCAGTAAACCTTTTTTTCTGATTCTGAGATAAATATAACATGGTTCATTATTTGAATTCAGATATATATTCACAGCATGTGCTGCTCAAATGGATGTTTAAATGTCCATGAAGAGGAAGAGATCCACCTTCGTTTGACTCATGATTTATGGAAGCTCAGCTGACAAAGAGTCTGCATTCATCTCTGTTACGTCTCTTTACCATCTACCTCTCTCCACATCCGAACATCAGCACACAAGCTGCTTGGAAAGAGCTTCGACGTTAGAGACACGACAGTGTGTAAGAGTGTAAAGACAGGTGTTTAACATATGAAATCTATCCACATTTGCTGAAGAGCAGAAGCATCCTCTCTCATTCAGACAGTTAAAATGGAGACCAGAGCTGAGGAGGTCAGTGGTCCGCTCATCGGCAGCATGTTAAGATGTTTTGTGGTGAAACTCTGCCCTCTGCAGGACAAAAGCTCTCACTGACCTGTTTTTCCACACAGGTTGACTGGAGAGGAGCTTCAGTCCTCTTTTAATCCTTTCAGTGTAGCTAAAGCACTATTAGTGGCCACACAGGTGTACTGCACAGAAATGTCAGAGAGGAAGTGAACAATTCCTGCTTGACAGTCTATTTATGGTAGTTACAAAAAAAAAGGGGGGGGGGGGGCAGAATTAGCAGATACAGAATGGTGTTTTCCAAGTCTGACAGTTTTTTGATTGATTTATGAAGTGAATGTGTTTATAACCCTATTAAGATGCCTAAAAAGCACAACATGTACCGTTATGTTATATATTTCAAAAGAAAGGGCTCTACAATGGTTTGCGATGAACTAGCAACATGGCAAAGGTTTTTGTATTTTTTTTCTGTATTTCATTAAATAATTTCCAAACTTTGCCATCTCATTGTATGGATAGTTCTTGAATTGTAAGTCTACTCAACAAGTCTTGAGCATGCTATCTTGCATGATGAGTATTCATGTTTTATATACATATAAGGAAACACTTGATTTTAAATCCCTATTCAGAATTTATGAGCACAAATGGTTGAAAACACACATAATACAGATGTCAGCAGATGTAATTGTTTATTAATGTACTTGTCAGCTAGGCTATATCTCATCCTGTGGGCATGTGGGGACTGTATGAATAGATAATGAATGAAGATACAGTAAAACACAGTTGTAATGAAATAATATATGTCTTCACAGGAGAAGCCTTAAAGGTAATATGCAGGAACTTCCTGAAAATCACTGTATAGACTCATACCGAAGTAATCCCTCTCAGTCATCACTTATGACCCACTACAAATTTGTGGCTGTGTACTTTTCTGCAGACTCTTCCCTCTGCTGGCATTATCTTCTTTTCTCCTTATTTTTTGGGCTCATGACGTGCATGAATATTAACCCCTACAGTACTCAGATGAGGTCATAGCTTTATAAAAAGGCAATGACCAGCTGCCAGACAGTAAGAAGCATGCATTCAGGAGACAGAGCATCAAGAAAACACAGTAACAGTGAGGCAAAACGCCAAACGAGCTTGAATCTAGGGTCGGCTTTAACTGTCATGTTTGCTGAAAAGCCTATTTACAAACAGACACTGACAATCCTGCATACTATACCCATATTTGTTGATAGCTATTATATATTAATAAATACTTAAAGATGTTGTTATATCACTTAAAACATCAATATAATGTGTAATGTACCATTTAGTTAAGGAGCATATGTACATGCAAAGGGTGAGTCAGCGGCTAGCAGCTAAAGGTGCTAACTCCATAAACAGTGGCAGTGTTAACCGGAGGGGACCTGGAGGGTGGGGCCTGCATTTCAGTGACAACAGCATCCCAATATCACTGATAAATGGTGCATTGAGAGCAGTGCAGAGTGGTGACAATTAACTAGCCATGGGATAAACACACAGGAATCACAAGCACTCACCATGCGGCCGGACTCTTAGCACAAACAACTTCAGAGAAAATTCGACCATAACACACACAGAGGCAGTGACTTAATTCTCTACTTAGACTAGATGCCACTATTTCCTCCACTCTTGACCAGTGATACTGAACTTGTGGCCTCTGGGCCAAAACAGTAATTCACAATAAAAAGAAGTTGATTAATGAATTAATTCTTTTTAGTACGTTTTTGTAAGTTTAAAAAAACAAACTGCATGACAGAGGTCTGGGCTGCTTATTTATGTATCAGAAATTAATGTTTGTTTATTGCCAGACTCTTGGCCTCTAGTCATTTTGAAAAAGATGCACCTGGGTGAAGCAAGTCGACCTTTAATGCTCTGACTAGTTGCAGAGCTCCTTTAAATGTTCACATACTGTATAAAAATGCTAAATTGGGGGTCTTAAAGTGTTGCTATATATTATACTTTAGAAAATGTATTAATTTATTTAATAATTTGAAATAAAATCAATTTAATGTATGCATTTAGGATTAATGCATACATCACTTGTAAGTAAAAACTTGAATAATGTAAAGCAATAATTTAAACAGTTACACGCCTGCTTAAACACGTGTATCATAAATCTGCAGCTACTTCACTGCAAGACGAGACCTTTAACCCCAAAGTCTGCAGAGGTCACTGTGTGTCTCTGTGCTGTGAAAGTCAATCAGCAGAGAATGCTGACTCACTTTCCCTCTCTCTCACTTTCTCTCTCTCTCTCTCCCCCTCTTTCACTCACTCACACACACACACACACACACACACACACACACACACACACACACACAGACACACACACACTCCTACCCTCACATGTACTCATTTAAATACTGTGTAAGACAACAGTTGCCAAATCAAAGTCTGTGAACTCTAAAGGATGTTCAGCCAGGATATCAGAAGTGTCCTGCACAGTTATAGGTAGTTTATTTCCTGTTATCTCTCTATCAGTATTATTAGATTATTCCTCCAAATGAACATTTAGTACAGCTATTGATGACATAAACATAAAAGTACCTGAACTATAATAGCTGGTCAGTTTCTTAAAAATAGGTCTCATCCCTGTTACTCAGCAGCAGCGGCAGCACAGACCATCCCTGCCTTGCTTAATGGACTTGGGCGGAGGGGCCATCAAAACTGTGAGCAGAGTACATCCCTCAGCAGGTAGCATCCTGAAATAGCAACCTTGATCCTAATGGTGCACAGCACTGCCCCTGGCTTCTGACGAATCCATCCTGAGAGCCCCCCTGTCCCCGAGCGAGCAGTCCTCCCGAGGCACGCACACACAAAGACAGACACACACATGCAATGACAGACAGAAAGACACACGCACGTGTCTGCATGCACCCGTCGGCTCTGATTAACCCATTTTCCCTTTTTTCTCTCTTTTTTTATTTTGGTTTCATCATTTGCTTTACGTCTCTCTGTAGACAGACAGCACAAAGCCGGGTCGCAGGTTGGCATCGTGACCTCCCTGGGGGCGTCTCACTTTACAAAGTTTCACATTTCTGGTGGTCAATTTAGTTGAGAGGGAAAATAAAAGTCAAACCTGAAATGAGAGCCCCTGGAGGTGCCTGCATGGAGGGAAAGGTTAGAGAGAGAGCGGTCTTTCTGTACACCTGCAGCACCGAGAGGACCGAGACTGTTGACAGACGGTAACACACACAAGCGATAAGATGAAGTACAGAGGCTGAGGTGACACTTTAGTCTGCACTACCAGGGAGTGAAAAAGACATCAGATGAGTGGGAGGTATCTGTGGAAACATAACTTTTTAACTTTTCCTTCTCTAGCATGTTGGTGTCGCTGTTGCAAAGACAACCGCATCACTTTCCATTTTCCTCAGATCCGAGCAACTACCAATGTCCATAGTTACTTCAATTGTTACACCATCTGCCATTTCCACAACGGGAGCAAGTAAGTCCAGAGAACTTCCCCTGATGCTCTTTTGTAACTGGGGATAGCTACAACAGAAAACAATGGCACTATCCTGCTCATGTTTTGGCTGCACAATGTTTGATGTAATTCCTATGTGCCTTGAACTGAGCCTCCCCGGAGATCAGACCCACTAGCAGACAGAATTGCAAGGGTCAAAGTGAGTTTCATAGGGAACCAATCACAACACTGTCATTATTGTATTGTCATTACATTGTGCAATTAACACTTAGTTCATAATGATTAATCAAGGGTTACAATGTTGAAATCCTATTTATATTAGCACCGGCTGTGCCCTCTACTGGACTCACAAGCATGCATTCACCAACAGAAATATGCATAATGTGACTGTCCAATCAGGACGTGCCACTCTGAATACCCGTGGACCCCACGGTACAGTCTCCTCTATTTCCAACACTTTCTCATCCAAACCTGCCCCATGTTGCCACTTTTGGTCATATTTCAAGATTTATAATCTGCCATACAACCATACACAAAAGATTCTCTAAACATTGAGCTCAAAACGAAAAGTGCTACAACAAAGACTAACACCAACTCTTCGCTAATATTTTTATAATGATATGTTATTTATGTGTATATAGCCTACTAATGAAGAAATAATTGTCTCAGGCGTTTGCAGTTTGACTCCTTTATGGATTATCATTTGCAGCCTGAAGCTTGAGAACAAAGATGCTCTTTTTATATTGTGAAATTAATGCTTGAAAATTTGTTTTTTAAATGATCTGAATGCTAACACTGTCGTCTTCGATCTTTATCCCCTGCAAGTCTGCCAATATTATAATTTGTCAAGTAAACATTCCACTACAAATTACCTGCCATACTTCACCAAACACAGAGGTCATGTGATATTATCAGCCCAATGGGAATCCACATATTGGTGATTTGGAGTCGTATTTAGGTTTTTATGTTTTCTCTGTGCCTCTATTTTACTTCTTTCCTGGTCAAGAATTTCGGAGGCTGCGTTGGTGATTATAATTCAAAGTTGTGGCAGCATTTGAGTGAAGGAAGCTCATGTCTTTACACAGCATGGAGACCCATACGGACGAAAAAAAAGCTCTAATCAGTCAGAAGAGCAAAATCTTGAGAGATGATGACATTGATAATAATATGACATTGTGTAGCAGTTCTGTTTGTTCAACCCATATTTAAAAAAAATATAAATATATTTTTAACAGGAAAAAAATTAGGTTAATACTGAACATCACCACTAGTGCTGTTGTGTATTGTGTGAAGCTACAAATGACTGTGTGCATCATATCTGGGAGATTTTCTGAGTAAATTTGAGTAAAATACAGTCTTGCTTATCACCTGTGAACATGCTGCATGACACACAAAAATGGAGGGGGTAATTTCTGGATCACATGAGGTGTGAACAGGGTTTTTAGACACAAAAGCATGGGAAAATAGGGTCCACTCCACGTTAAAAAATACTGAAGCTTCTCTACTAACATACAATAATAACATGGAGGCTAATAAACGGATGGTAATATTAAATACAAGGATCACAACAAAGCAGAAAACAAGCCCTCTTCTGGAGTAACAATAAAATTAGACTTTTCACCCACAGATTCACTAAAATAAAACAAAATAAATTTAAAAATAAACCTTGACATGACCAAACACTACAGGCTGTTTTTTTTTTATCCATGCCCGCTACACATACAAGCTGCCCATTCACAACACTTTAACCCGTATTTATTATCACCCCAACCTCCCACCCAGGGCAAAGTAATTGTGTTGCCATGGAAACAGAGGAGAGGGCCTAAATTCTGCGCTGCTGAGAATCCATCCCATCTCGTTAGACGAGGCGGCTGCTGCTGCCACGAGGTGCAAGATGAATGCTGAAGTCATAAATTAACCCAATCTTCTCTTTTATAATCCAACACATCATATGCAGGAGCCAACGAGGGTAATGTGCACTACTGACACAACAGGGTTTCCGTCACAGTGCACAAACCACAGCCAAAAAATAAAATAAATAAAATAAAATAAAAACACTCCACACTACAAGGTGTTGTAATTGCTTTTAAGTGTGATAAATTATTCAGAGCCAAACATTTCAGCACTGAGACCTGTGCTAAAAATAGAGCTGAAGCCAGAACAGGGAGCTAAAATTACATCAAAATACCAGAGAAGTCACTAAGGAAACACTGTCAGTCACTGAGGCTGAAACGACTACTTAAAAGAGAATTACATACTACTATGACTTAAAGGGGTAGTCGGGTATTTTTGAAGTGGGGTTGTATGAGGTACCTATCCACAGTTAGTGTATTACATACAGTAGATGACAGTCTGCATGCCCCCGAGTTTGGAGAATAGGCACGAAAGCCAACACACGGTGCACACATCAAGACAGCCGCTCAAGCTGTAACATCGGCGACTTTCTGAACAGCTCCATATAAATCCAGAAAATGCTAGAGTGAAAATCTCTCTGGTAGAGAAGGGGGTGGGGGATTGTGGATGGATAAAAGCATCCAGTGGGGCAGGGCGGACACAAATTGAGGCAAATTGATTGTGTAAAATAGGCATGCACCGTAACAGCTTTCTGTGACTATCCCTTTACTCCTTGTGATATTTCAAACTGAACTGCTGCCAAAAATGCTGAAAATGACCACAGTAGTATCGGTAGTGCTAATCTCACTGACGAACACGTATTTCCTGCGACTACTTTATAATAAAAGTCAACTCATGTTTTACAAGTGAGTTGATTTTAATGTGAAGCTGCAGCATCAAGAAATGTTCAGTTTGCATTAGCAGTAACTATACAGCATATTTCTCAGATGAACTCTGAGACCCAGTTCAGAAAACTGAAAACGTATAAATACTTCAAAACTTTCATCAGTTGGCCATTGGATCAGTTATTTTGTGTTGAATAATTTGTGGTTGGATAGTGACTTAACAGACATTTATTTAAAAGAAAATGTTTGGCATAATTACTTTAAAGCAGCCAGACTCCATTGAGAAAAAGAGTAATTTTAACTCAATGAACGCAAGAGATGTTAGTCTACTGCCGCTTTAATTGGTTAGTTTGTCATTGTTATTGTGTGAAACTGGTGAATCTGAACAAAACCTTAATCCTTAAACGCCAAAGCCACAAAATAACACAAACAAGCTAACTGTGTGAGGCAGGATGGACCAACAACTCCTGTGTTCAGTGATGTTAAATCACTGGAGTCTGGCTTTGAAGAGAGCAACATAATGGCTTCATTTTCCTGCTGGTAATCACTGTCTACGTAATCACTAACATACTGTCTAAAGAAATGTTCCCCATGTAGCCCAACTTCAAAAAATCTGAACTATCCATTAACCCAAAGCTGATACAAGCATCATGAATAGTGAGATGATCAGAAGCATCGGCCTGGAAAAGCAACACAGAGCTACAGTATGTACCACTGTGGGGTCAGCTGGTCTGATTGGATCAATAAAATTAATTCCATCGCTCCATTAAGTAAACACTGCAGGGCGAGTACGGTGATTAATGTTATTTATTCAATATTGACATCTACGTACGTGGGGGTGAGCAAAAATGAGTATTAATATACTGTAAACAAACACGTAAACAAAGAGCACGAGGGCGAGAACAATGGGTCATCTTCAACCAGCTGTAGCACATTAAATCAATACTACAGAGCAGGGACAGGGCGGGGCTGAGCTTGTGGTCATGCGAGCAGAACAACACCGCTAATTTTCTCCTGTCAATCTCCCCATCATTCTGCCCTCTCTTAATTTTCCGTCTTTTCTCATCCCACGTGTGCTCGTGCGTTCCAGTAATTCCCTCGTCTTTGCCCTCCTCTATCCCGCTCTTCTTCTGTCGCTGTTTGAGAAATGCTGACCTGCAGACTCCCCTAATGGGACCAATCAATATCACACAGAGGACAGCAGACCGCTGGACATACTAATATGAAGACACACTTCCTGCAATGTATGCAGCCAGGCATCCCTTCAGCTTCAGATCCCACCCTCACATGCACATACAAACCCTCTAAACCTAAAGTGATTGATTAATTTAATTTAATTTCATGTGAACTGCTCCATATGACCCTGTGTGAAATAAGGCTTCTCACTTCCAGGCTGCTGCTGCTGTGGATGTCATAGATCATTGCTCCATCTATCTATAGAATCAACATTGATCCTGCCTGCCCTTCCTGCCTGACATTACAGATGCATAGTGCCGCGGGATGAGCTAACATGAGGGGCAGGGAGCGTGTCATTATGCCGCGGGGGGGGGGGGGGGGCTGTATGTCTTTAAACAGCTAATGAATCACTGCGATCAAAATCAAAGCCATAGGGAACCTGAAAGCTATAGCCTATAGATTTGCTGCTGGTTAATGGAAAACGCAATTAATGAGCGGCTTCATGGGCTGTTACGGATGGCACGCATGAGCCCGGAGAAGAGATCAATCACTATAAACTGAAAAAGTGCTAGAAACCAACAAAGGAAGAGTGAAATCAGGAATGTCAACCAGGGCTTTTACTTTACATTGCTATACTTTAATTTGGCTTTTTATATTTAGAATTTTTACTATTGATGATAATGATGATGATCATTGTTATTATAGCAGACCAGTGGTCCCCAACTTTTTTCCTTCATTGACTAAGAGATATATTTTGTGGATATTTCATATTATATAAAATGCATAACAAAAGCAGTACAGAACAACTGATAAACTGTTGACCCGAACGATGAATGCAATAACTCACAAATGAGTTTTCCCGATATTTTAATAACTTTTTATACATTTCTCTGTCTCTGAATCATATATTTTCATTTATTTTATTTTTGACAATCACACATACTTAATGGGCTTCTTTATCTGGAAATAAACACTTTTTTTGTAATAAATGCAGTGGAGTGAAAAGTGCAACCCCTCCCTCTGAAATGTATAAGTAGAATTAAATGGAAATATTTAAGTGAAGAATAAGTACTTTAAAATGGTGCTGAAGCACAGTACTTCAGTAAATAAAAGTAGTTACTTCCAGACAACAGTAGCAACACACACAGACACACAGAAAGTTATTATATTAACATAATATTTTGTATGATCTATGGATGTATTGCTGCTTTGTTTGAATAGTGTCTTGTAAGGGGTCTTTGAGTGCTTTGAAAAGCACCTATAAATCAAATTTCTTCTTATTATTATTATTACTAAAACAAGATACCTGACATGACAGCATTTTGTTTTACAAAAACTGTAACCACAAGTAAAAACTCTCACTGTGAAATTAAATTAAGCACAGTGATAAATCTTACTAATGTTTGTTATAAGATAGACGCAGTGGAATTTCAGTATCCAGTGCCGTCATCATTATTTTATTTATGTATTTTCATTACTGTACACATGGTATTTTATATACCTGCCTCCCTGGATAGTATTTCTTTTAAGATGTAGCACACTCCTTTATAATATCAATCAAATCGACTCTATTATAACTAAATAGACAGTATATATGCAATATATAATATCATAATATAATAATACCATCACACACATCATTCTTGCTGTCAGTTCGCTCTTTTTTCCTTCTTAATGTTTTTTTTATTCTAAGCAACACTGTAAGTGATAATTATTAAATCAATGCTGACAACATACATACATATCACATACAACATGCCTTTTGATTTGTGTATTAATAATAAAAGTACAGAGGCAGGCAGAGACGGAGCAGAGCTGTGGTCTCAGTCAG
The DNA here is from genome assembly GCF_008729295.1 of Plectropomus leopardus. Taxonomy (NCBI): domain Eukaryota; kingdom Metazoa; phylum Chordata; class Actinopteri; order Perciformes; family Serranidae; genus Plectropomus; species Plectropomus leopardus. The sequence continues at coordinate 16,818,688 of NC_056463.1, forward strand.
ACATTGTCCGCTGACTGCATGAGCAGTTTTCTCTTTATTGCATCATATATCTACAAAAGTTATGTCTACAACCTCACGCTGTGTGTGTGTGTGTGTGTGTGTGTGTGTGTGTGTGTGTGCGTGTGCGTGAAGGACAAATTTAACTTTCAAATTCAGCAGCTTTTGGCTGATGCGTGGTGTTAGTTTCCCACACTGATGGTGATGATGATCCCAGAAGCTTAACTCTACTGTGGATTTCATAATTTGTTCAGAAATAACCACTGTTGCTGCTCTAACACCACATCACGTCCCAGACACACACACACACACACACGCAAAGTCAGGCACAGATCAGGCACACATACGTAACCACAGACAATATTCGATGGCCTGTTTCAGCTTAGGTAAGATAAACGACTTGTATGTGGAATGAAATTTTGTGCCTTGAGAACAAGGGATGTAGAGAGTGAGTTATAGGGTGTCTGCGGAGCCTCCTGTCTATCCAGGGGAAATATATTCATATAATCGGAACATCCTGCACCCTGCTGTCAAACAATTCTCTCATCTCTCATACGGCCGTCCATGTCATAACCTCCACTCCTCCCTCACATTCATCACTCCGTTTGGTAATCTCTCTTTTCTACTCTCTCTGTCAGTCTGCGTTTGACTGTTTGCCACCTTTCGTCTGCAGCCATCAGCCCAGCAGAGACCCTGAGAGGTCTGCCTCACCGTGAGCACGTGATCAAGTGTGTAACACTACACTTGAAAAGTCTGGAAGCTGGGTGCAGAAAATGCAACTTTAAAATAACATTAGCTGCTGTTTTTCTGGAACACATTTTTCTTTTCATATTTGTTATTTTACATAAAGATTTCATGAAGAGAAATCATTTCTATTTGCCCTAAAATGCCAGAGGTCTATTTTTGGTGCTGACTACTTGCCAGTATGCTTGGGTATTTTTTTTCTCTTTTGTTGAATCACCAAGAACATTTCTACGCCTGCTTTCAGCCTAATGAATAAGAAGCATCACTATCAATTTGTTTCCAGTGGACTTTTGCCAGTGGAAACCTCCGTGCTTACACTTACACTAAATAGTATAGATTTTACTGAGGTCAGTTCTTTAAAGAGGCTTTTTATAATGATCTCAATTAGCAGGACATCCAGCTCTGGTCACATAAATATATATATATATATCTGCACTATTGATATGACATTTTTTGTTTCATCTCTGTTAAAGAACGAAGTACTTACTTTAAGACTATTTCCTCTTTTATCCCTTTTCACTCATCTCATCTCCCTTCTGTTAAGGTCTGAGGAATCCATGCACTCAGTCACTTCCATTCAATTTTATTTATATACTTTAATATCAAACTAAAATTTGACCCAGAGGGCTTTGCAGCAAACTACATCCTCTGTCCTTGGACCCTTACAACCTCTCATGCCTATATTTGAGCAGATGTGTTGGGAATAACATGTAATGCATTGTACATTTATTGAGGGGCTTTTTGTTCTGCATGATGTATGTTATGCGCACATCACTCTATATGCATTCCTGCAAATGCATGCATTTACATCTGGGTGTTTCCTTTTTCCCCTGCAGAGTATTCATAGATGTACAGTATATGTGTGTGAGTACATGCATAGAGTACTATTTGTGCTGTGGTGCATGTATATCTGTATTGTAGATAAATAAAAGTCTGTGTGTGCATAATTATGTATGGGTGTTAGACATATGCGTATACTATATTTATTTTTTATAATTTTTATATAATTATTAGAATGACTTTGCATGCTGCAGTAAGTGGGAGTGTTTTGGGGATTGGGTTAGGGAACAGGTAAAACAAACATCCTGCAGTTGTGGGTACAGCACGGTGTATTACAGTCCTTTAGCTCGCTCACATGGTATATTCAAATGGACAGTTATGCATCCACCTGTGTTTACACTAATGCAATACTCAATACACAATTAACTGCAAAAGAAAAAGAAGCAAAGAATGCATTCAGATAAAGACACTAACATTCACTCTCCATTTTCTTTGAAACTGACTGGTAACTTCCATTTACACAGTACAGTATAAATATGGTTAGAAATTAGCATTAAAGATGCATGATCTGTTTATGTGGCAAGGCAGCTCTCGCACTGAGTCTGATTATTACTTTTAGTTTGTCCGAACAGTGTAAAACAGCTTCAGCTGCTTGTTGAAATGCTTTAAAGCTAAAGTAGGCATAACTTTTATAAAAATCACCTTTTTAATCATATAGACTGAAACTGTCATTATATCCTGACAGGAGTATACGAGTAATCCAATCACCCGAAAAAATTCCACATTGTTCATTTTTGCAAACTATGGATATGTTATATATTTACATTATTTTGTAGCAGATAAAAAAAATGAAATATTTTTTTTATTATAATTTAAACAAACATATAAAACCAAAGAATGTCATTTAATAATTGTAAGATTAGAGAAACACAAGATTCCCACAGTAAGCACTTTAGGCTCAAGGCATAAGAACATGTCATGGGAGCAGATAGGTTGTAACTTTATGTTTCTAAGCAACGCTGTGATGAAGGTGTGGATTGGTTTAGGCACAAAAAAATCACTTGGTTATGGACAGGAACAGATCAAGTTTTGGCTTACAAGACCAAACTTTGGTTGCACAAAAGTCACTGGAAAAAAAAAACACCTGAGGACATAAATAATAAAAAAAAAAAACAACCACTGTGGTTGGTTTTGGCCGGTTGCGGTGTCCTGCAGCTTGGCATGTGTCTAGAAACACTGATATATGATGCCAAAATGTCCTTCTAGCAAGTGGGCTGAAATTAGTTTCCTCCTGGTGCTCAATGGCGCCTGATTGGTTGGTCGTTCAGTTCAGTGGATTCTTGCAAACGCCACAATTCCATTAGTTAAGAATTCTTAGTGACATGCCTAAGAAACCCCTTAAAGGCCCCAAAATACATGGTGGTCAAACTTAAATGAAGTTTTTTTTCTGAAAAATTGCCATTAACTGATCCTAACTGTCCCTTGAAAGCTTTTTATGTATTATTGTTCTTATATTGATGGGCTAATAAATTAAAGCCACAGAGCAGCAGGATCTATCTGGAGCTGTGGCATATAGATCTCACCAAAACAGAGTGTACTTTCAGCTCAAGGACTCCGAATATCAGGTCACACTTCACAGCAACACACACACACACACACGCACGCACGCACACACGCACGCATGCACGCGCACGCGCACACACGCACGCACACACACACACACACACACACACACACACACACACACACACACTAACCCAATGTCATTGTTGTAAGGAATCAATCCTCCACAATGAAATACACATTGGCAGCTGCTTTGCATTAAAAGACAAATAGAGGAGCCATCAGTCTGTATTGAATAAATAATAGCTGAAATCCCAGATGAGTTCACCCACTTTAATCATAGATTTCAGATTCTCTTTTCCACACTGTTGGGGTTTTTTTACCACGCAAAAATAGCTGCAAGTGAGAGTAAGAAAACACTGCATTATGAAGTAGATAATTTCTTCCATCTATTATTCATGCTTCAGACTTACACTCATGCACATCTTGTGATGGTCCACAGCAGAGTAAGAGGGGGAGATAATGCATTTGTGTAGCATGCCGCGAGCATGCGATACTGTTGCATATGGAGTGAGAGCTCAGTCAGATGAAATGGATACTGAGGCCTTTTTTTAGTCGGCATCTTCGATATTGTTGACGGTAAAGGAGAGGCGTAAGCATGCTTCAGAGTCACACGCAAACTTTGACCTCAGCTGAATAATGTATGAGATGAAACATGTATATGCACTGCGGTTTATTGTCAGTGTGTAATGTTTTAGCTGGGAGAGAGAAAGAGTGTGAAACGAGGGCTTTTACCTCTGAAGCCGTTCACAGGCTCTCTTGAGGCTGTGTTTGAAGACCACCCTGCTGATGGATGATCTTTAAAGATCAATCTGTGAAGCATCAATCTGACTCTTTCTCCAACTCTGGCTTGTCTACAGGGATGCCTGAAATAATTTCTGTATTCACGGATTAGTGTCTTTTACATCAGTGTCTTTTACGTATTCACGGTTTAGGAAACATAAGGCTTGTACCAGAAAAAATATCAGCTGAAAGGCTGTGAGATAGACATCTGAAATGCCAAAACCACATCTTAGGTAATGCTCATATTACTGGACATATTGCTCAATTTTGATTATTTCATCAGATCAGATCTTTCTGCCTAGGCTATTCACATTCAGGTTAAAAAAAAGAGTGAACGACGCAGTACTGCAAGCTTAATCTCCCGAACAATCGCCATACAGTCCAATTACATCGTCTGCATAAGAAGTAGCTAATAATTGATTCTGTTTGTGAGAATGTATGGCATATTTTTGGAGAAATGGCCCTTCGGAGCTATGGACTTTTGTTTTTCAGGATAACGGATAATTGTCATACAAATGAGCTTTTGGTCCAATAGCGTATCAGCAGCTATAGCTGGTAGCCGTGTGGTGAATGAGCTGTGGGTGCGGGAGGAATCAGGAGTAGTGGGGCCACAATGTGGAGGGTTTCACAGAGGAACAGCACCTCCAAACCTTATGATGTTAAAGGTTACACTCCAGTATATCTATCAGCACCTTGTTACGCTTTCCCAGCTGTCCCAGTCATGAAGGGTCTGGCGGTCGGACTCTATTGGCTGGCAACTGAGGCAACCTATGACACAGCAGCCTTTCAATGGACTGCTCTGACACTGTATAAGATAAGATAAGATAAGATAATCCTTTATTAGTCCCACAGTGGGGAAATTTCCAACATTGCAGCAGCAAAGGCCATTTGATGGCCACTGATCTGCTCCTGTGCAGTGAATTAGGGGTCGGCAGATTATTGGCCTGGCCGATTATTGGGACCGATATTTGGCAATTATCTGTATCAATATTTAATCTGAATGATCGCCGATAAAATCAATTACTAAAAAAGTGCAAAGTGAGAGCACTGGAGGAACTTTTACTTTGTAAAACCTCAGGGTGCTATATTTATTTATTCATTTTTTATTTACATTCTTACTTGACTTTCTTAAAAAAAGTTGCAGGGAACTTGAAAGATTCAGTTTTCATTAAATATTTGCTAAAGGCCTTTAAACAAAGTTTTGTGTTGAAGTTTGTTATATTCCAAATTTTAAATATTTGCAGACAGATTTTCACTTTATACTGTAAATACATATCGTTTCCACATATCAGTTATCACTCTCATTAACTACTGATAATCCGTGTCTGCATCGGCCCTGAAAAAACAATATCGGTTGACCCCTACAGTGAAGTATGACATGGAAAAACTATGTACGTGTCTGGAAAACAAAATGAATTCAGTATGAGCATTCTCAAAGCGGTAGCATGGCCAGTGATTGTATATGTATCGGATTAAGGACCACATATGAAAGTGGCCCACATCTGACTGGGAAAAAACTGTGTCTGCACAACTCAGAAAATCAGATCTGTGTCACATAAGAGCAAAAACATTTGGGCCACATGCACTTGTAATGTAAGCATTGTCTCATTTTTACCTTTGGCAACACAATTAATTGTATCTATTATGAAATGTCATTATGTAATGTACAACAGCTGTGATTACATTCATAACTCCCCTAATCAACAAGGTCTTAACAAGTTATAGGAGGTGATAGTTGGTGACCGTTGATTTCACGGGCCATAATGTTAGCTGTTGTGGTTAATGAGCCTTTTCCACACATTTCCCTTTGTAATGAGTAAGGAAAGCTCAGGTGTTACTATCATGTTAACAAGGGCTCAGCATGCAAAATACCAGGACCCTGAAATTGAAGCAGCTGTTGTTAAGTTCAATAATTACGCATTTGCCTCTCTTACTGTGACATATCAAAATATCATTTGTGGAAAACGTCTATGATTTAATTTATTTATTTAAAAAAAGCTGCTTTGAGCTGCATTTTATGTATGAAAGGTGCTATACAAATAAATATACATAAAATATATGAAAATATATACAATATATAAGAAGATATGCAGATAATAATTAATATTATTATCTGCATATCTGCATTATACCTGACCCAAAAATGTTTTTGTTGAAAAAGAAACACCAAGAAATGGTCTAACTGATGTTTTCTGTCTGTCCATCAATCTCCTCCTGCTCTGTTCAGTACCATGGAAAGAGCAGCGCGAACATACAACAATACAATCTAAAAAAAACAACATTATTAGTGCTATAAATGTACCAAATGAAGTTTTTCCAGATTTCTTTGACAGTTAATGTGTTGAGTCTGTAGTTTTATAGTGACGAGTTATACTCCTGGAATATGTGTTTTCTCAAGATTCATTTGAGGTGTCATTTATGTGGATAGCAGGTTGTGTTTACGCAAAGTGAGTTGGGTCATGTTTGATTGCTGTTAAGTTTAGGTAGAAACTGTTATGCTTGCCTGCTAATCAAGTTTCTTCAGGTCAAAACGGTACGCAACATGACTGCATCCTCACGTGTATAATGCCCTGGATGCATTTGCTCACGGAGGAGCCGCCCTGTCCTCACAGACTGAGACTTTTGCTAAAAAGGTGTTAAACAGAGAGCACACAAAATACAACTAAAGAGGCTAAGGCTTTAGCCCCCTTAGGGCCACTAGTAACACATGCCAACCACAGTCATTATATTTTGAAATATCCAAAACTGTTCTAACTTTGGCAGAAAACTGAGCCTTCACATGGGATCCTTTATGGGAAAAAAATTAGTGAAATAAATGTGTTTTCAGGGTCTTTAATGTTACAATACGCAGACACATTGGAACTGAATTTACAGAAAATATTCACAACGGAGATCACGATATTGGAGTAGATATTTATCTCCTCAAATCAACCAGTCTTATTTTTACCTTAAGTAAGAGGGTTGCTTTAGTTGGACAATGTATCTCCCTTGCGAGCCAAAGTGCACTACGACTGCTACAAGTATTTTTTGGGGGGGATGACATAACCGCAACATCTCATCTCACTTCAGTTCACCATCTGCCTCTACAGCTCCATTGCAACCCACCTCTGCTCTAACTTCGCTCATGTCTGCAAAGGTACGAAAATAAAACTTTGACTCAGGCCAGACGGCTCACTGCCAAGCAGTGCGGAGCAGCAGAGCACTCAAGGTTGCTTTAAAAATCTATGAGATATTTTCACCTCTGTCTCAAAATTAGAAACTGACAGGAAACTTCATGCCAGCAGTCAATCAAACTGACAAACCCAGTCAAACAGATGTGCATGTGTGTGTATGTGTGTTTTGCTGTGTCATCCCTGGCTGTCATCTGTGTGCTGTTACTTCCTCCTACACATCAATAATGAGTTAACTTGTGTGAACTGTTATCATAACGAGTCCCACTCCTGCTTCGACGACAGGCCAGCTGCCGTGGAGGGGAAAAATAATGACTTCTTACACAGGCGCACCAGGCTGCTCTCTAAATTAAGGCAAGCTAAAATACTCAATGAGCAGACACACACACACACACACACACACACAAACTGCAAACTGTCAACATGGAGGGGAAGGACAGGAGCAGAAGAGGAAACATCACACTGTGAACATTTATTAAAGGAGACATCTACAGAGGGTCAAGACATAAAGAAAGTAGTGGGGGGGGACTTTCAGTAGTGATGTGCAGGAAAGAGATTTATCTGTATCTGTGTGTCCACTGTGGTCCCATGCCACAGAAAAACAGCCTTACCAAGCATGCATTAGTAGCAGGTTGGCATGCTTTTACATCATAAACCCGTTGGTTGCTTTCCCAAAAGCCAAATCACTCATAAACACACACACACACACACACACACACACACACTCACACTCACAGGTACGCACACAAGCACACATGCACAAGTACGCATGAGTTGACCGGTGGAGAGAGTGGGCCAAACGCAGTTCTCAGCTCAATGGACAATCCCAGAGTTAGTAAGGGTTTTTAGGTCCAAGCAGCTTACCCAATCATTTATCAGATTAATACTTTTCATGAGAATAAACCAGTCATAGAGAGAGACATATGGAATGTGTTAAACTGTGCTCATCTGAAAATCAAAGAAATATTGCATAACCAAAGGTCAGGCTCTCTCTCTCGCTGTGTGTGTGTGTGTGTGTGTGTGTGTGTGTGTGTGTGTGTGTGTGTGTGTGTGTGTGCGCGCGCGTGAGCGTATTAGTGCCATAGCTTGTGTAAATGTTAAATCTGAATGAAACCATTAAGAGAAAAAAATGTGTTTGGACTTCTCAGACATTTATTCTCCCTTGAAATCACAGTAACTGTAATTAAGTAAATGTAATCACAGCTCATATTTAAGGCAAGATATTATTTCTGCAGGACTACGTAACACAAAAAACAAAAACAAACAAAAAAAAACAACAGGAAGTTTTCAGAAAAGGATTTTTTCCAGCAACCCCCTTTGAGGAAGTACAAGCCCTAATCGGTATTTTTAACCCCTTGAAACCTGAGTAAATTGCCAGCTCTATTAAAAAGTCATAATCATCATTGAGGAAATAATCACAGATTAATCGTCAGTCATTAGTTGCAGCCTCAGCATCCTGCACGCCCTCTATGTGTACATGTTAGGTTAGTGTGATCAAGTTGTGGGTGAGACTTACATTGGAGTCGAGCAGGTCCATGCTGTCCAGGCTCTTGCTGCGGTGAATGCGGCCTTTGATACGACGCAGTGAAGGTTTCCCCTGGCTCATGGGCAACGAGAGGGTGGAGGTGGCAGGCATTGCCATAGCACCAGCACCACCGATAGCACCTGTAGGCCCATCTGAACAGCCGGGAGCACCTGAGGGGGATGTCTCTCCATCTGGCGGGGTCACCCTGCAACAGAGCAGACGCAGAAACAAAGATGATGTCAGAAATGATGCAGGCACCAAACTTCCCCTGTCTGAAGTCACACATGTGCTCTTGCAAAAACCATCTCCATGCTCAAGAAACCAGGTTTCTTTGGAGAAATGAAGCCGTATTTACCAGGTCTCTCTTAATCTTTTACCCAAATCCCTTACTGAAATCATGCTGGTGCAGAAAGTCGAAAATAATCAGGGTATTTAAAGCAGCATCAGTGTTGTTTCAAGCAGCCGCTGGAACAAAGTGAGTAATTTGCTGCCAGATATTTCCCTAAGGAGTTGGTGGAGACCAAAGCTGAGTTAAAGGCCATGTGGTCAGACTTCAAATGCTAATGTTGCTCTGTGTCTGATGGATGTTTTAATAGGTAACTTGTTAAAATGTTTTCCATAACAGTTTCACCAGATGATATTATGTCTAGATTGAAAGACCAAAGTGGCCAAAAAGTATTTAAATAAGTGTATGTAAATGTACTGTGTGTTACCTGAATGCACCAGTTACATTTCATTCAAAGCTTTAATTGATAGAAGGAAGACATTTGAGATGTCTGTGTATGTCCTAAACTCGTGCCTGCCTCTGATGTCGTATCGCTTGTGGGCTCAACAACTTGACGTAACCGCATCCATTAAATACCACATGATTCACAATGACCACGCTTTCTCTGAAGAACAATCCACACTGCCAGCAGGCACTGCTGCGTATCTGAGGGAAAAACATAAAGATGCCTGGAGGATCTAAGTGACATAACTTTCCTCTTGCTGTCTTTACTTTTTAAAGGACATCCTCTCCTGTTGGCTGTACTTGCATTCCAGCATGTGTGAATAATTGGGCTGAATGTCAGCGGGTAGCCTGCAGATGGAGACTAGGTATGAAGCATCCACTTGTCTTCTAATATTAAGCCACAATAAAGCTGCTCTGCTTCATACATGCACGGCTGCAAAGGGAGGGAATTTCCGGGGTTAGTTAGGGTGAATCGCTGAGTAAAAACCACATACTGTAATTCTAACAACATTCAACCTTTAAAAGACAAAAAAAAATGAAATAATAATTAGAAAGTAGAACTGCCACCACACAGTTGTATGCCTCCACTCACCACCATAGATAGGATTGGGATTGTTGAGTTATGGCCAAAAACACGCTGTGTGAGGTCACAATGACCTTTGACCTTCAACCACCATATTCTTCAGCTCTACTCAACTTCAACTTTATTTGTCCCCAAAGGGCAATTGGTTCTGCAGAAAGGCATAAAAAGGACATAGGAAAAATACAAAGGACAACGCAAAAAGACGAGATAACAGGCAATGAGCATAGCAGCCGAAATAACAGTGATCCCTGACTGATGATCCCAGCAGCTACATTACATACAAAAATTAAGTTCTGAGTCAACAATGAAATATAAATGTGTCACTGATAATCATCACCAGTGATAAAAATCATCGGTGCAATTCATACTTCAGTGAGATATATACGATACAAGACCGCAATAATTTTAGCCCACAGTGCAAAGTAAGTGACTACTGACTATGTTTTAACTGTGAATGTAAAGAGACCAAAGTGACACAGTCAGATACACCACAGCAACATTATCAGTTTATTCACGAGTACAAGTGAATGTTTGCATCAAAATTGAAAATATTCCCTCAGGAAGTTCTTGAGATATCACGTTCACAAGTATGAGGCAGAGGACGTCACGGTGAACTTTGACCTTTGACAACAAAAGTCTATCAGTTCATTTTGAGTCCAAGTCAACATTTGTGCCAAATGTTAAGAAAGTCCTTTAAGGTTTTGTTGAAAAATCGCTTTCACAAAAACGGTACAGATGGACAACACAAAAACATAATGCCTCCGGCTACGACTATTACTGGCGTGCAGGCATAAAAACCGAATGGACCAAAGTCAATGTCAAGGAAATGTTTTGAGATGAAGTGTATAATCCTATATACATTTGGTTTAAAAACACAGACACAAACTGTCATATACTGTAAATCAGGCAATAACTGATGTAGTTTTTCAAGTAAAAATGTGCGGACATCAAATAAGAGTATTTTGTGTGTTTTGTCTTTTTTACTTTACTATAAATCAAATATCTGAGTGTTAAGTGTTGGTGCTGGAACATTGTGAATGGAATTTATTTTTAACAAATTACCTACATTTTGAAAGGAAAATTATGAACCCTGACAATAAAGGAAAAATCTGAAGACTAATGAAATTATTTATTAGCTGCAGCCCTGTAACCAGCTAAGCTTTGCGGTGCACACAGACGTGATGAAGCTGCTGAAAGAGAAGATGGACTCGTTTTTGCAAACACTTACAGTTTGTCAGTCTTTCTGCAAGTGGAGAACACCGGATGATAAATTAGGTTCAGCAAATCCTCGGAACAACGTAACAACAATGGCAGATCACCTCAATGTTTACGTTTGGCAGCAGTCGTCGCTCTTTGGCTAAGTCCTTACAATCACACTCAGATATTGGCACCTCGGAGAGGTTAGCAGTAAAATGACGAAATGTTCTTAAAAATAGATGCTCAGAAGTCTACAATGGTACATTCGGTGCTGGCACTGTGTCTGGGCTTGTCTCTTCCCCGTCTACTAATACAGCGACTTGCTATAATAAGCCTGACTAACATCAGAGTGGCTCCTCTCAAAAGCAGGGCTTGCATTTCCAAAAGAGTCATCATTTGGTGACTTTCTTATTATTGGTATGCTGAAGGTCCTCAAAACCTACAGCTTCATATGGTTTCATTCAATAACACCGATGACTCTCGGTTACAGTCAAAGAGTACTTACATGTCCTAATAGTACCTATTATGTAATTAGTACCTTTCAATCTGTGTGACTTATTTTTTATTTTTCTCTTGATCCTTCCCGCAGAGGTTTTTTCGTTGAGCCTTCCTGAGTGTGTGGGGGAAATGCAACAAGCATATAGCACAAAGGCAGTGAGAGTTATTACCAAAACAAACACCTGATTTCTTTAGCAAAATGCAAATCTTCTTTGCAAATTCACACAAGCTGTGTGTGCACGTAAGCAGAATATGGGTGCATGACATCCACCTGTCATACCACACAAAACCAACAACATTTACTAAGCCTACAGCTTCCCCACACACATCGCTTCCAACACAGACACATCACAGCACCAAAAAGCTGGCATTAGCATCATATGCATATAGGCCTAATGACTGTTTTCACAAATAAATGTAGCATTTGCTGGCCAGAATAATATCAGTAACCTGGCACGATAGTCTTTACTAGATTTTAAAAATATATCCTTTGATGATCAAAAGTTGAAAGTTGAAAACATAATCCTTAAGTTAAAAAAAACTTACTTTTTCACTATTTTCATGCATGTAGCAGGCGGCGTAGAATCTAATCTTGTTTTGCAGGATCTTGTGAGTGCAAACAGTTTATTTTTGGTGTCAATGTTAATGAGACATATAGACAAATGAAAATTAAAAAAAAAAATCACTATTTTAAGATGTGGTTATTTTTCCTGACGTGTTTGTCGAAAATGATGGTTCAAGGATCATTGAATATTTGAAAATAAGACAATAATTTCTGTTTTCACAGTTTCTGGCTATGACAAATGTTGTGATTTCAGCTTTTTTTTGTTTTTTTTCTTTAAAGAAAACATGCCTTTCAAACCCGCTGGCTCAGAGGGTATTTAAAATAAATACGAGATACAAGCATTTAAAATTGTATGATTAAAAAAAATCACTAGTCCCTCCCCAAACAAAACAATATTTGACATGTATCCCCCCCTTCATAAGTAACGGACAGTCCCTTACTTTAATCCCAGTGTTGCTTTTACAAGAGGATTCAATTCACACATTCAGCTGCAGCTTATGAAGCTCTGCAGGTTTAAACACTGGACTGTGTCTGAGGGACAGTTTACAACCTGCAGCTCACTCACTGCTAATCCTACACTAATAAATGACATTGCTAAGAGAAACAGGACAACAGAGAGACAAAACAACATAAACGACTTGTCTAAAAGCTTGTATGTATCTTATGAACATTTCTAACAGTTAGTAAAATATAATGCAAAATGTGACAGAATTTGAAGTACACTGCATTACATAACTTGCAAGAATAATTTTCCAGACTAAGGTGACATTTTAAACAATGTGGATCACTCTATTAAGATCACAACAAAGAGTAAGTGATTCAAAATAACTTTGAAAGAAGAAAGTTGTTATTTATACAAGCAGATGCCCGCAGTGCTACATTCCTACTAAAGATGGTAATTTTTCATTTGCTGCCCTTTGACCTTCTCACTTCCCTAACTGTACAAGATGCAATACTTGCAATATAACTCGAGCATGTATGAAAATAGAAATACAGCTCATGGACCTGAAGTTATGATGTAACTTCAGGTCCATGAGCAGAATAAACATCGGGGTAAAAGTAATAAAACTATACAAAACACCAGAAGGGGCAGAAGTATGACTGCTCACTTGCTGCTGGTCTATGCATGATTTATTAACAGTGATGCTGCAGGATTTTAGGCAGATATTGAGCCATGCAAGCCGCTGGATTAGACACAGTCTGGCTGTCTGTGCAGACAGAAGTTAGTTTCACTTTTCACTGCCTCTGGAGAAATATGGAGAAACTCACAACAGGCTTGAGTGCACTCACAATGTGTTCCCAAAGTGACCTCTTCAGTGCAAACACCAGACAAAGCCGTCATGTTACAGCCCAAAAAAGAAGAAATAACAAGAAACATTAAGCATTGACTGCAGTGAGAAGTGAGGTTTATGAATATTACATGAGCCTTCAGCCAAAAATAGAGAATCTCCCTCCTGCCCTGGATTTAAGAGGTCATTAGCAAAGCTTTACAGATTACCTCATCGCAGCAATGTGTAAATTTTAGAGCCTAATTGGAGAAAAATCATCAGTTATATGAATCATTGATTAATGTATTAGCAGATCAGTGTGTTTTCCAGTTATAATATAGTAAGATATTAAGAGCATAATTAAATTAATTGAGACATTTACTAAGAAATAATGATATTTTTTGCAGCAGCACCACTATGGTCTAACATTACATTATGAGAACAGTAAAGATTATGCAAGTTCATTTTTGGCAATTGGAAAAACAGTCTTAATTGAGCATTCATTTAATAGATGCTGAGGAGGTATCAATCATATCACATGAACTTCATTAGCAGCTGCCTAGCTGTGCACATTTTTAAATTCAGGAAAATTGAAAAAGCAAAATAACATGCTATATGTGATAAGATGATAATGTGACATAGTGCTGTGATATTTTAAAATACTACATTATAAATTGAATCACTATGACGCGCTGACAACAATCACTTCTGGGTAGACAACTGGCAAATGATCGAGTGCAGAGACGTGTGAAATCTGAAAACTTGTTTATTTCTGTTGTCTTTTTCAGCCATAACTGTCACTTTTAAATAGTTAAGCTATAATAGTTAGCTTTGCTATCATCTTTGATAAACAAAACCTTCCAGCACAGAAGCTAAACAATGTACTGCGGTGGCCAGGAGCCTCAGTCAAATTTATTTTAGCCACCTAAAAATATCAATATCAGTTTAAGTGTACACTACATTTAGAAATACCTTTCACACAAACTGATTGAAGCAGTGATAGACCAGCAACTTATATGGTCTGCAAAGTAAAATTTAGTTTTTGCCAAAGGAGTCCGGTGGCTTCTGATGGCAAAGTAAAGCCATGAAAGTATTCTCAATACAATTTGCACTTAAACTGGTTTTGAAAGGGCGAGTCTTTTGTAGTTGGCTAATAACTAACCACTTGAAGCAGCGTTTTCTTAGCACAGTTTCATTTTATGAACGTAAACCGCAGAAATGACTGTAAACATGCAGTGTGATTTGGTCCATAGTGAGCTGCCAACGCAAATCAATCTCTTGCAGCATATTCTTCCCGCGAACATTCCTACAAAACCTCATATTGAGGTGTGATTTATTGTGAATATAAAATTACACCCAAACAGATTTGGGATCATCTGTCACCTGCGTACAGAATGGCTGGTTATACTTTGTTAACATTTGAGCACATACTTAAACCAGTGACATTTTTTTGGTAAGCTTGTAGGCACCAGTTTAACCTCAGAGGTATTATGTTATGACAGATCTTCAGTGGAGAGCACTTTGCAGAACGATTGGTTCCACTCAGGGACGACTTCAGGGACAAAAGCAGGTGTGTCTTATCGCCATTCTGACACTTCTAACTAAGCAGGAGCGCTCCCTGTCACACACAGAGAGACACACAGACACAGCAGAGACGTTACCCACCACTGATTTCCTGTCCTCCTCTGCCCAGGTGGCTCTAACTTGATAAGAGCGCCATGCTTTGTTTTTCTTTAACATCACTTCTTGTAACAATGGACTGTGCTCTGACCAAAATGTTAAACCCGGCGCTGACAGGATGCCTTTTGATCCTGGGATTTGCCTTTGTTCATATCTTCCAGTTCATCGAGCAACAGCGGTGCAGCCAAAATAGCTCCACTGACTTTTCCCTCTTTCCATTTATATTCTCAGACCTTTTCAAAGAGGCTTTTACCCTGCCGGCATGTTTTACTTTCCATATAAACTCACTCACTCACTAAAGGGCCACTACTGCGCAGGTGGGGAAAGTCAAAGTTAGAGCGAAAAGACAAAGAAGCAGAAACTGAAGGAGACAGGTGAACAGAGCATGAAGGAGCATGTTGCTGAGAGGCAGAGGTGGAAGACAAGGGTCCGAAAGACAAAAGAAGAAGGACTATGATACAAACGGACAAAGGACAGAGGGACACTGTCAGCGTATGGCTCAGAGGTCGTCCCGACTGCTTCGTAACGCCTGACTGTTCAGCTGGAGGAGATGGCAGCCGATGAACATGCATCATTCTGCTAACGGGCCCCCCTCCGACTTCAGGGGACAAGTGGTGACAAGAGGTGCATGACACATCGTTGCTTTACCCAGATAACCTCACTGACCCTCCCGAACAGAAGGATGAGACAAATGACTAATATGTTGGCCGGCTTATAACATCCTTGAGAAAGAAAAGAAAACAAGGAAGCTCTTTACTAGTTAGAGTCTGTAAGCTCTTTGAAAGCCACCTGGGCAGGCGAGGATACTGCTGCAAATCTGTGGCGAGATCAAGACTCTGATTAGGTCAGACAGGCCTGACAGATGGGCAGACCAGATTAGGCATATAGACATGTATCAAACAAGGCGGGACAACGCTCATGTCCGGTGCTGTCTGACCCCTGTGGAGATGGCTGGTTTCAGAGAGCATGTGTGCATAACAGACTTTAGCACAAATACAAACTTTAGCTCACATTAAAACTCAATGTGTGAACAGAGGTCTGCTGTGCAGACAAGTTGGGCCAAAAGTGGAGAGTATCCTGAGATACTGTATACACCATCCCACCAACCATGGTTTATACACACTACTGATAACTGTCTATTACCACAAAGGGAAAGTCCTATAACACATGTAAACAAACCCTGGTAAAGGTGTCAGTAGTAAAGACCTTAATTTGCTGTTAGTACCGCTTCTTTTATTGCATTAAAATTGATGTTTTGAACTCTTTCTATTACATCACAAGAACTTGAGAAAACAGATGCAACTTTTTCAATCCAATCAAGAAGCTTCCATATTTATCTTATCTTGTTCAAAACATCCATGATTGCTTATTATTATAAAGCGTTAGCCTGGAGGGGATCATGTGTTTGGTCGCGCGTGTGCGTGTAAGTGAGTGTGTGAGTGTGTGAGTGTGTGAGTGTGTGTGTGTGTGTGCGCATATCTGTGTGTCTCCAAATGGTTTGTTTACTTAGAAGTTCATCTGTTTCCCGGGGTGACAAGAGGAGACATGGCATATTTAGACTCTAAATAAAACTAAAGCTGTGCCAATATGACAACATTTTGGATGTGAAGCTGAGGAAAGAGATTTAAAAATTGGCTGCAGGTGTGGTTTTGAACTGGTAAAATTTGATATACTGATCCTGTTTGGGGTTGAGCTTAGTATTAGTCTTTTGCTATTGTCTTATCGGGCAATGATCATTTTGGGGTCACCACCTGGTGGAAATCTGCGCTCTTTTTTTAGATGTTTCTCAGTATTATTCTTCAACACTAGTCCTTTATGCACAGATTAAATGGAAGCTGGAAAACCAGTCTTTAGTCGTATGGTATATTAAATCTTGGTCAGCAATGATATGTAATTTGTACTTGATGAGGCTTAAACTTTTAGTTATTGCAACTTGTCCCAGTGTGGTTTGCAACATTATTTGATTGGTAAGTCGGTTTCAATCTTACTAATATAGAAGACATGAAGAAAAAAGGGATAATCAGAGTACTTCAGTGGACAGACATACATCCACCTATTTCACAGTATCAGCCACTTTCTGAGTTCCAGACAGTCTCTACTACACTGCACTATAATGACATTACATCATATTAAGGAAAATGAAATGCCTCAATTATGTAACATTAGAAAATATTAATGTTGACATACGGATATAAATCTGCCAAGCAGAGGGAAAGAAGGAAGGGAATAAATTGAGATCTCTGTCAGACAAAAGTGGATCCCCTCTGCCGTGTCCTTCTCTATTTGTGTGACGGCAGTGATGGATTCCATCTTGTCAGCCCCCTGTGAGCCATCGTGACAGTCGAGAGTCACCAGAGGCCGAGAACGTGTGACTCACAGATTCTAAAAGTCATTGCTGCTCGCCGTCTGATTCTGACTGGAGACGATGAGTCTCTGATAGGACTCTGTTACCATCACTGCCGCCAACAGGCTCCTCAAACAGCCATTACCAGAGCCTCAGCCAGGCTCAACTTTACATGTATCCAGACCAGCACTGTGCAAGAGCTGCAGACTCGAGGAGGACGCAGCTGCAGAGTCAAAGTCACACTGGCATCAAGCTGCACAGGAAGGTACAGATACGCATCTAATGAACCAAATATGGCTTGATATCATTTTAATGTAATTTAATACAAGTGACAAAACATAACTATACTAATTAAGTTATGGTACCGAAGCCAAACTTGTATAGTTTTAAACCATTTGAGGATTATAAACATTCCTGAATAAAATACAACTTAAATTGAGCAACTGTAATATAATAGATAAGATAATTTATAATAAGTGAAGACGACTAAGGGCCCTGACAAACCAAGCAGATGCTCTGCTGATGGGCCATGTGGGACCGTCATCGAGCATCTGACGCCCTAGTTCTAGTGGTGTATCCTGTACTGTTGGCCCTTATTTGCTTTTTTTGTGGCCGATTCAGCATATTGAATTGGCATCGGAGACGACTGAGCCTGTGGTTGAATAAAATCTCTCTGATTGGCAGTGGAGCGCACAAGAGGCAAACAGAGGTGAGAAAAGCTAAGAAACAACTAAAGTCAAGAGGGCATGAGATTGAAAATAACTTTTTTTAATTTGGAGAAATTCTTTTCTTTAGCCACTAAGCTATAGCAGAAATAGTTTGTAATTGTTTGCCAAAACACAATAAATATAATTTTTTCTTTCAACATTGGTTGGTGTTGTTAATGTGCTAAATGGCTAACTAGCATCTTGAATTCGTGCTGTCTGTGTTGCAGCTTCCCTTTTCCAATGATGAATACAGAATATTGCCACCTGCTGCTATGGAGAGTTATTTCCTCTCACACAGGCGCAGAACGTACTTGTTAGCTGACTGTTGGCTGTGGTCTTTGAGATGTGTTCGACGCAACAGTCAGCCTTCGGTCTTTGCTGTCGGTTTGGTGTGTCTGGGGCATGAAAATCAGCCAACTTTCTATATTGGACAGGTGTGATTACTTCAGTAATCAACAGGTATTAAGGTTCAATAACCCACTCTGATACAGATTGGCATGAGACATTATTGAAATGTCAATTTTCACGTAATATAACTTCTCAATCAGTCACTTTGTTAGCACTTCCAGTTTTCAGGTGATTTGCCACCTTTTCTATCTACAGGTGTCCTATCAATAAATGCCAAAAAAACCTATTGGAGCTTGACTTTTTCGACACGCTGCAAGCAAATCTGTCAGTCTGTCATGGGTGGTCAAAATGTCGTGGTCAAAAAGTCAAATTGCTTCGATTTTTTGGCTAACAGTAAAAAAACAGGAGCATTCGCATACTGATTTGGACATGCGTGGATTACTATGACAACGATCAAAGCTGTGAAGCATTCAGATCAGCCCTTCATTTAAAAAAGAAATTGTACTTTATAGTTATTCAAAGTGTCAAACACAAATACATGACAACAAAAACATACCTTTTACTAATTGGTTGCACTTAACATTGTACTACATATATGTAACAAATGGCAACATAAAACAATATGGCACGAAATAAGCAAGAAGATATCAGTATACAATGCCAACAGTCAAAAAGTACGTAGAGCAACATTTCATCGCCCACTATTCTGACCGTGGATGCTAGCACTACCTGGAATTTGCTCTTATTTTGGAAAGCTACATGAATATGAGCATGTCATACATGTACTGATAGATTGTTAGATCCAAAATGAAGGCCCAGTTTAAAAAATAAACAGGTACAGTGCAAGGCAGATAGCATAAAACTGCATACAGCTTAAAAGTAGGATAAAAATTTAGCAAGAAACAGAAGCCATTCAACAAAGCAAATATAAAGGAAAGGGTTTAATTTTTGTCTCCTGTTATCAGAATTTAAATTAGACCTGAAAAGTTCTCAGTATAGGCCCTAACCCAGACAAACACACAGACACACTCACACTGGCACAGACACCCAAAAATCCACACTCAGCCACACCAACAAACACGTAAACACACACCCACAGGATGCTCTGAGAGCGGGTGGGGGTAAGGGGGTGAGCCACGAGTCAATAAACCCTGTGTAATCTGTTCCCTTTAGTGGCATAAACCATCTGAGAGGAGATTACAACCGTTCTGCCAAAGTAAGAACATGCGAGTTCCTAATGGACAGAAACACTGAATACAAAAACACACACAAACACGTGTGTGCACCTTCGCTTATACTCTGCAAAGAACTGCAGAGAATAAGAGTAGTGTGTCCAAAGACTGTCAGGAAGTCAGGACTCGTGTTTGCGAGTTCAGACTTCATGACTTTAATAAAAAAAGGCTTTTCTGACTTCAGGGAGAACGAGACAGAGAGATACTGAGAGTAGAGGATAAAAAAAAAAAACAGTATTTCTGCATGTTTTTCAGAAAAGTACTGATTATCATGACAGGCTCACCCTGGACTTGGGCTCCTGCTGAGGTAACTAATGCGCGGCATTGTCAGTTTGTGTGAGATTACGCATCATGGCCTCCATGAGTTGAACTAGAAGAGTGGAGGGGGTCGGACAGGAGTTGTTGAATGTGTGTGCTCCTCTGAAGAGCTGGGAGGGAGGACGTGTGGACAGGCAAATCAGAGGGCAGGGGGGCTGCTGCGTGTGTGTGTGTGTGTGTGTGTGTGTTGGGGGGAAAGAAGGGACGCTGACTTTATGCATCATTAAGCAGGTGGACTGAGAGCACCAGGCGGGGCTGTCGCTGTGGACTGTCACTGGAAGCAGAGTAGACATCTGGCACACAATCCAGGACGATACACCCACATGTTAGGATGAGCTGTGACCAGTTGAAATACACGTCATCAGGCTAATTATTATTTATGGATCATCTCTGACTAATTACAGTGCTGAGGTTATAACAGACTGCTTTGTGTTTGAATAATAACAATGTGTTTTATTCAGTGTAATGGAGTCATTTGGTGAAGAGCGTTGTGTTTGGTGTTATTCTGTCTCTTCATCTGAACTCTTAATTTGACTATAACCAGAATAACACAATACTCAGATTAATAAACACCTCAACCAAGTAATCTTTTATATTAAGGTAGGTCGTAATCGGATCAAGCATTCCTCATTAACAGTGTTTCATCTGGCAGTTTACCTGACACATAAGCAGAAATCGGTAACTTATCACCGATAATGTGGAAGATTTTCCGATCTCACGCTACCCGATTGATCGCTGCAGTGTGCACAAACTAATACACTGAATAGCAAAATCCTGGCCTTAAGGTGCATGTTTTCACCTTCAATTTACATGTATTATACTAAAAATAATTATAAATTAAATTGTTGAAATCACTTCCACCTTCATGAGATGGAGCAATAATGACAGAGATGATAAATTCAAGGTGACTTAGTATGAAAACCACTTTCTGAATGAGCTCCCTATATACACAAAGACCAAACAAGACTGTTGGTTTTCCACATTAAGCTAAACACTTAGTGCCTTTGAGACATATCAAAGTGAAAAGTGCCCTTTAAACTGCAGCTTAAAGTCCATGCTAAAGTTACTGCAGATGATCTGCAAGAGTACCTGTGTGGTACTTGTACTAACTATTTCAACCTAATCACCACAGAAAAATTTTGACATTGTACATTTC
Organism: Plectropomus leopardus; assembly: GCF_008729295.1. Lineage (NCBI taxonomy): Eukaryota > Metazoa > Chordata > Actinopteri > Perciformes > Serranidae > Plectropomus > Plectropomus leopardus. Next base: position 16,839,936 of record NC_056463.1, read on the forward strand.
TGCAAACCACAGATATGTTAACATTTGCAGCTTATTATTATGTTATTGTGCATTGATACTTAATGTTTTAGCCGCAAAAAACACTTGGTTATGGATAGGAAAAGGTCATGTTTTGGCTAAAAATACTTGGCTTTAGGGGGATTATTCCTGCTTGAAAAGCAGCTATATCTCAGTAAAAAACAAACACCTATTGCGGCAATATCCACGCTGGAAAAACAGTGACAAGTTGCTGAAAAACACTCCTGCAAAAAAGGCCCCAGGTCACAAAAAAAAAATCCACATTTGGGGGCTTAAAAGACTCTGAGGAAAGAGCCACAGGTCCCTAAAAGAACAACCCTGTTTGGGGGTAAAAAGCCGCAGGAAAGACAGCAACAGTTCATTTAAAAACGTTTGTTTGTTGTTGTAGGTCTTGAACAGTGGTCTGCAGCTTGGCAGGCGTCTTGCCTCCAGATGACAAAGTTAGCTCATATACTATATCACTTAAGAAACATTGATATGATATGTATAAAACATGCGTATGTAAAATATTCTTGGATTGCTTGGATGTACAATGGAAACATTTCCTCCTGGTGACTGAGCTGGACTAATTACATCATGAGAGCGCCTGGTCAGGATAAGCACTTGACACCTTCTAGCTTTTCTGACCTCACATTAAGACTGGTGCAGTTATCCCATTTATGTATAAAAAGCGCTGATTATCTCTAGACATGCATCATCGCCCAAATATCTTATACATAAAATGCAGCTATATACAAAAACGTGTAGAATTTCAAACACATTTCTCACACTGTGAAGCTTTCATTACACAGTGCAATGAGCTGCTCTTTAAAAATGATGGATGGATGGGAGTAGATTTGTAATCAAGGGGGTCGAGTGTTTTGGAAGATCATAACACCATCTGGCACACAACCTCCCCCTCATCTATAATAAGTGATGTCTCCATTCTGTCTCCTTGTTTAGTTTTAGGAACAACTTACACCATCTCCTTTTGTGTTTTTCTTTGCCATAAAAACATTATCCGAGTGTACTCGTCAGCTCTAAATCATCTTGCTGTAGCTTTTCTAACAGCCAAAGCACATGCTGCTTCTTGGATTTCACCATCAGGATTTATTTCAGCATCATTTCCTCCATCATGACTTCCAACTCAATGGAAATTGCAGAAAGTATACTGGCATTTGGAGCCAATTCAAGAGCTTTTGGGAACAAGCCATATTCAATTTTTGGCTGTATACTAGAGCATGTATTCAACAATCTCATAAATAAAACCATCATCTTATCTTATCATGTAAAATAAGGGAGCAATTTAAAATCAAGTCAACAAAGATGAATGACCAAATTTGCCAACGTATAAAAGCTCTGGATCACTGCTACACACAGTTCAAATAACAAGTTTTGAGAATTTGTGCAATTCACAGTTTTTCAATTCTTTAAATGCCATTTGGAGTTAAAATTTAAGACCAGTTTTACAAAAAAATTAAATACATTTATTTAAAAAAAAAAAAAAAGATTTATGACATTTAATAACAGTTAAGGCCTTATTTTTAGATTAATTAATTCAATGCCTATTAGGACTTTTTAAGGATCTGCAGGAACTCTGTTAAAAGAATGTATGAACTGATCAGTCAGGGATGTTTTTGATGTTTTGATTCTGTGTATGTGCAACAAAGGTCAAAAAGTAAACCTGATGCAGAGCCGTACATTAAAAGAAAAATTGCATATTGATGTTTTATAATGGTGAAAAGAAAAAGTTTCTTGGGCACTGGCCGTTATAAACAAACAAACAAACAAACAAAAAAAGAGGTATAGATGGTTAGATGAACTGAGTCCCATTATTTATCTACTTTAGTCCCACTCCCGTTAGCTCAAAGGTTACCACACCTCCTGATATAAACTTCACTATGAAACAATTCATGTAAACTTGGGTTATTTATCGAGTCTTCACATTTTAAACCTCGTTACATTGTTGAGTATTACCTCAGTCTGGGTGTGTGCATGCAAGCCCACTGATTCTGGGCTCTGACTTCGCCCTGAATAAAGACAGACATGGCATGCGAGTGAATGCACGGGGTGACTCCATGAAACACACACTGCAGGCACACGCTGGCTCAGCTTCCCTTCGTTAAAGTGGCTGTCGGAGGCGATACAGTAATCCTGTTTTAATGGCCGTGCCCCTTCCCCCACCATGATGTGATGGCCCCAGACAAACCGCCGCGCCTCTCTTAAGGGAGAAGTGTCAAAACCAAGTCACCACTGAGTCCTTTGCAACACATTTGACAGCAGTCACGAGCTAAGAGCGGAAAACCAAACCTTTCCCCCCGTGTGAAGACTTCGGATTCAGTCAGGTGTGTTACTACGGGCTCGTTCCTATATTTAGGATGAACTCCGCAGGAACCAGATTGGATGTTCATTACAATAAACCAGTGTTTGTCTTGTCACTGTAAAGTAATGCCAATCTGGAAGGATTATACCTCGAGCTTAATATTATCTATGTGGATTACAAAAGAAGAAGAACTGAATGTGCCCATTGTTAGAATAATGAGAGCCTATAATTAGACTGAAAACTACTCTGCTGTGTAATGTTTTTGGATTTTCCTTTTTTTAAAATTAATGAGGCTTCAGAATGTCAAAGAGCAAAAGGAAGAGATGTACAGTTTATAATAATATGACAACATATCAATCATAACACAGTACATCTGGTATAGCAGCCTCTGCCATGCTGACAAAAGCCAAATAAGGCTATAGACATTGATATCAACATCTTGCTCCCTCATATTAACCAATTTAGATACAAAATTTACAAAATGATTGGTCAATTAATCAGTGAGTTGACTGACATTAAATTATTTATTTTATTTTGTTTTATTTTCTGAGACTTACAATGAATTAATATGTACACTTTTCTTTTTCTAGCTTCTCGAATGTATGGATGTCTTTTTGCTTTTCGCTGTTTTATATCACTGTGGCGGCTGCAACTAACTACTTTAATTATTGACTAATACATCTGATCATTACATCTCGATAATTCAACTTCAACAGCCTTCACGGCAAGTTGTTTTTTTACAGACACTGTCAACTGCTGTTTAGAGCGGCCAAGAATAATCCATTGCCAATAAATGTAATGTAATCCACTGGAAAAATGTCACATTAAATAATTAAATAAAGTTCTAGGGCGTTTATTCTATATATGTTTTTGTTCAAGTTTTAGAAATGTTTTTAACCTGAGCAATGCCATACAATACTGGCAGTGGTCATTTCATATCCATACAGGGTTAGTTGCATATACAGATATTATCTATTTAAGATAACATCTGTATATGTTATACAGACGTTATCTATTTTAGATAACATCTGTATATGGTGGTATCCTGGTGGTATTTAGGTAGTCACCTAAATACCACCAGGATGCAGATTTTCTAATTTTCAAACATTTTTTAACCAAAGAATTATCAAAAGTTTGATTGCTAACGAAAACAATCCTTGGTTGCAGCCCTAAAATGCATTACAAACAATGAGAACGAGAAACTGAAAGCAACAGATTAGGACTGAGCAATATACAGATATCGTAATATGATACTAGATAACGTCTTAGATTTTTAGATTTTTAGATATCATAATGTCATAAGTGTTGTCGTTTCCAGGTTTTAGTGATCCAGTGTGTAGCAATTAGTGGCATCTAGTGCTGAGGTTGCATTACTGAAACTTCTCCCATGAGCAAACTATGTAGGAGAGCTATGGTGCCAAGTTGAAAACACGAATGGCTCTATCTAGAGTCAGTGTTTGGTTTGACCTACCATAAAAACATGGAAGAGGACCTGCTCCATATGCAGATATAAACAGCTTATTCTGAGGCAACCAAGTCACAGCAATTCTTAGTTTCAGGTAATTATAAACTATTGAAATCATAACACCACATTGTATTTCTGCCAATAGAGAACCCTAAAGCCTACACACTGCAGCTTTAAAAGCTGCATTACAGTAATTTTATGCAATTTTATGCATTCACTTGCTGTTCTGTTATTTGAGTTTACCCAATTAGTCATTATATCCACATTTTTATGATAATTTATCAGAAAGCTTGTTATGTAAATATTTTATAAAACACCAACTGTCAACCCTGAATTATCATCAAACTATCAGTACTGAGGTGTTTAGTAAAAAAAAAAAAGAACAAAAATATTATATTTGATTTTCTCCATATCGCCCAGCCCCTGATCTTTACAAACACTCAAAAGTGAAACAAGAGTGTCAGTAAAGAGTAAGTGCGTTTGCTGGATGCAACTGGCTGAAAGAAATGTGTCGGGTAAATGATAATAAACACTGATATGAATCAAACTAAGTGGAAACATTCATATGACAACACAGACACATAAGCAGCCAATGGTGGTAAACCACTTAGCATCACTCGTGCACATGGTGATCTAAATGCAGGCGGCATGAAGCTACTGAATAAGTGATGAGAGTGGAGAAACCAGCCGACATTTTTTTTTTTTTTACTACATTAGCTCACAGAAATAGATCTGAGAAGAGATTCTTGCTGGGAAAATACAAATCACCAAATGTGCACTCGAGAGCTTCAAATGCGCGCTCGCGGGAGGAAAACACGGAGCGCGAGCAGGTGCAAGCGGACAGAATCGGACGGCGCTCAGTTTTGTTTTGTTCTGTTGTTGTGAATACACCTGCTCTGTTTTGTGCGCCTCTCTTCCGACCGCTGCATGTGAAACTCATCCTCAGCAGCGGATCACAACAAACAAGAGTCCACCGAGCAGACAAACACAGTCAGGGGGACAGGATGCACGCACAGAGCACCATGCACGGCTGCACAGAGAGCCACGGGAGCCTCTCCTCCTCCCCGCTGTGTGTGGGTATCACCGGCGTGAATATGAAACAGTTGTTGAAAGACGACGCTAAAGTTGGCTTCCGAGTCAGCAGTTAAGGGGAGAGTTAAGGGATAAGTAACTTCCATTGCTTAGCGATCGATTTTTTTTCACATTTTACTGTTGCTAAAGCGTGTTAGACATGTCTAAAAAACAGCTTTCACATCTGTAACGCCTTTACTCTATTTGTGAAAACACAATAAAGATAGATTTTACATTTTTTTCCACATTTGTCACATAAACCCAGGTGCAGATCTGAACTCTGACAGGTCAAATTTGGATTAGATTATCCCAGAAAGATTAAATATTATTTAAATCACTGTTTAAAAAGTTGTGAAACCTATAGAGAAACCTGGTCCAATGTGCTCTACACGTGAGACACGCAGTGAAATCTCAGTTTTTTTGCATTTTCACAAACAGAAAAAAGGTTTCGAAAATCTGAAATTGTGTTTTAAGTAATATTTAGCCTTTCTGGGATAATCTGGTCCATCTTTAATCCATCTAAATTAAGAGGTCTTCAAGAGAGACCTGGTCCAATAGAGAACCCCAGTAATGAGTCCTAAAACCCAGAAATGACTTTCAGCACCTCCGGTTCCCTCGTCTTAACGTCTTTGGGGTTTTTGAATGGGTTTTTGGTTAGAAGCCTGAATTAAGGTCTGTTGTTAACACAAGCTTAAGAGACTTTCACATTTTGTTCTACGACATAAAATATGTCAGTAAATATCCCCATGACAAAGTTGAAGCTTTTATGTGTCTTACATAAGACGGTTGCTAAGAAATGGCTACATGAGACTACAGAACGTCATTAAGCAACTGCACTGAACTTAGCATTACAGCCTTGTAGCAGTGGGGACCAGCTGTAATGTAGTTCATTTTAGCCTAGCAACAGCCTTTTACTTCTTTCTTTGTTTGTGCTTCAAAAATCCTGTAAGTGGTGTATCTTGTTGAACAAAATCTGTAAGTACCATAAATATTTGTTTACCACAGAGCTTATTCCTGCAATGATCACAAAATCCAATGGAAAAATCCAATTGGCTTTTTGACAAGGGAACCAAGGCGACGTTAGTTTACGAGCTGGCCTACAGAAATACATCATCCTTAGGGCAGTCTAGACAGTCTAGACAGGGGGCAAAAAATAGTGAAATCTACCTTTTTTACATTTTCATGAATCCAATAAAGGTTTCACAAATCTGAATTTGTGTTTCCAATAATATTTAGCCTCTCTGGGATAATCTCATCCAGGTTTGGCCTGTCTGGTTATAGTAGTTTTTGGCAGAGACATGGTCAAATGTGGTCAGTCTGCAAAAAGAGCAGTGAAATCTTCCTTTTTTCTGCATTTTAACAAACAAAATAAAGATTTTACAAATGTGAAAGTGGGTTTCAGACAGTATTATGGCTTTACTTAAAACGTCTAACATGCTTTCACAACACTAAATGGTGCGAAAAGCCAAGAAACGGTCATTAAGGAACGCAAAGTTATTTTTCCCTTAACTCTCCCCTTAACTGCTGAATCTGAAGCTACGAATCGGAAGCGAACTTCAGCGTCGTTGTTGGAGGCAGAGAGAGATGAAGACAGCCGACTTCCGCCAACAGCTGCTTCAACTTCGCACGAGACACGATGTGGGCTAAGGGGATGACAACAGAGCTAAAGGGGCTAATTTTAAAGCACACACGATAACGCACCACCTTTGCCACTCTTTCCACGCACGCACCAACACACGCTCCCATCCACACGCGCACCTCCTCCTCCTCCTCTCTACTCACCACAGCTGTCTCTTAGCGGGGAGGCAGTCTTTGTTGGAGGCTGTCACTCCCATGGCCATCTGCATCACCGTGATGTATTTCTGGTACTTCATTTTGTCCTCCTTTACTACTACTACTTCTACTTCTAGGGATCCGCGCGCCACAAAAGCGGCACAGGTGAGCGTGCATTCAAATGTCTGTTATTGTCCCCTGGCACCCGCGGCATCTTCGGGATCAAAAACGCCATTTCCACGTCTGGAGGACTGATGACAGGGAAAACGTTCCCCGAGGAGCTCAACGAAAGGTACCACGCCGCCGCGACCCATGTCTCTAATCTCATTAGAGCTCAGAATAGATTGGCTAATCCATTCAATTTTAGTCAGGACCGGGTCATTGTTGTGGTTCGCCTCGTGCGCGGCGGACACTTTTTCCCCCCCCTCTCTGTTGTTTGTCTCTGTGGAGTAAAAAGAGTCAAGAGACAAACAGAGTGAGAGACAGGATGCAGCGGCGGTGGCACCCAAACGTCTGCGAGGTAGGAAAGAGAGAGCGCCTGTGTTCAACCAGAGAGAGAGATGGGGGAGTGACAGCGGAGGGGGAGGAGGACAGGAGGAGAGGAGAGGAGAGGAGGAGGAGGAGAGGCAGCGATGTAATGGCTTAAGAGGGGGGACCTACTACTGCTGAGTAATTTCTCTGTATTGTATTGGATGATGTTTTGGATGTTATTTTTCTCAGATTGGTCCATGAGGCACAATTAAAACATCCAATAAGCTGTTAGAAAACACTCAAGGGGTTCAGAGAGGAGCAAAGCAGCAGTTAGTATAAGTCTTTCACAGCAAAATATGGAGCAAAACAACAACTCAATACCAACTCTAAGGTTCACGCACACTTAAAAATTTAGACTGCAAATGGAAATCTGGACTTTGAAGTCTGGAGAACATAAACAAGATGACCTATTACACGGAGTAACTTTTCCATTATCCTCTTGTTTGAACCCTGACTTACTATAAACTGGCAACTTTCCTTTAAAATTTTTAACAATTTTTAATAAAGTGTTAAAAGTTTGCTTAAGTAAAATCAGATATGTGAGCATTTCCAACTATGTTATAATGTCTTTTAGCTGAGTGTTGTAACTGTATGTAATATTGATATCTGTGGGTTGTTTTTTTTTTTTTTTTTTTTTTATTTTATTTCTTGTTCTTTACTGTATGTTGTAATTCCACATAATCTTGTTACAAATATTTTTTTTTTTTTTGGTCTTCTTTTTACCATAATGGTTATTGTATGTAACGCTGATATTTTCACTTGCTCTCTTTTCTTTATTCAAAGCGTAACTAGGGACAGGTGTTGGAAACTAGCAATAGCTATAATCTCTATATGTGAAACACCAGTTACTACAGCCTGTGTGTAACAGGTGGAAGTTGTACTACTTTAATTTGCATTGTGCCTATCAAATAAACTATATAAACAAATAAAGGTATAGTCAGCTGTAGTTGCCAGCATCCCAGTTATTTTAGTGTCACTACCATATTTACAATAGTATATCAAAATTTAATTTATTACAATATTTTGCTGTCAAATTTTAGTAAAGTTTTACAGTTTAATTCAACCCTGCATGTGGTTTCTGTCTCTCCTTAAGGCCTACTTCTGTTGAAATATAAAATACTGTATAATGTAAAATCATAAAGCAGTCTACTGTTTATGTAAACTGTTGTTTTGATTGGAAAAAGCATAAAAATTTATGGCGCTTTACTGTATTTAGCAAATGAGTACATTACTGTAGAATTTGGATGTACTTATCTCTTTTTTACTGTTTGTTTTTTGTATTTTCCATTTATACTGTAGGCTATATGTTTGCGTTTATTATTTGTAACAGATTAAGAGAAGCATTAGCTGTTCAGTTTTAATAATATGGCAACAACATGCATTTTTCTGCACAGTTCATTCACTACTTGTAATTTGGGATGTTGTATGGTTGTATTGGTACACTATGATATCAAAACTGATGGTTATTGTATTGTGTATACCTGCTTTTAGGCGGTATTAAGAAAAAAAACACTATCTCACTGCTGCAACCCTAGTAACTGACTTAAACTTTCATTAATGTAATTCCTGTTTCAGCTTCTACTAATATTCGACTTTATACATTATGTTTGTATATTTTCTTGTAAATAACCTAATTTTTTTAGTTTTTTTTAAAGTGTTATTTAAGTCATTTAATTGTTTTATTAAAGTAAATATATTTTACCAGTTACTGTATATATATATATGTGTGTGTGTGTGTGTGTGTGTGTGTGTGTGTGTGTGTGTGTGTGTGTGTGTGTGTGTGTGTGTGGTGTTGGACTAACTGTATTATCACGATTTCATAGTTATGTTAAACGATTACTATAGGGTTTATTTTGATTGCTAAAATGCTTAATTTTGGAAACTCAAAACCAAAGCTGAATTTCCATCAGGTTGCCTTTTTTTCCCCAAAACTATAGATAAGCAAATGTACACAGTATGATGATGTCAGTTTTCATACAGCAGTATACCTTGAAACTGATATATTACTGTAGCCTTAAATTGTTTCTGTTTATATCTCTAAAAATGACCATCTTCCAATATACACCTTTTTTTGACCTCTCAAACATTTATGTTGACATTAGCCTTAAAAGTCTGACATCGGTTGAACCATGAAGATATTTATTTCACTGTGTGTGTCAAGTATCTTGGCACAATAATTTCCATTGGAATAAATAAATTTATTATTTATCTTACCCAGTGTAAGGACACAAGCTGTATTCATCTCTTAAAACTACTGACCTTGTTGCTTAAATCTCAATCTCCTTAAGTAGCCGCACAGTCCCGCTCTGCAGGTTTGAACGAGGAGGCGAGTCACCATGATCCCATCGGCGGCTCAGTGAAACCGAGCCAAGCAAAGCTCATTAAGAATCTGCTCCAAAAGGACAAAGGTAACAGTAAAAACAATCCAATGATAGTGTTGATTTTATTCATGTATATCATGCTTAATAACTGTGCACTGTATAAATGCATGAAATCTCCGCTGGCTCTCAATAATGAGACTGAACAACAAACGTAGGAATGTTTTTTTAAATTGACTGAGAGATTAGTAAACTATTGTTTTCCTTTGTACCATCTCGTACTGCCAACCCACAGACTACAGCAAAGATCAGGTTACTTTTACTGACCTTTTAGGGGCTGATAGTTTACCGAGTCTCTGAAGATGCTAATCAATTCAGTGATTGATTCGGTGTCAAATTTAAACGCCCAGTAAACATTAGTCTTTTGTGAGTCCTCAAGGACAAGGGGGACATCAGAGGAGTCCATGTGCACGAGATCTACAGTGACCTCCTGTGTGCTGGTATGTTTATGTCTGCACGGCCTCTGTCTAAGAGGCAGCGCAGTGTTTTCTTTAGGACTAGAGTGATTAGGAGATGATGTAACCATAAGGACCGTTCACAGACTTCTTCTGTATAAATCCCTTCAGCACAGCCATTAACCTTTAAACAAGTTGGCAGGGAAGCTTGGGAGTTAGTATCTCACGTTTTTTGACAATGAACGGTGAGACGACACATCACTGTCACTGTATTTACATTTTTTATTCAAACTAATAAACAGAATGAAGGAAGGGAGAGCTGCGGTGTATAAACCACAGTCCTGTTGAGACAGCCCATGCACCGGAAAAAGTCAATCTAAATATAAACTCTATCAGAAATGAGTAACACCACAATAAAATGGCCAAGGAGAAGAGTCAGACAGCCAGCGCGAAGGCAGCGGGCTGCTGCTGGATGGAGCGAGCTGGTGAGCAGCTGGTGGGGAAGGTCAGAATGAAAGTGCTGCTATCAGCACTGCTTGATATTGGCAGCTATGAAAACAACAGAAAATCCACCAAAAAAAATGTCAACACAGCCTCCGACTCCTCCGATGTTTATTTACAGTTCTTGGAGTTGGAAAGAGGATTAAGTTAACACACACACACACAGAGGCACACCAGTGGCCTGAAGGAGACTGAGGATGGTGAGGTCACCACAGCAGTGATATGGTCTGAAGCCAGAAGGACAGTGGAGGCTGTGAATGACGCACAGATCTCAGCAGACTGTCAATATTCTCTCTGTTGTCAGTCCAGGTTTCACAGTGTTCAACTTCACGCATCTGCTTTCGGAGATACTTTGGCAATTTCCAACCAGCTTTCTAACAAACTACAAGGCTCTACTTCCATATATTTGTATTTGCCCACCACCCAACCCGCCACCACGGACACAAAGCGCATAGAAGAGCATCAAGAGACAGACACGACCCTCTCTCTCTCTCTCTCTCTCTCTCTATATATATATATATATATATATATATATATTCTTTTTTTTCAATTCAATTTGCTTTATTGGCATGAATGTTTGTAAAACAATATTGAAAAAACCTCCAATACAATTAAATGATGATATAAATAAATACATCTTTACTGCACTGCCTTTTTCTTGCCACAAATGTTCTTAGGAAACACATTTTAGTGTCATGTTTATCTGTATTAGCAAGCTTGTGAACAGGAAGTGAGCATCATTCTGCTTCCTTCACAGTGAAAACAGAGGCAAAAAAATGAGATCAAACCATGAAACTAAGCAGTGCTGACTAAATATAAACCAAGATTCAGAAAAACATGCCTCAAATATTTTCAGAATCATTATTAGCTTACTAATTCGAGATTGTTTCTTGCCAGTCAACAGACATTGTTTCACATACACAAGCTAACATGACATCATTCGGGAGCGTTTATTGGTCTGGTGCGGCAGAGTGTATTCTGGTAGTTGTGGGTTTTCTAACTCTTGAGCAAAAGTGTCCTTTTTCCTTTTTTTCATTGGTCATGTAGCACCAATTTTTAAAAGTATTTGCGTCATTCTTCTGTGCAGAGAGCCTAGCTTTATAAAAAGGCGCCCAGCAGTGAAATACTTCCTTAATAAAATGACATCAGGAGTCCACATCAACATATTTTTAATCACAAATATAAATGGCTAACATGTTCAAAAGCCAGCTGTCGCACATGTGATATCCCGGTGGGTTATGGAGAAGAATACTGGATTGGTTTAAGAGTGAGATTTCCCTCAGGAGCAGCAACCATCCAAATGTGTTGATCCCCCCCTCACCATAAATTACACTATCCCCTGGCCCCTGGCCACGATTAATCACATGACCAGAGCAGCCAGATTAAATCTGTAGCCTTGGACTGTTCTCCTGTCTCACTCTCTCTCTGCCTCCCTGTCATGCACGAAGCATACAAATAATCAACAAGCACACAGCCTGATCAGCTGAGCACATAACACACACAGATTACAACTATGGCTGTAGAAATTAGTCAGTGTGTGTGTCGTCATCCACCTGTTATCTGTTACTACTTGTACAGTTATTAAAACCAGTCCTGAGCACTTTCTGTACGCTACAGCTCTCCATGTCAGTGCAACCTGCACGCTGCACGCAACCTGTAACCCAACACTCCACTGCAGAGCTTTAATTTCTCAATGCCAGACCTGATTCGCCACGGCAACGCAGGCTTCAGGCTCAGCTAGGGTGGCCCTGAAACAAGATACGCCTTCATATTCAAAAGCAAAATGATGCAAGTTGAACAGGTGTGACAAAAATGCACATTCATACAGAGCTTAAACAATGAATTGACAACTACTCTGACAATCAATAAAATCTTTAAGTCAGTATTCAGGGATGAATTCCAGACAATTGGATGGTAAAACTTCTCAAATAGCGACATGAATTCTGTTTATGAAGCACATTTCATTTAACATGAACTCAAAGTATCAATGAAAACACAGACAGCATAAACAACATATAGAAGAAAACAATATGAGCATGATGCATCAACATCAACACAAACAGAAACCCCTGCGCTATAACGAAAAAACAAATGCGATCATAAGAGTACACGCAGACAGAGACACACGCACACAGCAATTAATCATAAGCCTGGGAGAAAAGAAAAGTTTTAGGGTTGCTTTTAAATGTGGACACAGTCAGCAGGCAGCTTGTCCAGAGAGTGGGTCCACAGTGACTGAGGGCGCCCTCACAGGAACTGGATCTAATTCTGGGTACAGCTAGAAATGTGGATATTTTCTGCTTTTCCTCGTCTTGCGCCATATTAAACTACATATCTCTGGATTTTGGACAGTTACTTAAAGGTCTAGTGTGAAGGATTTACTGGCGTCTAGGAGAGGGGTTGCAGATTGCAACCAACGATAGACACAGGTGTGAACGGTGATGGGTCTCGACAGTCCACTTTGGTAACGTTAATATCAGGTGTAAACAGGGTCTTAGTTTAAGGTGATTATAAACAATGAAAACACAGTGATGACTATTACTATAATAATATTCCATATAATGACCTAAATCCTACACACTGTACCTTAAAAAAATGATTTCAAGATATAAACATAGGAAAGTACGGTGGACATTTTTCATTAATTTTCTGATGTTTTAAAGATTATAAGGTTCATTTATTAATCAAGAATATAAATACTAGATAAACTGATGAAGTAATTGTTAGTTGGTGCCACATTTTCATTTATTGGTATATGATTTACCATGTGGGTAAAACAATGTATTGGCACAAATATTATGATTATTAAGTTGAGTTTATGATTATCAATTCAACCGAGATCACTTCGTTTGATTAAAAAACTTCCATATAATATAATGAATTATATGGTGTTTATAGATTAAATGTGAATCATGCGTGCCTGTTATCAGGCTTGCCTTTAATTTAAACTAACTTGGACGGCATTAAATATTCCCTGTACATGCAAAGTGTTGCTAAAATGGGACACTGAATTAAATAATATAAGCAGTGACAGAATGTCAGTATGAAGAACATCCTTTTTTAATTTGGATTGTAAATGCTGAGCTAAAAATAGATCTTAGATGGCACTGGGTCCATTTCCAAACGATTTGTGATGCATGACTATCTATTAATGGTGTAATAGTAGAGTGGTGTAACGCTGTACTGTAAAGCAGAGCTTTTTATAGGAGGTGTGGTTAATTTTATTCATTTTATTTGTTTATTTAACAGAGTACGAAAAGATAACACAGTTACATGAAGAAGGCAACAGATGCAACATGTAGGGAATCTACCTGAAGCTAATTTTGCAGCGCCTGTCCCTGCATGTAGGATAAGGGAAAATAAGAAGACAAATTGTTGATGCTAAATTGGTGCAGGCCTGCTCTGAAATGTACAATAAAAAAAGAGCTAACGGCAGTATCAGCATGATAAAAAGCCGCCTGTGACGTGTACAGTATGAGAGTTGCCCGCGCGCAGTGATGTGATAAGAAGGCACACGTGGACAGCGAGACATGGAAGCTGCAGAGGATGCATAAAGCATATGAATCCAACCAAGGGTAATGCAATATGCAAATGAGAGAGCAGTTGTTGAAGTGAATGTGCCTGCTGTTGTTCCTACGATATTGCATGCCAAATGCTCGAGACACGACTCAGTGAAAACACATGCGCACGCTATACTGTGAACGCCTGGGCTCCGTCTCAGGTCAACACTACAGAGGAGCATAAAAACAGTTCTCAGTGGCAGCCATGTTGGCTCTAAAGTCCCACCATCTGCTGCTAAGTAACAGGTGGAAACCGACTTTGAAAATACACTCAGCATCACACAGTTTTAGGGTAGAGCCTGAGGGTGGTGAGGTGTTCGAGGTAGAGCGGAAGACAAACAGAGGGAGGGGATGAATGCCTGGAGCCCTGGATACTAACGGACTGCTGTTGCTGCTGCTCGGACAGAGATTTATGGTGCAGCTTCACGGCTGTGGGGGGTGCAGGGAAGGAAAACAAGGACGGTTCCACATGAAGGGGGATTCAGTGTATATGTAAGCAGATATTGTGCCCGACAGTCACAGGGAAAACAGAATTTTCATGGTAAATTTGTGTGTGACTTGTCTGTGTACCAGTATATGTTCATACGCAGTATTACTTGACAGTAAAGTGAAGCTTTGTGCTCCTGCGCCTCCAATCAGCAGGGTTTGACACCATCAGCCTCCTCCACACCTGCCCTCCCACTGTCACCTTTATTAACAGTCTGCCAGGTGGAGACTTTCTCTCCTAAGTGTCCCACTGTAGCCTCGGATTTGCTGAGGTAAGTGATGAGCGGAGGCACAAAGAGCCTGTGGGAGGGAGCGGCTCTCCCTCCTCTTAAAAAGCTCTGTTTACAGGTAACACACAGCAGCAATATACGCAGTTTACAACACCACAATTTTAAGTACCGACGTGTTTGGTGGTCTGCTCTGTTGCTGATGTGATGATACAACATGGCTTCCTTTTAGTCTCCCATCAAATGTTGGACTTTTTTCTCTCTGGAAATACAAATTTGGTGAACAAATCTTGTAAATCGAAGGTTTAAGCATAATGCTTCAGACGGTGAAGTCATCAAAATCACCAAAACAGAAATCTTCAGTTAATACTTTAAACAACTCAATTTTTTATTCCAAGTCCAGCCTGTTTCACTGCCAGGTTGTCAAAATACCAAAATACACCACTTATGCAGTATCCTCAGAGTCCTTATGATAAGCCAACGAACACACTTTGACCCAGGAGACCAACAAAAGCGTTTGTGCCACTCAAAGCATTTTTTTTTTCTTTCTTTCATCTTTTCCTAACCCTAACCAAGACGTTTTGTCTAACCACCAACCTTACAGAGTCACCTAACGTTAACCACAATATTTTCCTAACCATAATCAAGAAGGTTTTATTTGCCTCAACTGAACTGTTGCTCTCTTCTCACCACTGCATTTGTGCCACTTAAAGCTGGGTATTTTTTTTAGTCACATCTGCGACTTTTTTCTTACCATAACCAAACACTTCTGTTGCCTAAGTCTAACCACCAACCCTTCTGCTGACCCTTTCTGCATCAAGATACAATGTAAAGGCTGTAAAAAGGTCATTTTAGTAAAGGCTTTTGCTTACAAAGCAAAACATGCAGAATAAAAGTTGTGAGTAGGGATGTGATTATGTTGACATCTCTCATATTTACATGTTAACAATAAAGGTTACAAAAATGTGACGACACAGTGAAAGGTAACAAAATTCACAATTCAAAGTCTATTAGAGGTTGTAAATCAAACAAATTGTAAACAAATGGACTTGTTTTGACTGGTAGGCCCTTGCAATGGATTTGAACATAAAGTTTGCAAGGATTTATTGCATTGTTAGACTGCCAGAATGAGCATTATGCCTATTTTTTTAAAAGGGGCATTAATTTAGAAAATTACCTAAATGTCAGCATGAATCTTTTAATAATATTAACAGTCTGTTTAAAGTCTGCGTAGTGCTAATGTCCTGCAGATGTAGCAATGGGTAGTGAAGGGTTTAAATATACTTTTGTGTGTGTGTGTGTGTGTGTGTGTGTATTTGGTTCTTTGTCAGACACTATTCAATCACGAGAGACAACTTACTACAATATCTGACTTTTAAAGACAAAGTGCAATAAAAGTCACACTAAAGTCATGAAAGCTCGTTACTTAAAAATCAATATACTGCTCCTGGGAGGAACAGAAGATCCGGACAGTATGAGAAAGAAAGACAAGGAATATAGAAAAAGTAATAGACGAGTTGTGGGATAAGCTCCTCAGTCTTTAGTCCAAACCCCCTTGGATCAACCTTCAAACAGCACTCCTGGGGTGTTAAACATCTGCCGAATGACTCTGCAAAATCAATGCCTGGCAATCCATGGATTCTTGCTACTTAGTGCAGGTTGACAGAGCAAATACTTGCTTTTATAAGTGATTCTGTCAGACAGTGTAGTTAGATTTTTTTAAAATGATTTTTTGGATGTATCAGAGAAACAGTTTGAATTCCACTATCATTGTTTTATTTGCTCTATTTATTTTCTTTAGTGCATAATTATTAATGAATTAACTTAAAGGGGAATTTCACCCCACAAACCAAAAATACTATGTTCCCCCCCTCTTACCTGTAGTGTAGTGTAGTATTTATAACTGTGGACTGAGATGTAAACATTAATGGCGTCTCCTCGGCTGTGTTGTAATTCTAGCTAGCGCAGTAGTGCTCGATGAGCTGACAGCAGATGTGTGCCTCCTTCTGCACAGTGATACAGTTGGTAGGTGTAGTTCGGTAGAAAGAAAAATACATGAAACTGCTCACAAGGTCTTCGGATTATCTTGAGTAACAGGACCAGAATTTCTGGAAAGAGACATTGTTGTTGAGTTTTTCAAATGTATCTTTTGGCGTTTTGAGCATCACAAGCCAAGTGCCATATAATTCCATTATATTTTAGAGACGGCAGACATCTCTCCAACACTCGGCAACCTCACACCTAAACAAAACAGATTGATAAATAGCACTACAAGTATGAGGAAAAACTTGCATTTTTGACTTTGCACTGTGCACTGCCCCTTTAAATCCTCAACATGCAACATGATGTTTTTTTCGTCTTCTAATCATACATGTAATCTACTGTGAATGTGTATGCAGTGCTGTAGGTGGTGCCATGCTGCCCACATGTGTGTGCTGTGAAGGCTGTCGTTGTGCATCTTATCACAGCAATCACAGCAAAGGGTGAAAATAGAATATTATACCATCTGTGTATGCCTACATTTATGTAAACCAGGCACAAAGAGTGCCAATCTGCTGCTGTAAATGTGCTGTATCCTACTGCCTGTTTTTCTGATTGAAAGGATTTTAAATAAAGTCAGAGATAACTTCTTGCCAATAAACTTTTGTTGGAAGTGCTGGTGCTGACAAAAAATATTTAGAAATTAAAGAAAAACATTCAAATTCTAATATTTGTGCAGTAATCATTTATTAAGGCAGGCTTTCCGTCAGAGACCGGGGAATTTATGTGCTTAAAGAAGATATCTGACCAAAAGCTTTGATGTAAAATCAATAAAAATAAAGACAGTTAAAATTAAGATAAATACTACAATACTTTTAGGTTTCTGGTCAAAGTATTACAGTAAGTAAAAGTACAAATACAATGGTGTCCTACAGAAAAAATAGTCATAGAGTAGTAGTTAAGAGTAATGAGGCTTATATGATAACGGTGGTGTTATGGGTACTAACTGTAAGAACCAAAAGCTAAAATAACAGGTTCATAGGAAAAAAAATTGCGGTGCATCTGTGCAAAAGGAAGCTTACGACAGTCAAAACATGAAAGTCTGACTTGTCTGTTGATGCACTAGAGTGCTGCAGAGATGACAGTTAGCGTTGCCCTGGTTCCCTCGACAAAAATCCTATGGGATCTTACCACTGGATTTTGGATTATAGCAGACAATGAGATATGTGACAAACAACAGTTCTTTATACTTTCACTTTTTGTTCAGCAAGATAATCTTCAAATGAACACCACTTTTATGTTTTTTTTATGCTTAAATTGAATCATCATAGGTAAAAAAGCTAATGTTAGGCTATAAAAAACTACACCACGGTCGCATGTTTTCGACAACCACACCAGCAGGATACAAAGCCGCATTTGGCGAAATCACGTTCTGTATTTCCATCTTGCCGCTTGTTAGCATAAAAGCTTCAAAGTTCACAGTGGGGAATTTCTGATGTATTTTATGTTGTCAAATAAACGTAAAAGTCTCTTAAGCTTGTGTGAACCACAGAGCTTATATCAGGCTTCCAACCAAAAAGCCATCGACTTCCAGACGAGGGAACGGGGAGTGCTAAAAATGCTAACTAATTTCCGGGTTTTAGGACTAATTCCTGCACCACTCTAATTGCTGTCTATTAAAAAAATGTGGTCTCACAGTCACAGCCAACTGTACGTGACTATTAAGTCGAGAGACAGCTTTACCATAGCAGGATACATTTTGGGATACTGGCTTTGAAATGGATATGGATATTTGGGCATGATATGACACTTGAGCTCTGTAAGCCTCTGTTCATGTTTGTGTCTTCTGGTCAACGATTAGCTGTATCATCTACTGACTGAACTGCATATACCCTGAACCTCCTTGTGTCAAACTTTGTGTTAACAGTTCAGTGAAACTGTTGTGCAAAGCAAAATAACTAAAAAAAAAAGCTTTGGCTGTATATGTTTTTTGTTATTCTCTTTAGGGTGGACTGAAAAAAACCAACACTGACACAGCATACACAAGTTGTACTTTATATTCTCAAGTAATAACAGTCTGTGGTTCGGCAGCCAATTAACGGTGAGGAGGAAAACCAAACCGCAGAGAGGACAGTCGGCTTGCATGTCACAAATGCAACACGAGAAGAGAGAGATCAAAGAGTCCTGTGAAAGTCCACTGGACAGAGTGTGCAAGCCTCAGCGCCCGTGTGTCTCCACTGTATGTGCGTGCATCTTGGAGTCCTTTATTGCTATAGCTGAACTGCGTGATGCATTTCTTATATAACATAAACTTTAAAACTCACTCCTACACACACAGACGATGGGCTCTGGAGAACAACACACTCCTCAGGGAGCAGTCTTCTCAGCCATGATGTGCAACAAAGCGACACGCAAAACCAAGGTACACAAACAAGCCTGTTACACTGGCAGCCTGGCACTGGGATGTCTGAAGGTAAATACTGATAAATAAATGGAGTGTTTGGAAAACTATGTCTTGCAAGAAAAAATAACAAGTGAAACATGGCTTCCTGTGTCTATGATACAGTCTGCCCTGGGCAGCCAGATTTATCTCAAATACTAGTTTTGTCAAAGTCACACCAGTGGTGTCTAAAATATTATATCTGTATAAACATTTGTTAATTATACCTTTGGCTGCCTCCTCAAATGTCTTAATCTGACCACAAATATATTCAGTTTACTGTCTAAAGGAGTTAAGAAACCAAAAAATATTTACATTCAAGAAGCTGGAATCAGAGAATTTTCACTATTTTCTCTTAAAAAAATAACTCAAACCAATTAATCTATCAGCAAGTTAGTTGCAGACTTTAATAACTATTCGATTAATCACTGCAGCTCTAATCATAGCGTCCTCATTAGGACAGTCAGTGTCATCAGTGAGGATGGGCATGTGAGTGTGAACATTTTGACATTTAAGTCAATTTTAAGTCAGTTTGATATAGTTGTTTCAAATTTACACTTGGATCTTTGATTACACAGACTTTGGTTTTAAAATGCAGGCATCAATTTGTCATTTTCAAATTTCGGTGAGATTATGTGTCTGCTGGGGTTTGTCTTTACCTTCCTTCCTCACCTTCTTGAACATCAAATACTTTCATTAAAGTCGTGCATGTGGTTAAAACCCCATACTGTTCTACTGCATTATGATGCCCAAAAAATGCTTTAATGCGCAAAAATATTGGATACAACATGATAAAGTGTATATAGGAGTGGATGAGTGTGTGGAGTACATACGTGTGTGTGTGTGTGTGTGAGAGAGAGAGAGGTTCTGCTGCACTGAGCAGATTTGCAGGGCCAAGGTCAAGGTCACAGCAGGCTTACTTCCTGCCAGAGGCAGAGGTAACCTGAACCAACAACTGCAACACAAGAGAGCACAGCCTGGGTGTGAAAATAATAAATGCTTGCCCTTGTGCCAGTGTGAATGGAGATCTGTGAAAACATATGCAGGTTTCATGCTCACAAGAGACAATTTATGTTGTGTTTAAAATACCCAAAGATTGAATTTTATTATAGTGAGGGTGATGATTTTTCTTTATCAGTTAAAAGATTCTTCTGTAGATTGTCAATCTTTTTATATACTGATGTGATCAGTGTGTTGACACAGTGCAAAGTGATGCCTTCGTTAAATTATAATTAATCAGGGGCGCCTGGTGGCTCAGTTGGTAGAGCAAGTACCCTATGTACACAGGCTGTGTCCTCGCCACAGCGGCTGTGGGTTCGAGTCCGGCTTGCTGCATGTCATCCCCTCTCTATCCCCCTTTCAAACCACATCTGTCCTATCCAATAAAAGCAACAAAAGCCCCCCAAAATATCTTTAAAAATGTATAATATATATAATATATATATATATATATATATATATATGTATATATATATAAAATCAGTATGCTAATTAGGTCACACAAAAAAACAATTATAATTAAATAATTCATATATGTCAACTTTTTTCCATTTCAACCACACAGAAGTAATCTAGTTTAACAACTTTAAAAAAACGTCCGTCTGTGTGTAAAGTGCTATTCAGAGTGATGCATTGATCATACACAGTAAAATATTCATGTACCTGACATGCAGTGTCGCTGACAAATAGTGCTATGCTGATTTGCATCACAGAAAGAAGTAGTGCTATTAGCGCTGCAGAGCTGCAGCACTCAAAACTAAATAAACCCAGAAAGAAAGGCCAGATTATGAGTTTTAGTAATGCATAGATCAAAACTTAGTAATATTTGTAGGCTTGTAAATGTATTTGTATTTGTAAGTTTGAACTAAAACAAAGTTGTTGCAACAGTTGCTGGTTTTTCACTAACATGGAGGGGGGGGGTTTCTGACCTATACTGCAGCCAGACACCAGGGGGCGATCTAGATGTGTTGGTTTCACTTTGGGGAAGCTGCCATGTTGTCCATCTTTATATACTCTCCATGGTTCTGACTAGTTTTAATAAACATTTGGTGAAGTAAAATTACACAATTAGGTATCATAAAGGATAGAAAGTGTGTGAAATAAGAAATAAAACATTTTCAGTGGTGTTCAGCAGCCCAGAAGTGACTACCATATGGTCTCTCTCAAAATGTCTAGGAAGGTAAATTTGGATTTCAGAAACCATGCTTGCTGGAAGCCTTTTTGATATGATGAGCAGATCTGGTACATGTATTTTAGTCTGATTCAGACAGGGGGACGACAGCTGCCTGATGCGAGTGATGCAACAAAATACAGCAAAGTCGAGGAGTGAAAAAGAATTTAGATTTAGATCTCAAATTGTGAAGAATCTCAACCAAGGAAAAACAACACACAGCTGTAACCAAAGACAGCTCAAACTGATCTCTCCATATTAGTATTTCCACATTTAACCTGGCATTCCCACAAACAACATCCACACATCTACCCACCCATCTCCTCTATAATCCCTAGCTTCACATGCAGGTCAGGTGCAGCCCAAATGTATTTTATCTTCTTCCAGTTTTCTCTAGAGGTTCTTATCTGCTCCCAGAAGAGCTGGAGGGTGTAATCAATTCAGTAAAGGATCGACCCTCAGATGGCCAAACAACGTCACCTTTTCACTCTCACTGTGGAGAAGCATCTGCTCCACAACAAGTTTCCACTGAATGACTGATTTTATCAGACCCAGTGAGACCAACATCCTGCTGAGGAGCATCAGATGACAAACATATCCTCACAAGCTTTCTTAACAAGTCAGATCAGATTTTTTTTTTTTACTAAATAATTGTTAATTGTGTAACATCGATAGCTTTTGGAGTTCACACAGGAGTGGCAGATTCAAATATAATGCAACACTCGCCACATGGGACAGATGGTAGTGTTGAAAAAGATTCCCGTGTTTATGGCTACGTTTACATCAGCATCATCGAAAAACTGAAGATGGCAGTACGATTGCAGGGTTGGTTGTGTGGGGGTTAAAAATACTGTGCACTGACAATAAAACACTAATGTACATCCATTCAGAGGCAACGTTTGTTTAGTTTTCAGGCACTGTTGTGTTATTTAGTGGCCTTTTTTATAATCTCTTCTTAAAAGTCACTTTTATTGCTTGATTTTTTCTTAACTGCTGATTTATTTTTTTAATACTAATTTATGATGTCTATCCTGTTTTATACTGTGTGCATATTTTTTAGATTTATTAATGTTTTTATTGTAAAGCACTTTGTAGCTTTGTTTTAAAAGGTGCAACATAGATAAATTATTATCATTATTAAGCTAAACATTTCAGACCTTTTCGGTCCTAGTCCTAGAAATTATTATATGATTATTATATGATACAACATACTGGCATGTTGATGTGAACAAGTCGGAAATGTGTAATTACGTTAACTGTGATATAACATGAATGCAGCATACGCCCAAACCTAAAAGAAAACTACAGTATTTTGGTGGAGGACAGAAAAGAGACAGTGAATAACTGAGACGTCTGCCAATACAGGTGTCATCCATCACACTGATGGACTTCCTGACAACCACAGCACACAGGACCGAGCTGTCCGAACTCTTTTTCTCACTCATGTATAAGCTCCTTAGATACCTGGAAGTCTCCTCTCAGGGTAGCTGCTGGATAAGACAAGTCAAATTTCCGAGGCACCATTTCTCCTCCTGACAGCATCACTCTCGGCTGCAAACAACCCCAGTACATACCGAAGATTACAGTAAAGCCAGAATAACATCATCCACAAATAGCAAAGATGCCACCGTAACGTCTCTTATCTCCACACGTCAATAGAATCCTCTTGTCAAGAGTCCGCTGCCTATCCTGGATGTCTTTGACTTCGCGCTAAGAAAGCAAACATCGCTGTCATTCTGTGTGAACAGATACAAAATGACTTGAGCAGTATCTCCCACAGGCTGTCTTGGAAAACAGCTTTGTAAATGCTCTCTAAACCCCTTAAACACATGGAGATTAGATTAGAAAATTCCTGAGCATGTAACTGATCCACTCTGCCACAACTAGCACAGAAGATAAACTAAAATCAAACTCCAAAGCTTCAGTTAATTGATTAACTGATCAGTCAATCTACAGGAAAGTAATTGCAGACGATTATAATCATTGTTTATTCATTTAAGTAATTTATCATGCAAAAAAACGTTTCTTAGTTCAATTTAAATTGAATGAATTTCTGCTTTTTCTTTTTACTGCACTGAAAATCTAAAGTTCAGGTGGACAACTTTTTTAGAAGCATTTGCTGAAATTTCCGACACAACCAGATAGCAATCAATACATGAAATGCTCTGGAACAAAGAGGAAAATAATCTACTATCTGTGGCTGTCGCAGGCCTGTAATAAGCCTGTCCAATCATTTCACTTAGGCTGAATGATAGCTTACCTGTCTGTTAGAGAGAGGGCTTTCCTGTTTGCTGCTCCATGGCTGGAGATGTGGGGGTGTGTCCCTGAGGTGAAAGCCTCAATCCATAGTGACGAATCCTGCATACAAGCTGCTATTCCAGCATTGGAAACACCTGCCTTCACTGCAAAGCAACAAAAAAGAAAGATGGACTTAACAAAATGATTGTAATAGCGTCTGACATAAACAAGATAACACACGTGTCAGTATGAGCAAAGCGTTTCAGAGATGGAGACAGAAAGTTTAGTTTAGCCTTCTGCTAACCGGAGCTTAAGGCTCATAGCTGCAGCTTCATGAACACGTTTATGTAGCTGACATTAGCTGGAGCCTGGTGTGTCCTCCGCCTCACTCCCCACTGCTACAGACCACCTCACTGGGAAGAGAGCAGGCAGCAGCTCTGGAGACCGACCCCCAGTCAGCAGCTACAGCAACCCCAATCCAGCCAGTGCAAACTCCAGCTCCAGGGGACTGGACAGCCCCGACTCCCCGCTGTCCTCTCCCCGTCTAACAGGTTGGATCTGGTTCTAAAGGGGTTTGTGCTGGCCAAAATTGAGCTGCTACAGTCACCAACCAAAGGTCTGTCTCCCAACTCCTCACGGGGAAGCAGTTCACAGCAGCGGGGAGTGAGGCGAAGGGATGGTGGTGTGGTAAGCTCACTAAATCGTGTCTCATTTGTGTTCTGTTAAAAATATAGAGAGAGTGGGACAAGAGGGGGCTGTGCACGACTCCACAATAAAAAAAGATTAAATAAATCAGCAAATGGGAAATACTGAGTTGCTGTAAGATGCTTAGGACAGAGAGGTGAGCTAAAGGGTGTATTTTAAAATACTATTTCTGCCTTCTCTAGCTTTAATAATTATGGGTTTGCACTGTTGGTCAGACAAAAAAGCAATTAGAGACACATCACATTGTTCTCTATTGAGACTAGCATGTTTCAATACCACAGATCACTCACACTCGTGTCTGTATGGTAAATATGAAGCTATGGCAAGCAGCTGGTTAGTTTGGGTTATCATAAAGATTAAAAAACAGGGAAAATAACTAACCTAAACTAGCTCTGTTAGAAGTTTAAAAAAATCTGCCTTCAGCACTTCTGATGAATTAACACTTTTTATAAATTTTTTGTTTAATCCTTGCAAAAATGAAAAGATGTGATATTAGTGCTACACATAGCGCTGGACTATTTTTTTGGATGGCCCAGTCTTCGTCGCTTTAGGGATCGACAGATTATCAGAATCGATATTTGGCATTTCGGCGATTATCTGTATCTGTGCTTTATTTTAATGCTCTCCAGTGAAAGTAATCAATGTAAAAGTGTGCATATTACAGGCAGTCTGCAATACCTGCAAACAAAGTGTCAGCATGGGAGGAACTTTTACTTTGTAAAACCTCAGGGAGCCATTTTTATTTTATAATTTGTTATTTAAATTCAATTTAACTTTATAAAAAAGGTTACTGGGAACTTGCTCTATATGTTGTTGAAAGTTTCTGTTATTGATTAAACATTTGCCAAAGGCATTCAAACAAAGTTTTGTGTTCTAGTTTTTTATATTCCAAATTCTAAATTTTGACAGAAATATTTTTTTTTATTTTTATTGTCAGTGCATATGGGTTCCAAATATCAGTTATTGGTTTCATTAAGTACAAATAATCGGTATTGGTATCGGCCCTGAAATAACAATATCAGTCAACCCCTACTTCACTTGTTGCCTGGCAACATTTTCAGTGATAAAAGGACGGCCGTATCCACTCTGCTCATCGGCTGCTGGCTGTTAGCTTCATATTCATCATACACACGAGAGTTGCATCGATTTTCTCATCTAACTCTCACCAAAAACGTAGATACGAATATTTTTCAAAATGTCCAACTAATCCTTTAATCTAAAAATAACCTTGACGTTAATCCATAATGTAAATGGCTGCAGCCCTCCCCTCCGTTATTAGTGAAAGAGTAAAATGTCAACAAAGAGTCGTCCTTACTGGGGGGCTATCAGCCTCTGTATCATCATTAGCATCATCAGGGAAAAAGTTCTGGAGTGACAGGTTACTGCTGACATCATACATGACCTCAGGTAAATCAGCGGGCCGTTTCAGTCAGAGATTTTGACTGTGGAGTGACTCACATTGTATGTTCCTGCCCTACGGAGGCACGCACAGCAACAGTCAGAAGCACTTTAACCAAATGGCGCACTTCTCTGTAAAACTCTAGTCAGCTTTTCGCCCGCTCCAGTTGCCTCTTAGCGGAGATCTACAACAGTAACACAAACTGGCAGATTAGTCTCAACAGTTTAGAATTTGCCACAATAATGATAGCCTCAGCCTTCCTGCTATTCTGCCTTGGCAAGCAAGAGAAAACTCATAAAATAAGCAGCCTTATACAAACCAGAGCATATATTTAAACTGTTCGTCTTGATGTAAGCTTTGGGCATTCCTTTTTCATAACGCGATAAAAGCTTGTCTGCTGCCTCTGAAGCTATGACTGTAAATGATCCTGTTATGGCCTGCTCAATGTTTGAACCAGTTTCACACAAAGGAGAAAGTTTAATTAAATGACATGGCAGAGGCCGATTAGTGAAGAGATAGAGTTGAGGTTTGTCCCTTGTTTCCTGTGACAGAAAACAGAAGTTTGAGAGATACTGCCAAAAAACAAGTTGTGTGTCTGTGAGTGTTGAAAGAAGAGAACGGGCTTGTGTTTAGACAGGATCATCCTGTGAAGAAACGGCTCTCCAGGCCAGAGCGCCTCACAGAAAAAAGCCAGACGTCCATTAATACTCGTTAAGTTGTTCACAACTGCTTTATGTTTACATCGTTTCATGATAAATGTAAAAGCCTGACACTTCAGTCAGTTTGTGTTGAAGTGATGTTGTATGTAATCTTTGTTAACATAAGAAGAACACTTTCTAAACATTAAAGTGGATATTAATCATTAGTGCTGTAATAGTTACAGGCCTCTGGCTGATGTCCAGACACATACAATTATGGGTCGGTCAGAGAAACCACAGTGACTGATTATAACATTTGGATGTAAACAATGATGACATTCTCCTGGGATCCTGGTCACAGGTGGAAAGTAATTTTATTTAAGTACTTGAGTAAATAAATGTACTTTTACATCACATGATAATTTGCTATGCTACTTTGAACTTGTACTTCACTACATAGGAGGATATTGTACATTTTACTCTTATGTTTATTTGACATTTATTCTTATTCATTCCTACTATGCAGTTAAATTTTAAATTAAAAAATGGACATAATAAATATGACCATTATTGTCATATATTAAAATAAACAATATAGCAATGTATAAAATGTAGATTTATTTATTTGTGGAGGCCTGCCACAGATAATAGATCTTCCGCTACATATTTTTGAAACATACACACTGTATGTTAATTCACTGCACTGGGCGCTCAGAGCCTGTTCTAGGCACAGTCGGAGTGGCAAACACCAGTGAAAGTGAAACTTAACTATTCGTCGAGCTGGGTCTGAAAGTTTGCGTTCATTCGCTGCTGAAGCTCCTCCTCTCGTCCAGCAATCTGATCAACTCTGACTGAGAGGAAGGATCAATTATCCAAACTCAAACTTCTCAAACTGCTGCTGAGAAAGTAAAGAACTCATGACAAGTTCTGCCTGTTTTGCGTTCACGTACCCGTAAAAACATCTGAATTTAGAGAGACATCAAATTCCTCCCAACATTATGTCCTGCCTGACAATCCTGTTTCCTTTTGAAAAATTGTCACAGGGTGTCCGGTGGCTCAGCAGATAAAGTAAACCCCATATATGAAGGCAGTGTCCTCGCCACAGCAGCCGCGGGTTTGATTCCAGCTCACGGCCATTTGCTGCATGTCATCCCCTCTCTCTCCCCCTCTCAAGCTACTGATCTTCTGTCCTATCTCTAAATCTTAAATAAAAAAAGGTCACAAACTGATGCTAGATCAGAGACACATTCAATACAAAAAAAAAAACGGTGTGCTAAGAACGGCTTCAGTTTCCAGGTTGAATGGCATGTTTCTCAAATGGTGTGCAATGAGCTTTGAGGTGCTTGCTTTGGCAATGTAAAAGCATGTCTCCCATGCCAATAAATCCCATTTGAATTGAATTCATTCCTGCCATATTTAAAGGCAGTGCACCTGTGTAACACAACGGGGCGTTTAACGCACCACTGTTTGCGTTTAAATAAATGTTTTGCTATGTTTTGTCAGAGCAGCTGGCTGAGGCCTAATACTCTCAAAATGCCATCTGAACTTTAAGTCAAGGACATAAATGCTTCTCCCGCTGCCATCCACGGAGGAAAAAACGTAAAAAGTTGGATGAAATGTCGCTTCATAAACTCAAAGGGCACAGTCAGAGACGACAGTTAGACACAACAGTTCGAGAAGATGATGGGAGGAAAGGGAAAAGAGAAAAGGAAGTCAGGTCATTAATCTTGATGGCTGGTGCTCAGCGGGGTGTTAACCCCGGGGTACGGCCATTTCTTACTGATGCCAAACTCCAAAAGATGACTCATCGTGGACCCAAGCAACTAAGAGGGCAAATAACATTCACACATGGTCTGGCATAGCAGCACGACAGTCCTTGGTGAGACACAAACTTTTCTGCGGTCCGTCGAAACTTTGATTCTGTTGGCAGTTTCTGTCTCGCAGGTGTCCTCTGTTCAGATTCATCTTTCACTCTGTGTGTTGCCCAAACGATACCTCTGTGCAGCCTTGCGGATGTACAAACACGTGCATGCATGTGCACATGAACGTGATGCATGTATGAGTCTACAGTATACCCTGGCCTAAGAGTGAGTGTGTTCCCCTAAAGGTGAGCCCGCGGAGCCTGCGACGTTTCCTCTCATCCTACTGTCAGGCGCTGCTCAGCTGTTTCCCTCCATGGCTTCTTAACGGTCTGGGGAGCAATGTACCCTCCTGTCCCTCCTCAGCACACCAACACACCACGGTGACCCAGCCAGGGTTAAAGGTCAGCGTAGAGCCTACAGCTAGCACCAGACCGGTCACTCTGGAAAACTTTCCTTGTCTCCTCTGCTTCACTTTCACCGAGATGCAAGCGTGAGTTCACAGAGCTGTGAACAAACATTTCAACAAGATATTTTGCATTTTTAGACATTTTCACATTCAATTTGGTTTGAGCTCTTTGTGCGATTAAGGAGGTAAGGAGGGTGAAGATTTGCCAGAGTATCATGATGACCGTCACTTGTTGAGATTTCTTCGGTAAGAGGAATTTTACACAGCGGCTTTGATACAATTTCTTTGATCAATGTGTAATTTTTAAAAGTACCACAGCGAGTGTGTTTGCTATAACTTTTATACTTAAATCATCTCAATGCAGCATTTTGCTTTAACTGGTGTGTTAAGTTCTCTGCTGTATTTTGCAATACTTGTGTTTTAAAGGTTTTCAATGAGGGCAAAATGAGTTTGAATTTTTAAGCAGCTTCATGTTCAAAATCAAAGCGCCTCGCAGAGACTGATGTAAGAGCTTTAGCCTAAATATGTATCACACTTTCTCTGCAGGTCTGACAGACAGAGACAACACCTCTCAGTGGCTAACAGTGTGCAGCAGCTGCCTTCCTACACCTTACTTCCTGTTTAACACAACATAAAGACAGCTGCATTACATTAATTATCACACTATTGTTACCATAGCTTCCTTATTTGGCTGTGTGTAATACAGCTGAAACGTGGATAATAAACCAACAGTGACAAGCTGGAAAGATAAGCAGGTGGATGTGCTTAAGTTTCAACAATGAAAGACTGAGGTTACCTGTAATAGCAAACACAGATTGCCATTAAAGTAAAACAAGAAACATGAATGTATGACGGGTCCCGACTATGTATGTGCTATATGCATGAAATCTTATATCTTTTATGTCATAATATTCAAATAATGTACTGGATATTGTGAATAATTTTGTATAAAAGCAATAGTGTGCCTCTTTTGTTGTTGTTGTTTTTTACTAATTCGGCAAATAAATACCGGCCAAATCAAGAACTTCATCACATTGTGGGAAGATCATATAATGAGTTTAAAATCCATGCTAGCAGCTCTGTGAGACTGCACTTAACACCACTATGCTTTGAGATAAATGCTTACATCTGCATACTTCAATGTTGCATGTGACAATGCTAATATGCTGATGTTAAGCAGGTATCATCTTTACCCTATTCATCATCTGCATTTAACATTTTAGACACGCGTCAACGTCCGGGGCTGAAAAAAATCAGGGCAACACTGACGTGCCAAATACTGCAGTTCCTCTGATGAACTCTTGAGGCCGGCTCCAGAAGCGAACAAATCCCAATGGACACCCATGCTGACATGCCCAACTTTGCAACAGAAATTAGCATGTTTACAGCAGGGTAAAAAATCTGTTTTGGTCTCTATAACTAATTTCAACATTCATGACAACTTAACGGAGGTAAATCTTTTTATACTACCCGCTTACATTTTATAAAAAAGCTTAAAGTTATGCATAATTAAGGGTGTGACCGCTTTGAGTGACAGGCTGTCCACAAGTTGTTGCTACAGTCTGTGAGTCAGATCCAGCCCTCGCTCCTCCACAACTCCGCCCTCTCATCCAAATATGGACACAAATCAAAATTGCTATGGCCGAAATGCCAAACTGGGATTTTCCACCATGATTAACCGCTACAGTGTATGTACTGGGGACGCGTCATCCATCTTTATACACAGTCTATGCCCGCACATCCTGTGTCCCACTCAATTTTGAAACATAACATATTGCCCTTCACCAAAGCCAATATGATTAATCATCTGTACAACATTTGATGGCAACAGTTATTGAAATATTTCAGAATGGACCTGACAGTCATTCAAACTGTCACTAACATGGCTACGAAGTAATACTGTCAAATGCTTCCAATGACCTTATTCACACTGAGATGTTAAAAGGATATTTAGCAAGCATAAACAGTGTGGTGAAATCTCTGTAGATACAGATATATATATCTTCATATCGCCCTGTTTCCAAACCTTCTACAGTCAGATTCTGTTCACATTTGTGCAACTACTGCGAGTTATTTTTTTTTAATTCCTGAGTGCAGCCTCTTACTTAATGTATCTGTGTGAGAATGACACTCCATGTTTTCAGTTTAGCGATGGATACTCCGGGCTGCCGATCCATGTTACCGTTTAGAGACACAAGTGAGTGAAAGAGACACTAGATCAAAGATGAGGCTGAGAATAAAACCCCATCCTGCGGTGGCCTTAATCCTTCAACACCTGCGATTTGAAGCACACTCCTTTGATGTTGTTGGTTCGGTTTGATGGGGAGACACAGAAAGAGCGAGAGATGTGGAGATAATAGACTGCTCATTTAACACATAACTAAAGTGAATGCAAGTTAAGGTGACAGATCGGCACAAATAGCAAATCAGCTCTTCTATAACTCTTCGATGATATAAGTCCAGGGAGGTTTGCTGCTCCATCTCACTGACAAAGTGCTGTATGAGAATGCTGACTGGCCATCTGGCGATGTCTGGAAGCAGTAAATATATAAAACTCAAAGCCAGCAGCAATTCATAAAGACACTAGTTGTCATTGAGATCGTCTGGGAGCGCTGGATCTCTTTGATCCAGAACTGCTGTGGCTCATCCCTCACAAATGTCTCCACAGTCCTAAGAAATAATTAAAAATAGTGTTTTCCTGCTTTTGTGCAATTGTCTCTGTGAAATGTTTAATCGTGCTGCTCATTAGTTGTGCTTTTTAGTGAACAATAAAGATTACATTCATGTAGAGTCCGTTTGAATTCCCCTGTGAATGTAGCCCTCGCTTCACTAAAACCCCTGATTAAAACATACCGCATGTAGCACAACTGCAGAAAATACCAGAGGAGGCCGAGACAAACCGAAAACTTGCTTAACAGGAAGATCCAAGTCACATCACACTTCATTAGTGATAAAAATCAAAACAGACAAATCTATGTGATGACCTGATGGTGATCAGATTTTACTACTATAGCAACACAGCAGAGCTGAAACAAAACCAATTAATCGATACGTCTATTAAAGGTCCAGTTGGTAGGATTTAGTGGGATATATCGGCAAAAATGGAAAATAATATACAAAGTATGTTTTCTTTGGTGTATAATAACCTGAAATAAGAATCATTGTGTTTTCGTTACGTTAGAATGAGACGTTTATATCTTCGTTTCTAGGGATGCACGATATTTGATTTTTTTTGCCAAAATCCAACATGCTGATGTATAACAGTTTATTTGGGCAATAACTGATACCGATAGATATACCAGTCATTTATTTTGCCACAAAATTTTAGTCATCATCAGATCTCTTCTGTAGTGGAATTAGCGTCATATTATGCATACTCGTATTATGACCGCCAACCAGCAGATGGAGACATAAAATACAATGCTTTTCTATGTATGTAATATTCATTTCTTGTGCAAAATAAGAAAAATACTTCAAATTAGGGTGATGCTTTGTACCTGTTCACTTTGTTAATAAATAAAGAAAAAATACTGGTTTGTGATATCGGTAATTCCGATATTTCATTTTAAAGCCAATATCTGCCAATACCTACGACACGCTGATATCACTGTGCATCAATACATCTTTCCACAGTAACACAGAAAAAACAAGCCAAACGTTGGCTTTAGATAGGTCCATTCTGTTTTTGCGCCTGCCACCACAATTGGCAGCCTCTCTGCAAAGAGCAGCGCCAGAAAAAGATTTTTTTTAACACAAAACAGCTTAATTCTGTGTTTTTTACAGGTTTAAATCCCCAGGTCCATTTGTTTTGGAGAGGAGAAACCCTCTGTTGATAATTCAGCTCTAAGTAAAAAAAAAAACAAAAACCTCCTGAATGTCTGCATCTTAAATTATCAGAGAAAAAAAGGTGAGCACACATTAGGTGCTGGGCTAGAGGCCCATCTGCAAAAAGCTGGACAGTGTCGGTGAAACACTGATTTGTTACATGAAACTCCATTATTCAGTGTTTTTACTTGTTTTAATCACCTGGTCCCTTTGTTTTGGAGAGGAAGGGACCTCTGTGGATAATTTCTCCTCATAAAAACATCCCAAACACTGAAGGTATTATAAGCGGGAGAATAGTCAGATGGTTGCAATCTGCAATCCTCACCGCTAAATGCCACCAAATCATCTTAAATATTACACACTGCTCTTTTAAGAAGAAATTAATTCAAAAATGTAAGTGTTAATTAAGTTTTTTAAGCATAAACACCAAAAACATGCTGATTTCAGACTCTCCAATGTGAATACTTGCTGTTTTTTTTTTTCTTCTATGATACTAAACTGAAATACACTGGGGTTACAGATTGTTGTTTGGACAAAACTAGTGAAACAAAACGGCTACTTTGGGCCCTAGGAAAATGTGACGTGCATTGTTCACTATTTTCTGACATTTTACAGACCCAAGGGTCATTTATTCATCTAAAAATGAATTGTCAGATGAATAAACAAAAATGATTGTTAGTTGTATCCCTGAAACATGCTGCCACCAACAACAATAATGCAACAACAATGGCAATACAATAATCTAGGCTACGGCCACACAATGGAACAATATCACAAGGGACAGAGGGGAGATGGATGAGCCCCGGGCAGCCGGCTCTGCCACCGCAGGCCATTTACGCTGTCCAGCAGAGGGGAAGCTGAAAGGACAAAATCAGCACAACAGAAAACAAAGGGGAGGAACAGGACAGATCCTGTCATTTTTACATAATTCAGATTATGTGAATTATTCCTGGACATCAGAGGACACACACACACACACACACACACACACACACACACACACACACACACACACACACAATAGGCTGGAGTCAAAGAAAAGAGCAAGAGACATGTAAAATGTAACAGCTGGAGCATGAATGCACTATGATAATAACATCCCAGGTTACAACACGGACATTTAATTAGGTCTGAAGCAAACAATAACTATCTTTAGGGAATTTTGATGATTTAAAAAAAAAAAGTATAATTGTTTAGTGCATAAAACATCTAGTGACAACAAACAATCCTGAAAATGGAATTACTTCATTTATTATATCATATATCATATGACAAGGACACCATAGATCAAATAATTTTGCTGTCGTTAACTAATCAGTAATTTAACTAGCTGTTTCAGAACTCCATTTAATTAGGGCTGAAAAAATGTATTGATGATGATGTCCAAAATTAGTATCTTTTTATTAGAATATCTTCACGTCTAATGATGTGAGATCTTTGTATTGCTTCTTTCAGTCCACAACCCCAAATCCGAAATTTACAATGCAACTGTATCCCAGAAATTACATTTGTATGTTACTAAAGTACTTTTCGTAATCACATAGTTGAGGCAATGTAATCACTGCCTGAATTATAATCAGAGATCAGTTTCTTTCAGGTAACAAAGCACTACATTCATGTACTGTGTAGGCTTTGGAAAGAGGTCACTGGGGAGGTTAACGACTGTACAAAGTGCAAGATCTCGACACCATAGCTGCAGGTTCACATCCAGAGTCTTGTCTTAGGTTTAGGCAACAAAGACGCCTTGGTAAAGATAAGGGAAATGTCACGATTTCAGTTAAATGTTAAAAAAACAGGTGAAAAAAAAAAAAATAATGCTGTAGTCACTATGTGTGGACACTGTATTGCAAGATTTGGAGAGAATTTGGGGGACAACTGAAATTTGTTTTCTGTGAACATTTTGCTTTACATTTAGTATCAATATTTAGGGAATTATAATTTTATAATTTTAATTTTAATTATCATTATGTTAATGGAAAACGTTATTAAGCATTACATTTCCCTCAAAACCTATTTGTTGTTTTAAATTAAAAGAAGGTATGATGACAAAAAAACAGATAAAAGCCTCAAATCCTCACAACTGAGAAGCTTGATCTTGAGAGTGGCATTTCTGTTGAATGAATGACACAAACCGATCATCAGTATTGTTGTGGATTCATTGTACGTTAATCCACTCATCAATTAATCAACTAGTTGTTTCAGAACTACATTGATTTGATTTTTTTTTAATCCTTAGAGGAGATACCACCTAATGTTTTGGTAATGGAATGATTAACACACGCAGCATATGATAATATTATGCATTTTTTTCGTGCAAGGAAAATAAATAACTAATAGCATTTGAGATGTTCAACAATGAGGTCAATCAACAACAGACAGATGATTCATTTTGCCTCCACTCTCTGTGCATGTTAAACCTGATTGCATGAACCACCACCCAGACCTTCTCCTCAGTGCTTTGTTCAGAGCAGAGCACGTTGGGGGGTTGGGTGTAAGAAACAGGGTGTGGCTTTGTTGTTGTCATGGCAACAGAGTGAACCCCCTCTCAACCAGTTACTGTATGTTGTGAAGGAACTCGGTCTCAATCCAATAACGGTATACGTGCAGGCAAACTGACCAAAATATTACACAGCATGCCTGTGAGCGTGCACCCTAACAGCCTCAGATACATCCTGTACCGTTCCCTTTCGTGACAGAGTGACAGCCTCTCCGGTTTCTCAGAGTTCAAACAAGCATAGCCCATTAGTTATACCTGCAATCCCGCTGTACAGCAATGTCTCCCCTAATAGGCTGCCGCTGTTATAAAACACAAGGTTACATTATGGGCTTCATAAACAGGAGTCAACGGGTTCTCTGTGTGTGCGCCTGTGTGGCAGCAATGAGCGCCTGACCTGCAGACAACCCCACCGAGGACGACAAAAAGAACATAAAGCAGAGGTGCCGATGTCTACAAACCGCCAAAAACTGCTGTCCAATATGTGAGGGGATCGACAAGCCAGAACACAGACTGTGGCAACTGAGATTTGACAACATAACAGCTGAAATTATTTTTTTTTCCTGTAGCAGACTGAATTTAACTCCAACAAACAGTTCTCGTTGCTGAACATTAAATGAAACAGTACCAGATCTAAATATTGCTTGATACTAAAAATAAGGGTAATAATGTATATGGGTGGATATGCACAATCATACTATCCCGCTTCCTTTTTTCCTCTTTTAATTTTTATTATTTTTTTCTATTTATTTTTCTACCTTTATTTCATATTTTTTTCTCACTAAAAAAATATATGCATATTGTACAAATGCTTTAAATATGAGAAACAGCATACGTAATGACATCTTTGTTAACTGCAGCAATAAAGTGTTTAAAAAATAATAATAATTCAGCTATCTTCACCCGGTGTGGATAGAATAAAAGCAATGGCACATGACCACTCTTGTGCAATACCATCAACTGAATGCTGCAGCATTATTCAGTCCTTATCACTCAGGCAGCAGCTAAATATCAATATAACACGGTCATTGCATTAAGAAGATGTGGTCATACACTCTCTGTGGAGACTCAAAGCTATTAGCAGTTGCATTAATGGAAAAAAGCATGATTTTTAAAAAGTCATTACAGCTTGATCAGTGCAGGATTTTACTTAAAATATATTGTTTGAGTGAAATGCCATTATAAAGGACCATGACCTGGTGTTTAACTGTGACAAAATGTTACCATCTGGTGGTGAAATGTGGTACTGCAAAAACACTGCTGCTGGGCGACAGCAATAAATAAATGAGAAGACATTAACAGATGCTTCCTCACGTGACAATAAATGGTTTGATTACAATAAAAAAAGATGTGAATCATTTGCCGTGGCCTTCACTCACCACATCTCAACCCATATGACTATGGCAAATTTTGGACCAACATTTTAAACTACACTCTCCACCATCATCAAAACACTCAATGAGAGTTTGTCTTTTGAACTATGGTTTTCAAAGATATTCCCAAGATGATACCACACGCTTGCCTCTTTTTTATTAATGAGTAAGATGCCAATGTATTGATATTATGTTTCCCTCTAAATATGCCTCCCACCAACTCAACAGTTCTCAGACATTTTCATGCACAAAATTTAAATTTTTTAAAGACTTTTCAAGAACGCATAATAAAAACATGTTTTTCTTACCCCTCTTGCGGGGCCGTTTTTCAAACACATTAGATTCAAATGCTATTCAAATATAATTTGAGCTAGCTGGCAACACATGAGGAAAGAGAGAGGGAACGCCGGGAGAAATTTTTTTTTAAAAAGTAAGTGATGGTTAGAAAAACACTGTCACACACCAACCCATACTAAAGCAGCGTGACGTCGACAGCTACAGAAAATCAATTGCCGTTATGTTACCTTGAAAGGTTACCCACTGAAGATGACAACTTAAGCACATACAACAAAATTCCATGACTTTTCCAGCCTTAAAAAATGTAATTGTGAAATTCAATGACTTTTCCAGGTTTTCCATGACTGTGGGAACCCTGTCTTCATCTACACATCACCAGATCGTTGTCTCAGCTTCCTGTCAGTGCACTCTGCTTCAAGCTGCTTCATCTGCATTTATCGTGTTCACTTTTTGCCTGTTTTCCCGTGCCTAACCCCCTTTTTCTTGTTCCCTGCAGTTCCATCTGCTCTGGCTCTGGTCCCTGTCTCCCGTCCCTTGTCTCATCAGTCCGGTCGCCAGCCTCAGCTCATGCTCCAGCTTCCTCGCTTTTAGCCCTAGTTTCCCAGCTACCAGCCCAAGCATCCACAGGCCTGCATTTCCATTTCCACTGCCTTTATACATTCACTCCCATTACATTCCTGTCTCCTCATCTTTCAGTGTCCATCGTTTGAGTCCACGCTCAATGCATCACTCATAGCAGAGATTAAATCCATATCTTTGAAATGGAAGAATATATATTTCTATAAATGGTGAACAAAAAAGGACCCACAATTAATGTCTGAGGAGCACCTTTTGTAACATCATCAATCTGGAAAATACACAAGACAATATGCAGTCAGGAGGAGCGAAGGAATAATAGATTAAACTGTAGTTACTGAGAAGCATTAACCTTCTCATCTTTCTGTGCCATTATAAAGATCAGATGTAAAGTTTCCAAAATACTGAAAAACATCTAGCAGCCTTACAAAGTTATCACTATTTTATATTAAAGATTAAATGTTTTATCATAGTCTCATGTCACAACAGGTGAAGACGGAAAGGAAAATCTAAAAGAGGATTTTGCTAATCCTATAAAACACTAGGATTACCATGAGTGACCTTTCAGGAGAAAACATACATCACATTATAAATACCTTGGCTTGTGGACACGTAGTTCATTCAGAAACCTCTGTGTGCGTGTGACATTTCAGCGGTAGGAAGGCTCACAATCCTCTGTTTGCTCTCAGTTGGATCCTCTTTGCCGCTCTCCATCCACGTCTGAGAAGGTCATAGTGCAAAAACATATTGAACACCGAATACTTTTCACTCATAATATTCTATGTGGGAATAATTAGGGCGGCACAATTAACTGAAATAAAATCAAAATCACAATATGGCCTAATGCAATATCCAAAACACAGGAGCTGCAGATTTTTGATAAATATAAAATATGTCACAACATACAAACCAAAGATGTAGCAGGATCAAGAACAATTTTTTATTTTTTTACTACTAAATCTACCTTGTGCCTCATGAATAAAGCATCGTAGTGCTACAGCAGTCATTCTTATTTGGTGCAGACCTAAGCAAAAGTCACATTATAATCATTTATATATCTTTTTTCATCTGTCAAAATGATCACATTGATTTTTTTTATTTATTCATGTATTTATTTAGCATAACGTGAAGTCTTGCTAATAATGTAAATACAACAGTAAATACACAGCCACAATCTGTTACTTTGTTTTTTGTGGTTGGAAAACATTTATAAAAATGAACTTTTTATCATATTTGCTGAAAGCGTACACACATAAATAGCCTACAAGAAAAAGATGATCAGTAAAAAATAAAAATGACATTATAATCACTTTTTTTGTGCGCCTCATATTGCAATCGCTATATTTGTCAACATAATCACAATCATTTTTATTTATTCAATTTATTTTCAAATTTGTAGCTGGAAATATTTACAAAAAAATAACTTTTTATCATCTTTGCTGAAATTGTCCCTGAATCCTCCCATAAATACCTACATAAGAAAGATGATCTGTAAAAAAAATAAATAAATTAAAAAAAAAAAAAAAAAAAGATTTGTTATATAACCACGGGCATGTAGCATTACCAAAATGCTCACAGCTAGCAAAACTCATTAATTTCAGCAAGACAGAGGAATATTTTAGCACCCCATGTGGACGAAAAGTTTCACTAACAAACTCAATATTGTCTGTCTATCTCTGCGTTACCTCCCCTCACCACGTTTCTCTTGGAGAAATGATTCAACTGAATGGCCAGTAGTGACATACTTTGATATTTTTACAACTATTTAATCCAGGTACGATCGACATTTAACTTAACAAAGATCAAAACAAGCATCACATAGCTAAATTAGCTTCAACCTCTCCAGTTTGTCTGGCCAGATTAGCAAAACTTCAGCTGTGATCTGGCGGCTGCTGCTTCACGTTTTACTGCAAAAAAGCGCAGTTTTTTCGGTTCGACAGTTTAGACAAACTTCATTGTAGATTCCTCACCCTGTTGTTGGTGGCGCATCCCTCCGCAACGCAGTTTTTAGGCATTTTTGTCTTGTTTGCTAGCGGACAGTGAGGCCCCTTCTTCACGCAAAGTCGTTTGTTTACCCCCTCCGGTGTGGGCGGGACTTAAATGAGCTTCGTCCATAAACAAACCAATCAGAACCGAGAACTCTCTAACGCAGCTGTCAATCACTGCTAACCGCTGTCAAACTGTCTCGAGGCAGCGCTGGTTAAAAATGAAAGAAGATTATGTTATTACACTGACTGTGTCTCACCTCAAATGTTTTCAGAAACATGCGTTAGTGAATTCTTAGGCTGTAAAATGAGAAAGTTAGTCCCGACAGTGCTTTGTTTGTTTCCAACATGGCGGAGAGGTCGTGAACATTTCCGACAGATTTGACAGCACGTAAATGCATCAGAGCCGTTTGGGCGCCAAACAACAGAGCAGCTCTTTGAGCTTTTTGAGACAGAAAGGATTAAGATAGCAGGCTAGTTGGAGGATTAATAGCTTAAAAGCTAGAACAAAATTCAAAAAGAAAACTTTAGCTATGTTTAAGAATAAGTCTGCCTGGTTTTCAAGCAGTGTGTCACAGACATGGCACAACTTTTGGAGTAAGTAGCCTGTTATAATGTAAATGTAATGTAACTGTTGTAATGTTAATGCTAACTGTATTTATTAATTTAACATTAGCTAGTTAGTAGGTCATGAAATGAGCTAATGATATAATTTTAAATGCTGTCAGTGTCTTTATGTTGACTGAAATTGCGCTATAAAGCCAGTACAAAGTAGGCTGTCTTCTTTTTGCTATCTTTGCATTTTTTATTTACACAGAACCGAAAAGGCAGCATTATGCCGCATCATTGTAGGATTTTTAGATAGCGGACCAGCATCACAGAAACAAAAGAGGCAGGATGTATGAGCGTCTGCTTCTAGTGTGTACCATAGGCAGGTTGCTTTTCTTCTTTTTGAAGCAGGCAACTGTAGCTAGGTACTTTTTAAATCCCCTGCAGTGGCTCACACGCGTAACACGCTATCAAAACACCACACCCATCCCACCCATGGTCCTGTCCTGTCAACTGTCTCTTTTACACAGACTTCGTTTCGGCATTGTTACTACCTCTACTGCTGGCTTAAAGGCAAAACTAATCTGTCCCTCCATTCGTCCCTTTTATACAAAACACTGAGGTGGCATAATGACACAATATTCCCGCCTTGAACAAACAATGTGAAAGGGGCTTGTATTACCTTTTAAAGGAGAAATATAATATTAACTACAAACCTAATTTCGGGATCTTTATCTTAGTTCAAACTGGACCTACATTTGCATTAAAACACACTGTGTCACAGCTGCAACTAATCAATGAATTGATTATTCAGTTGACAGAAAATAAATCTGCAACAGTTATGATAATTTATAATCAAAATCAGTTTCAGTGCAAAATGTCACATTCATCCCAAAATGTGAGGATGTGCTGTCTGAACCAGTCTACATAATATTATAGTAAATTTAACATTTTGGGGTTCAGAAGTGTGGACTGGACAAAAGACATTTGATTAAGACACTGGTAGTTTGAGCTGTCTTTTTGGTCATAACATATTTGTCTTGTAGTATCGGAGGGTGGAAGTGTCGCTGGTTGGAAAACAGCTGATTTCCTTTTCAGCGAGGATGCCACATGTCCTGATACTCTGAGGTGAGCACGAGAAACAACTGGAAATCCTCACATTTAACACCTAATAGATTTTT
Organism: Plectropomus leopardus; assembly: GCF_008729295.1. NCBI lineage: Eukaryota > Metazoa > Chordata > Actinopteri > Perciformes > Serranidae > Plectropomus > Plectropomus leopardus. The sequence goes on from NC_056463.1 coordinate 16,880,761, forward strand.
TTCCTAAAATCCCCCACAAGCTATAAATTAATTTCTGTTTTACAGGATATTTGAGAGCAAAGATTATCTTTGGAAGAAGGTGACAGTTTTTCACAGCTTGTTTCTGTCCGCCTGTGAGAAGCGTGAGAGTGTGAAGTCAGTGTGGATCGGTCATTATGTGCTGCCTCCAGCCTCAGTACAGGATGGTGAGGAATAATGTCTAATAAAATACTAATATGTTTATTAACCACTTAATCAGTGGTTCACAAGATAAGTCTGAGGGGCTGCAAGGTGATTGTAAACATAGGAAACAAGGAAAAATATTTCTGTGATGGACAGTTGGATTTTTTTTACCTCTAAAAAAACTATACACAGGGAACCGTCACTCTTTGGTTAAACTTCGTGTATCTACAGATTATCAGCTTGAGATAAAAGGTTGGATATAGTCGATGCTTCAGTCAGAAACACTGTAATGACTGATGTATTTTAAAGCAATCCAGTTGCATGAATTAAACTCATTCAGTGTTTTTCTTATTGTCCTTTAAGAGGTGAGACGTGTTGTTGGGAGGTTTATTTGGGAGTGTGAAGATGAGCAGTCAGAGGCACAGGTATGTTCCCCAGTCGATACAATTTACACAAAAGTAGATCATATAACAAAAAGGCTTTTAGTTTAAATGTCTTTTGTTTTACAGGGTTCCCAAGATGAATGCAGTGAAGTCAGCAGAAGCGAGTATGTTAAATTTCAGCTAAAAATGTTTAGGTTTGAAACTTAATAAATTGCAAAATGGCCAATAAACTAACAATGTTTCTCTTTCGCCAGTTTCGCACCGTCTGAGACAAACTCATCAGAGAGTGAAGCCGCTCTCTGTGCTCATTATCCAGCTTGTAACGTGCTCACAGGTGACACATTTATTATAATTTACTGTATGTTATTTCGGAAAATATCTGTACTTGTTTTTGATAAGAATATACATATAATATATCTGTAATTAAAGTCTAGTGCAATCCATATTTAAGGGATCCTGCAGATCCTTAAAAAGACTTTAAATTGATTTTTTTTTACATCTTTCTTAAAAAAAAGTCAATCAAATCTTTGTATTCTTTGTGCATCGAGCACTCTGATTAGCTGTTAAACATAATAATTTAAAAAATCTAAAGTCTTAAAAATGTTAAAACATAGGAGTTTTATTTACTGTTTTTCTGACCTTGCATTGTGTGAGCTCAAAAAATGGATCATTTAATAAAATAAAATAATTATTAACCAAATGCCTCTTGAATTAACGTCATCAAAAAGTTTTATGCCACAATCATTATTTGGGCAAAATTCTCCCTAAACTTAAGTCCGTGATGCCGGTTCATGTGGGTTTTAATTCAATTTTCGTTACAGTAAAATTGGTCATAACTTTTATTCAGAGTAGCAGTAAAAGTGCTTAAATCTCACCTGCCTTAAGATATAGAAACCCTGTATTTAGGTTATAAGACAATATTTTGGTAGAAGTGTCTGTGTTGTTGAGCATTACCTTTTTTTCCTGTTGACTTGTTCATTTAAGGGTACGTCAGTATGGACAGCCTGCTGAAATATACGGGTGATGTGAGTGATTTCCATCCCGGATGTGTCCGATGCTCCAGCTGTAAAGCCCACTGCTGCCTGCCGCACACGTAAACAAACACACACTGAGAGAAAAGCAGAACAGCAAGTAGCAGTTATGTTATTCACGGTCGCAAGATGTCGATAATGCATTGTCATTTGAGTTATTATATTTGTTTATTATGTTTTCATTGCCTACCAGCATATATACACTGGCATAAAATAAATCAGTGTAACATGACTAACGCTGATCTCATTTTGTAAATTTGTTCACATTGTTTCATTGTATCTGATAATTGTTTTATCCCTCATATTCTACATTTCTTTTGTTTCCCAGTGAAATAAAACATCTTGGAACAAGGCAAATCATACAAATGGGTCCAGATTTGTAATTAAATCATTTGTTATAATCTGTGTTACAGTGTTTAAATTACTGTTCAGTTAAAAGAGTGAGATTTACACCCACAGGAGGAATTATTGTGCTAAAACAACATGCTTTAACTTAGTTTGTAGACATACTTCACTGAATAATTCTTCACTAAGTGTGATAAAAATGGCACATGTTGTTAAATGTCGTCCTAGTGAGCAGCATCGTCCCGCAGTGCTGCTTAGTAACAGACTAGATATAACTCACCGATTAGCAGCCTTATATTTTTCATTGCAGTTACACAAGATGCACAAAAAATCAACGTACAATCTTTGCATTTTGTGCACAACTACTGAGGTGTATCCAGGTCAGAGCTGTTAATAATCTCTTGTTGATTTCCCTCCTCAAACTACTAATCACAGAATGATTGATGACAAGAAATGTGTGATATATTGAATGTGTATTGCACTAAGAAATACCAAAGGAAATAGTATAGTTGTAGTTGTATAATTGTTCACTGTTTTTAATAGATAAACTTGCTTAATGTTTTTGTTTTTTATCCGCAAAAATGTTTTAAACCTTAACATGAAATTTGAAGACATTTTTTTCTGCAATATTTTTAATTCTATTTATTTATTTGTGAAAGTCTAGGGAACATGTATGGCAACAAATATTTTGCCAAAAAATTTGCCAAAGTGAACAGTATAGCAAAAAGATGAAAACATCTTACAAGATTGAAAATCAATTAGAAGAGAAGTAAAATTTAGCCGTAAGATGAAGATGTAATGTTAAAAATATGGGAAAATGAACAAATAGCTTAATGCACAAGCTCAAATATAAATCAATCTCAGTTTTCTGATACAGAGGGGAAAAATTATACAACTTTTGTGTTTTTTCTGCAATAGAGATGCCATCAAAAGAGGGAAACATTGACATTATATTAATATCGCGTTGGTTTTTCTTGAGAAATATCTTAAACACATGGTTAATTAAAATGCTGTTGTCTCGTAGACGCACATGGCTACATTTTCATGTTGGACTGAACCTAGTACGGCTCGATAGTGACTTGAAATTAATTTCAACGTACTGTACAAATAAAAAACCTTTAAAAGTAATATCGAGCAGTATTAAGAGTTATAGTATGCGTACAGTTAGATTTCTCTGCGTGGTAGCGGTCACCCCTACAAAGTGGACTCTTCCGCGGGTGTTTGGCCAATGACGTGCTTTGTTTTGGTGCCGCCCCGCTAACAGGAAGGTGCAGCCTGTCTTATAATAAACCCACGCTGCCTCTCCGCTGCTGTCTGTACTTTGACACCTAGAAGAAGAGAAGAAATCTCTCTTTCTCGGCCTCGGTTCGTCGGTCTGACTCCTCCGGCTCTCAGCTCAGTCTCGTATCTGTCATGGGGGAGGAAAATCTGTCCGTGGTGCTGCGCGCGCAGGGAGACCTCCGGCTGGTAGGAGACCTCAAACATGTGCTATAATGCATGGGACTGTTGCTTACTAACACACTGCAACCACTTTTTGCATTGAAATGCATTTTGTCACTTTCTCAGGAAAATCGCCCCATTCCGGAGCCAGGACCTGATGGTATGATATATTTAACTGGTGAAGCTCTGACGTGTTTCATTTGATTCAAGAAAATATACTTTTGAGCTGCATTTCACTTTTTATAGATCACTTTAACATGCATTGCAAACTGTGAGAATATGTTGTGGACGTTAGGTAAGAAAATGAATTCAGTTTAACCCTTTAAAACCTGAGCATATTGTCCTGATTTCTGTCAAGAACATAAGAAAGAAGGCATTGAGCAACTTTGTAAGTAATGAGCCCCCAAAGATTGCATGAAATTAGTCAAAGTTACAAGCAGAAATAAAGATATATATATATAACAAATATAAATATCAAAAAAGGAAATGATGTGGAAAAAAGCTAAAATGAATAATTAAATGAATATATAATTGTAATAATTTGTTTTCTGGAACATGTACACCGCCTTAAAAATGGAGTCTACATTAACACTTCAATTATCCGTCCATCCCTCCCTCACTTGCTTACCTATTTTATAGCAAGATAAGACTTGTTAATCTCACACGAGGGAAATTCACACGCTACAGCAGCTCAAGAGTCAGACGCAAGAGAAAAAAAATTATATTAATGAAATGAAATAATTTAAAATAAAATCTATAGGTAAAAAACATGATTAGGGGATTTTTTTGGAGTAAAAGCATACATTTAATTTAGGAAATGTAGTGGAGTAAAAGTGAAAATTGATAAAATATAAAAACTCAATAAAGTCCAGATACTCCCAAAAAAATACTAAAGTACTGTAACTAGGTAGTATTACTTTGTTACATTATTTCATTGCAGTGCACAGATGTTTGTGACAGATTTCCTTTAAATTTGGGCCATTTTGCCCTAAAAATTTGTCTGAATAGCCATTTTCTTTTTCATGACAAGGTGACAAAGTGCATTCTCACTCATAAGTCAGCACTGGACTGTCCCCATCTTGTGTGTTGTGTTTTGCACGCAGATGTTTTGCTGCAGATGCACTCTGTAGGAATCTGTGGATCAGATGTTCACTACTGGCAGCACGGCCGCTGTGGGGACTTTGTGCTCAGGGAGCCGATGGTGTTGGGGCACGAGGCTGCAGGGCGAGTGGTGAAGGTTGGCTCCGCAGTCAAGCACCTTAAAGTAGGTGAGTTGGGTGTGTGTGTGTGTGTGTGTGTGTGTGTCTTTGAGTGTCAGAGCTGGGAAACACTAAAGGCATGCATTTAAATATGTGCATTCATTATATGACATACTATACTCACATGCTATAAACTTCACTGTGTATTCTTCAGGTGACAGAGTGGCCATTGAGCCCGGCGTGCCCCGCGAGATGGACGAGTTCTTCAAAAACGGAAAGTACAACTTGTCTCCTACCATCTTCTTCTGCGCCACGCCCCCCGACGATGGAAATTTGAGCCGATACTACAAGCACAGTGCCAGTTTCTGTTACAAGTAAGTTTTTTTTTTTTGAAGGATTGCACGGCTTTGCATCAGAGATTACCCAACAACTGTCTGATCTCTTGTCTGCAAACTGTCTCTCTTGCCCAACCTTAGCATGCATCCTTTCTGTCTTTCTTCTCCTTTTCTCTCTCTGTGTCTTTCTTCAATTATCCAGGTTGCCTGACAATGTGACATTTGAGGAGGGAGCTCTAATCGAACCTCTGTCTGTGGGGATCCACGCCTGTCGCAGGGCCGGTGTGACGCTCGGCAGCACCGTGCTCATCTGTGGTGCAGGTAAAAGTGAACTCCAACAATAAAACAAGTCAGTGCAAGATGCTGCAAACTGCATATCAAGACATGCTGCAAACTTTAGTAAAATGCCCTCATTGTATTACGTTTGTGTAGCATGCCGCTGCAAGTTAGAAATCCGACATAAATCCTTGGGTGCAGTCACAAAAGGCAAAACCATTCTGACTGAGCAAAACTTGAGAGAGTAAAAAACCACTGAGCCTGAACACATCTTGTAAGTGACTTAATATTTAACCTTGTGTTGCGAAAACAAGCTAATGCACATATAAGACACCTGTGTTAAGCATTACCAGGTGAAACGGTTGGTTGCTCTCGAATAGAGTGAAGTTACAGCAAATGTTCAGTGAATGCTCAAAGCACATCATGTCGGGGAAACCTCCAGCTCACCTGGTAGAGTGTGCGCCCCATGAAGGCTGAATCCTTGCAGTGACTCTGGTTCAGATCCATCCTGTGACGCTTTGATGCATGTCTCTCTTCCCTCTGTCCCCTTTCCTGTCCTCCTGTTTCTCAAGCCGGCACAAAAGGCAGTAAGAGAAAAGAAATCATTAAAACACTCTATGTCAAGCTCTAAAAGTCCCGTGTGTAGAATCTACAGTAATAAGTATGTCTTCTTTGGTATAATCACCTGAAAACAAGAGGCCGTTACATTTTCATGAGAACGTCGTCATCCACAGTTTGCCATGTTGCACTGCAATGTTTCTGCAGTGGCCCAGAATGCACAAACCGAACCATTGCGGTTTTTCTTGTAAGTCACCACAGTTAGCAGCCCCTCCACGATGAACTGAAAAATGTAAAACACCGATTTGTACGGTGAAACTGCTTTGTTCAGTTTTTTTACACAGGGTCTGTTTGTTTTGGAGTTGAAGAGATCTCTGCGGATAATTCAGCTCCTGAACATCTGGATCTCAAGTTATGTAAAAAAAAAAATGTTAGCACACATTAGCAGGTGCTGATGAGCCGACCAGCATAGGAGAAACACTGCAAGGTGAACCTGCTTTATGCAGTGTTTTTAACCAGTTAAAATCACTTGGTCTGTTTGTTTTGGAGAAGAAAAGACTTGTGCAGATAATGCGACTTACAGTAAAAACCTGAACAAAGTACACTGACAGAGTTGTAACTGGGAGTTCACTCTTCAGTTTCAGCTGGTTGCAATCTGTTATCCTCACCACTAGATGGCTCCACATACCACACACACTGGCCCTTCAGTCTGTGTTTATTTCCTCTTTTCACACAGGACCTATTGGGTTGGTCTGCTTGCTTGTGGCCAAGTCGATGGGGGCCTCACAGGTCGTCATCACCGGTAACACAAACACACGCACGCGCGCACACACACACACACACACACACACACACACACACACACACACACACACACACACACACAGCTTATGAGATACAACATGCAGTTTCTGTTCGTACTTTCTAGTCAGTGTTTTCTTCTTTCTCTAATCCCCTTTGCTGTGTTCAGATCTGTTCCCGGAGCGTCTGACAAAGGCCAAAGAGTTGGGTGCAGACTTCCAGCTGCTGGTGAAGAGAGGAGACGCACCTCAGCAGCTGGCCAAGAGTGTCGAGGAGAAACTGGGCGATATGCCTCACATTTCTATTGAGTGCACTGGTGTGGAGAGCTGCATCCAAACTGCCATCTACGTATGTGACTCCTCAGTGAAGACTTTTTTTAAGTCTTCACTCAGAGCTGTGAAGTAACTCTGCACAACTATAGACAATAATTCAATCACCCAGGACTGAACTTCTAATTTTGAGGTCCTTGGACTTTAGTGTTTCTGAATCATGCAGCACTAAACTTTACCTCCACTACACCTCAGAGGGGAAAAATTATTTTCTGACATCTTTTTCGCAACTTGTTACTTTATAGATCACAATTTTAATACATGTTGTTAAAAATGAAACTCCCCAGCAGTAAATAAAATAATTTAAATTAGTATCACTTTGACCAGCATCCTACATGTTAATACATCTGTAAAAATATTCTAATATATAATAATGTAACACTCATAGTGGCACTTTTATTTTTAATGCTTCTAGTACATTTTGAATGCAAGACTTTAACTGGTTATTGAGTCATTTTACAGTGTGTTATTGTTTTTTCTGCCCCACTGTTTGTTTTTTATACTCCACCTATGAAGCATAAATGCTGCCAAGGAGCCTCAGTATCTGCAGACTCATAAAATAATCCAAGTAATGATTGATTTTTTTTTTCCCCGTTAGGCAACACGTCCAGGCGGTGTGGTGGCGCTGGTGGGTATCAGCCCCGAAATGGTAACTGTTCCTCTGGTAAATGCTGCTGCAAGAGAAGTCGACATCAGAGGAGTTTTCCGTTACTGTAACACGTAAGAAAATATCCATTAATTTACGTTTTTGTTTTGTAAGCATATGTTTGAAGCACAGCTGGACACAGTTAGACTGATGAAGTACTCAGCAGGTATCACAGAGGTTGGAGTCTCAGCTAAAGTCTTTGTGTTGCAGCTGGCCGATGGCTATAGCCATGTTGGCGTCGGGGAAAGTGAATGTGAAGTCACTCGTGACCCACCGCTTCCCCCTGGAGCAGGCAGCCCAGGCCTTTGAGACCACGCGTCAGGGTATCGGGATAAAGGTCATGTTAAAGTGTGACCAGCACGACCAGAAACCCTGATCTGAACCGCCCGAGAGTGACTCAGCATTACATAAACACAAAGTAGACACACTGACCCCAAGAAAGATAACAAAGCCGGTTCAAAGATACACAATGATGAACACTGCAGGTCAAAGGAACTAACGTCAAATGGTACGAATAATTATTTTAGATGCTGAATTTTGTTCTATTTTAATAGTTTTATAACTTTAGATAATTTGTTCCATGTTAATTAATAATTATTTTACAAATGGTTACTAAGGTACTAATGGTAGTCAAAGATTTTTTTTCTGAAATGAATATAATTAAAAAGGTACAATTTCTTTGTTATACTTTTTAATTTTCACAGAACCAGCAATACCCAGTTTTAGGCATTGGAGGGAACTAGAGACTCAAAATGAAAAAATGTCTTTGTCTTGATTCTGGTCTATAATTTGAATGATAATACACTAACCTTCAAAGTAGACATTTTTTGCAGTTAGTTTACAAGGTGTCAACATACATGCCAAATAAACCTCAAATAAATAAATAAACTCTTCTTCCAAGAGTTCACCTTCTTTTTGCATTGTTTAAGGTCTTTCTGGAGCCGTCTGACTAACTCCATTTATTATTTTATGGGTTTATTAGTGAGCAATTAACAGCACACTCAAAACAAGTGTTTACCGACGTTGTTACTTCTCGACTTTTCCAACACAAGTTATGGAATCAGCACACAGATACTGTGTTTTTCCACAATTCCACATTATATACTAGTAGCATACAGTTAGTACAAAATACTACTTTAATAGTGTACTGTTCTCTCAGTTAGTATACAGTAAATCCTGTACAGTTTTGTACTAATGAGAAATGATGCAATGGATGTACTATCAGACTGTGTTTACATGTGTGGGCAACTCCTCTGATTTTAAATATTCAACACTTAAAAAAAAAAAAAAAAAAAAAAAAAAAAAAAAATATTATATATATATATATATATATATATATATATATATATATATATATATATATATATAATAAAATAGGTATGTCATGTGAAAATGAGACACTAACACCTTTGATTTAGTACAGTAAGTCAAAAAGTATGTGATGAGTCAGTAATTTAACTAACTTAATTAAAAAACAATAGGCTTTATGCAGGAAGTAATATACAAAAAAAACTCATTTTTGTGTGTAACCATTTTTATCTTCATTTTGTTGAAATCTGGAATTCACCAGTTTTCTTAGTTTTGCTTTTCTTTTAGGTAAGAGAATATTTTACGAGTGGTTGAGAGCACTTTTACTAAGAGAAAAAAAACAAAACATTGTTTTCTTCGTCCAAAAATCGATTATCCAGCACAAGGAAACATGTTATGTTCCTTACATCTAAGGAACATACAAAAATGAATGAGCGTCAAAAAATCAAATTCAGATTATTATATGTTTTAGAGTAATTATGGTGATTGGATGATTCAGTTTGTGGGTTTAAGAAATACTATTTGTCTACTGATGCAAATTAAGACTGTAAGGCCTTGGGCAATGCATTTTTTGCTTCTAATTTCATTAAGTCATTATAGGTCCCCTGGTGAAACGGCATTTACAGCATCACAAATGTTTTGCCATTGTTACGTTTGTGATTTTCCCGTCACAGCAGTACTGACACTTTAGAAAATATCATGTTTACTTACGGATTATTTACTAGTACGTTGATTTCTTATTCCAGCTTGTTTTGGTGGCATCTCTCCACTTCTTGGGCATGTGAGTCTTTGCACACAGCACCACACCTGGCCTTAAATAGTGGTTAGGGGGTGTTACCTGTGCTTATCATTCAGCACACCTGGGTAAGAGCAGACTGGGATGGTTAACCCTTTGAAATTAGAGCAAAATTTTCAAAAACAAGGGAGGGCAACCAGCAACTTAACAATGAATGGCCAAAAAAGTTACATGAACATAAAAATAAGCAACAAAAAAAAAAGTATAAAACAAACACAAACAGGCAAAAAAACAAAACAAAACAAGAAAATAATCTCAAGAAGGTGCCAAAAAATTAAAAAAATAAATATTTTTTCTTTGTTCTGTAACATAATTTTAAATATATGATTTAAAGAATTATAAATATAGTTTTCTGGACATTTTTCCCTTGTTTTTTGATAATGTCTACAGGCTTTTATTCACATAATTTCCTTGTCACATTTTACTTTTTTTTTTTTTAGTTTGTGGTACATTTCTTGTCAAGTTGCTCATTATGTTTTTCTCTGTTTTTTTTAAAGAAATCAAACCAATTTTCTTAGGTTTCAGAAGTTTAAAGCACAAGAAAACTGATGTCCAGGTGTGAAAGGGTTAAGAGTGTTGACTTCACTTATTTTTTCTCAGAAAACTTTAAGAAATTTCAGAGAATGTTGCCACATGAGGCCCCAAAAGTCAAGATTTTAATTTACCATAAGTGGTTTCATTTTTTTATGTCCAACTTTTCATTTATTTTTCCTTTTTTTCTGTTCCTGACAGCAATGGGCTTTCATACAAAACAGACCAATCATGAAGGTCCATTTGTTTACAGGAGAAACCCTCTGCATCACATTCATGCAGCAAATCCAACCTTTTTCGATCCAGTTCAACAAAACCAGCCAGGTTCAGCTCAGATTTTATTATCTTGCCACAATGACATGGAACTACTTTACGAGGCATGCACACAGATAATGTTCATATGGTTAAAATTTACTACAATGCATTGTAAAAGCTTTACCTGGCGGTAAGGCTCGTTTCTGTCACAGTGAGTGATTCACAGTTCTCCGTTTCCCTCTCGAGACTGAAAGCCAACATACAGGTGGGAGGATGTTTGCAGTGACTAAACCTGTGTGTTTTGTTTTTTTTTTTTGTTTTTAACATGAGCACAATACTAGACAAGTTTCTCTTTATGTACAGACATTCTAATACTGCTTATGGCAATGGGACAGCTCACACGACACAGTTACATTCACAATCCACTCGTAGTAGAGTTTCAGTCAGGAACACTAAAGATGAACGTACAGTAGAGTAGCACACAAAAGAAACTTCAGTTTTCATACACGTGACTTTGATATCAAAAGCATAATTGATGCATGTTAATAGTTTCACTCGGTTGCTTGTTATTTGAATGTGTGTGAGTGTTTGTACATGAGATTTAGAAAAAACTCCAGAGGTTGTATTGCCGTAAAATGAAGTAAATCAAAAGGATATGGCGTTTCTCCCGTTAACCCCTGCTGCAAGCATTGGTTTGATTCACATGTTCATTATATCAACGGAGCATATTTAAACCCAACATTTCAAACACTTAACTCATTCCCCTTTTTCACTGGAAACTACTTTGACATCCGGCATTTAATTGTGTCTTTGCCATCATCAACAGCGAAATTCAATTAATATTTACAATGCAGCCGTGGCTCCTCCTCCTACCAGACCGCCTTCACTCGCGATATTAGCAAAATATGTATTTACATGAGAAATAAATAAACAGAGAAGAAAATGAAACTATACAAGAAGTATAGTAGAAGTATCATATTGCATTACATGAATATAAAAAAATAAATTGTGACGCATTCACTCGATAAGTCCATCCACACGATCTCACTGAAGTGACACAGAAGCACAGACAGGACAAATAAATAACACACACCCACACACTCATGGACACACACACTGTCTCTTCAGCTGGTCAGATGGAAAAAGCATCTCATGTCAGTAAAATGGCCATTGCATGTTAAGCACAGACAGAGGAGAGATGATGAAGAGTGGAAGTCACCAGCTCAAAGAAAAGAAAAAGAAAAAAAGGAGAAATGAACTGACAGGGAGAGGCGATCCTCCCCCTGGTCACTGGTCAGCTTGGTTTGCTCCGTTAGATAACCAATCACAGCTGATGGCCTGTCCTGTGCAACGGTCCCTGGCCACCGTTTATATGTACATAGGTGTCTCCTGTCCTGTTAGGAGTCTGAACATGGCTGCCGGCATGGTCTTCATGTGAATCTGGCAACAGAAACAAAAAAAAAATCTCAATTAAAAGGCCAAACATTTCAACTCAACGGACACAGTCTCGAAACAATGCATTGAGTGGTGTCGGGCACAAAGTGTGTTAAAATTATGTGCCAGAAACAAAATCAATATAATGATGATAATAATAACAACAATAATAACTACTTATATCGCACCTTTAAAATTAGTTGTTTACAAACTGCTTTGACAAACAAAACAAAGGCAGGAAGTTAAATAAAATAATAAAATAAACATCAACAAACATGCTGAACAGAGAGAGGTCTATAAAGTCAAACCAAAAGGCAAGAACAAAATGCATTTACAAAAGGTCAATAAGGATAAAGCAAATAAAAGGAATAGAATTGATAAAGCGGGGAGATCTCGAATGGTAGCTGAAGTACTAAATTAATACAATCTTAGAAAATATAAGAATAAATGAAATAAAAGACGTTAAAATTATATAAGAAATGATATAAGAAGAAGACACCACATCGGTGGGGATAACACGAAGATAATAAGATAAAAAAAGATGAATTAGAGACAGATGAACAAGTAAATAAATTGAAAAGATATATTATTATTATTATTATTATTATTATTATTAACTGTATTAAGTTAATTAAAAAACAGACTGGTTTTGGGAAAAATAAGTATGGGACGTAAATGGCAAAACTACGTGAGGTACCTTGATTATGTACGTAAAGTTTATAAAGTCACACAGCTATACTGACTATTGGTTTGACACTGACGTGGACAGTAATCTCCTGGTTGAAAATCTGTTTGTTTGACCCGTCTCAACCAGCCTACGTGGACATTTTTTCGCTCAACACTTAATTTTGTCCCCACAACGCCATCATGTGCTCTTAAACTTTGTGTCCATTTCATGTATGTCTATGAGACCAGGCTGAGTGTTTTTTCTTATAGATATCTCATGCTGTAGATGATGGTGTGTGCGTATTCTGGTAGAAATCCCCCTAAACATTTAAAGAGGTAACTTTAAACCTTGAAACTCTAAACCCTGCGCAGAAAAACTGTTTGCAATAGTTCACTATACAGTTTTGTCATCTGAATATGTGATGAGAATGATTATCTCCTTCAATACTCCTTACACAAGAGTGGAAGAAACGGCCCAAAGTGTGGCTTCATTTCACAAATAAAAATGACAATAAAAGAATTTATTTGACACCATGCGAGCAGCGCGTCTGTTACTTCGGGTAAATGTCATTGAAAAAAAATAAATACAAAATATATAATAAAAATATTATAAAATTAACAGGGAGGCTTAGCAAAATATCCTCCCATTTCATCTATACTGTGTTCAGACTCAGATTGTAATTGAAAACCTGTGTTGGTCTTCTTTTTTCCACAAATAAAATTGATTGGGGATCAGTAAGGGAATCAATAACAATATTAAACTGATTAGTAGAATTTATAATGGTACTGGTATCAATGAAATTGAATCCATTTCCATCCCTACTCCATACATGTTAAAGTAAAACCGAAAGCTAAAAACGGCAACAATACCTCTGTGCTTTTTTTGGTTCAACTCTTCTTCTATGTTTTCTATTTGTGTTGATCCGGTTTCTATACAGCAGACTTAAATCATCTGACAATGCAACATGAAAAAAAGTGTAAAATCGATGAACGCCAAACAAGATATACTGACCAACATGCAGCGGGCAGACAGTTAAAAATGGTCAAATTATACGGCAGCGGGGTGAGAGGAACAACCTCAGCTGACATTTTGATTTTCTTGTACATGATGTAGTCCTTCACACGGTGACGAGAGGCGATGTAACAGTCAGCTTGTGTCCCTGCTCGATCTTTGATGTGTGTTTGGTGAGTCTGAGACTTAAAGTCAGGAGGGCGTGAGATTAAAACGAACACGTCATATGAAGTAAGATTACGTCTTTAGCCACTGAGCTCTGTAGCAGAAACAGTTCCTAAATGATTGTGTTATTGTTTGCAAACGCACAGTGAATACTTTTTGTCATTGGTCTGTGTTGTCAATGTACTAACTAGCTTCATGAACCGGCCCAGTCGCTCCTCTGGTTTCCTTTGTTGAATGGCGATTACAGACTACTGCTGCCTGCTGGTATGGAGAGTTATTTCCTCTTTTCCTCTAAAATAGACAACGAACGTACATGCTGGTTGAAGTTAGGATGACGTTTTTAGGGCGTGTTCAGGTGAAACTTGTTGGCCGAGATGCTGGTGACGCAGCAGTCAGCCTTCATCATTATGAGTTCTTTTTTTAAAGATGTTTTTTTTGGGCTTTTATTGCCTTTCACTGACAGGACAGTATCGCTGCGGAGAGGACACAGCCTCTGTACAGAGGGCGGCGCTCTATCCACTGAGCCACCAGGCGCCCCGATTGTTGCGAGTTCCTTGATCTTTAGCGGGTCTCAGCCTGAAGTATATAGTGGTAGTACAAAGTACGGATATGCGCTACATATTTGCATATGTGTGCACTTGTATTTAACTGTGTGTGTGAGTTTGTGTGCATCAGTTTAACCTCGCCGACAGAGTTGGAGAGAGCCTGGACAATCTTCTCATGTGCTGTGGCCACCACACTCTGCCCATTGATCTCGATGATCCTGTGACCCACACGGACTCCACCACGCTCAGCAATGCCTCCTCGCATCAGACTGCAGATCTGACAAAACACACAAAAGCAGAAAATCTTCATGTTATAGGCTTATTTTTGCAAGTACAGAGTAAATACGGAGTAATATGCAAAGTGAATGCTACTGGAAGAGCAAAATGTCTGCAGTGATGCGCTGATGATAAAGTGGAGCTGTGAGGACAGAGTTCACATTTAAAAGACAATGATAAAGTGATAAACTGCACAATGCATCCTTGCTAAAGTTAATGGGATTTTTTTTTTTTTTAGCTGGGATTGTATTTGGTGTATAAATAGTGTTCAAAGCGAAACAGCAGTTTATCACAGCGACACAGTGTTTTCTTCCTTGTGTCCAATACAGAGTAAACAAAATAATGAGCAGATTAATCTAAACTGAGACAGGAATGGAGAAACAACAACATGCTGTACGGTCCAGGTACAAAATACAGCACACGAAACATCATCCATGAGAAAAACACAACAAAGCAGTACATTTTGAGTTTGACAAATTACATCTGTTGTTATTATCACAACTGTCAAAGTAAGCAACGTAAACGCTCCTGGCTGACAGAAAGAAGTCAGAGTGAAACTCACAATGCCGTTCTGGACACTGAAGCCCAGCTGATACTTTAGATCTGGTCTCTTAATGAGGACGGTGGTAACAGGAGGGCAGCTGACGATGTTCATTTTCACCTGAACCTGGTTCTTCAAGCCCTTTAACACAGAGAAACACACACACACACACATACAGAGTGTGTTCAGTCTCACATTGATAGTGTGGTTTGGAACGATGTTGGATTATCATTTGGCGCAGTACCTTAATGATTCCCTGACAGGTGGCGAGTGGCAGCCCCACTAGGCTGGTGTTGTTGATGGACATGATCTGGTCTCCGATGCTGAGCTTGCCAGAACGAGCCGCGGGGCCGCCGTTCATCATGTTGGCTAAGATAACTGTGGGCAGAATGGAGCCCCAGCCGGACTCCACAATTACCACACCGAGGATCTCCCCTTTACTCTTCTCCAGCTGCAGCTGTGGAGAGGAAGACGAGGAGGAAGGTGGAGAGGGAGGAGGACACAATCTGGTGGTCACTTTTATGTTTTTATCACACAGAGGAACTGGACTTTATCTTGGAACGGGACAACTTCAATAGCATTTGGGAAAACTGGAGTTTATATATATATATATATATATATATAGTCAATTACATAAGATTTTATATAAAAGACTGCACATATTAAAGAATCCTTTGGTTCACCACTACACATTCTGAAATATAAATTTTAATATCAGAGAAATTCCTAAAATCTGACAAAAGCAGCAATACATTGTATGTATGTGTGTAATACAGCTGCATAAGAGAAAAAAAAAAACAAGGGGAATAGAGAACATTTTTTTCCTAATTTTATTTATTTTTCATTTATTATGTTTTGGCCTTTTCTTTTTTTTTCTTCCTTATTTGATTCAATTGAAATGACTGACTAAAAATGTATGGGGTTGATGGATAATACCAAGAAATCAGTCCTTATTTTAGGACGTTATTTTATTTTTAAGTTATCTTTTATGTTAAAAAAAAAAAGGTGTAAAATAGAGGATGAAATGTTTAATGGGAGTTTGATTGGTTATTTCAATAAAAACATTAAAAAAAAAAAAAAATTTATAACTTATGACACTAAAATTTTATGAAAATGCAATATTGTCAACCACATAAGTCTGTCTGCATCAGCGTGCGTCTGTTTCTGAACAATTTGCTTTGGTTGTTCAGAGAAGCACCTGATTCACCAACAAATTGCTGGCGAATACGTAAAGAACTCACTTTCATTTAAAACACGATTACTTTTTGATACTTGTCAGAAGACTCAACTTTGTTCACTTTTCCCCTCCATGAATTAAAGCAGAAATCTGTGTATTTAAGCAGCCCTGGAGCTTACAGGGCACGGCCAGGAAACATCATGATGTACAATTTTTTTGTCTTGAGATGTTGCCATACTGTTTATATCAAAGCACCTATCTCTTTTATATCTCTGGTTGCACTCGACCACCGCTGGCAAATTTATCTGCCCTGTACCATTAAGAGCGTTCTAACAAGCTGTATTATTGTGTGGTTTGGTCTCAGGACTACAGACGGCAATGAAGGACAATGATTGGCACAGAGCTACCACAGCCGATGACATTTACACCCCTCGTTGCTAAAGCGAAGCCCAAAACATCATTTTTGACACCTGCCATCCCGCTCATGCTCTGCTCTCGCTTCTCCCACAGAAAAAAAAAAAACTGGAGCATCAAATCACACACCACCCGCCTCAGTGATGTTTCCTCAGACAGTTACATTGCTGAACAGTTAAGGCATCCATATGAAGTGCACATTATTTTTTGTGGATTTTCTGTTTTATATATCGTGGATAATGTTTACTGTTTTGTATAAGTTGGGGGATGTGAGGACTCCACTGAGCACAAGCATTTTTCTGTAATTTTTTATACATAACAACAAACAAACGGTGCAAATCAATGAGTAACACTGCTCATTTATGGCAGTTAGGCCTGGGGATAAAGAAAAAATCAAATAGCAGGATAATTTGGACCAGATACCTCAAAATCAATACTGCGATGATACTGTGGGGATGACTACTGGTGCTTTCACAAAATATTTACACAATGATATTTTTGACAAATAATCATCAGTATAATGAGTAGGTGGGTAAAGGCAAATAATAGAACAGCTAGAATAGTCGGACAAGCTCAAATAATAACATCATGTCACTGTAATGCATATTATTATTATTATTATTATGACATTTACTATATGTACATGTATGGTATAAATGCATGTGTATGTTTATATATATATATATATATATATATATATATATATACAGATGTGTGTGTATACTTGTATGTATGTAAGTGTGTGTGTGTAAATATGTAAGTGTATATATATTTATAGACAAAGTTCATAAATTAATGACCTGATGATTAGCTGAGAAGGGGTAGGAAATAATAAGTTGATACTTCCTCCTACTCCTTTTCAGGCATGTAAGATTCATTTTTTTTGTTGCTTATTAAAATCTATTCACTGAGTTTATGTATATGTTATCATCCATTTCTGTTGTTGCCATTTTGTTTAATTTTCACCTTTTTCTGTTTTAATTGTTTTACGTTTTCAAAACAAATATCTATCAAATGAATGGAATCAAAAACAAACTTTTAAACCAGGAAAAGACAACACTTACGATATGATATCGACCAGCTGTATATTTAATCTATGAATGGATTCTCTCTTGAATTTCCACTAAATTAAAAAAATATTAATACATACATCAATATTGCAATATAAAAGGACAAATCTATTATTTTTACTATCAAAGGGATTCAGCAGCTGAAGAGTATTTTCTTTAGCAACCAAGTCAACCCCATTTCATTTTCACCGATTGTCACAAATTACGCCAAATAAATAAATATCATTCTTATTTCAAATGATTACTGAAGTCGTGTCTTATAATTCAGCTTCAAGGGAAACATCAAGAACACAGCAAAGACAGATGTTCGTATCTTCAATATAGCATACAGACAGATGTGTAGATCAGTATTTAGTACTTGAACACTCACATTAGGCAACACGTTGTAAAGCACAAGATATTTGTTCAGAAAAGTGCTCTATGAGATACATTTATCGTTATGTAACACTACAACAGACATTCATTTCCACAGCGTCTTAATGAACAGTTCTGAATCTTATAATTTATTAACAGGTATCTGCATTTTCACAGATCAAACTATTGAGCACATCTGAACACTGTCTTGATGTAGAAAACATTTTTCTGCTGAGGTTCTTTCAACCAGCAGATGCGACACTCGTACACACGAAGCCTTGAGAAACAAATCTATTCTCATCACAGTTGGTTAGGAAAGGTGAGTGCTTGAGAGAGCCTCGTTTCCCCATCACTAAAAATTACTCATGTGCCTCTAATATAGCAGCTGCATGGTGGAGCCCATGCAGCCTCTCTGCTCATACAGCAGAAACTGTTTCACGGTTTCTAATTCCCCAAAGCCTCCAGTAATGCTTTCAGGGCACAGTGTTAGCTAAAGAGGAAATGCTGAAGCAAAAAAAAAAATCTAGCGTTGACATGCTCTGTGTCGATTTCACTGTACCATCTGCCTCTTAATCTGTCTAATTAGAGCAGCTACTGTATACATGTGTGTTTCTCTAATGGCCCTGCAGCACACATGTAAACTCTCACTGTGTTTACGTTCTTGTTTTTTCCTGCATCGACACAAACCAACAAACATCTGCAAAAAAATCTAGAAAGAAATGTGTTTGTGTACTGCAAGCTGAGTATACACGAACCTCTTTGCAGTTTTCAGAGTTGGAGAAGTGAATAAGGTCGTCATTATACATCTCCTGGGTGTTGATGATGTCGCTGTACTCTTTCTGGCTCAGGTCCTCGGGGTTAATGCCATTGGCTCTAAGGAACTCCTGGTAAGCTACGCTGAAGGCCTGGCCGATGGACTGAGCGATAAGCTGGGCCTGCAGACAGAAAAGGCAGGAATCGTGACCAAAAACGTGTTTGTGATCTCTTTTTGTTAGATCCACGCAAGCTTCACTGAGTTGTATATAAATAACAATACAGAGGGAAGAAGGAGCATCCAGAGGCAGCAAACAACAGTGGCGTTGAGGGTGCCCAGAATATGTTGAGGCATAATTTAAACTGATTCTCACTGTCATCAGATATTTGTTCCCACTGAGAGAGGAGAGAACAGAGAAGAAGAAAGACAGGTGTGTTTTCCTGCTCTAGTTTCAGTGAGGATTGAAGGTTTCTGAAGATAATCGGCAGGAAACAAAATTGTAAAAGAAACTGTGATTCAATACAAAAAAACTATTCATCCCTCTAGTGTGTTTGAGGGAAAAATAAACACACAAATGATTAAGAACCAGTGTGAGGTTCTTCATCTTTAGCAAATCTTTTTTTCATAATAACCGGTAAACAGGGTCTCTAAACGTATCAGATATTTAAATTTAATACATTATATACAACCTTTTCAAAATAATTTTATAATAACTAAACTTAAGACTGATTTTTGGACAAATCATCTTTTTCTTTTTCAAGCATTGCAGGTCAATATAAAATAATGTGGGCTCGTACAGAGGTAGGTTTTAAATAGGAATATGGTTATGAAAGTGAGTTAATCTACATTTTGCCAACAGGTAAGAAAAAATATAAGGTAAAAAAGATAATAGTAGGTTTAGTAGTAGTAGTTTTAAGATTTGTTACATCAGTAATGTCGTCTTCCACACAAAATACCTTTAATCGTTTTAACAAAAAGAAATTGAAAGATGGATAATTAAAATTAAATCAAATGTTTTTGGCATATGAGACCTCAAAAATCAAAATAAAAACTATTAAAAAACTTCTTCGGCCTAATATTTATAAATTTGAATTGAAGACTTTTTAAGGACCTGCAGACACATTATAACATTTAGGAATAAACTAAGAAACTACCAGCTACAAGAAGACTGTACAGAATACACTGCCCAGTAACCTGGGTCACATCTGAACACCATACTGTGATTGCAAATGTGCAAAAATTAGCCAACAAGAGCACAAAACAGACTGTTAAGAGTAATGGATAAATGGTTGATATGTAAAGCAAACAAGACCAAACAAAGCAGAGATATATCATATATATATATATATATATATATATATATATATATACACACATATAGATATATATTAATTACATTAATAAACATTAACGTAATTAAAACATTAACATTGCCAGGATTAGCACGCCTTATATGGAAAAGCTGCTATATCAATATCCACTTTAATGAATTAGCATCCAACTTAAAATCAGTTTTAAGATAAAACGATGCAGGATGTTTCTGAAATATAATTTGTAGACTCATACAGAAATAATCACTCTTAATCATCACATGACACCCTAGAAGGAAATGTATTTTTCTGTAGAGACTCCCTGCCTGAATTTTCTATTTTTGACTTATTTTCTGCGTTCGATCCGTTAATGGGGCTGTACCCCCACAGCACTCAGGTGAGCTCGAGGCTTTATAAAATGCAGCGACCGGGTGCCAGACATCCAAGAGACACAGTGCCAAAAAAATGGAAATATAGCGAGGTGAAACGCAGAAAAAAAGAGTGTATCTGGGGTTGGCTTTTACTTTCACTTTTGATGGGGAGTGTGTTCTCAAACAGTAACCAATAATCCTGCAATGAGTGCCTTTAAATAAACAACATGACTGGCTCATCTGTCAGGGCGGTGGGGATCGAGTACAAAAATAATTGGGAACAGCTGCTATAGAAAAACCCTCCATCCAGACTCAAAGAAATTTGTAACCAAGGAAGATAAAAGTTTTCTAAAAGTGAACTTTGTGAACGGTGTACAGGTAAGAAATGAACACCTGAAGCCATATCTTGGCTGTGAGAGATAAGAAAGATCAAGAGAGAAGACAGAGTTTGCAAGCTGTATTCTCCCTATTTTCCCCTTTAATTGAATTATATACTTGCATATAAATCTCTTGCAGAATTTGCAGACATTAATGGCCCCAAACACTCCAAATCAATACACTGTGAATTAGTTTTTTTTTTGCAGAACAACAAAAAAAAGTAAAAAAAAAAAGACAAACACTGCATGCAGCCAGCGGAGCTACAATAACAGAAACAGTTTATAAGTTGATGGATGAGCAGCTGAATGCTTCTATTATAACTCTGGCTGGCCTTTAAAACCTGGCAGCAAAAATTAGACGAAGAGGGGACAGATTGGAGTCCAGCCTTTATACTGACTGGCACAGACACTCAGTTTGCTGGCTCCTCTGTGTAACATTGTTCATGTTGCCAAGTCTTGCTGAATCTGCTTCAACAAGACAAGCAGCGGCTCAGCAAGTTTAAAAAAACAAACAGCCAGTTTACATCCTTTCATGTTATTAAAGGTCAGGCTAGAATTTCTATATATTATATTATTGAAAAAATTTGTGACCGTGTGGAGCAAACATGAAAACATTAAGTATTCAAGACAAATTGAGGAAAACAATAACAACAAACGATACAGGAGATAACCAGGACAATGATATCCAATGATCAAATAACACTTACAAAGCAAAACAAGTGTCATCTCTGTCCTATCTTTAGATGTTGGAGGATTCATCTTCCCTCTTTCATAATGACAGAACAATAACAGTGTGACTTCCTTTATTGACTGTCATCTGTACGACCTTTCACCTGCTCACAGCCAGAGGGGTTTAAAGCTGTCAGCTTCTCCCGTAAACACATGAACAGCAGAACTGTGAATGTGAAAACGCACGAAGCACTTACATCTTCTGACTCAAAGACGTGGCATATCATCTTGTACTGCTTCTTTGCCTCGGGTGCCCCGGGCGTAGTTTCGATACAGTCCTGGGAGGCTGTGCGCGGCATCCGGCGTCTCGCCATCAGGACCACAATGTTCCCAATATCGGCAATGTAGGATATAGTGCGGAGTGCGTTGTCCATCATGGTTTCCTGTAAACACATCGACCACAATCACATACGTCAAGGCAACATTTTATTGTCCATCCTGTTGTTTTGATGATTCTCTACAGTTAAGCAGAGCTTTTAACTCCTGTAACGTCCTGGAATTTTTTACATCAATACCTAAAAAATATCGATATTCCATACAATTTCTACACCACGGGGACAAATTGACATTAAGGGCATAAAATGTAGATTCTTATTAACCCTTGGAAACCTGATTCGATATCAGTTTTCTTGTGCTGCTTGAAGCATCCACTGTATATTAATTCATATTTGACATTTAAAGAGTTCTATACAACTCTCAAAGCATTAATATCGCAGCTACTATTCACTATGTAAAGATACAGTGGAGTATAGTACAGTGGAGGGTCCCAAACACAGAATTGGTTCACACCTTCTCTGTGTGTGTCGTAATCTCAGCTTCTCTGTTTGACGTTGTAGGGCCGCACGTGCATGTGAGTCCCCGTGTGTGTATTCCACCAGCTAGCTAATGGCCTTGCACTGCATTCATACAGCGGCTTGTGCTGATAATTTTGTCCTGATTATCAGCAGCCAGACGGCATCGTCCCGGAAGCCCAGAGTTAACACTGTTCGCTCTGTTGCAGCTGCTAGCACCGATCGCACTGCTGGCACTATGAGCTGTGTGCAGACAATCCCAACTCAGAATCTGAATCTTAGATATGCTCTGAATGTCACATAGAGCTCTTTTGATAAAAGTTATATATGAAGACATTTTTCATTTAAAGCTGTGAGCCCTGAAATCAAATGAAACCCACTTGGACTCAATGTTTAAAAGCAAAGGAGACATTTAGTAATTTAGTGTCTTCAGTGCCAACTCACAAAAAGCTGATGATGTCATCAATGCAGGTCTTTATGCATTATGCATTGATTTCAAGAGTTAATGGAGACAACAGGGTTTCCAACCATAAATATCGACTTCACTGCAGCAGCAATGCAATATAAATTCCACTAAGTAGTTGATTTTTTTTAATTGTGAAAATGTGGTTCATCATTTTCATGCTGGAGCAACTCAGTAAAATAAACCACTGAAACTACAAAAAAGTAAACTACAGCTGGAGCATGAATTACATTACAGGCATTAAAACAATAAATGTACTTTAAATATGGCTGGAGATACAACACTGGAGCCAATAAATAAACAAAATACATCACAATTACAAATTTAAAATGACAAAGTTATGTGAAACCACACTTCATCAAGGCCATGTTTCTCTTTTTGTTTCTCTTTTCTTTTGATTTGATGTATTTATGTGACTTCAGACCATGATCACATGGTGTAGACACAGACATAACGTACAATAGTAACAAAACAATGGCTGATAGCAAGGCTAAAGTACACGCTAAAGTACAGCAAATACTACTTTAACAAAGGAAGGGCATACTTCAGGGAGGCACCCAGTTTACTGATATCTTTTGGGTTATCTGATTGCAATAATAAAATTTGTTATTTGTTTAAATATAGATAGGCGTTTAAAATAATAATTTGGCAAAACCTTTCTCTACAATTCATTACATTTTTACATTAAAAAATAATATGATAATCATCTACCAAACAATTGTCATTACTGTGGATCCTCTGGTTTCTATTCAGCCTTTTCTATCTTCCAATGACTTTCCAATGACTGATACTACCACAGCTTTGAGAAATGTTTCTAACTGGAAATGGTAATTATCCTGTTTCTGCCAACAGTTGGTTTCCTTTGATCGGTAATGTTTAAAAATGAAAGCGTGGTGTGAAGCAGATTTGTTCCGTTTCTTTGTCAAAGCTTTATGATCCATTTAGGGCAGAGCGTGAGATGAAAGTAGTGATGATAGAAAACATACAGACCTTCTTTTGATTGAATTTAAAACTACTGTATGATCCGATTACAGCCCAATAACACCCCGATGAATTAGATATTGAGTGCATGTTCATCCGAAAATAATGAACAGGTGCACAAAAAAAAAACTCTGTCTGGGTTTAGATATCAGAGTGTTTGTGCTGATGAAAACAAAGTGATTTGAATCATGTAATCATGTTTGTTCATTCAGCCAAATAATTATCTAGTGTTGGATAATGTGGATTTTATTAAGCACTGTCTCTGAACACAATTATGAAATGAAATGCGCTCTGTTATATGTACAGCATTGCTGTTCAGTATTTGTGTGTTTTTTGTCTTTTTCAGTTGTAATCACACTTGCCCAGGGACTACAGTCAAAATATTGCCAAGTTGGCTTGAGCATACTTACGACAGCATATTTACAGAAATGTTTATTAATCCTTTGACCCCTGAGAAAATTGAAAAGTATCTTTTAAACCATGGAAAGAAGATGCCAAAATTAGTAAGAAAATATTTAAAAACTTAAAGAAAATTATCTGAAAATTAGCCACAAAAGTTAAAAAACAAAAAACTAACAAGAAAATCTTTTTCCCCCTTTAACATGTTTTTAAATATATATTTATAGTGATTATTAATTAAGACAAAAAAGTTTGTTGGACATTTTTATATGCTTTTTTACCCATAATTTCCTTTTCTTTTTTTGTTTTAATTTTCAGTTTATTTTCTTGTCACCTTTTCCTGATTTCTTGCCATGTTGCTCCTTGCCTTTTCCCCCATGTTTTCAAATGAAATCAAACTACTTTGCTCGATTCAAAGATTTAAATGCTCGTGAAAGGTGTCTGAATGCAGCCCAAGAAAACTGATATCGATCCAGGTTTCGAAGGGTTAATGTGCACTGCTACTGTAACCCTAAACTGAATAAACGCATGAAAAACCCGGGCCTGCTGTTTACAGACAATTTACACTTTGAAGGTGAATCTGAAGGATTGCTGAGGGGAACTTTAATTTGTTCATGTTTTAGGATAATAAGCTAAATTTAATTTCAGTTTAGTTAACTTCATTTCATTAAGTGTTTCTGGTGGTTTTTATTACAGTAGCCTAATTATTGTTGTTGTTCCAGCCCACCTTTGAAGTTGTTCTTACTATGAATCAATGTCAGACACCTCAGGGAAGCTGCATCGAGCCTTTTAATTGCAGAACGGAGTCTTTTTTACCTCGAATCTCTCTCTCAAGAGTGCCAGGATCAGTGGCAACCAGATGGAGAAGGGAGGACGATATAAACTGCATTGCAGCACGTTAGCTTCTGCCAGGCGGCTGCCCACACACACACACACACACACACACACACACACACACACACACACACACACACACACACACACACACACACACACACACACACACACACACACACACACACACACTCAGATGGCCAGACAGCAGCTCAGACTGAAATACCACAAATGAATCATCTATCACATATACATTTAACAGTGAGTGTAAAGCTCTACTCATGATCCCAAGAACAGAAAAGCTCTCAGAAGCATTTCCACTTCCATCAAAGACGCCTCCTCCTGTGAAGACTTGCACTTCTGCTTCTCACAGCATCTTGTCGTAAAGCTAAAAGCCAAGAAAACTTTTGACAAAGCTTCTGCAAGGGTGGAGGGGAAATCTGTCAGAGAAAATCTGACAGATAAATGTGATTTTTTTATTCATAAAGACCTTCAGAAAGTCAAACTTCAGTCTGAAATTTAACTTTTTTGTATGTCTGTACAAGTTAGGAAACCTAGTTCGTATTGTAACTCCGACAGCCTTTTAACGAATAACTAATTGAATCGTGGCATGATCATGACTTGCATATTCATAATATTGTAAAACTAAGAAGAAATGGGGCCCCAGTAACTCACTTGGGAGAGGAGGCACCCCATGTAAGAAGGCTTTGTCCAGGGCCAACTCTAACCTGTGGCCATTTGCCGCATGACTCCCCCTTCTCTCCCACTTTCACGTTTAATCTGTCCTATCTAACAAAGGCAAAAAGCCAAAAGAATATTTTAAAAAAAAACTATGAAAAACACTCTGACACTAGAAACGAGGAGGGCATACAGTGCTGCGGTCAAACAGCTTGCACAGTACACGCTCTCTAAGTCACCCTCCATGCACAGATGTTCATGCAGCATTTTTTGGCTTTGCAGAGTCTATTCTTATCCTCAGTCAAAGAATTGTGACATCATGAGATTAAACAAATAGCAATCATTTGTGGGGTTTCATAAGAAGCAATTTCTGTCAACAGTTAAGCTGCAGTTATGACAGCTATGACACGACATCTCTCCCCTGATGTGTGCAGCCTTGTATCGCTCAGTGTGTGGCCGAGCAAACGGATCTTACTGCCACGGGTGATAAAGGACACTTTTGACAGAAACGTGGTTTATGTATGCTGGTTACTCACCTGTGAGTCTGCGTTGAGGACTTTGATCCTCTGGGTGGAGATGAACAGGTCGACCTCAGTGAGGGTTTGAGCATCTCCGTCTGCACTCTGCAGCAGAAAATAAATAAATAAAAAAAACAACAAAAAAACAGAAAAGATGGTCAGACTGTCTAATTCGACTTTGATTGTTCAAGATCTTTGTACCAAACTTGACTCCTAACAGTTCTCTTCACAACTGCCTGAATAGTGTCTGTGTTAAAGGTCGGGAAAGTACAAGTTTCAATGTCCAGAATGCATGCATGTACAGTTAAGGATCCAGCTCGGAGAATGCTTGTTAGACGGGCAGGTTGTTTGAGTCTAAAGGTGAGGTGGAAAAGGCAGAAAAAGAAAGCTTTTGGCAGTGGTGTTAGTTTACATCAACTGTCCTGGCAAGAGGACGGCAAGCTGGCACGGAAACTAGAAACAGCTTAACACTAAACCCTTACCAGCTGGCTGTTTTGCCAGTGAGAGCAATGCAGCTTCAACACAGAACAAGCCTGTGCACATTTGCATCTAATCATGGTGCTCTGCAGACTAATAAAATTATACTTGATTTCACTTAATTAAAACTGCCTTGTGCAATAAGGAAAAAAATACTTATAAAAACATATAGCTATGATTAAATATTTCATGAAAGGAGACTATCGCTTGTACCACTCATTAGTGCTTTCATTTTTATCCTTACCAAGTGCACAAGCAAAGATTAAAGATTAAAAGATATAATTCCATTTATGGATGTAACTTCTTTCCCTGTTCTGTTTTCATTGGGTAAGCATTTATGACTGCAGCCATACTCCTGATTTTAAATCTAAAATGTCTAGTGGATTGAATGCATAACAGTCTACAAAGGCTATTGTTACAGAATAAATGAGAAAAAGACTCTTTTATGATGCACCTCCGCCCGTATTATTGATGCAGCGCAGAATGAGAAGTCTAGAAAGAAGCAACTCTGTCAAACTGGGCTGAAAGTTTAAACTTGATGTTTACCACCAAAAGGTCTGATTACAGCTAAACCATTAACTTTACAAAATAATTTAAAAAACAACATACAAAACCAAACAAGATGGGAACTGAAATGTGAGACATTCCACTCTTTAAACAGCGCTGAACTGTTCAGATCTGCTAAGTTTTTCATATCACTAAACCTAAAATGTTTGCAGTCATGTTATTTACAGCGAATCCTCTTCTCTGCTGTATCATAGGTTGAACAGAGTGTGACTTATAGCAAGAGTCATTTTCTGTTTTCGCTGTGTTAAACACACAAAAATTAAGCCTACCCTGAATTACAATCTCCCAAATACATAATTTAACTTTCTTGAGGGCTACAATGTAAGAACAAAATGTGGGAAAAGTATCTGCATGCACTAATTAAAGCTGATTCTTTTGGTGTTTCTGGGTAACATTTTTCTTAGCATGTTAAATACTGAGATCATGTCTGCATTGTTCTGAAGAAAGAAAAAACAGCAATGATTATTTGTAATTTTGATGGTATGGAGGTAAAGGATAAAATAATGCAGAAATTATGTCTATGTACAAGATTTTTGTGTTCTTGACTGCATTTCACCTCAACGGTCATTACACTCTTGAACATAAATTTCTGATTTCATTAAACAATTACACATATTTATGGCGCACTAAGAACTCTTTTCCAAAAGGTATTGTAGCTCTGCATAATATGCAAAAAACTACCACATTTATTTGCATAGGTACTGTGATTGTAATATGACCTGCAATTGTATTGGGAATGGTAATTTTTGCATCAATTGCTGAACAAGCATGTTTTCTTACATCTGCAATATGCTTTGCAGGCCAGCGCATCTCTGTAGCAATACATTTATAATGTTGTGCTGTGACATACTTTTTTCAACAAATTGCAGCTCCTGTGATTTGGATATTGTACTTTACTATATTGAAATTTTAAAAATATCACACACATTGATTTATTGTGCAGCCCTGGAGTATTGCACAGGTTAATACACAGTGCTAAAATGCTCTATTAAGAGAAAAGCTAATACAGTCCGGAGATTCTCCGATAGTGTCCTACTGACATCTCTTCTGCTACCTTTTGTCACAGTGGTTGCATATAAACGTGCTGTTACTAAATTTGGCTCTCAGCAGTTCTCAGTCTTGTGCCTTAAAACACACCTTTAGGCTCATGAAGGACTCTCACTGCCAAAATACGCAGTTGTTCACATAAATCAAAACATGTTGGTCTTAGTTCTGGAAAATTCTAACACAGATTTATTTGACTAAATTAATGAGCACAACAAAAGTGACAAAGACACAGATGGGGCACGGTACACGGACACAGACAGGCACAAATGAAATGAAAAAGAAAAGGTAAGAGTGGAGGGAAAGTGGCCGAAGGGTCTTCCTTTTGCTCTGATTATTACACACCGCCTTTTTCTTGATTTTGGCAGCCTTCTGTACCCTCTGGCAGGCAGGCAGGCAGGCGTTGGGACGGGACAAGGTCAGCGGAAACGGGAGCACAAAAAACAGGAGGAAGAGGAGGAGGAAATAAAGAAGGTAAATAAAAGAAGGTAAGACAGTAAAGCCCCAAACCAAACAGCAGGTGTGCTATCGCTGCTCTCAGAAACAAGAGATAGAGAGAGAGAGAGAGGAAGTGTGCGTGACTGCATACGTGTGTGTGTGTGTGTGTGTGTGTGTGTGTGTGTGTGTTTGTGGAGATAGCGTTCACACAGCCGTGTTGGTTATCAGATACAAATTTAAAACAGCAATTACAGAGGGTAATAATTGCTTTTTCTCTTTTAAACACAGCAAATCAAAAGCATGCAGATATGAACTGACACTGACACTGTTCCTGCAATCTTGGCATCTATATAAAGCTGTTAGAAGAGGGTTTTTTCTTCATATTGTTTAGTTATTATCATCAGTTTTAAAGTTCCAGTGTGTAGGACTTAGAGGGATAAATTGGCAGAAATGGAATATAATAATGATGAGCATATCTTCTTGAGTGTATAATCGCTTACAAATATGAATTGTTGTGGTTTTGTTACCTTAGAATGAGCCATTTATATCTACCGAGGGAACAGGTTCTCGTCCACAGAGTCTGCCATATTTCTACAGTAGCTAAACACTGGCTCTGGAAAGGATAAGTTGCAATTTTGTGTTTTAGCAGCAGAAACTGTATTTAGCAGCCCCTCCACAACAAGCAACGTCAGAAAAACACTGATTTGTCACAAGAAAAGGTTTTATTCAGTGTTTTTACCTGTCTCAGTCACCTAGTCTCTTTGTTTTGGAAAAGAAGAGTCCTCTGCGGATAATTCAGCTCACTGTAAAAACTGAACAATGACCACTAAAGCAATCCTAACCAGGTGTTCACGCATAGCACACAGAGAAATTTGAGCTGCTTGCAATATGCAATCTTCAAGTTAGATGCCAATAAATCCTATGAATTCTACACACTGCTCTTTTCACGATAAAAGTGTCAAATTTGTGGTCAGAACATTTTTCAAAATTAAGACAGATGGTAAGGCCTCTAATTCTAAAATAACTACAGCTAGCAAAGACAAGAAACAGTCTTTATTAAGGTTGTGTGTATGGGCACTGCTCATACCGCCTTCAATGTTCACATCACAGTCTAAACAATATTACCAGGAAAGACATGCTGGAAAACAATCAACGCTCATAGACAGGGGAGGGGATAAAGCCCAGAGCGAGGATTTAAACTGCGCGCTTGGGTTTTGTTCTCTGGGCTGCATAAAAATAAATTAATTAATTAAAACATGACAAGGTCGAGTCACTGTGTTTGGAATTAAACCGCTTAGATCAACATGGAGGCAGTTTTACACAACTAATGTGTTTGATTAGTTCATCAGTGATTCTGGTCTTGGCGGGGGCCGGAACTTACACTGGTAATCTTTTGGAGTACTCTTAGCATTTAATAATCTTTCAAAATCAACTCTTCTCTATAAGGTTCAAGCTGAGTGACTGCCCCTCTCTCCATCTGCCATCGCCCAGAGGAAATTATCTTGACCCTCATTACATTTCAGTGTGCGAGACTGGATGTTTGCCCGAGCTACTGTGCAGAGCTGTAACTGCTAAGACAGTATTAGAAAAAAAGAGCGGAGAAAACAGCCCAAAGGGAAGAGTCTTTTTTTGGGTTTTCGTTTTGTTAAGTTTCCTCCTCCATGATCAGCTCTTTCGCAAGACAGACATCTGAGGCTTTCAGCAGCATCTACTGAGGAGGAGCTGAGCAGGGAGGGGATAGACAGCAGGAAAGAGTGAGTGGTGGGGGATGAAGCTGCATAAATATTACATCAAACAGAGTGAACATCATGCCAAAAAGATATGCATAAATAACCTGTACCTTGCCACAATTTACCTGGCATACTTTTATTTTGCTCAGTTCAGCACTGCATGGTCTATGTGTGTTCCTGTGCTTGCATATACTACATGTGTGCTTGTTCTGGTTGATCTGGAGCAAATATACAAACAGGGCTGCACATTACTGCGTGTGTGGTCGGGTTCGCGTGCGGTCGACTGCGCTGGCTTCAATGTCAGAGATTAAACGTCTTTTTTGCTCTGCAGCTTTTCATTTGTACGTGAGGGACAAATCAAGGAGATAATGGACGGCTTCTTGTTCAATGGACCCGTTCCAAGCAGGGGAAAGCACTAAAAGGTGACAGCTAACTGTTGCCATGGTTTCATCCTGACAAGACTTTTTACAGGGAATGCAACTGTGCATGACAGAGAGTGAGTAAGTGAGAGGGAGAACCACACACAGATTGGGTAGATGTGAAATGATGCTAGTAGACATCCTCACTGTGGTGAAGACGGACTGAAACCAGCCAAGTGAGCCAAAAGACTTAAAGATCCTGCACCGTCACTTTTCCTGACGCCTTTTCTCTGCTCCAGAATTTCTTTTCATTCAGTCTTGATCCTACAGATTAAAGTAATTAAAGAATATTTCACCCCCATATTATCATTTGTATGTCAATTACTTACCCTGTGTGCATTAAATTTGGGAAGAAAACTTTATTTTTCTTGCATGCCTCCACAGTGAACAAAGATTTCAGAAACAGGTAAATTGAAATCATAGGCGTCTGCGTCCAATAATGGTAACAAACCTGTGCTGGTTATGCAGAAGTGTTCACGGTTTTAGAAAAAAATGCAAATGTTTGGGAAGTTCTGAGTATACCACTGGAAACTTAGATTATACTGCACCAGTTGTGTGAGTCTGTAAATGAATTTTTTGATGTAGTTTTGCTATTGTTAAACACAGACCCCTATGACTTCAGTTCATCAAAAATTTTCCCGGTTTTTGGATTCTTGGTTCACTGTGGAAGCATGCCCTGAATTCAACATAGCACAGGGTGAGTATGTGACATACAAAAGATCATTTGATGAAGTATCCCTTTAGGGATTTGGGGTTTAATCTTTGGCAACAAAAAATGTGATTCTAATTGTTGAAGTCAACAGTAACCGATCACAAAAACTTCCTAATGGACTTCAGGCTGTAGACTTAAGACTTATGACTTATGACATATTTATGATTATATTGATGGCATTGTGTCTAACTATTATGGTTAGCTATGAAAAATCAACATAGTTTTGATATGGATTGAAAAGTGTCTGCAGGACCAAATATTGACCAACAGTTGGCACCGACTGTTAAGTCAGATTTATGGTTTTGTCAAACTATTCTTCTTGAAGATATTTTACTTATCTAAATCACTAATTTGATAACTTTGCCTTAGACTATATTTCTACAAGAAAAAGGAAAAAATTCAAAATGTGAGAAGTTTAACTTTCTTGCTTAAATCAAATATTAGAAAAACATGTTAATGTATTTACTCGAATGACAGAATTAATACATGGTATCTGTACCAAAATTATGGTTGGCCTACACAGCCTAGATGCATCATATTCCAACAGGTTTTACATTAACATATTTTTGCATAGTTACATAAAAACTTGCAGGCATCAGCAGCCATTACTAGCCCGCTTCAGACACAATTTGATACACATTAAGTCTCATCTATGATCCTGCACAAGGACCACGAACCCTCAGTCCTAAATAGAGGTGGAACAAATTACACTACACTGAGGCATTTAAAATTATGGGGTGGGGTTGTGTGGTAGGAATATTGAAGTTTTAGGGACAGAGCTTTAATAATATAAGCTGGTCCCTTACATAAGATACAAAACTATATTGTTATTTACTTACCGTAACGCAGTCGAGGGAACCTGCTAAATATGGCTGAAATATTGACTATGTTGACAAAACAGATCTTTGGCAAAGACTAGAGTTCATTGTAATTGACTGCTCTTTCCTTTTTCATTTGCTGAAATAATGCACCTTGAATCTTAATCTGACCGAAAACTTGCTCTAATATTCAAACCCAGGATCCATACAGTCCGCAAGTTTCGGTCTCTCTTTCTCTACTCATTTAATTCCAGATGTATCCCCCTGGACAAACACACATATTACAACACTTACTGTCTAAAAGTAGACTTCTACACAGACAGGTCATTTATTATTTAGAAAAACAGGCAAGCTAGTGTTCACAAAAGAGAGAGAGATAACAAAGACTAGTGTCAAGGAAGCAACTGTGCACCAAAACATCAGTGCTGCATAATGTCATCATGTCACAAAGCAATCTTTAAGAGAGTTAGAACTAACAAGTGTGAGAACTGCTGAAATGTCTATAATTTTGAGTTTCTGTAACGTCGGCCACAAGCACTTTGGCCAGAGTAAATCTGATAAACACAACAATCAGGCTAATCAAGAACAATAGGAGTCAAGTTTCTCTATGCTGCTCTGGTACCATCCACAGTATTCCTCTCAACCTGTGATGAAATATCGTCTTCACAACAACATTAGTGAACAGCAGGGAGCAAGTGGCAACAAGGGAAATATTAGGTTCATATGCCAGCAGTCCCATTATCCAGCCAGCTGTGCAAAACAACGAGCCCTGCGGCCCAATCTGGCCACATTCTTTAGTTGCCCTAAAAGACCACTCATGCCTAATATATGACTATAATGTTCTGCTCCAGAAGCAAGCAGCACTGATGTCCATGTAAATATTAGCAGCAATCTGGACCAGACAAAAAACTAAAAATACCTCATGGTAACTATTTGATGAAATAATAGAAAAATATGCTGAACTAGCAAGGCTTCACTTATTTGCTTGAGTTTGTGGATCTACTTCCACTGCTGACATGTAGAGTAATACCAGAAATGAATTCAGATACTGTATGAAAAATGTGATTAAACATGCAGTATCAGCAATGTAAAGCCCGTGGGCTGCTCCTGTATATTTTGGCAGAGTGTTACCAATGTAGCCTGAACAACAACAAGACGACTGTAACATTATGCAGGCACCCCTGGGAAGAAGGGAGGGAAATGCTGTCATATAAAATGCTTTTTTAGAGTGGGGCGGCAAACCAGCAGCTCTGATCGGATGCTGTCTCCCAGGGTGCGAACAAAGACATCTCAACATCACCTCTGAGAGCCTAGAATACGTTAGAGTGCAAGAGAGAACTTTTTCAGTAACCAAGGAACCTTTTTTAGGTACTCACTCGCCACAATATAAATGTATTTTCTGGTCCCCAAAAAGTATTGACTCCTTAACATCAATGTTTATCACCTCTTTCATTCAAACATGCTGTCATATACATGTCACATGTACAAATGTTGAAATCAATTGGATTAGACATTAAACAAACCCTGTGTAATGTCCAACTGTGTGTGCATAGGGCAGGTAACTGACGAGAGAATTCATGGTGGGCATGTTTCTATCGCGCAAAACCAGAACAAAACAAATATCTAAGGGTGTAGAAGAAGGGTCATTTACAAAAGTGTTTCCCAACCGTTTCAGTCACAGGGACCAGATTTTGTGCTTAGTCATTTCAGTTTCAGGTCCACACATAAGATAAATTACCACATATTCAGTTTTATTTCTCAAAATGTAAACAACACAGGAGCTTAGAACACACTGAAATCAAAGATATTGCAAGAATAAAGTGCAATTATTTAAAACGCAGTAGATAAATTGCGTTGAAAAAAAAAAAGTGCATATTATTGCTTCAAGATCAGAGACATAAAAAACACTGCAAAGGCACAGCATGTTAATAAGCCAAAAAATACCCAAAACAGAGCAACAAAATAGTTAAAAAGCAGAAAACGGCTCTTCAAAATAAAAGCCCTGAGCCAGAAATTCAAAATAAAGAGTGTCTCTCAGGAGTCACCACGACCAACAAATTTGGAACCACTGATTTACACAAGAATAGAGACAAAAAAGTCTAACTGGTGAAATGACGAGATTCGGGAAGCCAAAATCGTCACACAAATTTAAGTAATGGTAAGAGACTTTGTTGTTTATGATCAAATTATGAACCAGCTGCATGCCTGCAGTGTAATCTGCATGATGTCCTGCCTCCTAAATGCTCTAAATGCTCTACACTGACGCCACCCCTCTCCTAAACCAGGCAAAGTATTTCCAGTAGGTGAGAGTATGTTTGACACAGACCTGTTGTGTGCTGTATGTGTGAAAGAGGAACTCTGGATAATGTCTGGACCTGATTCTGTGGACACTGTCCTAAGTTCAAAGTCGTACAACTGTAAATTATAAACCAGCTCTTTAGACTCACAACCACAAAAAAAGTGACTAAAAATATCAAATAGTTGCAGTAATTATGAGAACAAAGGAAAAAACTCAGAAATTAAAAGTCTCTTTGCACATTCCTGTTGGCATGTCCACCTCAAATGAAGATTAGGCAAATTGAACCAATAACAAAACTATGGTGCCGTTAGAAATGCAGTTTCTACACACTAAGAAAAAACAACACATTCATCGTGTTTTGCTTTGATGTTTGAGTTTAGTTTATTAAATTATTAAAAAGGATGCTAAAAACAGAGTGTTTTATGGGTTTTTTTTCTACTTTAAAACATAACCGCCATGAAACAATTAGTGAGTTTTGTTTTTCTTGTTCATTTTCTTTGTTCTCTGAACGCTCCCTCCCTAATTCATTCATCTACACTCCTCTTTCTCGACCGCTTCCTGCTCTCTTGGCTCATTTATTCTGTTTCTGAACTTGCGGGAAAGCCAACAACTTTATTTCTAATGCTAATGAACAAATGTCCAGCCCTCAACATAACACTACTGTGAATGGTGACCAGTGCTTACTTTTTTTTTGCTGTGCTCAGGTTAAAGGAGCTGCAAATTTAGCCTTACAGCCTCCCCAATTAGTTACTGTTCCACCACTGGAGACGGGACTAATTTTACATCTGAAACTTATATACAGGAACTTAATCTAGACCCTGGTACATGCAGGTAAAGTTCTTCAGTTCATTAAACATTACTGTTTCTTGTGGAAAGTTCCTGAAGTTAAAACTGCCTATTACCTTCTCAGGTTAGTTTTGGGGTCTTTTAGGTCAACAGGGGCAGAAATCCTCATTCAAACCTGTGCAACTTCTCCAGAGGAAACAGCATAAATGAAAAATTGTGGCCTCCTGACTGAGGAGAGGTATAGTTATGGATATCTTGCAGGTCAAACGCTAAACGTGTGTGTTTTTGCATGTGTGAGTCAGTGTATTTTCAAGTACCTTGACCCTGCTGACAGCCTCCTGAGCCTGCATCATGCGTATGTTCTTGGAGGGGTTCCTCTCAGACAGCAGCTGAGTGGAGCCCAGGTAGTTAGCAGCAAAGATAATTCCATCAATCAGGTCCTCTGGCTCGCAGGGTCCTGGGACTGGGCCGGGGAAAAGCAGAGAGGGGGGTGATTAATGACGAGACACGAGGAAGGACAAAGTGTGGATAGACTGAAAGGGTCTGGTGTGCAGTGGCAAGAGTATTGTGATCACTGCCATCAATGTGTTGTGCGGAAAAATAGAGCCAAACACTGTTGCTCTGGAGATGGTGATACAGTGATAACAGGCTGGGTGGGACAGGCTGTGAGCTAATGGAGGTGCAGTGCTGGTGGGAGGCTGAGCCGAGATTAATCTGTGTCTGTGATATGCAGATGTGGACTCTCAGACACCCACTCAGGGACACAATGCGCTGTCATGATCTGAAGGAGCAAACAGCCAGCTAAGCCCCTCACATATTATTAGGCCGAGCATCTGCCCAGAGGCAGGGAAAGAGCACTGGAAAAGTTTTATCAGGGCTGTGAAATGAAAGACTGAAGGCAAAGTAATCGCTGGAATGCTTCCATGCAATTACAATATTTTGATTTCATCACCAAACAGGTGTGCAGACAGATTAACTTACCATCGACAAAGCTGGGGAACGATGCAACCTTCTTTGTTGGCTAGAAGACAAAAACAGGAGATGAGAGATAAATGGTTGTGAATTGAGCTGCAATTACCGCCTGTCAAATAGCAGTTACATATTTCCCTCGGCAGCATAGACGATCTTATACAATTCACACAGTTTCAAGGTGGACACCAAAGATTTGTGTTACCATTTCAGTATCTGACCAGTCTCCCTTTCTGTTGCTGAGTGATGGCCAGAAAGGTGTTTTTGCATAACACTATGATGTCACAGTGAAGTTGACCTTTTGGATCATAATGTCAGTACTACATCAATATATCCTGTTAGACGTTTGTGTGAAAATCTGTCCTAGTTAGCATGCAAATTCTTGAGTTATGGCCAAAAAGGGTACAGTGACCTTGACCTTTTAAGCACTGAATTCTAATCAGTTCATTGTTGAGTCCAAGTGGACGTCTTTGCCAAATATGATGAAATTTCCAAAGTGTTCTTGGGATCTTGCTTTCACAAGAATGAAAGGGATACAAGATCACAGAAACCACAACTTTTTTTTAAATTTAAGATATTTTTAGGGCATTTTTGCCTTTAATTGATAGGACAGCAGAAGTGTGAAAGGGGTAGAGAGATAGGGGGTGACATGCAGCAAAGATCCGAGGCCGGAATCGAACCCGCAGCCTCTGCGGTGAGGACACAGCCTCTATACATGGGGCACCAGCTCTATCCACTGAGCCACCAGGTGCCCCAGAAACCATCAAAGTCCAGTCAGTTCATTGGTGAGTTAAGGTAGATGTTTGTGCCAAATTTGAAAAAAAATCCCTGAGGGTGTTCAGGAGATATTGCATTCACAAAAATTAGACAAAAAAGGTCACAGTGACCTTGACCTTCGATCACCAAAATCTTATCAGTTAATCACTGAGTCCAGGTGGATGTTTGCGCAAAATTTGGAGAAATTCTCTTAAGGCCTTCTTGAAATAACACACTCACAAGAATGGGACGGATGGAAAGAAAGAGAGAGAGAGAGGGACAGAGACAGGGAGGAAGGGAGAGATGGGGGCAAACAGCAGTCCTGGTCATGAGCTCCTGCTATTGGCTGAGGTGCTGCAGAGCCTGATGGCTGTGGGGACAAAGGATCTGCTAAACCTTTTAGTCCTGCAGCACAACGAGATGAGCCGTCTGCTGCAGTTGGTTCTCCGCCTGCAAGACTGTTGTGGAGGGGATGACTGATGCTGTCCAGGATGGCCTGCACCTTACTGCATGTGCATCTTTCACCACAGTTCCCAGTGAGTCAAACCTCCTGCCAAGCACTGAGCAGGCCTGTTTCATGAGCTAGTCTAGCCGCCCACTGTTTTTATCTTTCACACTACCTGCTGAGCAGAGTGAAGACGTGCAGGGAAGCTTGCTGATTTATATCAAGTTCAGTCTTAGAAATGACAAGAGGGGAAAATCGTCTAAATATCCCATCTTGTAAAATATTTTGTCTTTTTGTATGAGAAAGGACAAGTAATTGCTTTTTTTGATTCCCCGGTTGCAAAATGGTGATTGGAATTTGTCTTTGACCTTCAACAAACATGCAACTTGAACCTCTTATGATGCAAGACATGATGCTCTCCTGCTATATGAGCGATATGAGGCTTAAAATGTGACATGACATGATGTGAAAGCAGCTTACAAAGTCGCCCAGCTACCACAATAACAATGTTTAGCTCTGGCCTACATTCACACAGTTGCACATATTTACACCTTGACACTTCCACTGCTGCAGAAACTGGGTATGTCTTGCTCAAGGGCACTGAAAAAGTGGAGAGCGCGCTAAGTGTTACTCATCCACTGCACACATCGACATTGCTGTGGGAGGAGGAAGAGAGAGGCTGTGCGGGAGGGAGGAGGAAGCTATAGGCAGAGAGAGGCATGAAATGTGAAGTGATTCATGAGATTTAAACACTCGTCCCAGCGGATCTATTTGATCCTCTAACCTGCTCACTACACATTCAGAAAGTTTATTCCACCCAGGGACAGGGAGGTGTGGGCGGAGCCTGTACAGAAAGCATCCACTGCAGACAACCCCGGTGAAAAATGGCTCTCATAAAACTGCACGCAGAAACGCTGCTCATTTACCAGGATGCTATCACGCTGTAAGCAGAGGACATGAGCTGAGGTTGTAATTACACAATTACTCATTTACTCAGACCATCACACACACACACACACACACACACACAACAAACAATATCCTGAAGTTTGGAGGACCTCGCTCAGATCTAAAGGTTGATGAAGGAAACACTGCGACAGAGCATCTTACCTCTGGTACATTGTTGTTCTCCAGGGGAACGTTGAGGTCGGAGCGCTGCTGTTTTCTGGGTTGCTCTGCGCCATTGCTCACCTGGCAGGTCAACACAGAGGAACAAGTGCAAGTAGAAGAGAATTAGGGGAGGATAAAACTGAACAACAAGAGACTAATTTTGCACAATCTAAGTCAGGCACATGGAAACACTTTCCTTTGTGTTTGTGTTGCTGGTTGGAATTGGCTGCAGAGGGTTAGGTTCGAGGAAAAATGAATGTTTAGATAGGCCTTAAAACAAGGTCAATCCAATAATAAACAACCTAAAAATAAATTAAACCTAAAGCAGGTCAACAGAATATGCAACATAGAAGTGGTGTACGTCATCTGAGATGTAGGTCAGCACTGATTGTCAAGGTTTATTGTCATAAATATGTCATAATATTGTGTTTTGGTTAGGCGCCAATTCACATTTTTAACATTTAGT
This sequence comes from Plectropomus leopardus, assembly GCF_008729295.1. Taxonomy (NCBI): domain Eukaryota; kingdom Metazoa; phylum Chordata; class Actinopteri; order Perciformes; family Serranidae; genus Plectropomus; species Plectropomus leopardus. Next base: position 16,920,051 of record NC_056463.1, read on the forward strand.
ATGCATAAGGGCTTAGATTATCATGATGGAAGTATGTGATGGTCATTCCCATCGTCAATTATGTCTCATAAATTTTTGGGTTGATAAAATTTGTTACAGAGATATGATGCAAAATGTATATTTGACAACTCAATTAAAATGGCCAAGCCAGTTTTTCCCTCGCTAAAAAATGGACTAACTTTGGAGCGTTTCTGGCCCTCTTCACTACCAGCAAGCATTACATTAATATGATATTGATACCAAAGGATAACCAAGGTTGCCTAGTTCCATATATCACTACCTTTGGGCTAGCTCAAAATAAGAGCACACCAATGCCTCTTAAAGACAGTGTTGTTGTTAGCCAAGATCACTGGCAGTCTTGCAGGTCTCTATAAAATCACCTTAAGGGTAAAGCAGTCCTTTGAGGAACGCAAGCACTCTGGGTTCAAACTGATGTAAGCTGGCAGATGTTTATGTTCTCTTTTCTATCATTCTCTCATCAGATGTATGGATATATACAGTACATCCATATAATCATGTGCAAAGGGAGGATTACATTTATTCTTGTGGTGATCAATCTTGCAGTCCACAACTGCTCATTAACATTCAATCGTACCACTGGCTGAAATGAAATCCTCCCGCCAATAAAACCTCCTCCTTCTTGGTGTAGCAGTGAAAATTCAGCCCATGCTGTGCTGCATCTAAAATTGAAATTAATTACCACAAACATGACATTAGTGGCCTCCTTTGCAAAGAGAGAGCTAAACGTAAAGTCCTGATCAGTATTCATCATGCCGCCCAACTCAGTTGTGCAAACAGCCATTAAATTAATTAGACTCGTGTTGTTGTTGTATGGTGGGATGGATTGCTAAACTGTGATGCTCTACAAAACTGCACCCATGTGCAGAATCCAGAAAAATGCCTTCATCTGTAACAGGAGGTCTAAAAGAGGCTACAAGTAGAACTTTATCATCAATAAATCAGCACCATCTTGATTTTAAGCCATTAACAGAATTAGCATTCACAAGACCACCAGCTGCTGCAAACGTGGACAGGACAGATCTACCAGGATATTTTTGTAATTGAGTGTGTGATATTGCACTCCTGCGACTACTTATCAAATCAGCCTCAACTACATTAATGTGAGATCTCCTATTTTTCCTATATAGTGTCTTCAGCTAAAGGAAAGCATCAGATTCATCCACAACAGTTACTTCCCTGATAAATAAGCTACTACTGTGCAACAATGAAGACTTCTGCAGCAGTAAGTCTTTTCATTATGCTCTACTCAACAGATTATCTCATTGAAATTCAAAACAAAATACCAATAAAAATGAAAAATACTGCAAATGAGAGCATTAGATTTCAAGGCATAATCTTCACTACATTTTACTGCACCCGGCATCTCAATTCATGTCACCTTCAGATAGATTTATTTCATTTTACTGAAGATATGAATTTTTATGAACATATGTCCATCTGGTGAGAATGTTAAGCTTTTAAGGCCAGCCTGCTCTCATCAAAAAAAAAAAAAAAAAAAAACCTGACAAAAACCACACATAGGTCAAGTGAGCAAGGAGCTTATTACAACCCATTTTTACGTTTAATGTAAGGCAGCTCCTCCTAGTAGCCTGAGTAATAACCACAAGAGCGAAAGAGGGAAGTGTGGTGGCCTAGCTTAACAAGCAACTGTGCTTTCGTAAATCCAATCTGACTATCTACAATAAAATAAGACTGCTCTTGTTCGACGTAACTATTTCTACATGAGTTAATGAACCATTTAGTCAATCACACATTCACTCCGCTTTACGCTCTGCTGCTCAGATGATGTGCTGTCTTCCCAGACCGAGAGCCCAGAGCATGCTTTGCTGCTCAGAGAGTGCAGCATTTTGAGTCAATGAACAGTCCAGTTTGTGCTAAGTCCATGTTACGTTGAACAAATACCAAAGATGTTCCTTTAGGGAGGGTGGGGGCAGTGATGGATGAGTCAAACAAACACAGGACTATCACCCAGGAGGCCGCTGTTTGCCTGTTATGCTGGTATGTGCAGCGTGCTACGTTAATGACATATGTTATGTTTAAGTGACAAAAGTACTTATTTGATGTTTTCTTAACTCTTACCAAGTAGTTTTGTTGCCTTAACCTAAGTAGGTAGCAGAGCGGAACTGTTACCATGTCATGACATTGGACATTTTTAAAAAACGTGACCACAGGATTAAATATATCATTTTGTAGCCAGTCATATAAGTTGTCTTGAAATCGATGGAAATTAATCTGTTCTTTCGTTTGGGTATGAGAGAGTGTTGCTTTAGGCACTGCGCATAATAATATTGTAATTACAAGTACACTTATCCTTTTACCTGACTGTCAATGGTCTTTAACAGACTTGGTGATCCATGGTAGTTTTTTTTTTAAAAAAACATACCTATACTAGCACAGTCTTTCAAATTGATGGACAGTTATGGACCCATTTAAGAAAAGTAGTGAGCTGAAGTAATTAAACAAGCACTGGTAGAACTACATACATTATAAATATCAAAATAGTTACTTTTTTGCCATTGATGAGAGCCCTAGAAATGTGCTGGACCCCCTTATGGTAGAGTGAAAAATGTCATTACAGCTTGAAACAAAGTTTAAGAAACTAAAAAGGATCACGTTTGACTGAAAGAGCAGGATATTGTGGGAAATACAGCCTAAGTGCAAAACCTGTAGCACCATTTAAAATGAGATTACATTACTGTGTAATATACTTTACTTTCCTGAAACACATCATACCAGCAGCATGTGTGTGTAGATGACCTCCCTGTGTTCTGTAACTCTTTTATTCTTAATCTCTTGACTCCACACTGTGCTGCAAAGCTTTTATTGAATTCATTGTTGTCCTGGTTCATTCAAAGGTCATGTTGAAGTGCTGTACGGAGAACATTTCATTTGATAACAGCGGACGAGACGACCAAATCATCACAGTGAGTTTGGGAGTCATTTGAATCTGCAGTGTGCTGTACATTCTCCCAGTTTAATCTAGTTGCACTAGCTGACCCAGTTCTGTGCTACAAATGAGCTACATAGTGAATGTAACATGTGCACACTGTGGAGCAGGTGTGTATCAGCATGCTGTCCACAGGAGACTATCACTGCTCTCCTTTTACCATCTGACTTTTAGAAGATGGGGGAGCTCTGCATGTGTTTGAGTCTATCGATGTCACACTAGTGTGTGTGCACTAAGCTGAGGCTGTGAAAGAGAGAGAGATGAGGAGGGGGACATCTCAAGGTAACCTTTTGGAGGGGGAAGGGCTTCAGCTTTTCTCTGGTCAGTGATGAGCAACATGTCATGTAATTCATCCACAGCTTCTAAACACAAAGCTGTTTCAATCACATGGGGTGGCAAGTGTTTCTGCCACAGAGCATCAAAACAGCCTGAATATCCAGTACATTTTCTGCAAAGGCCAAATTAGCATTATTATGTTGATGCTGTTTTTAGTAGGGTCTGTCTTTTTTTCATGTGCCTGTGTCTCTATATATATGTACTTTGTATTCCAAGAATCCAGGATTCACACACATTTTTATGGATACAATTTCAAAACTTTTCCATGGGTTTTTCCATGACCCATAATAAGGCTTTTAGTTTTTCTTGCCAAACTACCTGGTGTTTTAAAAATATATATCAGATTCAAAATCTATTCAAACATAATTTCAGCTAGCAGGAAGAGACAGAAAGCTGCGAGAAAAGGAACAAACTTATGTGATAGTAAACACACAATGAGTTCCATTATTTTTTTTCAAAACTTTCGATGATTTTTACTAATTCTACGACCTCTCCAGGCTTGGAAAACCTGGTTGTGAAATTCTATTTCTTTTCATGGTTTTCCAAGACTTTGAAACTGTGATTTGCTTGCTTTCAGTTAAGATCCATATAGTCTTAAATTTCCTTTTTTTCTTTTTTTTTTTATTCAATACAATTAAGTTACTTTAATTCAGAGCTTGGGCCTTTTTCATACAGGTTAGACATAATACAGTATGAAAAGTATAGTTGTGAATAATGAAAATAATGATGGATGCTGAAATCCATTTTCGTGCTAAAGTTTAAGGGGTTCTGATATTGTGTAAGTGGTTATTGTTATTGATAACACCTTTACTTACAATGATTTCTTCTTCTCTAAAAAATATTCTACTGAGAAAAAGGCCCATTATATTCAAATTCAGCCTTATTTTGAGGGAATGGAGAGCAATGATGAATTCATGAATACAATTCAACTTAAATTTACATATTGCAGGACTGCCATTTTAAAAGGATAGTTCAGATCTTTTGAAATGGGGTTGTATGAAGTACTTCTCCATAATCAGTGTACTATCTAGTAGATAGTGGCTGGCACACCCCTAGAAGCAAACAAGAGTACCTCATTGGAAGCTAAACTATGTACTGCTGTGGACAGGGCAGCAGCAAAATGTATTTTAGCCACCTAAAAAACATTCCACCAAAAAGTATATTTTCATTGCTCCACTCTACAGTCAGACGCTTTCTGATGGGGAACTATAGCTATATAGTTACATTAAGCTCTTAAAAGCCATACTCTTATGGGAAAAACAAACAGCAGTGATTTAACATCGCTGAACACAGGGGCTGCTGGTCTGCCACAGCCTTGAGTAGTTATTTAGTTTGTGTTATTATGTGACTCTGGCATTTTAAAGGGTTAATTCGGGGTCACCAAAGTCAAAAAATAACACAAACTAACTGATCGAGGCAGCAGCAGCCGCCATGTCTAGCCGGCTAAAATTACTGGTTTTGTCAATGGAGTCTGGTGGCTCTGACGAAAGCAAAGATGGGGAACTGAGGACGTTAAACTTCACTGAACGGGCTGTTTTGAGAAAAATCCAAACTATCCCTTTAATTAGGCTATATCACACATTATTAACAAAATCTTAGCAAGAAGTAAATTGTTTCAAGTGGGGTCCATTCATCGACTTTCCGTTTTGTTGTCTGGTTAATGTGCTCTTTGTATGCCAGTGTTCGTATCTTTTTATACTTCATACTTGAGAAATAAGATATAATAGTTTAAAAAGAGCAAGAGTGGTGAGTCTGGCTTAGTCTTATCCAAAGTCGGCCGGGGGGGCTTTTGTGGCCCTCAGACTGATTTTAAAGGGCCTTCGGCTTGTTTCTCAAAATATACTACATGATTAACACATTATTAGTTAATTAAATAACATTGCAGGACAATCATATAGTTTGTAGACATGCACCAAGTTAGGGTGGGCGATATATCGAATGCACTAATAAGCTTCCCGTATTTTATTAAATGCTATTATAAAAGTTGTGTATTCAATTGTATTCTATGAAAGTAGCTACTTGATTAACTTTATTGTAACAGCAGTTCATTCAATAATTTTGTATTTTAGTGATGTACATTTCAAAATATCAAGATATATATTGTGTATACCAATATAGCCTTATAATGTCACACTATTATTTTAAAGCCATATCGCCCTGCCCTACACCAACAAGCAAACGAAGAATTCCCTAGCAACAGATATCTCCTGCAAGGCAGCAGATATGGCCATGGCAACGACGCATGAAGTCAACAGTGGCTGTTACAGCAGAGGGCTGCTGCTTTAATCAGATGAAAAGTTGAATACTTTTTCATTTTAAGATTAAACGTTTGTATCACTTGATTGTGATTTTTTTTAAATTACCCGTATGATGCGAGAAGCAGCTGGCCACCACATATTTTCACATAACCTAATCCGGCCCCCATCCAAAAAAGTCTGGATATCCCTGGTCTAGCGCATCACCTCGGACAGGTAGTTAGCAGCTACCTTGATATTAGTCAAGGGTAAATGACTGACAGCAGGTTGAAAGTAAACATTAGTGGAAATCCATAAGTTAAATTTTTACACTTATTGTTTTTGGACTAAAGTAGCACCTGCTGGATTCAGGCATGTGAAGCCATCTGTCTCAGCTTTAACCTCTCACTAACAGCTCACCTGCTCCGGTTGCCATCTCTGTCTGTCCTCAGGGGAGCGTGCATGTGGCTTGATGCCCCTCTGGAGGTCGGGGTTGTTGTGGTGCATGGAGGGCAGGTTCAGGGACTTGGGCCTGCTGTCATGGCGATGGTGAGCTGGTGGGTAAGGGGCTGCGTCAGGTTTGGGGTGGGGGTAGTCACTAGGTGCGGGGTCCTGCGCCAGCTCCTCTGGGCTTTGGTCAGTGCCGCTGCTAAGACTCCCCATGCTCATACTCATCTTGATTTCTGCAACTATTTGGTCAATGTCCTCCTCCGCCTCCTCCCCCGTCTCGCCCTCTACCACCAGCACCTTACGGCTACGGTACGGAGAGACTCGCACTGAGTTCCCATTGTCCTCTGGGGCATAGTAGTCTCCAGTGAAGGCCCTCCCGTGTCTCTCCTCCTCATCGCCTTCCTCATCCTCCTCCTCATTAGGGCAGTACTCCTCGCTCTCTGCCTCCTCCTCTTCCTCTCGGGGGTGCAGGGTATCTTGCATGGGAGGTTGGTGGTGGAGATGGTGGTGATGGTGGTGGTCCAGGATGGGTTCTGGTCTTCCATTGTATATCTGCTCATCCGGATCTTGCTCCACCACCTCACAGCGAACCTCCCCCTCTCCCTCACCCCACTCCTCCACCCTGTGCCTCTCTCGTCCCGCCCACTGCTCCTGCCTGACCTTACCCTCTTCTCGCCACTCCTCCCTCACCTCTTCCTCCTCTTCTCGCCACTCTTCCCTCACCTCTTCCTCCTCTTCTCTCCACTCCTCCCTCACCTCTTCCTCCTCTTCTCTCCACTCCTCCCTCACTTCTCCCTCCTCTTCTCTCCACTCTTCCCTCACCTCTTCCTCCTCCTCTCTCCACTCTTCCCTCACTGCTCCCTCTCCCTCCTCCTCTTCCACCCATTCTTCCTCTCTCACCTCACCCTCTCCCTCCTCGGCCCATCCTTCCACTGCCTCCTGACATTCATCAGTGTGGGCTCCGCCCGGCTGCATGCTGGTGACGCAGTTCCCCTGACCGTGGCTGTGGTTGCAGTCTCCCTGGCTGCTGCAGTCCATTCCTTCCAGGTAACTGTCGTCCTCTGGGCAGTATCGGATGTAGTAAGTTACACCTTCATCTTCCTCTGCCAGCCCTGCAGGGATTTATGATCACAAACACATGTTTCTCAACACCTGGGGCTTCTTTTGTAAATATAACAATAAGCACAGAGCTACTAAGCATTCACAGGGACTTATGAGGGATAGATAATAATCAGTTCCCATTTTAAACCTGCTCCACATTTGTAAAGAATCCAGTGATTCATTTAGCTTATATTTGTCATTATTATCATTGTCAAACACTGGTCAGACGGTATTGTCATCCCAGTCAGACGCCTAAAACTGTAACGCTGTTGTGAGTAGATGGCCAGATGGAGACAATGAGTATGTTTACATGCACAAAATAGTCAGGTTTTTGCCCTTATTCCAAAAAGACAATATTTCTTCGTTGTTTTGCATTTCTTATGAAAATGAATATTCCACTAAAACTTCAGTTTACACGCAGCCATGCATATTCATATTAAAGTGCCCCATCATGTTAAAGGTGGTGGATAAAGGGGTAAGGCACAGGAGTTTCAAATTTGGGTTTGAGTTTTATGTCACTTGGCATCAGTTTATCATTTGGTCGTGTTAACGTCATTTTATGATGTTGGTAAGATGCTCAGGAAGAATGTCCAGCTGAAGGTCAGCTGATGGTGGAAATGTCGATATAAAACTTTCATTTTTTAAACTATTTTTAAACCATAACAGGACGTTGTGTTTGGACGCTCAAATGACGGCTATGAATGTGTCAGCATTTGCTTTGTACTGATGTTTCAATCGTGTACAGCAACGTAGCACTGGGACACAAAGTTTCCAAGTATATTTTCATGTGGATATTCTCATGCTGCCAGACAAAATATGTGTGAACTTGTGGGGATATTTTTTTTTGCCAAATTGCACCCTTGCTTCAATTCACACACAAAAAAAGCATGATTTCAAGCAACAGTGGCAGTGCCAGCAAATTTTCAAGTATGAATCCCTGAATGAAAAATAACCACTTTCTCTGATGCTGCATCTGACTGTTACTTTGTAGTTTCGTTTTTTTTCTACTTTCCTGTGCATGCATTTATATATTCTGTACAATTAAGTTCTTGCTCAACAGAGACAAAAAGAGAGAGAAAACCAAATGTGTTTTTTTATCCTCCTTAATATTTTAGCAAACAATAATTAGTTCAAAATCACTAATATAAGAATGGAATTGCAAGGATGATGATCATTAAATGTTAATTATCCATATGATTAACATCTTTCTCCTCACCATCATCATAGTCTTCCTCGTCATCGGAGGTGTTGTTAATGTAGTCAGAGCTGGAGTCGTCATCCAGGCTGTCAGCTCCGCCGTGGAAGTCTGCTCGGTCGTGATCGTCTTGGTCATGTTCATGTTCCGGCGTGGAGGGTGTTGCTGGCCGCTGGTCCTCCAGTTCTGCATTTGCTTGGTTGCTGTAGCGCTTCACATCGACCTCTGGATCTACATCCACTTCTGAATGGCTATGAGTCACATCTTGAGACTTGCGAGAAGAGTATTGTGCCTTACAGGAACGGGGAAGGGGTTTCGGATCATGCGGCTCTTTGGGATAGCGGACAGGGCGTTGCCTTGGGGGGAGGGCTTTCAGATCACATGACTCTGTAGGATGAGGGGTCGGGCAGGAGGCGGGGCCTGGAGCAGCCATACTGTTTCCTCCGCTGGTCCCCGGCCTCTTCCTATGAGCCATGGTTGACGGCTTAGAGGCCATGCATTGTTACTGGATTGATTCTATAACACACACAAAGACAGAGAGGCATAATTTTAGAATAACTTCAAACACAGCTGTTAATACACCCATGTAAGTACTTATACAACAAAAACACCACTGCAATTGAAATTAAAAACTTAAAAATGTATTTGGCTAAAGCCGGTAAACTTTGGAGCTTCTAAGACAAGTACAACTGTCTTTTTGTGTGTTTCAGCAGAACAAGAAAATTTATACCACCCCACATCAAAATGGCAGGTCTGCTCACGGTGGATTCCCTTTATCAGCCACACAACAACAGTCCTCCATTTATCTTTTTCTGCACTTTGCATACAGCTGCAACATATTCCCAGTGCCTGACAAACCAATCTATTCCTGTAATTGAGCCCGACAGTCTCTGGTTTACTTTGTCCGCATTCAGAGGAACTCTTTTGTGCTTATTTAGCACAACTTTTGCTTCAAATACAACAACAGTGGGCTCAATATATCACTCAGGCTCAGCTTTAGAACAATAGACACAAAGACCAGAGCTGCTCTAGGCATACTGCCTTCACATAAACCTAATGGGACACTTCCAGAGAAAGAATCAATAGTTAAATCAAGGCCATCTCCACATAGGTGCTGCACATGTGACCTGATAACATACGGCTTGTATTGATTCCAGTAGCTCGCTGGCTGAGAATGGTCAACAGGGGAGACAATAAAGTATCTTCCTTCATATAATGCAGGTGAGGAGACAGCAAAATGTTTCTTGCTGTGTTGAACAAGTAGCCTGGTAATGTGCATGAGACTAAAAACTCAGGTGGACATGTTTGCTCCTGTGTGAACCAAAACATCATGAAGCTGAACTACCTATTTTAGTCTGGTGTGGTTACTATGACGAAACAAATGCCTAATTTTATTATCATACATCCAAAACTGCAATAGTGATACACCAATTGTAGAATTCTGGGTCAATACAGATGTTTAAAATTACAATTTGGCTGATAGGCTAAAGCTGAAATCAATGTTTTTGTTGTTTATTTTGTTTTTGTTTTTATTTATGCCCCCTTTTGCACCAGGGACAGAAAAACATCTTTATTATAAAAATAACTGAACTGTTTTATAGTCCTTTACTACATTACCTCTGAATGAGCACAAAGTCAATCATACACATTTATAAAACAACCTTACCTTACATTAAACACTTTTTTTTTGCTTTAAAAGCCTTTTGCCATTGCATATATTAATCCTCTCTAATATCTACTTTATATTGCTGTGAAAGCGTCAACAAATTTCTCCTTTGAACAACTGTATTTTTTTAAGTTTCTCCCCAAAAAATGTCATTTTACTAGACTACCTCTGAACACATCATGATGACTTTATAATTTAACTTTGCCCAATAATTATTTTTACTAAAGAGAACATGAGCACATCAATGTAACGTAATTAAACACTCAGTCAGCTGTTAGCAGCAGGGGGCCAGGACAGTTTACATTAACTAGGTTTCCTCCAGCTGATGTCAACACAGTTTTGTTGTTCACAATGTGTCATCATCAGAGAAAAAATAGGGTGCATTCCCTGACAACCCCGATAGTGAGTTTACTGCGTCCTTCATCCTAAAGCCATTCTTTGGAAGATCTCCATTTGTCCCAAACCCCATGACAACGGGACACTGTTAAGTCTCTGGCCATGCTTTTTAGCTGAGCAAAAATGACAAAGCAACAATAAATCATGCATCCCTAATAACTAAACAAACAAAAGCATGGCCGGTGTTTTGATAGCTACATAATTCAGCTCGATAAAGAAAGCTGAGAAAATGTTTACTGGTAGATAAAGTTCTAGCATTAGTTATATTAAAATCCAGTCCAACAGCAACAATGACAAGAATATATAGATATAAAGTAGGCTTACTTTGCCAAATACAAAATGGATGTTATTTAAAAAAGGAACCCAAACAACATAAAGCATGTCCTATAAATCATGAATCAATCCTATTAGACATAAAAAATAAAAAGAAAATGAGAAACACAAACATGCAAGCCAGCATCAAAACACACAAACAAACAGATTTCAGGATGAGAGCCACAAGAGCACTTAGCTATTAGTTGCACTACATTTTACCAACCAACTCAAAAAGTTCAGACTATTTTTCTATCTGTCAAGCACACTCTCTGTTCCCTATCATCCATTTTGTTACCATCTCCACTGTTGTGCCATCCAGCCATGAACAACTGCCCTCAGAGGGGTATTGTTGCTGCTTCCCCCCCTTTTGTTCCTTCACCATAATTACATTTTCCATCACCAGAGCTTACACTGGTTAATTAGCTCTGCACAACCTGGCACAAACACACCCCCTCTAAAGCACAAACAATACAGAAACACATGCACACTGCTGGTTGTTCCACAGGTAGTCAAGTCAGGGGACGAAGATTACATGTGCACACAAAGCACATGCACCGGGCTGACTGGCTCTTGATGCTGTATGACACAGACATGTTATGGATAGATAAGGGCACCTCCATGGAGGTTTCTGATCACACAGTATCTGTACTGTAAATGCAAACGGACATACATGCTCTATACACCTAATGAAATACAGCAGCATCTAATGAAGCACTTTATTCATTATTTAAAATATCTTTTTAAGGTTTTTTAACACCAAACTTTTGCCGGTGACTTGGAAATGACTTCAGCTTGTTAATATCTATAGGAAACCATACGTGCACTAACTGTATCTCTTACCTGACGTCCGGAGCTGGGGTGTAGTATTCAATAGCAATGGGATCTGCTCTAACAACAGCCTCATCCTCCCTCCTCCCCTTCCCTCCCATCTCTGTTCGCTCCTCCCATCCCCCCACTAGCTGCTACACAGCATGCACCTCCCTGACTCCACCCTCCTTCTTCCTCCACACGATATCCCAGCATCCTCCTGTAGAGACTCAGCCCCGCCTCGTTCAATTCCCCAGAGCTGAGGGTAAGGATTGGTAACTATGGGTAACTGCATCCCCTGGGGACTGATACCCTTTGACCTCCTCTTTGTTGGCCTCCTAGACTCACAAGCCTTTTCTGTTTTTGTGTGTGTGGTGTTACCCGACTGATTCTGTATTTGTGTGTCATACCAAGGTTTTGATGTTTTTTGTTTTTTTTTTCCTGAGTGCCGTTACAACTGCTGTGGAAATTGAGAGGAAAATCCCCAAAGTCCCCAGCCAGGTGGCTTTTTCTAAATCTGCTTTGTCTGGCATGTATTTCAGATTTGACTGCGTTTATTGAATTTGCATGCATTTGTACATCACAAGACACACAGGGGATCTGTCCAAATCGTTTAGTATCAACAGGAAAGATCTAGAATGAATTATGACATAGTGTACACCTATGATTATAAACACAGGATGTGTCCGCGTCAAGTGGCCAGTTTGGGACATAAACTTTTATGATCATTCAATTTTTTTATCTGTTGTTTTGTTTACCAATTGACCCATAACCCCCACTTTATACTGTATGACCACAAAAGCGTTCCAAAATACTACGACATTTCTTTTGAAATTTTAGGGATTGCTTTTTGCATTTTAGCTCATTGCAGCCTGACAGCCTGACGAAAAACAGCCTTCTGTAAAGAACTGCAGAAAGAGTCAGGCTGCAATATTTGGATTTCAGTTCAGACTACTGACTACGAACTGCGATTTTTTCTTATGCAGACTGTGAATGTATGTAAATATCTACAGTCAACTCGTGTATGCAACTTTTAACGTGACACGATATCAGACGACATTAAGTGATGTTAGGGGACATGAAGCAGCGCAGTTGTCCTTTAGCTCGCCCTTTATCTAATTTCACACAGACCAAACTGAAAACTGTTTGCATACGTTCACGTTTTAGATACATTTTAGGGTCTTCACAGTGAATTTATGACATAAATACCAGATAAATGCAGTATGTGGGTTACTTTTAATCTTTTGAACTTTAACTAACTTTAATCTCAAATGAATTCTGACATTCTTCTGAGGGTTATTTCTTTTTTTCCTCTTTCACCATCCAGCCTTTGCTGTTTATAAATTAAAATTAAAATTAATTTGTTCATTCTTGTTCCATAAATCTTTTTTAATAAGGCTATTATGTGAGAATTGTCAGAACTTTGGTCAAACTCAAACCATACCATGAGTCAACAACCTAAACCTTAGGCCAACAAGATGTAATTTGTTAAGAGGCCATGCTTGTATATTGTTCTGGCTTCTTTTTACAAGATCTCTAAATTGCCAATGTGAGTTAAAAAGACTGTGTTTCCCAGTTAGTCTCCCACGGACAGGTTGTTTCTCTGCCTCCCTCTGCCTACCTAATGTATGCAGGGATATGCTCCAACCCCATGGAAACCTGAAAAGAAATAGAGTGGCTAAAGAAAATGAACCAATGATTGGTGCAAAAAGAAATCAGAATCCAGCTGGCTCCATCACTGTACATTTCTTTCTACATCCCACCAGCATACACACACACACACACACACACACACACACACGCACGCACGCACGCACACACACACACACACACACACACACACAGGCAAAATATCTGTCTCCCACATAAATGCCCTGAAATGTAGGCACTGATTCAAGCTGATACCTTCATCACTAAAAAAGGCTTCAGACACACAAACACAGAAACACACACATACATACACACACACACACACACACACACACTCCAGCAGCACTAAAAGCAGCATACCAGCCAGTCTGCCTGCAGTAACGCAATTGTCAGTTTTGAGCTGCAGCTGGGCACCGCTCATGCAAGGCTGTCTCCACAGACAGACCTATTCATGTCTGACACAAAACACCTCATCTACAGTTTGATAAAGCTTTAAATTACCCTCAGACCCTTGTTTGGCAGACATATGTATTAAAGGTGTGTGTTTGCATGAATCTAGTGTGTGTGCAGAGGTAAAGCAGGGCTGGCGAAAGGACAGAGGGCGAGAGGAGCTGTCCGAAAGCAGCAGATGGCTCAGTCAGAGTGAGGGCCTCGGGAATACTAATGTCTCTCTGCCTTGAATTTTAAGATATGACCTCTGTTCACACCAGTGAATTACTGTCAGGCTTCAGGGAAGAGGAGGCAGGACAGGACACCGCAACGACACAAGATTATTTGCCAAAATGTTTTGTCACTATTCAAGTCTTCTTAAAATGCTGTAAGACTGAAATAAGTATCATGGTTGATTCCATAAGCCTGTGAATGAACAAATCCTCTTAGGATGAGGGAAAGTAATGATCAAAATCGCTGAGGTATTTACCTGAGAGGTCTCCAACATTCAGGTACATGGAGAGGTGAAAACATGACACAGCAATGACCAACAATGCTGTAGACCAACATAGTCAACATCACCAGGGCTCCCTCGTCAAAAAGCCGATGGGATTTTCCATTGGGTTTCAGATTATTGCAGAGAATGAGCTCTGTGGCAAACTAACATTTATGATGCTTACATGTTTTGCTCAGCAAAGTAATTCTCACAAATGAACTACACTTTTATGATTTTCTGAAGCATAAATGCAATCGCCAGAGGTAAAAAGCTAAGGTTATAAACAAACTACACTATAGTCACATGACTTAACATCGCCACAACAGCGAGTCTGTAAAACAGTTTTCGACGCGGTCCGGTGTGATGACGCGGTGCAGTCTGATTTAGCTACTTGTTAGCTACTGTTTTTTCTTTTCTTTTCTTTTTTTAAATTAAGACACTTCAAAATTTACGAGTGGTATATTTTATGTTGTAGAGTAAACGTGAAAGTTTCTTAAGCTTTTGCTAACCACAGACTTTATTTCAGGCATCTAACCAAAAACACATTTAAAAAAAAAACAACCAAACTTCAAGACCAGGGGAGCAGAAGTGCTAAAATGCTAAGTCATTTCTGTGTTTTCATGCTAATTCTTGCAGCGCTTTGCTTACCCTAGATTCAGACATTTTTGTTGAAACAAACAGAATTTTAGTCACTGATAGAAATACATTTATTGTTTCCCACTGTAAAAACAATATTTTGTTTTCTTGCACTATGGAGACATATTTGTGCTTCTTATTTTCGGCACTTGTTCAATGCCTCATTTTTTTGACATATTTGCTGCAGGCACAGCTCTGTACTTACTGCAAAGATCATCATTTAAGCACAAACAGATACTGTATGTGAGCTCTGAGCAGTGAAACAGGAGGAGTAGGAGTGGAGGCAGTGGCTTTTTGCAAAGGTTGAGCATCGTGTTCTCTTCTAGTTCATTTTAATACTGATGCATCTGACAAGCAAAAGGTGACTGCATGTCATACAGCAGTCAACACAGTGGTATACACTGTTATCATCTGCTGAACCACTGGCTTTTCACAGTTACTGACCCATGAGTGTCTCACCCAGTCTGGGTATTACTTTTTTTTAAGATTTGTTTACCCTGCAGTCAATTCTGTTGATCTTTTTGCTTAACTACAAAAGTATTTGCAAAGTCTGCAAAGTATGATTAAATCCTGACTGAGCCATAACACTTTTATGTCATCTCTCTTCTGCTTTGACTTTCTTTTTCATCTTGTTTTCTCATCCAGCCCGATAACACAGATTACTAAGACAGTGATATTCACTTCTTGACATTTATAATAGACAAATGCAGTAAGCAGATTAGAAATGTTCTAAAATTATTTTGGTAAAACAGTTCTTTTTTTTTTAAGACAAAACTGTTATTTTGTTTTGCTCAAAATTTAACTAAAGAAGGTACTGAATTAATGACTTAGTTAAGTATATTTCACAAAAAGTGTTTATTTTTCATTTTGGTGGGTGGTAGACTTACTGCAAAAAACACTTGCCTACTATTAATAGCTGAACTATTGCAAAGTTGAAGTAGCAGAAGTCGGCAGTAAGGCATACCTAACAAAGTACATTTCATGTTCCTTATTTCAATATGTAATTCTGTACTGTACTCTATTTTTGAGCCAGTAATCCACTTTTTACTTCACTGCATCTGCCATAACACCTTTGTTACAATTAGTCTGCTCTAAATGCTGAGACTGAGTTTGGAGCACCTCTACTGCAGATGCAGCAGCTGCCTGGAAGAAGAAGCACCACCTGTGTTTTAACCACGATGCAATAATGACGGGGCAAAACCAAGAACAAGGGGCAGCTTCCAGGGACAATCCCTGACGATCCCTGGTCACACTTTTAATAGCAAAATCTAAAAAAGAAAGCATTTGCATGATGCAGTGCGTGCTGTGCCTCCCGTAAAAACACTGAGATCTCTGCTTTCAAAAACTCCTCCGGATGAAAATGTGGTTAGCAAGCTAATGATAGATAATCTTTTCTATGATGAGGAAGAGTGGGGTAGAGATGAAGAGATGGAGAGTGAGAGTAGGAGATGTTTATATCTCAGTTGTATAGGCTATCCTTATTTATTTGATTAGCCTAACTGCTCTACTTCTTTAAAATCCATTACTTTACAACAGCCTACAAAGTACAAAGTAACTTACTCTGAGTCATTTTATAACCAGGTACTTTTTTACTGAGTAGGCCTCTCAAATGGTAATTTTCACTTTTACTTGAGCATTTTTTATGGGAATAACTGGACTTTTACTTGGTTATAGATTTTCAATACTCTTACCCAGCACCGACCCTTAGCTGTACTATAAAACTTTATCTTGCAGCTGTTATTATTGACCGAAGCAACACTGATGGCCAAAATTCGTCAATATTTTTGCACACTTGGTCACAAATATAAAATGGTTATCTAACTATCAGAAAAACTCTGGGTCTATCTTTTTTAAATCAAAGTAACCAGACATAAACTTCTTTGAGAAGTGACAAGGGGACCATTTAAAAAAAGCAATATTTGTTAGCTCTGCTCTAATAAAACACTTTTAACTTGAGTCTGTAAGGATTTAAGTCATTCTGTTTCATAATATCAAACTGTTCTTTTGTTTAAAACCTAATGGATTTGTCTTTCAAGTATTAAACAAGCACAAACTACATGCAAAATACCGGCTTGACAATACAATTTTACTATGATTTCCAAATCTAGAATGGTAACTGTTCACTTTAAATATATTCTGCAGTATTTTTGTGGGTGCCTGTGCATACTGTGGTCTAAATGATGTCTCTGGGGTTAAGTCTTCTTTCTGCTTGCAGCTCATTTTTCACAATGAAAGGAAAAAAATGAGACCCATCTGCTGAATTTAAAGTGAAAAGCAGACAAAACAAGGATGGAATATGGAGGAGTTCACAGAGTTTGCGGATAGAAAGTGAGAATGGAGAGGGAGAATCGTCTCCATTTCGTTTCTTTTAAAGATGGAGGCCTGGCTACCTGCTGCTTCCCAGCACAGAGGAAATTGCTGTTTCAGTTGAAGCATGCTTTCTGCTTGGTGCTCTCTCTCTCTCTTTTGCACAAACAGACACAAAGACTTGCAGGAAATTATGGACAGGACCTCAGCTTATTGCTTAAAATCTTATTTAAAAAGACTGATAACGCGCACAAATGCCTGCATAAATACGTGCAATGGGATGTAATGGAGGATATTTTCTCGTCTAAACTCAGTTAAATTGCATTTAATAGGTGCGGAATAAATTGACCAATTCTTTAGGGCTGATATAAATAGATGGTAGACGTTATATTAGCATTGAATGGTGTAAGTCACTAAACATATCGGGTCTTCAAAGGCAAGTTTTTACATCAGCTGTGGCTGAAACAACTACTGTTCTGCTAACAAAATGCACTCTGGGAGGGGCCCCAGTCCCTTTCTACTATAACAAAATGATGATGTTGTCAGCAGGCAAGTATCTCATAAATTAGGCCTACTTTTAAAGGTCCAGTGTGCAGGATTTTGGGTTATATAGGGACTCCCACACTGTCATTTATTTGTGGAGGGTCACCACAACTAAATCATCAGGCGCCACAACTAGATTTTTGAAGCTGAATTGCTAATTAGGAGCGCTATTGTAATATACTGTATATATTGTTTGGCTATTTATAGTGCACTTGCGGCAGAGCCATTGCAGCAGAACGCCAGGCGCATTGACAGTGAAACTTTATTGTCAATTATGCAGGGTGTAAAACTTTTCTCTCACTTACAAACATCTGGAAAAAGCTCCTCTCATCCGTAGGTGTGATCTGATTACCTCTGAATGGATGGAAAGATTAATAATCCATCCCCTAGTCACAAAGTGACAAATGCTGCAGATGAAGTTAAAAAGAAGTCATGGAAATTTTGCTGCGCTGCGTTCAGGGACCCATAAAAAATGTGGGGTTTTAGAGCAAGTCCACAGGATGACGTGATTATGTCATAACAATTTAAAAGACCAATTTTCCAGCATTGAAATACATCAAATCAGACTTAATCTTTGGGTCAAATAATGCAGATCACAAAAAAGTAAATAGCACAAAGCAATATATTCAGTTTAGTTTGATTTACTGTATTCATCTTGGAAGAGAAAAATACTACTTTAAATTATGGTAGCGGGGAAGAGAATTAACCAATGTATAAACCCTAGTTGACTGGGGGTCAAATTTTAATCAGTTCAGTACAGTTTAGCTAGGAGACATTAGGTTTGCAGCCATGACAAGCCAAGTAGTCCACAGCCACAATAACAATACGATCTCATTTTTAAAAAAAAACTCCCACCAGTTCTATTGTAAAGTGCAGAAGCAAGCATTAGTCATCATTAATCATCCCACCTTCTCTTTGACTAGTTGCAGTATAACTGTAATATGACCACTTCCTAACGAACCATCTTGAAAGTCTCTTATTCTCTACACTTTCGAATATAATTGTTGTTTTTACATTTTCTCAGAAGACCAGAATAAAGAGTAAGAGTACATTCAAGTATTATGTGAAGAAATCTGAATTTCTGAGATACAAAGTCTGCCAAGCTTAAAATTTTGTGATCCATGAAATGCTCTATGTTGCCCTTCATGAAGCTGCCATCCATCAACTTTATTAGGGTCAGCTTTGATCACATGATCTTGTAAACATTTAACTGTATAACATTAAACTACCCTTACAGCACTTCCACATCGTTAAACATATGTTGATAAATTGTGTAATATCCCAACCATGCTGAGTTATGCGGCTTGTAAATAAAGAATAAAGGCACTATCAGAGAGAGACAGAGCGAGAAAATGAGTTTCCTCTCAGCTGTCTCATTGAGATTCAGCGTTTGTTCTCCTCACAGCCTCCCACTCGCCTCAGGACGACAACAAGAGAGGGAAGCGGGAGACGGGAAGAGAAGGAAAGCAGAGACTTGGTGAGCAGCAGGAAAGGCAAAGGACCACAGAACGCTTCGCTCGCTCCCCCGCCATTCTGCCTGCCAATGTCCATCTCGCCACTTGAAGCACAACACCACAGACACACCCTCCTCCTTCACCCTTGACTGTTACCATGGCGACTCTTTGTTTTTCAGCGCAGTCTCTCAGAGGAGTTCTGTCTCAGCCAATCATCAAATCACCCCTTTAACAGAACAAAAACATGCAAACACACATGATTTAAACTAATAAAGCAATTTTAGGCATCTTTGTAGATTAAGAAATAGCAACACTTTTGGTTCCAGCTGTTTTGAGTAAATTTCCCCCCTAACAACAAATAAAGACAGAATGAATCCACCAGATGGACTTTTTTTTTCTTTTTGTGCGGCCCAGCATCATTTAGCTTCAGGAACACAAGCAACAAGCCTCCACACAGATTCACAGCTGTGTAAAATGGTATCCAAGACGAGACTAAAGAGGAGACCTCCCCCAGAAAAAAGGAAAAAAATTGGCCCTGCCACTGCAAACCAAGTGCTATCAAATCTGGATCTGGACTAAACAGAGATTGAAATGTAAATGTTTCTTCTGCTTTGTTGATGTTTGTGTTTAGCCAAGCAAGCGGCTTGGCTCTGGGGATGGCAATTCAGTCAGTCCACCACTTTGGTTCAGACTGAACTATCTTCACAACTGTTGAGTGGGTTAGTCCTGAATATATTTTATGGAGATTTATGGTAGGAGGACAGATGGCAGCCAAATATCTATGGAGATCCTCTACCACCATGAGGTTGATTTTTGTGATTTAACTGAAATTTCCTGAGAACTCATGGATGGATGGATGGATGGATAAAAAAATTCGACTTGTCGTGTAAAGGCCTTTACCCTAACCGCAAGCGTCAACGCCTCTCTTTTAACACTTCATAGCTGGCTAAATGAAAACTTGGCAAGTCCTTCAAGGCTTTTGCTTCCAGACCAAGGGGCGAAGGTGGCTAATCGAGAACTGACATGTAGGGCCGATCATGAAGCTGCTCCAGCCGCAGCTATTCCTGCAAAACTAAGTGTAGAATGCGTTTTAGCTGGCTGCAGACTTTAAGTTCAACTATAAAAACGACGCAAGGTTTTTTCCTAAGTTGGCCTTTGAGTCATCAAACTTATCACCTAGATAAATAAAGCAATGATAATACTATTTATCAAGTCAGGAGAACAGTACACATTCTGAAAAACTTGTTGCATGTGACCACTAAAGGCAACCAGAGCAAACTTTCAACAAGTTAACTTACAGTGTGAACACATACTCCAGTTTTTGGGCTCTGAGGCTGCCCAGGTGGCACATGGGGCCTAGGTTGGCCTACATTTTAAAGCAGGAACATGAAACACCCTCTAAAGTTTGCCTGGCAACAAGCCCAGCTTGTAGCGAGCTAAACACAGCTAAATGGCCCCAGAGGGAGACAGATACTGGGCCGATTTCACAGGGTTTAATTGAAGCTGTCAACTGGTTTTGGTTACTGATGAGAGGGAATGTTCAAGAGAGCGAGACAGATAAAAACTATCAAGTTATTTTAATATGTTATTGTGTTAACTTGGGGTGAAAACAGTTAAAGCAGCTTGACATCAGGCAACACCCATTTGTTGTTGGGACTGCTACCACTGCACACACACCAGCAGCAGGGAAAACATTTTTGTTTTGGATTTAATGAGAAATCCTCCCACACTACTCTCCCCCAACCAGGCGGAAATCTGACAACAAAATAAATGGGTATTACTCTAATAGCCAAATAAAAAAGGAGGGAGATAATAAAGATTATGGAGATGCTGCTAATTAAAAACTATGGTTGTTTATTCTGTCTGCTGATACAATATGGAGTAAAAGCATGCAGGACAAAAAAAGATCTGCTATTTATTTTGGTTTGAAAGGGGATTAGTCATTTTCTGTGCGCACCCTGACAAAAAACAGATTACGTAAATCTCAGGAAATGAGAAGGGAGATTAAAAAATTATCTGAAAAGCAAAAAAGTCCCTTTTTTAAACAAAACTTTCACAATGGTGACTTAAACATTCAGAATAACTGAAGTTGTCATGATCCAAGTTTTAATTAGGAAAAGATTTATTATTTGTGCAAAGCCTTTGTTTTTATACTTCTTCTATCTTCTAAAACTAATTTGTTACTAATCAGTTTAGGCTGACAATACAAAGTGTGTGAGTTCTTACTTATCGCACTTAAAGACGCCACAGCAGCGTTCATTTACCTTTTATTGGTTACTGACAGGGATTGCAAACTTATTGCTGTGATGAACTAGTCATAGAGTAAGGATGTTAAAAGGCTGACAGTATGAGCTACAGGTCATATTAGGTTATGGTTTCTGCAATAAAATTTGTTAAACACAGTCAAAAAAATCTTGCTTTTGTTGCTCCTGTTGCCCAACAGGCTTTTGCATTACTTAACAATAAGAATACAGATTTTGACAAATGTATCAGCTTTGTAACATTAAAGCTAAACTGTGCAGGATTTTCCTTCAAAACAATGTGTATACAATGTATAAACTCAGAAGTAAACCCTCTCAGTCATCACTTACGACCTGCTGGAAATGTGTGGAGGTGTATTTTGTTGCACAGACTCTGCCTGTATTTTATTTACTCGGGACATTTCTGAGCATGTACCCCCACAGTGCTCAGATGAGGTCAGGGCTTTATGAAAAGGTAGCGACCAGACCGTAAGCAGCAGGCAACGCAGAGGAGAAACACCAAACAAGAGTGAATCTGGGGTAAGCTTTTACTTTCATTTTGGTGGCAAGCGTGTTCACAAACATCCTGCGTATACCTTTAATTTATATTTTTGGCACCTTTTGATACATGGAAAATTTTGTTTTGTAGAAAATATATTCCTCAGAAGTAATATGCCAATATCGGTATTGGTCCAGAAACTATGACATTATGTTGGACTGCACCACAATTATCGCCCAAAATGAATTTTTGTCAACACTGAAATCATGATTATTCATCACGAAAGCGCTGATGTTTCTTTTCCATATTGTGCCTCATTCCTTGCATCACAATAAGACTTAGACAATAAAGTTCCTCTTTACCTGAATTCACTTCATTCTCTTTGGATACATATCCGCAGCTTTAATTTTTAATTTTTTTTTTCTTTTACAACGGTCACGCTATCGTGATGTGCTGCAGCATTGCTGTCATTGATGTCTGAGTCAATGCTGACCAAGGAAAGAGATTTAGTGAGATGATGTAAGTTCTGTTCCTTCTTGGTCTTCATGCATTCTGGTACTTGTGGTGTTTTTTGTTGATTTAGTTAGTTGTTGCTTTAGATAGATAGCCCTTATTGTTCCATAGGGAAATTTGTTTTCATAGTCTGTCACAACATGTAACATATAAGATAAATCACACAGCTGTTAGTTTAGGAAGCACTTAATTTGATTTCAAGCAGCGTTTTCTATGAGCCAAGAACAAATTTCAAATGTCAATATCGCAGTCAATCATGTTCATTTGATTATAGGAACTCAAAATTCTGATCGCAACATATATATTTGATTAATTTTGGAGCCCTAGCATCATGTGGGCACCAGTATATTAATAGTATATTCTAACCCAGTCTTTCTTAAAAATCTTCATATCTTCATATTCTTCTGATAAATGATCAAAATGATCATGATCAGTGGTCCAATGCATCAAATCCCAAAGTTTTATCAAGATCCTGTTTGATATGACAAATGTATGAATAAATAAACTTCATATTCACCATCAGGACTAATTGTGAAACAACTGTAATACTCACGAAAATGATTTGCACTGGTTTCATAACTTTTGCACTTAATCATAGAATTTTGTGGCTCCCACTTAGCAGTATTTTTGATCCCTGACTGAGTAAAACCACATAAAGAAATATATATACTGTATGAATCTCTGCAGACTGCCTTGGAGCAGAATGGACAATAAGACTAACCCAATCTGCTACACTGAGCTCTCATTCCTTCTGTATTGTCACTTAAAGTCAGAAAAGATGAAGGTGAGAATTGCTCCCTGGCCGACACAATGGTCCACCTGATCCCAAGGTCTTTCACAATCCTCCGTCTTACTGACCTCTCTCCAGAGACAGCTCTCTTCTCCAGCCTCTAATCCTCATTCTTTGTCAACTTTTAATCAACAGCAGTTATTTCACTCTCTTAACCCCTGTCAAGTCCTTTCAAACCATAACAACGGCTGGTGCTTGAAACTGCTAAATCAGGTGACTTCTTGTTAATGACTGTCGATAATGGACATTCGACAGCTGCCTCATAATTACATTTACAGACTGGACAATACACCGCAGTATCAACACTATTCTCCAAGAGGCAGCTCGGATATCAGACCACGGCAAAAACAGCATCTACTTTTACTCCCACAAAGCCGTCCACATTGACAGAATCCTGAGGAAAAATGCTAATAATATTCATTGAATGTGGTGATGGTCATTGTATTCAGTGACAGCACAGAACAGAGCAAACAATATTGGGCTGGGAAATATCCTCTTATCTTGTTGAGAAGACAGACAGGCTGAGCGGTAACGCCCCAACCCACTAATGCAGTTTGGTGGCAGGCACATGAAATAACTTCTGGGCTCGGTCAATCACACAACCCCTCAGGGAAACACACAGGAGGAAAATATTCATCAGCTTTCACATCACAAGGAGGGATACACACAGAACTACACACACACACACACACACACACGCTGCAGTGCACACTCAATCAGTCCTGGGCTCCTTTTTCCACATCTATACAGACTTGTTACATACACTTGTGACGTAAATGCCTGGAAAACAACACAAAAAAGTGTTGACTATAATAAACTGTTAATTGAAAACAAAGCATGCTCAGAGCTCATGCTCCTAATGCGTCAATGTTTGCGCCTGAAAACACAACAGGGCTTAATGTTTTGCTCTTCTCTGCTTTGCAGTGATGCGATCCCAACCTGCACACATCTGCACACCCTGAAACGGACCATGAGAGCATACACGCAACTGAGCTTTGTGTGAGTTTTTGTTTGGTTTCAGTATCGCCGCTGGCCAGCTGACAGAGCTGAGGATTAATCACGCAGACAACGCCTGCTCAGAGTGGCATCACTCCTGACGGGAATAAGAGAGGCAGACACAATGAGGCTTCATGTTGATTATCAGTCCTCGTGTTGCATGGACATCTGTGTGTGCATGAATGTGTATGTGGGTGTTTGTATTTGTGTCTCTGACCTTTACCACAGCATGTGCTAATAGTTGACACAGTTAGCTGTACTTTATTGCATGTGTGTGAATGTGGTGTGTGCGTGTGTGAGTGTGTATGTGTGTGGCCCAATCTCCTGAAAAATGTTTGTATGCTTCTGCAAACTTTGGATATGCTATATTTGCTGGTTATTATGTAGTGGATAGCTACAAACTTAATATTTCAATGCTGTGGCTATATTGTAATTAACGGGTGGTCATTTTCAGGTCAAAAATACCTGGTTTTGTCTCTGTAAAAACTGACTGCTTTTTATGGCACTAAAAAACAGACAATTCGCTACCAAAACACCCAATTTGTAGCCTAAAAATACCACTGGATAAACACTGACAGGTGTATTTTGATCCTAAAAAGCTGCTAGAAAAACTCTGATGGGTTGCTACAAAAAAACCCACATTTTGAGCCTAAAAAAGGGAAGGGAAAAACACAAAGAGGTCACTACCAACACCCATGTTGTGAGCAGATGAAGATGCTGAATAAATAATCACAGGTTGCTACAAAAAACCCCTTGGAGCCTACAAAATCACTGGAAAAATATGACAGGTTGCAATAAAAGACCCACGTTTTGAGCCTAGGAAAACTTTAAAACAACCAGTTTTGTTTGTTGGTCACAGTGGCAGTAGTCTGCAGCCTGGCAGAGGTGTGTGTTTGTGTGTTTGTGTGTGTGAAATTGTCACATCAATCCTCCTGAAGCAGTGGCAGGTTCAGGAGGGGGTGTCACACCTCCCAGCATCCTCTATGCTTTACTGAACCCAAGGGAAACACTCTGAGTTGAGCTTGAAGATTGAAATATGCCTACTCCACTCCTCTCCATTCTCACATGCACGCACGCACGCACACGCACACGCACACGCACACACACACACACACAAAACATGCTCTCATGTCCCAATTGCAGCTCTGTATGTTTTCTGAATTCCCCAGCAACTATTCTTTTATACATTCAAATGTCAAAACATGACAATATCTATTCATCTGAGTTGCATAATCTACAAAGAGATTTTTCCTTTTTAAGTGCTTTTACCTCTGAAGGATAGAAAAGCCATCTGTGAGTCTCTTCATATCAACTATAAAGCTATGCTAATGAGGTTTGGGAATCTTTTCAGATGTGGAAGCTTGGAGAAAACAAGAGACAATAACCACAGCAGCAAGTGCAGTTTGACAGAGGAGGCAAGCCTGCTATGTAATAATGTATGATTCAAAGCTATTTTAAGATTACGGATTGCTAAACCTAGATTTCTTTGGGGAAATCTCACTCACATTGCTCAGTGGAAACTGTGCCAAGCAGGAACACAGTCGGTGCCTGGGTTTGGTAATGAGGCTGGCTGCGTTATACCTAGACAAGGTGGAGAATATGTATCTGCTCAGATTTGGCGTTATCTGTGTCTGTGCTATTCGCCCTGGTTTACATAGTAAAAGTTTTGGCAGCACATGCAGGAATCTAAGGTTACATCACAGTCATCTCTACCTAGACACATCTATTTTCTCTTTCTTTTTTTTATCTGTGTAAATCTGCAATCTGTCAAAACAAAAACTGGATAAAACATTAATCAAACAGACAGCAAAGAGCCCTATTTCACGATTAAAACTCACGAATAACCCCTGAAAAGGCACAAAATGTTCAGTTAAATATGGTGACGATTATGATTTAGAACTGTGAATTTGAGCAAAACTTAAACCGGGGACAAAAATTAAAATAGAGCTAAAATGAGGTTCTGAAGTGCAGCCAGGCTGTTTTATTATCAGTGAGTGGGAGGCTTGACTGAAGGTCAAATTATGAGTAGTGTAGAAATAAAGTGTAAGTTTTTTATTTTTCATATTAATTTGATTGTGTTAATATAAAGGGAAAGTTGACAGGGCTGAAAGGCTGCTTATTGTGTGAAAGTACCTGCTGTTCTGTTTTTAATCTCTGTGACAGATGCAAGCGGGTATGTAAACCAATGTCTAGGTCAGGGGTTAGCAACCTTTATAATCAAAAGAGTCATTTTTGCCACCAAAAAAAAAGAAAAAAAGAAAGAATCTGTCCAGAGTCACAAAGCATATTTGAGTCTTATAATGATGCTATCACAGTTTCATAAGTCTAAACTAGCCTATTAACATTAACAAAAGGCCTAAAAAGGACAAAGCTGCTATTCTGCAGTGGGCTATTTATGATTATTTGGTACGTAGACTTTGCAGCATTGGCGGGTAAAGCAAACAAATTTGTCCATAAACTATTAAATACTCTGTTTTCCTGTGAACCTTTTCCGCCTGAGTAAGAAGACAAGCCCCTCAAGCAGACTTTAGAGGAAAAGACGCCAGGTTGTAGATGTATTATGTACATTTCAATTGAATACCCCGCCCCCCCAATTTAGTATATAGGCTTAACAGTATTACAATTAGATAATGTAAAAATAAATGTCATCATACAAGAATAATGAAAATTAAAATGTTAAAATTTAATCATTTCCATATATTGTTTGTCAAAGCCACAGGGAGCCACAGGCAGCCACAGGGAGCCACAGGTCTAGGTTTCAACTAGGGATAACAATTATTTTCATTATCCACTAGTTTGTCTATCATTTTCTCCATTGGCAAATAAATTGTTTACTCCATAAAATTGTTAAAAATTACAAAGTTCTAAAGACTTCAAGGTGATGTCTTCAAATATTTTTTTGTGACCAACAGCCCAAAACCTAAAAATCTTCAGTTTATGTTCACATAAAACCGAAAAAATTAGTAAATCCCTTCAAATGAGAAGATGGAACCAGACTGCTGAAGGATGACTTAAAAGACTAGTCAGTTACCAAAATAGTGCATATGCTGATCGTGCAGATGCTGATTATTTTTCTGTCGATTAACTAATTAATTAATCAACTAATTGTTGCAATTGGTGTTCTGTGTTTATACACAAGAGTGCACAGGAATGCACAATATTATCAGAGAGAAGAAAAGAGGAAAGGCTGCAGGTGTGATACAGGAAATGTTTGGTGGGAAAAAAGTGGGGCAGAAAAAAAATGCTGCTATAATGTGCCAAAAAATTAAAAGTGACTACTGAATTAGCCACTGATGTGTGCGCAAATTAATGAAGAGCAATGTCACCAAATTAAAAGAAATATCATGCATGCCACTAATCTACAGTAATAATTGTGTTCATAAAAATTATAGGTATGATTGTTTAAAATTACAGGGAAAAATATATATAAAAGGAATTGCCAATAAAAAAAGGGAACAAAATATAACGTTACTGAAGGAAAAGAGACTGTACAGATTACAGAGAAATGAATCCTGAAAACAACAGAAACACTAAAAACAACCTAACGGTAGCTTCAGGAAATGAACGCTTGGTCCAACAGTTATAGAGCCAAAACAATCACAAACAAAAAAACACACTATCCATTTGCCTGCAGGTTTTGATAGCTTCTTGGCTGTAGCAATGAGGCGTTAATGCTTTCATATGCTTTCAATGCTCTCAAGTTTATGGATGGGAAGAAACAATATGCAGCAGAAGGTCATGAGTAATTAAACTAAGTGCAACAAAACATTGTTGCCACTTGCTATAACTGGAGAAAACATTCCCTTTTCTAATTCCTCTGTTTTTAAGAACTATATTTCTACTACTGCTATTTCTGCAAACTGTAAACTAAACATCCTTTACAGACCTGGATTCCTTCTTTGCTGCTCTTCATAACAGTGGGACAAAATATCAGTATAGGAATATAGTATATAACTTCCACCTGTAATATGTTATCTATACACTTGTCCCAAATATCAATATTTTTATAAAAACAAGCAGGTGCTCTAAACAGATTTCCTGGCATAGTCGACTCACTAAAATCACCTCTTAATGACTTCTTGTGGTGGCGTTTATCAAATGAACAAGGTTAAAGTGAACAAAGGTTAACTAATTTGCATTTGAAGAAGAAACTGACAGGCAGAAAAGAAAGAAAAAAGCGAACAGCGTTGACATCAGGGCAACACAAATCAGAGGGGCACCGACATCTTTTAAATCAAAATTCTAGGATCCAACGATGCGGGGGTCAACCCACAGCGGGTTGGATTTTATATTGTGTTATTTGCTAGAAATTACTTACAATATAGCCAACAGCAAAAAAATTATTATCAGAAACTTCTAGCTCAAGTTTGCTGTCCGGGTCATAGTTTATAGGTCTGCAATGTTGAATTGGCTCCTTCAACGAGCCTGGTTGTTGTGGGTTTAAAAAACCCTGACCCGCACATCACTGCTGGGCCCTCTTCGGCTTTTACAACACAGACAGGGGCAAACAAGATCAATAAGGACTTGTACTGGTCTTGTAAAAATAAAGTTCATGGTCAACACATCGAACATGCATGGTCATCTGATTTGTCGTCATCCTGATCTTGTCATAGAGAAAAATGGCTAAGGTGCCGTATAAGCCGCATCTTTACGCTCTCAATTCTATTATTGTCAATGGAGATGCATGGCGGGCGCACTCATAAACCACACCCACGCATTGTGATGTGCACGCATTCCCGAGCACCTTTTCAGGGTGAAACAGTCACACTCTGAGATGAAGAGAGCAGCAACATGCACTGCAAGTCATGTGACAAGGAACAACCAATAACAGCTGGCAGATATCTCTCCTTTCTTCAGTTAATATCAGGAGCAGAAATTGATCATTTAAATAAGATAACATGAGCTTTACATCTCCCCCACGGACTATATTTAAGGTCTAAAACACACTCCAAAAACATCTGGTTACGTTTGCCTAACAACCTCAAACGCAACCTGCCTCTGCGCTCATGAAAGTTGGCACAGAGTGGTAACAACAGTAGCAGTCAGTAGCTGACCTCACGTTTACCAGGTGATTAAAAACGTGGCATTTGTACGGCCCCTAACACTGCCACAACTTTAAATCAGCCTACAATGATCACAGTTAGTGCGTGTTAAAGATATACTATGCAGGATATTCTGAAGAAGACAATGTAGAAGAGTGAAGAGTAGCTACCATATTAAACAGAAGCTAATGGGGATCTTAATGAACAAACAATAAACTGAACAATCTGTGATCGCAGCTGTCAAATATGTGAAACAGACATCACAATGCAGTGATTAAATATGTTTTAGATGTATTTGTTCTTCTCCAGTCACAGTGGCATCTTGATGTATCATAGGTGATTGTCTTGCAATATATTAATTATCGCAGAGGGGAAAGTATCGTGATAGTATCATCGTGAGATACTCTGTGTTTCAGACCCCTATTTCTACTATTTGTGTATGCACTAAATTTTTCATTATCCTGACTGAGAGTCTGATGATGGAGGGTGTCATTTTTTGTGGACTGCAAATCCCTCTGACAGACACTTGTGATTTGGGCTGTATACACAAAACTGACTTGAGCTGAAAAGTCTTTTCACTGAAGTGACAGCTTACATAGAAATTGCCATGCATGTCTGCAGTACATTTATAATTTTATCCCAAAGATATAAAAAAATAGCGATTTTCAATGATAATGTAGGATCATGCTTTCACTGATGATGTTTATGTTCCATCAGCGTGTACAAATGGTTCATTGAGAGAACTGTCATGCTTTTATTTATTTGATGAAAGGTCAGATCTGAGGAGAAATAAATCAATGCCAAAGATGGCAGCTTGCAGATACATCGTCCAAGTCATTTCAACGTGATGTGCTGAGTACCAATTTCACTGTCCCTTGGGATGCAGCCAGGGATCATAAGAGACAGCCAGAACAGAGAAGGGGCTGATGGGGCTCAGCAGGTCTGGCTGACCAAACAGAGCCAACAGCAGCAATCATACCATCACAGCAGAAATCTGGATTATTGCAGATCTCATTTGAATCCCCTTACATCACATCACTCTGTATCTGGTCTCTTTACTTTGCTCTAAAACTAAAACCCTGGACATTTCCCCCTTTTCGTCCTCATAGTATTAAGGGGCAGTGTTGTGGCCTTGTGGATAAAAAGGTTGCTCTTTAGCTGGAGTTTTACCTGCTGATGTTTCTCTGAGCACGACACTGAATCATCACAGACCCTGATTCAGTGTTCACTATTTGACCCTACACTCTGACCCTCATTAGGACTTGTCAGTACATCATTGCAGAGCTCAAAATACTCCACTTCCTCTATTTATGATGATTAAATAATTAATTAAATGATTTTTGATTAAATATATTGATGAATTCTCTACGAATTTACTTTAACACATGCTTTGATATAAAGGCCTTTACACAAAAACACATAAATCAGGTGCTTATTTGTGTTGTTATGACTGAGTCAACTGCAATCAAGGTAAAACAGAAAAATTATTGGAGGAAAGACAGGGATTTGACAAATTAAAATACATGCAACTTACTGACTTACAGTTAATTCTTTTTAGTTTTTTATAGCCTGATTTTTACATATTTAAGAATTATTTGCACAATCTTTTTTTTTTCTAGGAAAGCATGATGGTAGCCGATATTAGTATTACAGCATCCAACTCCTAAATCAAATTAATGGTATACTATGTAGGATTGCTGGGTACTGTTGATAAACACTTGGGCTGTACACAGCTGAGAATTATTTAAGTCGCATCAGATTATGGCGATACTACAATTCGTTTTGTTTTTTACGGTTTGAATGGGGCCTAGTGGGACTTTCAGAATGACAGTGGCATTTATGTGATATAGCAAACAAGCTAACAGTACTAACAAAAGATCGCAAATGCACAATAACATTTTTGCCGACAGTGGATATCAAACAAAAGCCAGAGACTGTGGTGAACTGGGTGGCTGTGAGCTCAGAAGTTCACCACTTCTAAGCAGAAGGAAAGTGTCTGCTGCAGCCTCTACTAAAGAGCAGTGTGTCAGTCAAGAGCACTCACTCCGCAGCAAAGTCTGGGGACCAAAACATCCCCAGAAGCACATTGCACAGCACACTGGCTTGCAAAACAAACCAAAAAAACTCAATTTGAAGCTATCTCAGTTGACTGAGGGGTCTCTGACAGACGAGCCCTAGAAAACATGCTCGCCAGCAAAAGTGAAAGTAAAAGCAGATTCACTCTTGTTTTGTGTTTTGTCTTAATATATTTGCTTTTTCTACTCCTGTATCTCTTCGATATGTGCTTCTTATGATCTAGCACCTGGTTGCTTCTTTTTTTTTGGAAATATTGAAATGCAGGCAGAGTGCTGAATCTCTGCAGAAAAATACACTGCCAAACACTTCTAGTGGGTCATCACTGTTATGTGAGAGGGATTACTTCCGTACGTCACCAGACAGTTTTTTTTTTTTTTTTTAGGGAAACTGGGCATTGTATGTCTTTAAGAGTAATTTCCCTTTAAGCAAAAATTTAATTTTTTTTTTTTTCTAAAGGTAATGTCAAATTTTAATTTCCACATCACAGAAAACAGCATAATTTTAAGCAAAGTTGGTTCTAGAAGATTATAGGAGTCATTCAGATTATATCAGTATACACTGGTGCATTTTAGTTGAGCTACAGGGTGCTGCCTTTTGAGCAGGGGAACGAGAGACACTTTACTGGGTGGAAAATATTAAATTTGTTCACATCTTTGTCAGAAGAACTCATACATATATGACAATCTCATATATTTTGTGCTGGTGGGTTGGTAAATTTGACTAATAAGCAATAAGCAGCAGAAATTTCATGCTATTTTATGCTGCAGACACGGGTACACATTCTTATAGGGCTGACACACAAATACTGACTGCTGATTCTTTTAAGTTTCCATATAATTGCAATCCCTCAGGAAAGCAAAAGAAAGGAGAAGAGAGGGAACATACAGATGATTCCTCGCGAAGTTAACAGCATATGTGATGACAGATGTGACCGACTTCATAGCGTGGCATCAAATTCCACCATGACTTAAGGGTTAGTTATCACTACATTCACAGCATGGTATCGCAGAACCAGTGTACACATTAATCGAGCTGCTCTGGCTTTTGATGATTTGTAATAAGTAACAGGAATGCCAGATTCTTTGTCCTTCCCTTCATCTTCAAAGGATTTAATCAGAATAGGTGACGCATAGCAGCTGGCAGACTGAGCACACATCACTGCACAGCACAGGCTGACTCAAACTCCAAATGCAGCCATCCCCCAAAACTAGTCGACCGCTAAAGTTCACTGTGTGAATCCAAACAGCCGTGGATTTTCCATATCAGTGACATGCAGATGGATGGAGACCTATTCTGAGGCTGTTTAACGGACCTACTCAAGTGCGAGTATGGCTCTGAGGCTTATGTCAGTGATCTGGTTCTGGATTCACAGCTTCTTAAAGACCACATCGTGGGTCAAAGTCTGAAAGCCAGAGCAAACAGCCCTGATCTGTCTCTCTTTAATCCCTCTATAGAAAAGGATGTGGTCAAAATCAACAGTAAACATGAAATAAGCACACAAGTGGAGTGGATGTTAGATGCTGGTTGATAATGGATGCTATTCAAGTGACAACACTAACAAAGGCTGTGATGCACTGTTGAGTGTCAGGATAATACAGAGCTCTATTAATTTCTCTCTAGAAGGATGGCTCTGTACTGGGGTGGATGAATATTCTAGCAGAATATTAATAAATGATGACGGGAGGTTCACAACACTTTGGATTGCTCAACTGTTGTTTTTGCATCCTCGTTCTCCAATCCGGTACAGTATGTCCTCAGTCGGGTTGTCCCATGATGCACTCAGTCCTCCTCCATCAGCACACAAACTGCCCGCTTCCTCACGATCTCCTCCCTCGCTATGTCATATCTAAATTCTGGCTCTGTACTTGAGCTGTATTTACAAAGAGCTGAATGATGTAGACATGTATCTATCACAGTATTCCAACGATGTTACCGTTGGCTCGTTCTTAACATATTCACAAATGAGAGAACTGCCATTAGTTACACGGTATGATAACTAGGATTACGAACCGAAATAAGTACTTTTAAGGGAACCATAAAAATACACTACAGAGGACCAATCATAGAGTGCGAACCAGGACACTGCTGTGGTAGTGACCTGTAGTGAACCCTCTCTAACAGCCTTCATAAAATGTAAACGACTGACTTACATAAACAACAATTATTTCAAAAACAATTATAGAAAATACTGCATTTTCTCTTCTTTTCCATATGAAATTACAGATTTTGTTTTTCTGAGGTAGGGTATAAATGCAACATTCACAATATCCCTTGTTGTTAAAAAAAAAACCCTTTCACTTGGGACAGAGTGGCTGGTGTGGACATATATGCTTTTTCTAGAGGGGAAAGCAGAGAGGGCCAGTTTAAAGAACTAAGCTGGCCATTTCCCACTCGTGGATGATAACCTGTGCACTCTCGTTGGCTCTTGTACTCGTTTGGGCGAGCAGGGTTGCAAATGCGCTTGTCAGTGTGATTTGGCCATGTAGCTGTCATTAAGGAGGAACATATGTAGACGGGGCGGACCGGAGCTTCTCACTATGATGCCAGCTCACATGCTGCATCATTACGTAGTTCAAAACCCTCTTGCAATATTTGCAGACTTTTTTTGTCTTTTCTGTTATCTTCTCGCATTTATTATTTTCTGACTTAAGGAAGCTCAAAAAGCGCCACACTCCTGATTTGAAACTGGAGGGTGCATCTTCTCTTTCAATATCGCCTGTTGCGGAGCCTTTGCTTTGTCTTATTTACGTTGTCGAGATGTCTCTAGTCTTGGGCATGACATAGGACGTTTGTACACGTAGTGACGTGGCAGTCAAGCAAGCGAAGTTAAAAGTAGATTACGCCCTCTGCTGTTCAAAAAGAGTATCGTGGTTCATTTTTCATCACACTGATTTTAAGTTGTATATTCTTTTCTATATTATCTTAATAACAGCCCAGTATCACTACTATGAGTAAACACACACGCACACACATTCCACCAAAGATAAAGACAGAAAATGAGCTCTATCTGTGATTTGTAAAAGAGCAGAGGAGCAGAACTGCGTTTCAGTCAACTACATAACCCCTACAGACGGTTCAAAAAATACATTTTTTGTTATTAAGGAGAAAGAAAAGTACCAAAAAAGGTAGTGTTGGGTACTGAACCCAGTAATGGTACCCGAGTGTGTGAACATTACCCAACCCTAATGATAACTGAGCAGGTCCATTCTAGTTGGCTCATTCTGCCGCAAGTCAGTGAGAGGCAAAGTGAACAAACATCACATTGTTGTGGTGTGGTGGTATGCTGTTTCTTTTTCAATCAGCCATTGCAAAACAGGATGATGTGCCAGTTAGCGAAGTGTGATATCAATTAATTGGCTTTGTCCATGATGTGTAAAAATACTAACACAGTGTGAAGTGTGTGAGTTGCTCTATCTGGACCCAAGGTTATTGGCAGTAAGCTCAAAAGCCAGCATTAATAGACAGCGGAGGATGTCTGTTTTGCATTGCTCCATGGGGATGTACAGAAGTAAAAGCATTACAGATATGAGCTTTTATGCAGCCTTAAAAACCAAAAAAGCATCCTTGCCACTGAGCTACATAAAGCTCCACACAACAATGTATCATGACCCTTCCCTTCAATCTTTCTTCCACCCTTTTAGTTCTTATTCCCTCTGCTCATTTCCTCCCTTCTCTGCTTGTTTTTACGCCCCAGTGCCATGACTCAGTGGACAGCCAGGCAAGCTAAGGAGCTCCCTGGGGCCCAGAGGATGCTGTGTCTGTCTGTCCAGTGAGCAGCAACAGGTCTCAGTGTACCAGTACACAGAGACACAACACTGGACAGCGGTCACCCTATCATTATTGCTGTGTGAATTTTCCAAGTCTAAAGTGTCTCTACAATTTGGGAGAACTTGACAACTTCTCATGTGGCACTACAAAAAATTCCTCCTACACTGTTCAGTATACTATAATAACCTGCCAAGGCACAGAAAAGCCAACTCACTGATATCCGTAGGTAGGCAGAGCAGCTCTACTGTTTGCTCCAGGCGATGACCTAAAACACAAAAGGAGAGCAAGCGTCAAACTGAGCATCAAACTGACAACCCACATGAAAGACACAGTTCAGCATGAAGA
Source organism: Plectropomus leopardus (assembly GCF_008729295.1). Classification (NCBI taxonomy): domain Eukaryota; kingdom Metazoa; phylum Chordata; class Actinopteri; order Perciformes; family Serranidae; genus Plectropomus; species Plectropomus leopardus. The sequence goes on from NC_056463.1 coordinate 16,955,303, forward strand.
TTGAGCTTTGATCCTTTTCTTCTCCCTGAATGTGCAGAAAGTTCGAGGGGCGATGATGAGAAATGGGATTATTGGGTCGTATTTGGGTCACAAAACAGACGGTGGCAGTTGTCATTCAACTCAGAAATAAGGACCCAAATTGACAATAGAAGTTTTTGCAATTGCATCATGCTAGGGATGACTAAGGGCTGTTCAAATCTTCTGCAAACTTTCCTGACAGATCCACACATTTACTTTTCTCTATACAAAAATGATACAAAAATAGTATGTGATAACACATATTATAAAAACTTTATTGTAGGAAAGTAATTAAGAAATGTTAAATAAATGAACTTGAAATTTATGTCAGATTGGCTGTGCTATTTCTTATTAGAGAGTGCATGTCTATATCTGTTCAACCAAATAAATTACCTGTATTACTATCTGTCCTCAAAACAGGCAGAATTTAAGCCAGATGTGGGCGGGGTTTAAAAGATAAACGGGTGGGACTTAATTGGAAGTTGGTATTTTAAGCCCGAAATTGATGGGGTTGATCAGAAGTTGCTGTGTTTATTATCAGAAAAACCACTTGGAGAACAGCCTCAAAATCGAGCTTAAGATCATTTTTGATCACAGGAATAATGGACTGAACACAGCTACCTGAATTAGGATTTTTGTTCATCATGAGTGCAGATATTGACACATTTTTCTTGGATGATGCTTGTCCTCCTAAAACATTCATTATGTGCACCGGGTACTAGTTTCATCCAATTATTCAGCTAAACCCTATTTCTTATCTAGACCAAGTCTATTAAAGGCTAAGGAAGGCAATATATATATTACATATCAAAACCAATAATAAAATGGCCATACCAGCTTAAATAACTTGTAGGGCTGTCAAATGATTAATTTTTTAATGGCAATTAATCCAAGAATTTTGTTTAATTGCAGTTAATTGTATTTTTTAATTGCATATTTTCAATTCCATTATTTTGCATTACAACACAGTTATCAGGTCAATATAGATATTGTAAAGCAATTCTTACTAGATTGTACCCAGGGGTACCCACACTACTAATTTTCATTCAGAGATCTTGAGGTCAGATGTCAAGGAACCCTTGTAAAATGGCCATACCAGCTTGAACTTCAGGCAGAGTTGAAGTGAGATGTGCTTCAGGACTCTTTAGGCCTCCACTGTTTGACATGGAAATGTGGCTACACGAGAGCGACTGGCCAGCAGCAGGATTTCAGGGCAGGCGCTACAGTAAACCTAGTGAAACTAGCAGCATTACTGGAGCTCGACTGCATTCTCCCCAATTCTGACAGCAGGGCTTCACCATCTGCCACTAAGCCAAGGCCACATGTCAGATCTCATCCTCATGGCCTGAGACCCCTTGTGACAGCCTCGAGTTGCTGTCCCCACTCAGCAGTTGGATCAGATTAACCAGAAAACACACCAGCAGGATACATACTGTTGGTGGCAGTTAGATAGCTCTTTCACAACAGCCAGCAGGGGTTGTGCTGAGTGAAGAGATAGGGTCAAAAGGGGGTAAAAAAAAAAAAAAAAAAGCTAGGTAGGTGATGTAAGATGTGATGAAGATAACAGCAGTGGTAGCTATGTGCCAAATGACAGAATAGCTAAGGTGCCATGATGATTCCTAAATAACACAAAATCTTATCAAGTGATTTCCACTTGGCATTGGATAACCACTGATCATTATGACAGATCAAAATGTCCTTCAAAAACAGCTGACTTTACAGTCAAAAGCATTTCCAGCTTTGCTTGACCAAAATGTAGAGAAGAAAATCTGTCGAAGCCTAATCTACAGGACACATATACATCCACAACAAGAAAGAGAAACAGTGCAGAAGTGGACATAGATGGAAGCAATGTCCTTTTTGAAATCTTTCACAGTAAGGAAAATGTAAGCTTAACCTATTCAGAAATGCATTACAGCTGTAATAATGTTCACAGCAGAGTGCAATTTAATAGCCGCACAGTATCTTTTCATAATTCAGGTAACCGCAGTGCCGGATGCAAGATGCAGGCAGAAAGTGGTGACAGCCAGGGAGGTAACTCCATGGGAGAGAGGGAGGAAATTAGTTTTTCATTTTGCCTCATATTGCACATTTTCCCAACAAATGCAACAATAAAATGCATCGTACTCAGTGTACAAAGATTCTGTGCAATGGTATTGTTCAACGGATAACGCATTGAAAAAAAATGCATATGAAAAATACAGTCTTAGTATTCAAAAGCCCTAAATCCTTGGTGAACACATTGTTATTCTTATGGGGACCATATTTTGGTTGAGTTCCTGCAAAGTGATGCCAGAATTTTGTCCCCAAAAGGTGAGAAATACATAACACACAGAGACTGTGTTCAAAGTAGTTACAATGACAATGTCTCTGCCATCTAACCACCAATCAAGTCCACCATGGCTCCCCTCCTCCTACTTGCATACAGCCCTGAGGCTTGTATTGGTCCCACAGGTCCAACTCACACTGCAGCACACTGCAGCGAAACAGTGTTTGAGACAGAACACTCAGCAGATCACATTTACAACCAACCCAAAGGGAAACAACATTTAGAAAGAGGAGATACTCAAGTAAGGCAATCTAGGAATCTTGATCTATTGTGTAGCCTCATTCTGAGCACCTTTTATCTATTATTAGGTACTGTGAAGCAAACACAGCAGACTGCTTTTGTTTCACTTTTTATCTATTAACCTAAATCCAGATGCATAAAATTCCTCTCTCTTTATCAAAAAAATGCTATTGCTGCCTCTATGTCTGCTTCCCTGAATACCCTTACCAATGTTATACATCATTCCTGACTAATCACAGTATTTAAGTCTTGTTTCACTATACTGTAAACAATTAGCTGTAAACATTCAACCCAGAAACTAGACCAGCAAATCAAAGAGCACGAGCATGCAACTGAATACATAGAAGATATTTTTCACAGATTTTTTATCCTTACTCTTTCTTCATATAGCCTCAAGAAGCTACACAAGCAGTCCTAAAAGATGCTGATAGTAGGCTTGTTGAACATAATCATCTGCAATTAAAAAGGACATCCTTTGATTTTGCAAAGCAAATCAGAGCTGTTTCATTCCATGTAAGACATTTTATTTGTCCCAATTCAGACTCGGCATTAAAATGTACTATATATAGATAACACCATACAGGTTATCAAATATACCAAATAATCAAATGTGCAAACTCTTACACAGGTGACATGTGGCTCACAGTGTCACAAAATAACAGCAGACTTTGATTTCTGCCAGCGGAGTGCCATGGCACGAATACAGAGCACTAGCCTTAGATACAATCTGACAAGAATCGAAAAAAATAAATAAATAAAATAGGACTGGACTTAACAGAAAAAACACATCCTCTGTCTGATGCTGATATTGATCATTCACGCTGTGGCTGGTAAGTTGTCTGAAAAGTTTCTCTGTGCTCACCTTGGTGTGATGTGGAAACCTGAAAGCCTGTAGATCATATACACTTGAATGAACTTCAGAGTGAAGTAGGAGACATCTCGTGTCTGATACTTCTGAGTATTCATAGATTATGGATTTTTAAATGAGGGAGAGCAATGTGGAAAACCGATAACAGACAGATGGACAACACTTCCACTCCCATGGTACAAAATGAAACCAAAACATCCTGCATTTGGGTGCTGCCATCTTGTGCTGGTGGTGTCAATTGGAGCCAAAATCTGCAACTCTTGGTCCCGCCTGGGCACTCGCCTAAATCGGCACTATAGAGACAGAGCACATTAAATCCATCCCCACCTGTGGAGAAAACAATCCATAGCTCTCCATTGACTTTGTACTGCCTTAGGTGCTTCCTTTACACTGGCAAACAGCAGAAGAATGTCTAAAAGCTGCTGTGTGATGGGATGCACCACCAAGAACCTAGAAATATGTTTTTATAAACTGCCAAACTGAAAAAGTGAGCTATTAAATGAAGGGGATTTTTAGAGTGATACCGCTACTCTGTGGTCTTGCTCTAATATATTTTTGCCAGTCCGTGAATGCAGCTGGATGTCATTCATTTGGTGGATAATTGATCTGTTCATACGTTCACAGCTGATCAAATTGATAGATGAGAGGAGGTATTTGCTGGTTTCTGTAAGAGAAAGTCGGTTTTCGGCCAAGCAGAATGAACGGTTTAGTTCTGCTGCTCTTCTCTGCCTCTACTGGGCTATAAATAACCCAACGGAGTACATATTTTTATACCGCTTGACGATGGTGGGGCAAATTAGACTACGGTGGCCTGCCATAGCCTTGGTTATTAATGGGAAAACATGGTGTCAATCATGAGATTACACCCCCTTTTTTATGAGAATAAATAGTTAAAACAAAATTGAGCAGAAACAACAGGGTAAAAGTAACAACATAAAATGGCAAAAATCATAACTGGAAGGAATATCATTTGACATATATTTTGATTATGTAGTTCAGCCCATGTCCCATCCTCTAACATGGAGGGGTGGGGGTTTATAACCTAATACTGCAGCCAGATACCAGAGGACGATCAAGGTGTTTTAGCTTCACTTTTGGGGAACTATCAGGTTATCCATCTTTCTGTACAATCCATGGTAGTAATGTTTGAAAATATATTGTGATGATGACTTCCGTTGTTGAAATGCTTTTTGGTATGAACATGAAACACAGAAGGCCTGCTAATGAAAAAAGTGGAAAAGTCTCAATGCTAACCTACATTTAGCAAATACAGAAACACAACACACTTGTATGCACACCTACATCTCAACTCATCAGAGTCCATCTCCAGCAGGAAATCTATCCGCATTGATGTCCATCCTCCCTCCCTCCTTTCTATGTTGATGCAGGCAAAAGCTTACAGTGCCCTGCTCATTCTAAAACCCTGCATAAGCTGTTCCCTGGTATTTTACACCCCGTCAACATTTTTACAAGGTTGCTCGCTGCCATGCTGTTGTGACCTCCTGTCTCGGAGCAATAACTAAGCTCTCCTTTCTGAATTACAGACCTGAGGCACGTAAAGATGGAACAGAGGATGAAATGAGTGGGCTCTGAGGCAGAGCAGAGATAAACAAGCCGCTGGCTGCTAACAGTCCAGTTAGGATGTCCTGACCTTCAGCTTTACTCTGAGCGCTGTTCAGCAGTCACTGTTAAGGGGAAACATAACAAACAAAAGATTATTCCGGTCATCTTCTTCAAGTTTAGAATATGGTGCATAATAGTGTGTACAACATCATGACAGGGAAGTCATTAAGTACTTATGTGAACACTGACACAAGAACTCATGTGGTTATGTTCAAATTCCCTGTCTTTTAAACCCACCTAAATTAATTCTCTCATTAGTATTGCTCAGCTAGCTTCAACTCATCCCAGACTGAGAGGTCAGCATAGACGACTCCAATTTCAGCAAGTCCGACCAAACCGATGGACTGTTTTTTAGCTTATTGCTGAGGTGTGGAACCTCTATTTCTGACCTTTATAATGCCTCCTGAACCAAATCAGAAGGGACGTGAAACTATTTGATGCAGTGCTTCTCCAATTAGTTGTATGCAGTGTACTACATGTTCAGTGTTGTCTGTTAATGAGTCTAGAGATGCACAGCACACCAGAGAAATTACTGAATCACATACCCCAAACTTGTGCTTTTTCTGTTGGGCTGTTAAAGATATCAGAATTTGCAGACCAGAAAAAGCTTCCTAAATTAGAAAAAGAAAACAATTGAATATCTATATAGCTTAAAGTGCCTCATAAAAATGTGCCATGTTGCAAAAGGCAATTTGGATCTTTCTGCTATTTAGACTAAGCCCCCAACGGCACAACCCCCAATCAACATAGCAGGTTACGCCCACAACCAAAACAAAACGGATTGGAACCTGCTGTCATTCCCAAATTGATTAACAGCTCCTTAAATACAGACTAACATTGTGACATCTTGATTTGCACTGATAATGATTTCATTGTAATGACTTTTATTTTACCTTGTTTTTATGACAATTACTTTGTCAAGGTAATATACTAACTTATTACTGTATATTAATGATTTTTGACTTTATGATCTATGGATGCATTGCTGCTTCTTTTAAACTGTGTCTTATAAGGTGTCCTTGAGTGCTTTTAAAGGTGCCTATAAATAAAATGTGCCCCTCTCATGTGATATTGCCTAATTAAATATCTGTATTTTGCTTTGTTCTCTAATTTTTGTGTGTAAATAAATAAATGCAGCATTTAAAATAAATCGTCAGTATCAAATAAAAAATCAGTTACAATCAAAGTATCCCTCCACTTCCTCATGCAGTGAGGGTTTTTTAAAGCACAGAGCCACTGTGCATGTTTACATGCAGCTCAATAACAAGTCTCTAATAATTACTTGATATTGTCATTCAGGTAAAGACACTCATTAAGACAATCACTGCAGCCACCTAGATACAGACCTATCGGCTCCTGTGCTGATTTTCATTCAACTTACTTACAACAATAAAATAATAGAATAGATTTATACATACATTTGGTGTTCTCCATGAATTAATTAGATAACTAATAAAAAAATGGATGGAAAATAAATTACTTTCTGACAGCGTTCAAGTGTTATCTACTGTGCACTCAGTATTTTAGTACTTTAAATTCCACCCCCGGATCTTTCTTAAAATATATCACCACTGAAGCTGCCCTAGTAATATCGTGATGCATTGTTATATCAGCCATATTTGACGTTGTATCTGTACAGTAGTCCAACAAACAACAGAATGGATCCACAAATAGAAGGCACATCCTCAATATCTGCTTTTTGACAGTGCTAAAGTGCTATAGGATCTTTTCTGCTGATACTGTAACCCATAAGGTGAGTAATAGCAATAGAAAGATGGCCTATATAACAACACTGCAGAGCAAAGAGGAAGATTTGGGCCAGCCATAAAAATGCACCTGCTGAGTCTGGTCTTTGATGTGTTACTGAGGTTCAGGGGTATCACATTTTTTTCTCAACCTTCAGCAGAACACAGAACAGCATGACAGCATAGATAGATGTCTGCACATCAGTCTCTGCTTGACTGGCTCCATCCTCAGAAAACCTTGCCACCTTTCTTCTAGTCAGAGGGTAAATGCTAACGTGGAGTCCGAGGTTCTGAGGTCACCTGTTGTGGAGGCACACCCAGATGTCACAGCAGTTATAACAAATGGAAACTGAAGGCCTTCGCTCTACGACAAATTCACAAGCATGTCAATGTTGCAATGCAACTTACAACAACTACTCCTCATTCAAGTGGAGTCATTAAATGTTTTTTTTTTCAGGTGTTTACTACATTTGAAATTATTTAAAGAACTGGAACCCAATCAAACACAATATGCTAATAAAATAATATGTAATCTTCTATGTGGAGCATAGATTGTATAAATACTTAACTACCATGATGTCACCGACTGGTTTGTGGACTGCCGTTAAGAAGACTCAAGTTCAACATTTCCGCCGTCCCCATCTTGGTTTTTTTTGGAGCAGTGACCATATCTGAATGAGAGGTTGGAGCTGTGGAGGAGCGAGGGGTAGATCTGTCCAATGGGTTCTGATCTGACCCACAGACTATGGCGTTGTCTCACAAATAGCCTGTCACTAAAGCGGCCCTACCCTCAATTTTGCGTAACTTTTGGCCTTAATAAAATGTCAATAAGTAAGCAATAAAAAAATTCACCCCATGGGTGTTGTATAGAGACCAACACCATTTTTTTGTCTCCGGCTGTAAACATGTTTATTTCTGCTGGGATGTTGTGGATTTCAATATGAGAGTCTATGAGGATTTAATCTGTGTCGGAGCCAGCCTCAAGAGGCCATTCAAGGAACTGCAGATTTCGGCACATCCACATTGGCATTTGTGTGGAGTAACTAGTTACAGGACTTAAATTACAAAATAAATGTAATTGTAATCATCAATGTTTACTGAGAAAAAATGTCATTAAAATAGTTACTAATCAAAATGTTGGTGATAATAAAGTGGTAACATGAAAATAAATAGTTTCAGTAAAAAATGTATACGTTGAATAAAACATCCATTCTGTTGCTTAACATGTTTTTGCCATGCAAAATACTCAACTCTTCATGACTTTTTTTCCATATCAAGTTTGGGAGTTTGAACACGGTATCATAGTTAACGAGCCAAGTTAGACACTCTGCAGTTAAATCTCGGGACCAAAACATTCCCCGAAGTACACTGCACACTGACCGACAAAAAGTGACTGCTTGACTTGAAGCATCTTCGTCGACGAAGGGGTCTCCAACTGATGATTCAACTCGTTGACTTTCAGAGGACAGCCCCACTGTTTTCCCCTTCTTGGCCTTTTATTTTTCTATCAGTGTGTTCCCCTCTTTCCCTGCTCCTCTCTGAGCAAGTCTCACATTGTAGATAAAACAACCATCTGGTTGCTCTCCATCAGCTTTATCACACAAATGATAAACAATCATCGATGTTGTCAACCAACAAACATGTCTGACTATAGAAATAATGGCCCACAGGCTGGTACACCAAAGCAATTCAAGATTCAGCCTGATTTACATTCGCCATGCTTGAATAACAACAGCGTGCTACACTGTATATGTAAACACATTTACCTCTGGACCTATAGACAACACTGTTTCTTCAAACAGCAGCAATCTCTCACTGTTCTCACTGTCAAGAAATTCACCAGATGTGAATTTGTCTGCGCATCCCAACAATGACAGCAGCAGGTGAAGCTCTCTGCACATCTAAATGCTAATGTCATGCGGCTCCTCGAACAAATGCGGTAGCTAATGAGCGGGCTTGGTGAATGCATCTTAAGCTCAAGTAATGACATAAGTGACAGCATACCGAGGGAGAGGAGTCCTGTTATGACTCATAACGCAGCAGGAGGGTTGTTAAAATGGTTATATTAAGGTCATGCATAAATACACGAGCACTAACCCACACACACACAGGCATCCCGACAAACTAACAACGCCAACTGTTTGCTGAGGTTAGTTCTTTTGAAATTCAAGGTTTTCTAATAAGATCACATGTAAAATACCTGCATCTTTGCTTTTGTATGCATAAATCTCAGTCTTACAACATAAAAGGGCCAATTCTGGAGGAAGACTGATACTTATCCAAAGTGACAAATGAAGAAATCTACCTTATGCTACATGTGAAATGCATGCAAACATGTGCAAGAACACTCAGACTTAAAGTTTGCAAAATACATGCCGGTAACTCTAAGGAAAACAAACAGCTGAAGCAAAGAAATGCAGTGCATAACACTTACGTGGGGAAACTGCTGAGTACCTCATTGATTAAAATGTCACCAAAATGGCTATGACTCTAAATCAGAAATGAATCTGTAAGAATCAAGGGTAAAGGTGTCACTAAAAAGGACCGAAACCTGTTCCATCTGTTTTGACAGATAATAGAGTAATTTTATGGTGGTAGGTGAGAGTAGCAATGGCTGTTAGGAAACAGAAGGCCTTTGTGAAAGACTACTGCACATGTATCAGTAAATACAATAATGTGCATTTCTATGGGCTTCATGATCATGTGAACAACACCTGGCAAACCTCCTGCAGCATGTACTCTCAGTACTGGCATGTCCTCTCTGTATATGAGATCTATTTTGGTAGATACACTCTGGCTTGGTGCCCTGGACTGCTGCTTGAAGCTTTATGGTTTATATTTTTCATGTTCTTGCACCCTGTTGTCTTGTAACATAGAAGTAGTACCCAAACCCATTATTTAAATATATATTGGGTTTGGGTACTATTTTGGAGCCAGTTCCATACTGATAAGATACTTAAAACACAGTAAGCTCTGAAACTAAACCATCTTTTATTGAATATTCAGTATTTTCTTGCGCTTTTTTTAGTTTTTTAGAGAGGCACTCCAAGTTTTACATGGAAAGATGTGTTTATTTGTCACAAAGTGTATTGCTGGGATTGTAAAAACAGTGCTGGGGTGATGATGGTTTTTTTTGTAGACCAACATTGAAGTTGGTCGCTCTAGTTCCCTTGACCAAGAACAAAAAGCCAATGGGATTTTTTCATTAGATTTTAAATTACTGCAGAAAATAAAAGCTATTTGGCATACTAAAGTTTATGATATATGTTTTTTTCTGCAAGATAATCTTCACAACTAAACATAACTTTTTTATATTTTTGAAGCATATGCAATCGCTATAAACAAACTACACCACTGTTGCATAACTCACCGTCACTACCAGAATGAGGTTGTAGAGCTGTGTTTAGTGTGATGACACTCTGTATTCTTATTAAGCAATCGCCTTTTTTAAGACACAGTAAAGCTTTGAAATTTACCTGTGGGGTATGGATGTATTTTATGTTGTAGAAAAAAAAAACATGAAAATATCTTAGGCTTGTGTCAACCCCAGACCTTATTTCAGACTTCTAAACAAAAGTCCATTCAAAAGCCCATCGACTCCAAGTCTGAGAAAATAGACCAGATGTTGCTTTCACAAAAGAAACTCCAATCTCTGGAAAAAAATCTACAGAGAGAACAGCTGCATATTTAATTTAATATCTGTTGCTATTCATCTCGTTACCAAATTGTAGCAACAGTAAAGGCTATGAACATTAAGTTAATTAGCCTGTCTGGCAAAACTGTACTCTCTCTGCTTTCCCAGCCAACAAAATATCATTACAGATGTCAAATAAACCCCCGAACTGTAGTTATGCTTAACTAAAGTTATCTACGCATGTTCAAAGCTGGACCTAACTAGAGTCAGATGTTTTAAATACTGAGCTAGATCACAGAGAACACAACTGTGAAGGGAAAGCAGACTGATTCAGACAGATCCAGTTAACGAATAATGCTGTTTCAATGCTTCTCTCTCTCTCTCTCCCTCTCTGGGTGAGAGTGCCACCCATGATTAATGCAGCTATGAATGGGTTTCTTTTTCACCAAGCACTGTGGGAGAAGGGTTTCTTTCGTTCTTTCTCTCTCTCACTTTCTTTCTTTCTTAGCCATTTTGCTTTCCTCCCAATGTGACCTGATTTAGTCACGGAGTGTGAAGCTGATTTGGACTCATTTACATGCTAATGCCATAAAGAGAGGTGAAATGATGTGTACGCATCACCTCATTGATTCTAGGGGACACCACCGCACTTGGAAAAAATGATCTGCGGTTTAAACGACAGTATTCACAGACTCATTATTCATAAATTTGAGAAGGGAATAGCATAAAAGAACATGTTCTTCCTGTAGTACCATGAAGTACGGTTCATATTATGTTTAGATGACATCCCCTTGTCCAGTTTCAATATTGCTAACCCTAAACTAACTTTCTATTTCTATTGTGAAGGAGGATGCAAAGTGGCAAAGTAGACAGCTTAAAAGATGTGTTGGTTACATGTATCTTAATAAACATATTTCATATAAATGTCCCTATGTGCAACAGTAGGTCAGTTAAAAACATGTTCTTTGAGCAAAGGTGGTTTATGACTGAAAAAGCTGCTGTATGACTGAGGGGGAGTCAGATAAAACTTGCAGAGACATAATACAAAAACACACAATACAACTTGACAAAGCTGCTGCTCGCCACACAGAGCAGGACAACATGATAATGTACAAATATGCAGGTATGTAATTCAAGGGAATTAACTTTTTTGTTACACCAATATATCTCACTTGTAAAGACATGCTTACATGTTACTGATTTCAAGGCAACTTTCTTTTTTGAAGAATAACTTTGAATTTAATTCTAGGGTTGAATTACGTCAGTCAAATCAGATTTGGTTGTTCAGTATGAATATTTGATGTTTTGTTTTTCCATATAAAGATTTTTTGCGGGGCTTTTATGCCTTTAGTTGATCAGAAATATTAAGCGTGAAAGGGGGAGAGAGGGGGCAACGTGCAGCAAAGGGCCGAGGCCAGAATCGAACCCACGGCCGCTGCAGCGAGGACACAGCCTCTTTACATTGGGCGCCTGCTCTGTCCACTGAGCCACCTGATATACCTTTCATACAAAGTTTTAAAATGAAGAAAGGATCAGTGGGAAGTTCAATGTGTCAGCTGCAAGTTTTGTAATACAGTAAACAATCTAAAAGTTCTAACAGTGGATCAGCAGTGTGCAACAAAACTTTACACCGACGCTAGATGTCAAAAGAGACTGTATTGTATTTACTTGCTATAAGTAAATTTACCACTTCTAAGCAGAAAAGCAAAGTTAATGTTATCTTAGAGCCTCTCCTCCTCTGTGCCGCTACCTGCATCTACACATCAGCCTGTACCAAAGAGCATTATGAAAGTCAAGAGCACTCCCTCCGCTCCAAAATCTCCGCTCTTAAATGTCCCCTAAAGTACACTGCACAGCACAGTGACTCCAAAATATTAACAAAATGACTGCTCGATTTGAAGCAATCTCGACTAAGGGGTCTCCAACTGATGATTCAAATCTCCAACATTTTAGGGGCAGCCCTATAAAATTCCCTCTAATAAAACTGTCACCAGCAGCAGTCAAAAAAAAAGGTCAACTGCATGCCTGGAAGCAATGATGTATTTAAGGTAGCAGTGATGATAATATCATATTTGTTTAGTAGGAGACGAATCAAAAGCGATTTAGTGAACCAGTATGTTTTGAAGACCACGTGCTTGAGACGATGTGGCCTTGACCTACACACTTGACTAAATATGGTATCATTGTGACACTCAGGAAAGTGTAAACGACACATCCTGCTGGCCAGCAACATCTCTGACAAACCTTTTCATGCCTGAACTCATCGCTGCTTGATATTGATTACCTGAAGGTGCAGGTCGTTGATGTGTTGAAGAATGTCAGGGGAGTAAAGACAAGTGTTTGATGAATTCTGAAGACTAACTTCTCAAACTTTAATGGATTTTACAGCAGGACCAGAGAAGCAGGACAAAGACTCGTTACTGACAGTGAGGGGAAAAGATATCGAAAGAAAAGCATTACATTGCAAAGACAGCCTCTGTGGAAGTTATCTTGCAGCACTAACACTAACACAGCTGAGATAATCTTCTCCTTTGTCTTTGAATGGAAAAGTGACTTTACTAACTATTCACCACCCGCACCATCAGTTCAAACAACAAATCAAAGACTCACATTTTGAGAACTGTCACAAATGTCGAAACATTACCTCCTTCACCATGCCTGGCACAGAGCGTGACCCAAATTTCTGCATGTTTCCTTTCCCTGGTAGCGAAGAGCAGTAGAGCAATAGTAGCACGATATACCCCTGAGCCGAAGGTCAACACTTCATCGAGAATAACGCTTGGCCTCTCAAAGACCGATCAAGCCACTTTAGATCGATAGTATCCAGTGGATGAAAGCTATGGGGGACAGCTTTGTTTCTGAATCAAAGCACTCTAGTGCGGGTTTAGAAGAAAGCATAACAGAGGCAGATACACAGATCACACTTTCAAGGAAAAACTGAAATCGAATAAGACAGCGCTGTCAAAACAACTTGAGTAACACTGATATGGCTGTCATATTCATGTGTGTGATACTAGAACGAAGTCAAGAGCCGGACAACAAGGGCTGACCCATCTCCTTTAGGATATTCATGCTTTATTTAGAGACAACTGACTGCAAATATTATACAGTCTGGCTTTTTGTATGGTTATAGTATGGCAATCCTTTAGATGTCACTTAGAGACAAAACTTAAACAATATCTACGTCAGATTGCTCAAGCTTACAAAAATGATTCAATCCAGCATCACATTGATATACTGTGCCATGGTCACTGAATACAAATTTGAATACAAAAGGTTAACTGTAGATGAATGTCAAATTGAAAATACAATGTGAATATATCTTAAGAGCAACATCATCATCTGATATGCAATGGTGAGTCAGTTATCCTTGCAACTCTGACTAAGTTTTAATGGTGCAATCAAGCCCACGTGTGAACCAGAAAACGATGTCATCTTGTGATGAACAGTGAACTGTGATTAGTCTATGAACGCTGAGGAAAGAGTAAAAACAAAACAGCTGCAGGCAAGCTGAAAACCAAAAGATTTAAGTCCTTACAGTGCAAACAGAACAGCCAGCAAAGCTGTGCAGAAGAAGATGATGAATCAAAGTACATATTCTGTAAAAATATTAGGTTACAGTGTTATTTCAAATAACCTTATGAAACAACCAGTAGGGATAGAAACGTTCAGCATATTTTTAATCAGTACAAGTAGAGGTGGAAATGCTTCTGTCAGCTCTAAATTATTTCTCACTATTGACCACTCCAGCTGGCCATTACAACGTTTTTGCCTAGGTTTTATTCTGAATTAAGCCTGATGTGACTAACTGCAACTTAAAGCCACACAGCACTCCAAGAGCACGCACTATACCACTGCCAAAGGCTGCACAATTGTCAAAATTTTACAACAGTAGAAAATGTTAAGATTTTTTTCTATCTGCATCTGAATCCACATAAGAGCCAACAAAGACATGGTGATCAGATTCAGGAGAAGAGTCCTGTATGGGAATATAAGACCTTTGTATAAGAAGTAATTGTACAAAAATTAAAGTGAGTCAGACATGTGAGACTCAATTACAATTAATATATTTAAAAAATCATGTATATTATTCATGTGTATCTGATCTCTATAATATTGTACAGATCACGTGGTACAGCTTGTGAATATGAGCAGCAGAGAGGCTGACTGTAGTGATGATGTCAGATAGTGAATAATGGAACAACTTTAGGACATTATGACAGCAGCCGTAGTGGTCTTACGGGAATAGAGGAGCCTTGTCTGATTCACAGCAATAAACCCTACATTAATATAAAAACAACCTAATGAGTCTGCACACGCTGAAGTGCAAAAAAAAAAAGTTTCCTGATGTCATCATCACCTTAAATCCTGATGCTCCCCTTATTGTCTCCCCTTAAAGTCAACAGAGGAGGTAGTAACAGCGCAGAGTCTACATCTGTTTATAAGGAACAGCCAGCAGCACGGGACCATTTATGGGATGGGTGTGGTGTTTTGACATCATGTTATGTGTGCGACACACCACTGGGAGCTTTAAAAACAAGCTAGAAGCAATTAGCAGCTGACTAAAGAAGAGGAACAGCAGCCAAAAATGTCTGCTAAATGGGGAGATAATTAGATCCAAGAGCTCCTTATCCACGGAGCAGAGGACGAGATAAACCACCATGTGACAGGGACAGTAAATGATTGTTATTGTCATATTATGTCATTGTTATTGTCATACTATGTCATTGTTATTGTTAAGAAAGTGCTGCCAACGTATACGTTATATGTCACACTAGAGGCCAATGTTGTTGTGTTACATGTCTCACCCATCACACCTCTTTGCTCTGGAACGCCAGCATGCTATCTAAAATCACATTCTGGGACTGCATTATGCCTGCATTATTTGGCTCTGTTGAAAAAAAAAAGCAAAGGCGGCATAATGAAGCGTCTTTGTTGCAGCCTTATTGCAAGGTATCCGTGTAAAAAGTGCTTCTGTTTGTAGATACTAACTCTGAAGTCTAAAATAGTGCTGACACAGTCATTCAATTAGATAGGCAACAGTAAATTATTGAACAACAACTGTTGTTTTAATTATGCATCAAGAAAAATGCCACAGATTTCCTGGTCCAAGCATTTCAAAAACAAGGATTTGCTGCTTTGTTTTTTCTTTCCTTTCCACTGTTATGAAACATATAATTATAATAATTATGAATATAGTTTTCTAGACATTTTTTCCTATTACTTTTTCTCCCCTTAAAAAAAAAAAAAATTTCAGGTGATTTTCTTGTTCCTTCTTGCAATACGTGAGACATTTTTGCCAAGTTGCTCATTGCCTACAATAGGTAGGTAAACAAATTAATTTGCTCAGGTTTTAAAGATTAAACAGCTTCTAAAAGGCATCTGAACGCAGCACAAAAAAACAGATGTCAATCCTGGTTTCAAAGGGTTAAGTAAACAGGTAAAAAATTATATTCATATATATTTATTTGCAGTGGATTAACCTATAAGCCCTATAAGGCATAAATTACACATAGCCCACCTCATCTGTCATTCCTCAGCATGTCTCTGTTTGCTAGTTAAACACACAGCATCAGCATGGTTCACAGCCCGTCCTCTACATGCTCCAACAGAATATTTGCTCACTAAATTGCTCACACATTGCTGCTTTTCTACAGCAATACAGTTGTCTGTAACAACACTGCAGCACCACTTACCTCACAAAAGCCTCATCATAAATCATCGTTCAATTGCCTTTTTGGCTTTCTAACGGTTTTATGCAACATGAAAATCAACACCCACCTTGTAGCCCCATCCAGGCTATAGGTTTTTATTATCATAGAATCTTTTGTTTTTGCCAAAGGGCATAATAGTTCCTGGTTACTGTGCCTCTGCCCACATCAATGTTATGAAAGGAGTAGAGAACATAAATGTTTGGTATGTCAGATCCATAGTTTAGAGAGTAAAGCTTTTAAGAAGATATTATAAATTACATAATACTAACTGATTTCCCTGTGGCACTGCCACGGACAATACGAAAGCTGCTAAAGGAATATTTTAGCTTAGGCGAGCCTTGTAACAAGTCCTCTTAGATCAATTTTCTTGTTAGCTAATAATATAATCACACATTTCCAAATAGTTATTATCTTACATAATTTGTGCAGCAGGGCTGGAGGCTACTGCCCTATTCTCTTCCCTCCCCCGGAGTCCAATTTAGTATCCTCTGGCTGCAGCATGAATAAGATCCCAGCAGGCTGCAGGGTGGGCGTTTGTCCTTCAGTGCAGGTGCTACACAGAAAACGATCCCAGGCCACGGAGATGGTGAGACAAAGCAGGGGAGTGAAAGAGAGGGCAGTGCAGAAGAAGTGAGCAGAGAACTCGAGGAAAAGATGGAAAACTTAGTATCTCCATTTTCAACATCACAAGTCAACATGCTGCATGCATCCTCCAAGGCCTTATATGGTTTTGATCATGGCTCTCTTGGGGCCCCTCACTTTCTCTAATAGCCATGCATTACTCTCCTTTACAACGCTGGCCATCACCCTCCTTCACAGCTGCAACACAGCCATTGTCCTCCCTCTCTTTCTGCATGTTCGCCTTCTCCCCACTGTACAAACACACTGATATTTTTCCACATTTCATCAGCTTTCTTCTTGTTGTCACACAGCACTAAATGTCTATATCTAGTCTACCAGAGATGTCCCGATCAAGTGTTTTTTGCCCCCGATCTCAATCCGTGTCATTTGATATTGAGTATTACCAAGTCCTGATCTGGTGCTTGCATTTATCTGGATAATACAGCTGCATAGTGCACACTTCAAGTACTTAAAAGTCATTAAAATCAGTCCGACAGCATTTGATTTTTCAACAAATTAACAAAGTAAACAAGGTAAAATTAGTCTTCTGAAACTGTTCTCAACTTAAGTTTAACATCAGAAAAAAATCATTCACTGGAGTATAAGCATTACAATAAAACCTGATTATCTGCCACAAATTGTGCTCTCCGATTACTACACTCATGTGACGGTGGACGTAAACAAAGGATCGGGCAGGGTGCATGATCAAAATAACTATTCCCAATCAATTATAAAAAGTGTTGATTGGGCCCCGATAACGATCTTTGTATCTGATCGGGACATCCCTAATGTCTACTAAAAATCAATTATAAAGGATGAGATGTGATTGATTGTTGGGTTTTTTGGCTATTTGGTTCGTTATTTCTAATGTTTTTAATCACAGACGTTCTTTTCCTCAATCTCAGCAAACTACTAACCAAATGTATACTTTTTATTTTATTTTACTGGAATAGAATTGCTTTTTCTGTTCTGTAATGTTGATCCTATTATCATGGATTACCGGGGCAACCTGATCGTATCATTTTGAATCATTTGTCATATGACCGAATATTTTAACTATTTTACCAATATAAAGGACACCCTCACACAAAACTAGGACATCTATGCAGCAGAACAACACAAATTCTTTTGAAACTGGTGCTACATGACCCCAGAAAACAGAGAAAAAGGATGCATCGACTCAAGAGGTCGAAAACCTACAACTACCAGAATCCTACGCACCTGACGGAATTTGGACTAGTCCGTGTGTAGTCCGTGTGCGGGCCAACACTGGGCTGAGGCCAAACTTACTTGCCGACCCCTACTTTATGTGTTGGCAGCAGCCAGGTTAGTGGGCAATATGCAAATGTGATACAGCTTATAGTTTGAGCAACAGCCCCAAGGGTCAGCGAAACTCTTCCAAATTATGTAAATTATGTAGTTTGGAGGAGTTTCGCTGGGGGGCAGGAGGGATACCCAGGCACTGGTTAGATGGAAGGACGTTTACCACAGTTCATCTACACATACTACCCACATTGTTTTGATTCAAGGCTGGTTGAAAATTGGCAAAATATCCCTTTAATGAAAGTCTTAAAGACTTTGGCTATACTGTATTACAATAAAACCTACAAGGCTTTCATTGCTGTTATTAACCTAATGCAACTTTAACACGTATTGAATGGTCTATGCCACTGTTCCATCGACTCCAGGGACAATATTGCTGTTGGGTTAGAAACTAACACGACTTCTCCTATAAACATCAAACAGCCCAAAGTAATCACACAAGTGGACGACGGCTACTGAAATGCATTCTGCATGACTGGGTGAAGACAGATGCTAAGGACATAAAATAGCAAAGCAGACATTGCGAGCCTGTTCCCTGCTCTCTCTAAACAATGGACAGCCAGACACAACGCCTGTCAGCAATGCCCTCCCCTGTGGCCGGGACTGGCACAGAGTGGTGCAGCCACTTAAGGATACACAAGTCCTCCACCAAATACCCCCAAAACATTAACATTTAGCTCTCAAACAACTTGTACTTTCAGAAAAGGTAAAGCAATGGACTCAGATGTAGGAGTGTAATGTACCTCACACGGTTTTAAACTTTATCCCTTTAACACCTGGATAGACATCTGTTTTCTTGTGCACAATCATTTTTCACAAGCATTTAAACCTCTGAAACCAAAAGAAAATTGCTGATTTCCTTCATGGAAAAAACATAATGAGCAACTTGGCAAAAAAAGTCCAGCAAACTGCAAATTGCAAATAAAAAAAAAGGTGAGTAAAAGGTGACAAGGAAATGACCAGAAAATTAGCTGTAAGTTTTATAATATTATCTAAAAGAAAATAGTGAAAAATGTCCAGAAAACTATATTTACCATTGTTTTAATTTAAAAATTAACATATACATATAAATGACACTTTTCTTTTCTTCTCTCTTTTGCTTATTTTTATGTAATTTTCTTGTAACCTTTTACTAATTTCTTGCTCAATTTTGGGCCATTTCAAAGCTTACTCATCACCTTCTTCCCATGTTTTTAAAGAAATCAAGTCAGTGAGCTCAGGTTTCCAAGGGTTAATCTTGTGAGCACCAAAGATGGGAGGAACTGAATCATTCAAATGTTAGACAAGTATGGGGTAGTAGGGTGTATATTAAAGAAAATGAGTAGATATCAGGGTTGGAATTAGCCATTTCCACAAAGAGATCTCCTCACATGCCTGAGGTACTGTTTAATAAAATGATGCAGGAAAGGAATTGGACCATTATGGACATCAAAAAAAAATAATGACCTTCCGCATCTCGTGAAACACTACAGGCCTATAGCAATATAACTACAATCGATAATTTTAGGCGTAGACTAGGCTGGGCACGGCTGAATCACCGATAATTGTAGCATTATGTGTGAACAGACGTGGTAACAGCTCCAGCCGTTTAGTTGCAAAAGAGAAGTGAACAGTGTCTGGATTAAATGCCAGACTTTTAAAACAAGAAAGCGTCAAAGCTCACCGCCCTGTTGTTAACACTGATGCTGAGGACAAATCCACAGGCTGAGCAGATCAGCATCCTCCGCTCCTCCGGATGCCTTGGAGGACTACAGCCTCGCTGACAGAGCGGGGTTAATCGATGTTTAACGATGATTTATGTTTATAAAAAAATGTCTTACCTGGAGAATATCATATGCTGATCAAGTCACCTCCGCTTGGGGTTTGTGAGGGATGGTGCTGGCTGGTCGCGCATCACTCGGTGTGTGTTTCACCGACAGAAAGCGTACGGAGCACCGTGCCTGACAGCGGCGCCCCGGAACGAGTATAACGCAGAATGAGCCCACTGCAGTTGTCTGGTCGCTTGCACGAGAGCCAGCTACCCCACCCGATCAGCGCGAGCTCCGTTACTAGACAAAGAGTATCCGTTACTCAGGCGTTACTTTACTCATTAACGTTAAGGGAAATGTAACAGAGACCTGCCGGCAGTATTAAAAGATAAACTACTATTAGACTACATTAAAACAACGCTATTGTAGCCCACATTTTGTTGTTGTTTTGTTTGTTTGTTTGTTTGTTTGCTGTATTTAGTTGACGCTGAAGTACTGTGCAAATGTCTTAGGTCACCTTAAACTTTGTTATTTTAGCATGGCCATGTTCCCCTTATTAAAATACAGCCAGAACATGCAGGAAATATGATTACAATTTTAAAAACGCAAATATTTTAGAATAAAACAACTTCAACAGGGTAAAGATGAAGTGTGTATTGTGAACTCCCTTTCCACTTCGTATGTCTTTAACTCTTTTGGGCAGACAATACTACAGTACTATACTTTTACAATACTAATCTTATTGTATTGATTTTTTGACTTACCTTTTGGTGGTATGATGCTATATTTTACACCAAATATTGACTTAAGTCTGAAGAACAAAACAGTTGTCAATTAATTTTCTGTCAACCAACTCATTGATTAATTAACTAATCATTGCAGCCATACAGTTATTAACTATTAAGTAATTTAATTTGTAACAAAACATATTTTATAAACTCTTCTTGTGACTTTAATGCAAAATCTTAATTTGTAAAGTAACAAAAGTGTTAAGATAAATGTAGTAAAGTAAAAAGTACAATACAAAGTATAAAGTGTCATGAAAAGAAAACACTAAAGTTAAGTACAAGTACCTTAATATTTGTACTAGAGTTCAGTACTTGAGTAAATGGACTTAGTTACATACCACCACTGTAAGCTAACAGTTTAACTACAGCTAATTTTATTTTATTGTGTTAAATGTTTCGATTAAAGTCGATTTTCACTGATGTATTGATTGTACATATAGTGCCAAATCTTAATAAATGTTATCTTCTAGTGTTTTTAATTGTTTTTACTTCAAAATTCAAACGATTTCCCAACCAGAGCAAGCACATTAGGCGACAGGGGTATGGGGAGAAACAGTTATAGTATAATAAGATAATCAGTATTGATAATGAAACTATAACAAATATAGTATAAGGCTAACAGTCGCAGTGGGCGTCAAACAGACCACAACAGCCGGCTCAATCACAAGAAACCTGCTAATGCTAAAGCTAATGCTAATGCTAATGCTGCATTGACATTTACGTGCGTTAGCATTAGCTAAACCATCAGATAACTAGCTTAGGTCGCTAGCTATCGTTAGCTACAGCACAGCCCGTGCACCGGAGCCGCTAACAACAAGCCAAACTTTAACGAATGCCGCAAAAGTTTTTCTTTTGACACTCACCCATATGTTAAAGATACCAGAAAGAGAAAAATATCCCACAGCCAAAAAAAATAACGCATATTATTTTATACAACGCATCCCTACAACCATGTCCAACCCTCCCACACAAGATGACAGCCGGAAGTGACTCTTGTCGATTGCACAACATAAAACGTGTTTTGTTTTGTTTTTTTCTTATTAGTTTTTGGCTTTCTCTTCAATTTTATTTTTAAATTTTATGTAGCGTTCATGGAAAAGAAAATGCAAACATATTTCTCTTTTTTCTCAAATATAGGAAATGTTAGAAAAAATGTTAGGCTACTTTTACAAAGGGTTCAGAGGTCGGATTTCTCAGTCATATGTGTGTCAACTTACTTGATTAGATTTTCTTTTCTTTAACAAACATACATGCACTTTATTAAATTCACTTAAAAATTTAAAGTAAAAAAAGGTGCAAGTTTATTTCCTCATTACATACATCACCTAAAAAATAGAGCATACATTGCGTTTGAAATAAAACAAGGTGTTTTTGTTTTTAGAACTTAAAGAATTTAAAGAGCAAAATCCAGTTTTTCTCTTCCTCCCATTCCTTCATTCGTCTGTCCAGCCCTTCCTCTCTTTCTCAGTTCTTCCCTTATTTTGTAGAAAGTAACTAAAATGCAGTGCTTTGTAAAGGAGTAAAACTATACATTTTATTAAGAAAATGCAGTGTTGTTAAAGTAAAAGTTGACAGTAATAAATAGAAACTCAAGTACAAATACTCAAAAAATACTCCAGAACTGTATCAAAGCATTATTACTTCATTACATTATACCACTGCCCAGAACTGTGCAATTTTGACCTTCATCATTAGACTACTATTGGTAAGTTGAGTCTGGAAACTCAATGTAATCCCCAACACAGCTCCCCACTGAGCCGGAGTCTATCAGTCAGAATAATTGATATCACCTGTGTGGGTGTGCAGGCTCTTTGAAACTTCTTTGAGGAATCTGAATATGTCTTTAAGCCAGCAGTGAGCTTTGTAAAAATATCTGTAGGAATTTTTGAAAGATCACAAAAAAAACATATATTCTTGCTTCAAGTGATATCTGTGCAGCAGGTTTTAAAATATTTAACTTCTGAATATCACATTTTTTCTGTTCATTCCAGCACAAAAGAGGTGAATGAAATTTGTGGTGGTCAGAGACATTTTAAAATGCAATATGATACAGCAATGAGTTTAGTTTTCATTGGACTTCTATCTTCTTTAAAGAAAACTGTTCGCCATGAGGTTGTGCTTTATCCACAGTTACAATGTTTCTGAAAATACATGTAATGGTTTTAATTTTGGAGGTTATTTGTTAATAAATTCATTATCTCTGTTTCAAACTGTATCAGTCACAATGGATTAGCCCAGGGCTTTATTATTTTATCCATGCATAGATTTTTTTTTCATTTGTTGTCATATAAATTAAATTTAGTTAAATCTCAAGAAAGATTCCCTCTCATGTGCCTCAGGTGTGACATGCAGGACGTTACTGCCACTCTGTGGCCATGTCTGAACATTACAGCTGAATGAGGTGCATCACAGATGGACAGGGCTAAAATATGACACATTAAATCCACAAATGCATTAAAGCACCAAACTTAATCCCTTTGTGAGGCAACATTATTTCAACAACAGAGAATTGGTTCTCACTCGACATTTAAAAAAAAAAAAAAGTAATATATAATCTGGCAATCGGGTTGAGAATGCTAAATTAAATTAATAAATTGAGCATGTTTACAGAACTCAACATTTTGTTTTGTCACATGATTTTATCCTGTAACTGTTGTGTTTGTTGTTACACACACATCTTACACATCTTAACAACTGGCCATCTGTTCTCAGATAACTTAATTCGTTAAATAAATGTTTTAATTTTCCCACATCAGAGACAATTTCTGTCCACAGCCCAAACTTGCAAGAAGACAAGAACAAAATTCTGTGAAATTAACACATTGGGTTAAATCTTTTCAGTGGCAATTCAAAGAGTGATCACCCTGAGGTGCAATAAGAGCTGCATACCTTCATTATTAAAAGCAGTAAATTCCAACTCCAAGACAAAAAGTTACTGATTAGATAATTGACCTGGCATAATGCAAATATATGATTTAACACTGAATAGTGATAAAACAACAACAAAATCATTCAGTGATAATTGTCCATGATCATTTTTTTTCAAAACAAACCCCTGTTATTTTACATGCTTTCAGATGGTAGACTGTGTATCATTAACTGTGACAGTCAAGCAGAGTAATTAATTAATTATTTTTTGTTCGTGGGTTGTTGAAAAATGTTCAATTGTTTTGTTCAGTATGATAAACAATTATTTTCCATTTCATTTTTAAAATATTTTTATTGGAAAAAAACAACATTCACACAGAAGCAAAATGATTTTTAAAAAGTTATAGCATGATATGTACCTGTTCTTTTTGTGTAGAAGACTCAGTGGCATGTTTCTGTTAGCCTCTCTGGATAAACTAGTGTCATGGCAGAGCGCACATTAATATGACCCCTCAGTAAGCCACTGAAACAGTGGCTTGATTGACAGCACTGACCTGTGTGTACTCTCTAAGCCTCTTATCACACCCTCACTGAAGCTGCTCTTTTTTTGCAGCTGTGATATTGAACCAGCTCGCTGAGCTTTTAAACACTGGTTTTCTTTTCATCAGAGAACAATCTCTTGTCTCACAGCTTTCGCTCAATAGTTGAAATTCTTCTGCATTTGCATGATTTTTCTTTCAGCACAGTTCACCGCAGGTCACATATTATAGATCTGTTGGTTTTATCTTAGATCTCACACTTTTCAAACCACTTTGGTGACTGAGACTTAATGAAAATTTATGAGGGTAGATTTTAAATGTTGGTGAGATTTATATGTGCGGATATTTGAGTGAAATAGTGTTGCAAGGCACAACTCTGCTGTTGAACTGCTGACATCAATGTAAATTTCCTTCAGATCATATATTACACATATTACACATACTTTATAAGCTTCAGCCCAAACCTCGAGGGGTCTGGGGGACACTCGCCACCAGGGGAATTTATGGCAGCTTAATGCACTATTTTTCAAGCCATTTTAAATAATAGAATGCCAACGAATCTTTACATGATTTGGAAAAAAAATGATAGTTGCCAAAGAAAAAAAAAGTCATCCCGTAGTGCCAAAAATCCTATTTCTTTATTTGATTATCCCTTAACTGTCTTCATCATTCTGAAAACATAACACATCAACCATTTCTTGGTTGCATAAAGGTAAGAATTCATAAATCTCAAAACCTATTTTGTTGTACTTTGCTGGATTAGAGTTCACAGAATGAATGTTTAGCGACACAAATTTGCTACAGTTAAATCCATCCCATAATAATCTCGGCCACAATCAAGGACCCCTAACAATGCCAAGAAATTGTGGTCTTCAGTACCTTTTTTTTTCATTTTCTATAATGTTTATCTTCATAAAGGTCTCGGGGAAGCTGGAGCTGATCCCAGCTGACATTGGGTGTGAGGTGAGGGACACCATGGACAGACCGCCAGATTATCACAGGGCTGACACAGACGGACACGCTCACATTCACACCTTATGGTGGGATTTTTTTTTACCCTTTAAAGGGATTTAAACAAAAGGGTAAAATCTGCATCTTTTGGGGGGTGCAAAGTTTCTTTCTCTCCAATGCAAAAAATAAAAATAAAATCTTCCATTTTTGTTGCAGAATTTCATGACACACTGTGCAGAGAAAACTCTGACTTCTGCACAGTAATGTGACAAACGTGAAGAAAATTCTTGTTTTGACAAGTCTAAAATGATGTCAGAATATGGTTCCAAAGCTATTACAGTGCAGGTTATAATAATAAGGTCAGTCTTCACTCTTAAATTCTCTCGCTGACTATTTTGACGCCCACGCATTGATTTCTCTGAAACCAGAAGTTTCAGAGAAACTGACGGCTTTTTCCATCTTTGTTTTCTTCATATTTTATTTTATTGTTTTGATGGACAAAAGGGAAATTAAGTGGCATTTATATTCTGTATATTCCATTTCTGACACTGAAAAATACGTCTTGCTTGTTTTTAATTTTTGGATTTTTAAATAAAATTCAAATAACCACGTGTTTTTTGTTTTCATGTCTGTTTCTGAAAAGAAAGTTTCAAGAACAAAAAATACACTGACTCACTCCAAATGTCTTCATCTATTCTCCAGATAGCAATAACCAAGAATATGACTGACATAATATTGAGCAATTAGCTGAACAAAGATACATAAAATCAAATGCACTTTCATATTTGTTGGCCCCCCTGTGGTTTAGTTCAGACTTTGACTTGTGCTTTTCTGAGGCCTATAAAACACTGTAACAATACAGCACATTATTCCCAGAACGGCTGTGCACTTGCTCTCAGCTGGGTTACTTTAATGCTTATAACTATAATGGAGCTGATTGCAAAATAATGGCTTTAAAATTACCTGGAATTCGTGAGTGCCCATGAACCTGTCTTTTATTGTTTGAAATAAAACAGCATCCCACACACTGAGCAAATCTTTGTGAAGACATTATGCAACGTCACCAAAAACCCCTCGAGGATTAAAGCAAGCCTCAAGTTGTGTTGATGAATGTGTTGTTTTGAGCTCGGAGAAGACACTGTGACAGGCTAATAAATATTCATCACAAAGATAGTGTGAGGAAAAAGTGAGGGTGAGTAAGAGAGCTGATGCAATGAGAAGCTTGGAACAGGAAAAGCTGTTTCTGTCTTATGTCTGATACACAGAGAGAGCATAATTTTTCAGGAAATGAGTGCGTTCTGTGTGCAGTAGATTAAAAGGATTCACACATGCCATAAAGCACAAGTAGCAAGGCTATATACCCGCAGACTGTCTGCTTTACACAGATGCACAAAAATCTCACAAGATGTCAGAGGTGTGATCATGAGAGAGGCGTCAGACTGAAAGAGCTAGAACAAAGAAGCTAGAACAAAGAGTGAACACAGCAGAGCACTGAACTGCTGCTGAGACGAAGCACAACAACAATCCGACATATGGATGTTTTCTTTCTCTGAAATCACCTTTTAGGTAATGAAAGAGTTAAGGACATACAAAGCATGTTTAGGACTTTCCCTGTAAAAAGTGCGTGGATTATTATTATATTTTATCAACCTGTTCACAACCCAAATATGCATAAAAACACACATACATAAAATATTGTACTAGTGGATGTTTATTCTAAATACACTCATAAAAAATGACAATAAAGGGTTTAAGCTGACCTTTATTTAACAAAAAAAGGAAAGTTTATTTTTCCATGAATGGTTAACTGGCATAATTTAATAAAATGATACTTTAAAATTAGGGCTGTCAAACAATTCATTTTTAAAATCACAAGTAATCACAGAATTTCAGCAGTTAATCGCAATTAATCGCACTGTTTAATCACATGTTTTAAATTCCATTATTTTGCATTTCAAAACAGTTTTGAGGTCCATATTGACAAGGTTAAAGCAATTCTTACCTGTTTGCCTTGATTAGCAATCAAATGACAGCAAAGAAATATTACAGGATGAGCATAAAGTGGGCATGTCTGTAAAGAGGAGACTCATGGGTACCCACAGAACCCATTTTCATTCAGATATCTTGAGGTCAGAGGTCAAGGGACCCCTGTGATATGGTCATGTCGCCAAAATTAAGCCTGACTTCAGAGCATTGTTGTTATTGGAGCAAGCATGACGTGGTTGAATTCCTCAGGTCTTCTAGTTTCTAATGATATCAGTATCATTATGATAACTTTAAAACTCAGCGGGGTGCAGCCTCATAAAGTCAGGAATATCAGACAGCAATTAATGTTTCTTTTTTAAAAAATCGCGATATGTACAGGCCTTAACCACATCACAATCAATGCATTAATGCTGACAGCCCTATTTAAAACGCATTGCATGTGCATTTTGTTTTGTATTCTCCAGAAGACAGTATGTTGAAAAATTCAAAATCTGATATGAATTTTGTGAAAACATAATCAGTAATATGCATCATAAACTTAATGCATCATTACAAAATCAAATTAAAGTATTTCCACTCCAATGGACGGATATCTAAAAAAAAAAAAGCCATGCTTGTTGAAAATGGGCGTGGCTTTACCACAAGCCCACTTTAGGTGATGTAAAACACTGTGATTGGTGTATAGAGATATCATCAACTAAGTCTGTGCATTTGGGTGTCAGATGACAGTAATCATAGATCTAGACGTCTTAGACAAGTTATGTCCATTGGAATGGACGAGGGATCTGAACGGATATTTATAGCAAGAAGAGTTACTCCAATATAAATTAAACAACAACCAAAACAACAGTTTACAAACTCTCACACAACTCATGCAGTATAATCCAAGTCTCATTTATCCGATTAATTCTCAGTACTTCTCAAACACGTTTATTTACTTAAAACGCTATTATTTAAAACACATCACAAAAAGTGTCATGCATGGCTGGGTAACCTGCCTCGGCATGCGCGTGCGCCCTGCTCAGGTAGAGCTCACACGCAGGCGCGTCCTTTGGCACGGTCAGGGCGCGCTACTCATAGACGGAAGTGTTTTATGTTGTAACTTTTAGCGAAAAAAATGTATGTCTTTGGAAAGTACTGAGCACACAACTGGATAGTAGAGATTTCGACTATACTGCTAGAGTTGTGTGAGAGTTTGTAAACGTGTGTTTTATGTAGTCTAGCTGTTGTTAAACAGGGTCCCAGTGAGTTTTATTCATGAAGACTATTCCCCTCTCTGGATTCTCATTCACTGTGGATGCATGCAAGAAAAAAAAGTTTTCTTCACGAATTCAAGATAACATGCGGTGAGTAACTGACAGCCTATTCTAATAGACTAGCCATTTTGCGAGTGAAATATTTAAATGAAAAAATGTGGAAATAACAGGAATAGCTACAGAAGATAGTAGTTGCACTAAATGTGTAAATGGATGTGATAAATATGTGAAGATGTGTTGCAATTGTCTCAGGAGAGCTCTGTGTTTCTAGGTTATAATTATATATATATATATGAGACAACACTGTCAAATCTGACAAGGAAAAGGGAAAGTAAATATATCTAGCTATAAATCTTAGTTTATGTTTCCTTTCCAGTTTACTTGAAATTTAGCTATTTTTACTGAATTTTGTGAAGCTGTTACAACTTAAAAAAAATGAAATTACCTTGTTCTTTTGAAGTGTTAGCTACTCAAATAGCAAGTTAATATGACTTAACTTGATCATCATAAAGAGGATTTTGCCAGTGATGAAGTTAAGAGATTTGGGAGTTCTGTGTTCTTAACATGTGCAAGAAAAGGCAAATATAATTGACTAGTTTGCAACTGGCAGAACATAGATATATAGCACAGTAAACTTTGCTTACCAATGTTGCTAAAAAGTAGAAGGATTAATTTAATGTAAACATGTCATTTTTAAAAAAAAAATTGCAACAACTTATTGTAAATTAAGCAAACATAACCAAATTTTAAGTGAACTTAATTGCATATAAGTATCCTAAATATGAATTACAATTAATAGTTATATTTCATTTCATTTTTCAAGGCAATCGATTTCCTAGATTTTTTAAGAAAAGTAAAATCAACTGTCAGATTTTACATTGACAGCGTCAAATCAACCT
This sequence comes from Plectropomus leopardus, assembly GCF_008729295.1. Lineage (NCBI taxonomy): Eukaryota > Metazoa > Chordata > Actinopteri > Perciformes > Serranidae > Plectropomus > Plectropomus leopardus. The sequence continues at coordinate 16,984,453 of NC_056463.1, forward strand.
TCCAGGTGTATCTCACCATAGTTTAGATGATAGTTTAGATGTTTTGAAAATTCACTCTGTTACTTTTTTCATATTTGCAAAAAGGAGGGTTGATGAATCTCATGTTACACAACAACTAACGTGAGAACAGAGACACAGCATGAAATTCATCACAATGAGAAGGAGAATAATTTCTATCCAGCTGTATAAAAATCAAAATTGTAGGAGTCCGTTGTTTAAAAACCTCTCTGCAAACTCAGCGTTGGAAGTATTAAAATTACGACGAGCTTTGGTACATCTTATATATTTAACAGCCTACAATAATAATGATAATACTGCATGTGAGGGATGGTGCCGGCTATCAGCAGCCGGCTGACTGCCACTGATTGATGTGTAACACTAGAGACCGCCAGTGAGCCATGCTGCGCGCGTGGCTCTGGGCGAACGTGAATGGTGAGTAAATGCGCCTTATCGACTGTATGGGCCTATCGGCTGTGATGGCATGATGGTCATTATGAAAGCACACGGGCAGCTCGTGACACTGACACTAATGAAAAAACCTTAAAGAGGCTCAACACGTGAGCGAGAGGTTGTGGGCTACAACTTCGGCAGGTTGTGCGTAAAAAAGGTATGCGCCGAGATCACACGTGAATCCCATTGATTTATTCCACGTTTAATCACCGGTATAATGATGATGATTGATGATCGGGACTGACTGTTGGAAACATATCCATCTAATTTCTGGCTCAAATACCAGGTTTTTCTCAATACTTGTGTTTCCATCTGCGCTCTCTATGTCACAGAGCAGCGGTAAGCCTCTATACTACACTGTATATGGATTAATATAGCCGGCTGTCTGTCATAATTACCACTATTATCAAAATGGGTGGCTACAACAAGCCTGAAAGCTGTGTTTTATTGCCATGGGCGTTCATTTTTGAGCGATAATGATCTTTGTAACAACACGAATTATGCATAAGAATATCCCAATTTATTTCTGTCACCATGAGCCGCTGATTAATGTGTAGTTTGGGAGTGAAAGTGTGCGCAAAATGTCTCTCTGGAGCCTCAGATGAAATGGTCAACAACACTGAGGGCGCACGGATTCCTCCCCTCAGCTGAGTAGACGACCTCCTACCGACTTACTTCACGTCACCCCGCCCGTCTGCCTGCCGTCTCCTCCCTAAAACCTTTTCTGCTGCGACCATCCCTTTGAGCGACTCTGGGCTTAGGGGGAAAAGACACTGAGAGAGACAGCGGGAGAAAGTGAGAGAGAGAGCACAAATTACACGCAGACTCCCCAACATCACCTAGACTACCTGCTCCATCCAGCACAACAAGGAGGAGGAGGACGCACAAGTGCAGGCGCGTCCATGCGTGCCAGCCGAACAAGACAATAAGCGGGCAAAAAAGGAAACCACACGCTGGAATAAGAGTTGATCTTGAGAAACTCTTTAGGGGGAAAAAAGAGCGCAGCTTTGCTACAAGAAAGCCTAAATGAGTACATGGTAAGAAGAGTCATGCATCTCAACAGAGAAGAAGATAACAGCAAAGGTGAGCCAAAGATTTCAGCGGCCATCGGTGGATGGGTTTAATCCTCTGTATAGTTCAAAGCTCTCGCGTTGGTTGCCAGATGCCCTTGAGTGTGTCATGTTGATGTCAAGTAATGATGCTGGGGGTCATTCCAACAAGATGTGATGGTTTCTGTTATTGCCTGTCTGCCTTTCGCCAAAAAAAGAGCCTTGCATGGCAGCGAGAAGGGCTGTTGCATATACACCCCAAGGTGGCAATGTGGGGACTGTCTGTGAGAGACAGTCACTTGAGCACTTGTTGTGTCGTTTTTCGCACGAGGTGACCTGAGCGTAAATGCACAAGGTCATCCATCCTCGGTCATATTGATGAGCAGCGTGTCGGTGTAGCTGCGAGGTGCGTGTGTTTGCACTGTTGTCTGTAATTGAGTCGCCACGGATGTGTGTCCTCCGTTGTGGTCGGAGGGGAGAATTAGAGAGCAGACGGTGTGTAATGACACGAACCCCTCCATCAGGATAAGTAATGATGGAGTAAATAGCTTGTGATGCCTCTACCAGAGACATGCATTGTATTTTTTAACTCCTAATCTTTGAACTGAGGTCGAGGTCACTGACTAACACCTGATGCTGAAGGAGATTTGCCTCTGACTGTCTGTCGACATGACGCAGCTTGTGTCTTATTATACATTGTTAAATAAACACCAATAGGACTTGACTTGTGTCCACCACACCCACATGGAGTATGTTCAGCATCATTTTATGGACAGTGTGTCTATGGCATGCATAACCTGCAGACTTGTATCACCAATTTATTGCATGCAATATTCAAAAACACTCCAACTGCACATGCAAATGTAAAATAAGTGAGGTATCAGCAGTGCGATTCAGATCAGACGCCTATTGTCTTTAGTTAAAATTTTGAGAACGCTATACCCCAAAGTAAGTGTTTCTCTATAAACTCACATCCGAGCAGCATGCTGATAATGATTTAATATTGCTGGCAAGGGAATACAGTATTTTGTTTTTTTTTATGCGCAGCTGTCAAGCTTTATGGCCGGCTAATATCTTTGTTTTTACCAGCTGTAAAGCATGCTGTTCAGTGAGGAGTTCCCTGTGTGGTGAGTGGCGCCCTGCTCAGTGGCACTCTGCATCGTCCCTCATCCAAAATCAAAATGTCTTACGACCTCATTGCCAGATATGGGTTCACCAGGGACAAAAGATGAGTCACCATCTGCAACTAGAAGTGATTTCATGATTACATGACAGGTGCATATGTTTGTGAGTGTGTGTGTGTGTGTGTGTGTGTGTGTCAGACAGAGAGAGAAAGAGAGAGAGAGAGTCTGAAAGTGGGAGGGAATGTGTGAGAGAGAGGTGTGCAAGTCAAAAAGCATTGGTGAAAAGGTGAAAAACATAACAGCAGCCACACTGAAGCACTCAGTTTTTTTATTTTAAAAAATACTGGTGTAAAAGTTTTCTGTAAATGCAGTTGAAGCAACTTTTTGATAATGAAAAAATAATAATAAACACCAGTGATAACAGTGCTGCCACTACAGATAATAATAACAACGAATATAGTGGTAGATTGATGGAATACTTGATTAATCACAACGGGAAATTGCAGCATTACAGCAGCCAGTAGTAATAATGATAATAGAAATTCCAGGAAACATCTCCTCATTTAGTTGATTTCCCCAGCGGGTAAAAAAGTAGAGCAAAATATCTCAATGAAATATACAGTAAATAATTAAAGTGTGTGATATTAAAAAGTATGAAGTGCTGATGTTAATATTTTTTAGGTTTACAAATGCTCACATCACCATACTCTGGTAAACATTCACTTCAAATTACATTTATTTCATGAAGTAAATATCTTCCATAAAACTGATGTGATGATGAAACAGAAACAGTAACACTGCAGTAATACAATAATAATGAAAAACTTTGTGCCAAAAGAAGCAAGCTGACTGGTTTTTTTTTATCCGTCTTTACAGTAAATCTGTTACTCTGACAAACAGCTGTTAACAGTGAAACTTATTGTGTGTGACATTTTAAAGATGCCTGAAGTTCTTTAATGTTTAAGGCTATAGCCTGTTTTACCGCTTAAACCCTCAACTGGAGCAGATGGTGTTTTATGGTTACAGGCTGTCTGCTGTGTCAAACTGAATCAGATCAATAGCTCAGATTCATTATCAGAAAATGTATATGCTCAGCCCCAAGCGTTAATTGTCACGTTGCATTAAATTAGGGTAGTCTACACCAGTGGTTCCTAAACTTTCTCCTTAAGGGTCCCCTTCTCTGTCATTGAGTGAACTGATGACTGCTGAGTAAACTGACAACTGCTGACTAAGTGACATATTTTATGCATATTTCATATTATGTTCAATGCATAACAATATCGCCACAGAATAACTAATAATCTGTAAAAAAATAACCCAAATAGTAAATGCAAAAACTGCAGGAAGTTTCTGTGAAAAATTCAGATTCATTTTGAGCAGATATTTTTTCCTGTGAATATTGCATTAATGAGTTTCCAGTGAGATATTTTTATGGCCTTTTTTATATTATTCTTTGCAATTTGTTTTTTTTTTCCCATCATATACACCTCATAAACTATTTTTTTGTGTTTTAGTCTCTCAGATGCTCAGCCATTGTTCTGTCAGCTCTGTGGTTGGTTCAACTGCATACTTTTGTAATGCAAGACAAGGCTGGTTAGCAGGAGGTGAAGGTTTGGGGTGACCTCTAGCTCACCTGGTAGAGTGCGCGCTCCAAATGGCTCGGGCCTCTGCAGCAGCCCGAATTCAAGTCCAACCTGTGGCCCTTTGCTGTGTGTCATTCTCCCTTCTCTCTCCCAGCTTTCCTGTCTACCTCAACCTGTCCTATCAATAAAAGGAAAAGATGCCTCCCCCCAAAATAACCTAAAAAAAGGTGAAAGCTTTGTAAATATAGCTTGTGTTCAGGCCTTCACCACGCCCTTATTCTGTGAGATGTTTTCAAGTTAACCCTTGAGGAAATTGGTTCTTTCTTTCTTTCAAAAATATGGGAAAAAGGCAATGTGCAATGAAAGAAGAAATTACCTAAAACTTAAAAGAAAATAATAAAAAGTCCAAGAAAATTACCTGAAAACTTGTAAAAACAAATAAAATATAAAGTTAGAAAAAAGTAATATATAATAATAGCACCACAGGTAGGAGGAAAAGTAGGTATTTTAGATTTTCGTGTGAGCTATCCCTTTAAAATCTGCATACTTCGTTGCAGAGAACTCAATTGGATATCTTTAAAAGTCAATAAAAACTGAGTCTCCTTCTGAATTAATGTAAATGAACACAGAATTATACAAGTACACTGTTCTTAACATGGCTCGAAAGGTGCACGTTAGTTAAACTGGAGATTGTACATTTGATGCAGGTGTGAATGTGAGTAAATGGTTGCCTGTCTACAAGTGTTAACTCTGCGATAGACTGACAGCCTGTTCAGATTTCATCCTGTTTCTTGCCCAATGTGAGCTGTGAGAGGCTCTAACCCCCGCCGCTGCCCTGCACAAATAAACAGGTTAGAAGGTGGAGGGATATCTGTGGAGTTTTACCGTTTTAGTCAGTAGTAGCTCAGTTTTCCTGTATGTGTGGCTCGGATATGGGTTCTCGCCTTGACGTCATCAGGATATAATTTCTGGTTGCTGCCACATAATGACTCATAAAAAGACAGTGAATCTAAACGTTGGCAGCTCTTCATGCTGCAATTATTTATTCTAGTGAGCTGAGCCTCATTTGTGTTGATGTCAGTGAATGGGTTTAAATTTGATGCCACAATGTAAGGTCCATGTTTTTCTGAATAGCTCATTGATCAGGCTGTCCAAATCTGTTGAGTAAGAGTAGACTACATAACCTGCTCTCTACAGGATGTTATTGTGTATTTCTTTAGAGGAGTACAGTGAATTGTATCTGATAAAACGTGTGGTGAATAAGAGGAAAGGCTGCATTGTGGAGCATAAGCAGAGATACTCTCTAAAGTGGTGCAGGTGTAAATGTCAGGTGTCAAGTAGGCCTCAATGCAAGGTGCAGCAGAGAATCATTATTAGTCCGACACGTGAACAGTTGGAGATAATTGCTTAATATTAGTAGTATTCAGATTCAGTGGGAAATGTTTAATTATGTTATGGTTCATAACTAATGGGCTGGAATCTTATTAGTGGTTTGAGACAAGCTGCAAGAAAGAGAAGCGAGAGACAGAGCAGTAATTAATAAAATCTGAGACAAAGGTAGTTGTATTCCCTGTTTAACTCTGAGACACAGTGTTGGGAAGCAAGCCACTTAGATTTAGAGACTCAAGGGACGAGACGCTAAGGCCATGAAAGGGGAATTATTGCTCTGTTCTACTTAGCTGCACACATATTTACAACCAAAGAGGAATATGATAGACGTTCACATCATAATGATAGCTGAAGAGAAAAGTCAGACTGGAGGGAGGGCCAAAAGAAGATGCAATGTGTCGCAGAGAGGGAGACGGGTTTGTGCGTGTTGAGCAGGCTGAATGAATTTCAGTTTCAGTTAAATGTCAAAATGATTTCCCTCGTGGTGTACAATTTGAAATCAAAGAATCAACAAAAACATTTTTTTTCCTCTGATGAAGACGTCATGTTGAGACACGTCAGCAGATTTTGTCGGTTTGTTGAGTTGTAAATAAAATAACCAAAATGTGCTTTTGTATCACTATGGGAATGTCCTTTTTTCTAAAGCCACGGCTTTAACAGACAACTAGTCAGCTCTCCAAATTAAATGACAAAACACTTTGTTTGTCCTTGCACTCTACACCGAAACATACAGTTTCTCAGGGTTTTCCCCTGAACAGTTGATAGGCTCGGTGGCAAGTATCTTTTGATGGCGGCCCACTGCTGGCCAGCAACAGACTAATGGCAGCATCTGGGGCGCATACCATAATTTCTGTGATAACAGACTGACAGACAGAGGGCTCTAAACTAACTATCTTTGTTTTTACACGTTACTATCAGTTACAATCATTAAATTTTCCAATTAAACATATTTGTTTTGATGCAGCCAAGTTAAATGAAAAATGTTTTTCTATGTTAAAAAAGCAGAATTTGATCTCATAGATATTCATATAAAATATATTACAGATTTAGTGTGACGGCCAACTCATGAATAATTGAAATAGTGGGACAAAACATTTTCAGGATTTTATAGGGCCTGCTAAAAGTTAGAAATGACCCTGGCAGCTGGTTTGTCCACTCAGCACATTCTTATCCGAAGTCGTCACATACCACACCTTTGCAGTGGACTTTCGCGTCCAAATATTATGGTCAGGTATCCTTCTGCATCTGCTCTTTACATTCTGGGATGCCGCTACCGTGATGTCAACAAATGCACATGGTGGAATGACGCTGCACGTGGTTGTGTTGAGGCAGCAACAGCACAACACTGGGATGTCAACAAACGCACATGCTGGCATGGATGGTTAGATTTAGGCAACAAAGTCACAGATGCTTAGGTTTAGTGGAAGGAGGCACATGGGTAGGTATGGAAAAAAACATCACATTCGCATTAGAAGTGAACACCAGACTGCCAGATCAAAGTCCGGGTTTGTTCTTCTTGTCCACCTCTCCCTCCTTACTTTATGTTGTTACTGGCAGCATTTCAACCTGATGCCACACTGCCTCATTTTATGAGCGCGGGACAGTCTCAGCCCGGCTGCGCTCTGAAGTGACACTGCCCATGCGCGTTTAGGGTGGACACGGCATGTGCCGTCTGGCTGTCCGCCAGTGTATAATAACACCTGACACCGCCCAGCGGCGTTTCAAGCGCACGCAAAAGGTTCCTTTTGGCATCCTGCTCTTACATCAAAAGCACTGACAAAGCTGTGCTATTTTATGAGTTAAGAATAAGTACAGTAGCCTGGTAGCTCAGTGAATAGAGCGGCGCCCCATGTACAGAGGCTGTGTCCTTGCCGCAGTGGCCGCCAGTTTGGATCTGGCCTCGGCCCTTTGCTGCATGCCCCCCCTTTCCCCATTTCACGCCACACTGTCCTGTCAATTAAAGGCAATAAAAGCCATAAAAATAAAGAAGAAGTACAGGCTGACTCTGGGGACCTATGGCATCACTGTTGGGTGTGGTTACAGGTGCAACAGAGCCGAGGTCCTCACCACACCCATTAGTGATCCTGCGTATGGTCTCAGGTGAAAAAGGCTTGAAACACTGAAGGGCAGCCACACTAAGCTTTTCAGTCTGGTGTTAAGTTACTCTTTATTTGTTAATATTGCATTTGTTCATACTGCATAATTCAGAAAAGGAGGTTGTGCATGCAAATAAAAGAAAGTCCAGATAAAAAGTTGTTTTAAACTGTCTATGAAAAAAAAGAAAAAGCAATTTACAAAAGTCTAAAAAAAGGGCTCAATTTTTTAGGCACTTTTGAGACATTCATGATGTTGTTTGCTGGTAACTGTCACATGGAGGGTCATTAATATTAGAGCACATTCAAATAATGTATTTGTATGACTCTGAATCCCATCATAAAACTGTGTTGGCACAGACAAACACATTGTAAGATTGTAAGAAGAGACTGTATATTTGTGTATTGTGTGTGTGAGTGGTGTGTGGTTACACATGCCTGTGCTCTTACATAACTCTGTTGCAGCAGCAAGTCCATGCGAAAGACAGCATCCTAATTGTTCTCTACGTTCGCCTGGCTTCTGTCTTTTCTCATGCTTGACCCTGTTCACCATCTCGTCTGGGTGTTACTGTGTGCCTCGCAATTATTGATAAGTAGTAACATGCAAGAAAAACAGACGGCCAGAGATGGCAGAGAAGAGACTTTGGAATCTAGATACATCAAGAAAGTAGCCAACCACTGTACTAACAGTGTGGGCTGAAAATGTTACTGGCAGATATAGGGGGCTGGTTGAGAAAGACAGAAATAGATAATTGGAGACAGAGGCAGAGAGAGAGAGAGAGAGAGAGAGAGAGAGAGAGAGAGAGAGAGAGGCTGTCTAGATTTTGAGAGAATATCTGTGTTATGCCTCCCAGTAGTGAGTACTTGTGAAGAGGAAGCAAAAGAGAGAAAGAGACATACACTATGCTTTTTAATCAGTGAACTCATGAAGCAACACTGGTCTCTAGACACTGACAGTGAAGAGCAGAAAGACACAGGATAGAAAAAGAAGAAGCTGGATCTGTCTTTTTCTTTTTTGATCCTGATTTATGTTTACAGGTTTGAAAAAAAAAGGTGCTCTCCAAGCTCTTCTGTTTGGTAAAATGCTGACAACAAAAACAATACATTTAACATCTTTAAAAAAAGATTTTATTCCACTAAATATAATCAGCGTGATGTCTTGATAAGACTTGTGAGGCGAGATAGATGGATGCCTCTGTGTACATTAACATATATGACAGATTTATTTGAGCATTGACTCAAGCGTGTGATGCAAACAGCAAGAAAGTGTTGAATCTTCACATCTTCACATGCACACACATTTCTGTCTGAAGACTGTTCTCACTCCTTTTCTCTGTAGTTCCCAGAGTGCATAGCATGTAATCACATGTATTTCTAGGTATTAATTTTCACCTGTCAGCCATTAGGTTGTGATGCATGTAGATCAGGATACTGCTTATTTGGGTGCCACTTTTGCAAAATGCCAGGAGACCGGGGGCCAGTCGCTGTAGCCCCATACATGTGTCTAGGATTTAGGATGTTTCTCGGATTTGAAGAGATTTCTAGGATTTTAGGATGTTTTTAGGACTTTAAGAAGCTTCTTGGATTTTTGGACATTTCTAGGATTTTAGAATGTTTCTAAGATTATTAGGACATTTCTAGGATTTTAAGAGATTTCTAGGATTTCTGAATGTTTCTAGGACATTTGTAGGATTTCAGGACATTTGTCTGATTTTAGGTCGTTTCTAGAATTTGGGGACATTAATGGCTTAGCTAGGACCTCTGTCAGATGGCGTGGGGCATCCTCCACTGGCACTTTTTGAATAAACAAGCTCTGTTTTGATGCTGTTTTATGCACTTTGGCACTTTATATATAGTAAAAGTACAATAACAATTCCCAATATGAATCACTTTATTTTTATTGTGAATGAGAAAATGGTTTGAGGGCCACCTGGCACCATAAGTCCAGTACCACTGAAAAAGACAATATTCCTACTAAGCTGTTTATATGTCTAATGAAAATGAATATTCCGCAAACAATCCCGTTTACATGCAACCATGCATACTCTGATTAACATGCCCCAGCATGTCACTTATCACATCAAAATATGGAGAACAGCCAGAGCTGCTTGTCATTTTGCTTCTTTGCATCAAAACAGGATTTTTTCACAGTTTCCCGCTGGTGGCGGACTCATTGGACTCCCTCTTTCCTTCATTCACCTTCTTGAAAAGGTCGGTACGGCAATATTTGTGCATATCCAAAAATCTGTTGATCTGAGTCCTTCATAAAGTTTAAAGGCAGGTTTGTTTCTTCTTCCGACTAGATATGAGGGATTTTCTTTTGCATGCATCTCTACCCCACAGCTTTGCAAACTGTTTGCGAGTTAGTTTGTTTACAATGTTGTCCATGACAACGTATAGAGTGGACCGTAAACAGACGAGAGATCGAGTGTTGCAATCAGCAGCGAAAACCCCAGTTGAGACACATATTCCTTTGCTGTATACATGCCCATGCAATGCTCCAAAACCTGATTAATACCAGCATATCCCATGTTTTAATCATAAAATGCTAAATTCGTAAAACGACCTGATTCGGAATATCTAAACGGAATGTGCTGTTTTTATGACCGGCATCAAATTCAGAATATTATCACATTCAGAATAATAGAGGAATACTGGTGTGCATGTAACCGTAGTCTTTGTCTCCTGGGAAAACTCTCGTGCTTTTCTAGAAGCTTAATGAACAGTGAAGCTATTTAGATAAGGTCACGCTTCTCACAGGCCCTCTGGTTGGCCCTAACTGGAAACCCACTTCTGCCCAACAAACTCAAAGTGCTGATTATCTTTATTTTTGGTAGATACGTAGGAGAGGAGAGAAAGATATGTTTTGGGACTCCTGTCTCAATCCACAGTGGCCTTGTGTGACTCTGAGAGGCTCTCAGGATGAGTAAGGCGGAGGGCTATTTGTGGTCTCTATTCCTGCCTAGACTTGAGAGAAAGGAGCACTGTCGCATGAAGAGTAAGAGTGTAACTTGGCTGTCCCCAGTATTATTGAACAGGACACAAAAATTAATTGTTTAAGTGGAGGATTAATGGCTGTCTGTAATAACAGATAGAAGGATGGATGACAAAGAATAGGAAATAACCCAGATACAAGACGTGTGCACCCCACCCAGACTGAGAGAGGCGAACAGGATATTATAAGAACAGATAGCAGCAGTCTAGCCAGGAACAGATGGTGAGAAGGAGCTACACACCGACGGGATCTTCCTGCCAATACAGAGAATAGTGTCAGCTTTTACATGCGCAGATGCATACTAACAGTCTTGGACTTGTAAAAGTCTTGATGAGGTAGCGTCAGTGATCTCAAATAGCTATGTTGCTGTCACTGTCACTCCCCTTCATTTCCTCTCTCCTCTTTTGTTCAGTTTTCTTTTCTTTGCCGCTCTCTGTTACTGTACCAACGCTCGTCCTCTTCTACAACATCCACACTGCAGTTCTTTATTGTGTCACTTTGAAATTTTATGATAATACATTGCTGATGCCTGACTGATGCACTGCACTTTCGTTTGATCCAGTTTTGGATCCCTATTCCCGGCAAAAACATTTATGTCCGACTGGTAAATTATTCATTACAGGTAGTAGAGAGGCAATATAATTAAATAAGCTAATGCAAAGAAGCTCTCAGGGACTATTAAATGTAGCACGAATGTTTAGCTCGCAGTTAATTAGGTTTATACTTTGTCTGATGCACATCAGACATCCCAACCAAAGCGTCCCCCAGGGGGTAGAGCACGCACCGGCTTGTGTCTAGGTAGCATGCGGAGTCCTGAGAGTCGTGGAGGCCTGTCTTGTGGACTCTGTAGGCCTGGTTGAATTACTGAACAAAAATGACCACAAAGGGACTACAAAGTGACACAAGATGACTATGAAGACACAAAACAATCAAAAAATACACATACATATCTCAAAGAGAGAGCAAACAACCATAAAGAGTTGCAAAGTTACTACAAAGCAACAGAACACAACCAAAATGGCACAAATATACCTCAAAGAGACACAACATGACAGCAACAGATGCAAAGAAAAACAAAGAGACACAAAACGACTACAAAAATTCACAAATCTACTACTACAACTAGGTCACAAATATACCTTGAGTTTCAAATGACCCTCCAAGACACACAAAATGACTATAAAGAAATAAAACAACCAAAAAAAAGACACAAATATACCTTAAAAAACACCAAATGACCACAAAGTGATGAAAAGGAACTAAACAAAACTACCAAGAAATACACAAATACATCTCAAAGGGGCACAGAATGATTTCAAAGAGATGAAAAGGAACAACAAGGACTCACAAATATACTTTGAAGAGACAACAAACGACCACAAAGGGATGCAATAATACTACAGAGACACAAAAAGACCAAAAAGTGGCAAAATTATACCTTAAAGAGACAGAAAACAAAGAGACATGTTAAAAGATGCATTAAAACTACAAAGAGATTCAAAAACTCCACTAAGTCTGTGTGTCTTGTACCTGAGGTGGTGGGGCCTTTTAGGAGTATCTGAGCCCAGGACCCCATTGTTTTATATCCGCCCCTGCCTGTATGGAGAGCTGGTGCATATTAGAACTGCTGGGTTCACCTTAATTGACACAAACTTACCATATTTCTTGCTTTGGCACAAATTCTCATGTCGCTTTTTTTGCAAACTTTCGCTCATGCCCTGAATAGGCAGTCGGTATTCACTTTTAAAAAGATGTACAATACATGATTGACAAGTATTCTCCTCGACTAAAACATCTGCGTTAACCTCTTGTGCACCAGACTGGATAAATGTAGCGCTCTCTGGGCTGTCAGAGGTCTGTGGTTCCTCAGGGCAGCTGTCCTGGGAACGATGTCTTACATTATTCATCAAAATCAGTTTCTGTTAAATCCGAGGTAAGATACAGCTCATGCAGTTGCAGAAACCTGCATGATTAGCTGCAGTATGAGGTTACTGAGAGTCAGGCCAAGTCACGTCGTAATCACTCCCTGTAATTTACTGTTTGATCTGGCCTCCAGCTACAAGGGTCAATGACATCCCAGTCGATGGTTTTTCAGACTAATATAGAAAATATACAGCGTATTTGTGAGAATCCCGGCTTCAACTCTCTGTTTATATTAGTTTATATTAGCAATCTTTTGCTTATTTTCTTGATTAACAGACTTATTTTTTAGTTTATAAAAGGTCAGAAAAAGTGTCAAAAGCCCTCCACCAGTTCTCAGAGTCCAGTCTTTGAATGAGTTTTGTTCGAACAACAGTATAAAAAAAGCAAAACAAAACTCATATATTCAGTCTACAGTAATATAACAATCATAGAAAAGCAGCAAATTCAAATTTCACAAGTTGGAGATTTTGGAATCAGAGCATATTTGATATTTTTAGACATGTTAGCAGCATTGCTCCAGGGATGGTAATATGTATCTATTGGCAGTAACGCCAGATTGGGCTACTTTTTATTAAATTGGGCGGGTTGTGATAATTTTGCCTACTTCTTCTGCCATTTGGGTGGTTTCCACCAGCGAACAGTTAGGCTATATTCCAATAAACCTGCCCCTCTGTTCATTTTAGAAACAATGGCATAGGTTTTGTTTAGACACTGGGGGTTGACATATGAAACAGGAGGTTTGGGGGTCCTCTGCAAGAACATTTTGAGCATCAGTCACATCATTTTTTGCATTCCGGCAAATCTGTATGCACCTTTTCTGCATCGTGTTATGGTATAAACTGTCACGGTCTTGGAGAGCAGGTAGCAGGCTTGGACCCAAATGCAGACAACAAAAGAGGCAGCTGGAGGAATTCAAAGATTCATCTCAAAAAGCTCACAGTCCCACAATCAGGAAGGTGAAAGCAGGCATGCACAGGAGAGCAGGCAACAGAAGTCCAACCAAAAATGAACTGACAAAGAACAAAGGAACTGGGCAGGTATAAGTAGAGACACACTGATTGGGGAAGTGAGAACAGGTTGGAGGACCAGTGAGGGACAGATGAAAGTAGTCAGGGTGAGGGAGACAATCAGACCTAGTGGGAGAAGACAAGCGCAGGAAGTGAAGTGATCTAAAATGAGAGGAGATGTGAGTGGTGCCTTTTGGTGTTGCGCACTTATGCTATAAGCCCTGACAGAGTGGCGCTATTCTACGAGTTCTGAATGAGTACGGGCCGGCATATAAAAACACTACTAAATGCTCTGTCCGGACACATTACAAACTGAAGCCACCCAGCAGCATATCATGCTGCCGCAAAAGGACTCTATTGGTGTCGGTACCTTATGGCGAAATCACTGACAAAGCGGTGGTATTTGACGACTTTGTAATGAGAACTTGCTAATTATGCCTCGGTTCAGCCTCACAGATGTGCTAACTGACTAGTTCTGCCACATTATAGAGAGTTAAATGGCAAATGATTTTTAAAATTGTTGCCAATTAAGTTTTGTTGATTGACTGTCTCTCCAGATGAGGCGGCTGAAGAATGCAAATGCCCCCTCCCCCTCTGTTTCAGACAGAGGCACAATGTCTGACCTGACAATCCGCACTGTAATGTCTGAGAATTTGAGCTGCTTCCCCCCGTCAACCTTCACCTGCCAGTTTCAGTCTGCTCTGAGGCCTGGCACATCCCCACTTTTGTCTCTTCCTCAACGATGGAAGCAGCGGTCTGCGTTGCTGGGTGAGGTGGCTCGCCTTGGACGGAGGCCCCCGAGGATGATGTCTGCTACAGCCTTCGGCACCTGGTCACCGTGCGGCCACTGTGTCCATTCTCAGGGCCGCTGAGCAGCTGCAGCTGAAGATTTGCGGCAGCGTTCTTCTCCTGAGGCTCAGAGGGTATGGAGGTGACTCAGCCTTGCTCCTGAAGAACAGACCGGACAGGCTGTTGCAGAGGCAGTGAATTAATTTAAGAAAACTCTTAGCAGGTTGCAATTAAATGTACTTCTCTCACTGAATTCCCATCTGTCTCTCCAGCTTTTTTTTTTTGTAGATTTCCTTCTTGATTGTGCAGCACATTACTCTTTCCCTTTGATATGTTTTGTACAGTTATTTGTACAGTACTCATGTATTCCCTGAGTAGCTATTGACTACAAATATGTATTCTCTCCTCCCTTCACTCATCAGTAGTCTGCTCAGTCTTGGTGCACAGCTCTTATTATCTGTTGTTTGTATGGCCGGCACTGTGAGATACTGTTATGTATCTTACAGTGGATTCAGTGGGTTTATGTTGAGGATCCACAGAAAAGACAGAAAGGTTATTTAGAAAGTATAAATGCACATATAGAATAAAAAGTGCCTTTAAAAGCCTGGAATGACCTGCACAACCTTTTGATACAAGCCACCCATATTTTCCATTAAAACTAAACGCCCACCACCTGTTCACTGATGAATGTAATTGCCATATTCTTGTTATCAGCTATCTATACTGTCCCCTCCACAGGGGAATGAGGTGAAGAAATATGAGCGTGTTTGTTTACAGGTTAGCCAAATCGGGGGTCCCAACCCGTTTGTAAATGAGGGTGTTTGCTCATGCATATGTGCGTGTGACTGCGTTTGCAATGATGTGTGAAAATGTCCACATCAATTTTTGCATTAGTGTCAAGCTGATGTTCTCCTGCTCCGGCGTCACTTCTGCTCCTTTCTCCTTCAATTCCCTTCCCTCTGCTTTTAATGGATTGTTTTTTTTATTTTGCCTGTATGTCTAAAACCATCATACGTTCAAAACTGCTTAAATTATAGTGATGGAAAGTGGCCAAGAATGGAGAGGGGAAGGAACAGGAGGAGGATGCAACGCAATGATGGCACTTCCATTGAGGATTTGGAAGAGAGAAGCAGAGATGATTTGCAGAGGGGAAAAAAACACAGATTCAAGGAAGAGAAGAGTCAATATTTCCGCATTTATCTCAAGTATGAGAAACAGAAAATAAGCCCAAGGCTGGGCCAGCTGAGGCCCTAAATATGCAATAGTTCTACCTTTATGCACTACTAAGCCCAGACATTTTCACCCGTCTCAGACAGACACAGTAAGACGGGATAAAACAGCGTCAGAGATTCCTCTGAATCAACATGTTATCAACATGTGTTTGTGACCATTCTCCTGATAAGATTTTAACAAGAGTCTGACACAGTGGTTGGCTTCAGCATGAAAGAGGGATTACTATAGGAGCTGTAGGATTACTATAGCAATAGCCTACTTTATGGCAAGGTTCAGTATATTTGAAATAATACACTACGATGTATCCTTCCTGGCGTCTGTCTCGAAGGTACCATTTTTTATGTCCAGCTTGTCAGTTCATTTCACAATCAGGAAAATCAGAGTATTTGTATTTTAATATGTGCAGCAAATTTCATGATAATCCTTCCAATAGTTGTTAAGACCAACCCAGTCTCACTCTCACCTTGTCAAATACTAACACATTCTCATCCCAACTTGTCACATGGTGCCGCTTTGTCATCCACGTCTACTTATGACTTATTAGGTATTCTTCTCCATCAGCTGTTTATGCTCCAGGATGGCGCTACTGTGATATTAACAAATGCACATTGTGGGATGATGCAGCACATGGTTATGTTTAGATGACATGAGCACATGGCAACCAATGTGGACTGTCAACAAATGTACGTGCTGGCACGGATAGTTAGGATTACACATAAGAGGCAAATGGTAAAGTGTTGGGAAAAAAACATCACATTCATATCGTATGATAGTGGTTTGTAGAACCGATTTATCTCCCCTCCTGCCCACCCCAAAAGGTGCACTCATGCTCCTTATGTGTCGCTGTTGCTGGCAGCATTTCAATACTGTCCTTTCGCATTTCATGTGCGACCAGTTCTGTCCGATCTTAAGTGACATCTCCCAAATGCTTGTCATGTGGATATGCAAGATTCATTTTGGTGCATGCACTTACGCCAAATGCACTGGCAAAGTGAAGGTATTTGGTGAGTCTGGAATGAGAATGGACTGCAAATACTGATGCTTGATCGTTGGGCCTCATGCACCAAGGTGTCCTTCAAAGGCAGCATGAGATGCACCAGGCAGCATCATTTTTTTGATGCTTCGAGCAACTGCCGTTGTATAAAACGTGACATACGTGACATATGTCATGTGACATTACATTACGTTGGTAACAAACATACTTATTTTAAGCCAAACTATAATGTTTTTTTTTTGTCTAGGGCTGTCAGTGTTAAAATGTTAATCGTGTTGTGATCAAGGTTCATACATAATGCGTTGGGGTTTTTTAAGTGCCACCCGCATTCCTGTCTATAAGAGGATGTACCAGGCTGAGTATTAAAGCTACAATAAACAGTATCAAGTCAAACTAGGAGACCCCAGGAGTCAGGTGGTACCAACTAGCATGCCATGCTAGCTTCTCAGAAAGGGGGCTGAGACTGTGTGCTTTTAAAAAGCAGAAACGGTACATTTTTTTTGAAAACCGAAGTTTAGTTTGAACAGACAAAATGCATGAAATGACCCCGAATTGACACGCCATCCCTGAGCGTTCAAAACTGATGCAGGAGGGGTACTAAGAGTGTCATAGTTTTACATGTAGGGCCACTAACCAAGTGTCAGTATTTGATGAGTGAGTATGTTTTGATGAGACATTTCACTCAAAACCACAAAAGTCAATGTATAGTGGAAGGAGAGAGAGAAAGTCAGTCAGGCTATACGGAAATTTTGAGACTCAGCAAAGTCATTAGGATTCATCATCTGGAGATCATGAATGTCTTCACAACATTTCAAGGCAATCCATCCAATTCTTGCTGAAATATTTCAGTCAGGACCAAAGTGGTGGACCGACTGCCAAGCCGCGAGCGTGCCTAAAAAATGTACGAGAGAATTATTGGAAAAGAAAGGAGAGGAAGGCAGAGAGGGTGTGATTTATTGAGAGGTACAGTGAGCAGGACATAAAACAAGAGTTTTGGGGGCTGGTTGGTGGGTTTTCTGGTTGTTTACTTGGTTGGATTGATTGGTTGCTGGAGGTTACAGGAGAGAGAACCAGACAGCTGGGTACAAGCCCAGTCAGTGTTTATTTATAAATAAATGCTCTGAATAATTTAGAGGAAGCATCAAGAGACCACGTGGGATATTCCCAAGTTGGATAAGAAGAGGATACAAAACCAAATCCTGAATTTTTCAGGGTACTCTCAGGTTTTTCATGTTCTCAAAAAAAGGCACACCTGAGGAAGAGAAGCTTGGATCTTAGTGGAAAAATGCTCAGTCGATTTCCAGACAGATAGTAGATAGATATTATGAAGATTAACTCAGATAACATCATCAGACTACTGTCTGCCCCCTATTTCCTTAAAACTGTGCCAGCAAAAAAAAAAAAATCCATCATGCTGTAATCTCTCTATTCATCAATTTTCCCCCCCTTTCTCTCTATCTCTTTGTGTCTTTCTATTCTACATATGCCACAGTATTTGCAGTGTCTGCTCCTTATGATGTTGTCCTAGATTGCTGTGGCACTAAGGCCCCCGAATCATAAAACAATGGCGTGCTGCATGGATCACAGGAGCACACAAATCAGACACATAAAGGCAGAGATAAATAACAAAAAAAATAGCAAAAAAAGAGGAGTGCAGAAAGAGTGTGCAACTGTGTGTGAGCGTGTGCATGATGAATAATGTGTTAGAAAGGTAGATGAGGGGTTATGGAGACGCTATAGACAGTGAACTGAGAGATAGACAAAAAGAGGAAAAATGAACTCCCTTTCCTGTAGTTGCACTGCATTTCATCCACAGCTGACAGATACAGTACGAATACAGAATACAGTGTGCGGCTCTTTAGCAGGGGTACATAGATGTGACTAGCACCACCTTAAATATGTAAATACAAGTGGATTTAAAACAAAAAGCAGAAGAACAGCATCTTCTATGTAGATTCAAGTTCTGATGATGACTCTCACTGGCTTCAGTTACCAGTCATTCATTTTCTTCAAAGCCGCAAAAGAAGTTACAACTTGTTACATCATCTATCCAGATTCGGTTGATAAAAGCTTTGATCACTTGTGTTTAATGTTCACGTTCATTTATCATATAGATGGTTTTAATACTCACAGACACTGACGTTGCGTGAGTTGGCTCACAGCACAGTGTACATGAGTTAACAGGGAGAAAAGTAAAACGTTTCATCTGCTCTCTCTGCTGTGGATAAAACTGTTATGAAACTACACTGTAACAATATCCATAAGACTTGATGGACAACACTTAGTGGACAAAGAAACAAAGAGAGAATAAAAAGTATCAAAAGTATTCATGCGTTATCTTTTTGACACTCTGGCAAAAGGAGCTAGCTTTATTTGACTTTTGTTAAGGTTATGTTAACTTGTTGTAATGAAGCTGAACATGTGGACAGATGTGGAAAACAAGCGTGGTGGTGCATTCAAACAGTGATGAGAAGCTGTGATGGCCAAAATGCAACTGTTTCCCAGAAAATGCTACAAAATCAACATTATTCTTTTCATAATGTTTGTTAATTGTTTGCTTTCAGGTTTGATTAATTGATTTCATATTTTGTCAAACAAAATATTAAAAAAATTTTGTCTGCAACATAAAATACGTCCGCTTAAACCCGATTTTTGAACTTTCAAGGTGGCTAAATGGGACTACGGTGTTTGTCAAGGACGTTAGTAGTCATCACAGCGAACACAGAAACTCATTAAATCCACTTGTCTGCCTTTATAGCTTCAAAGGGTCGCACTTAAACTTGTAGATTTATCTGTTTCTAATATATTTCAATCATGTTTTAACATGTTTTTACAGTGTTTGTCGTTTAAGTCGTGCAACTGCGATATTGTTTGTGTATAGCCTAACGATAGCTTTTTGCTTCTGGCGATTCCATTTAAATGCTTCAAAACTCACAAAAGTCTGTGAAGATTATCGTGCTGAACAAAACATGGAAATCTCATAAACTTGTGTTCGTGACAGAGCTTATTTTTGGCGACAATCCCAGCCAACAGCTACTTCCGTTACAGAGGAGTTGGCAACACTGGTTTCTACCAGCTGTCTGTCATTTCCACTCGACAACAATGGGCTACCGTGCTGTCCTTCTGCAACTGAGATTGCTACACAAATTATGAAGAAAAATCTTGCAACTCTCTCTTTCTCGTTTTTGAACAGGGGAAAGATACAGTACACTCCTGATTTTCTGCAATCATCAATATGTTGATGAGTGGTGTATCTTCCTTTGATAAAACCAAACTAAATTAACAGAGACACCAACATGTAGACAGTATTCAAAAACAATAAATCATTTAGCCATGTATTGACTGTCCGATACAGGGCCTTATCTAATAACGTGACATTGTGCTGTGGCCAAAGTTTAGCCAGGCTGAGCTAGCTAACGGTAAATATCTACTACTTCTAAAAAGATGATTTAAGATTTCTTACTTCTTACAGCTCCTAAACAGAAGCTAACACAATCTGCGAATATTTTAAATAATTCTGATTCAATTCGACCTCCATGTAAAGTGAATAAACATGATATTTTCACAACACTCATCTGCCTTAATGACAGTTTACACATTTTTACTCCCTCTGATGTATTAAATCTGAGTGAAACACAATGCAGAATTTTACGGTAGACGTATGTGATGTCAGTATTGTAACGTAGTTACATAAATAACTTTAGATATTCATTTTGTATTAGAAGCACAGTAAATTGTTAGCATAATAACGTTAGCCTACATGCTCAGTCTAGATGACTAAATTCATAATTTAGAAGGTCTGTTGCTGAGTTTATTTTATAATGGGAAGTTTTGTAATGTAGCAGAGAATGTAGTCAGACAGGGGGAGAACAAGATGTACAAGATTTTATTTACTTATTTATTTTAAATGTAAAGCTTCCAGGGACAGAGAGGAATATCACATGCTAACATTTAGTGCCAGATCTGTAATTCTGGGAGTCCTTCTTCGAAACTTGAAAAATAGTATTATTTCTTTTGTTATTTAAAGCAAATGTTTTAAAGAAAATGTAGTATGTGCATTAGAGCATAATAATAATATAGTAGTAATGGCAGTTATATACTGTAGTCTGTGGTAGTAACCTGTTCCTCTCTGTAGGTAAAGTGTACTGTTGGTTACTGTTCAGGGTGCTTGTTCAACACTGTTGTTGCAGCTAAACATTTAGCCTGGCCTGGTGTAAGCATCATTACAGACATGGACAGATCAGCAGGTAACAGAACACTTCAAGGACATTTTAGAACATAAAAAATTAACGTTAGTTAAATTTCTGTAAAAAGCAAAGCTTCATTTGCAGAATTCAAGGCAAATTACTTGATCAAAAAATTGCTGTTGGTGGTTAGCCACCCAAATTAGCATTCATAGAAAGTCAATGCGATGAACTAACTACTGTAATTTCCGCTATTCCACCACAAGTTGCACCCATAACCATTTCTTCATGAGTGCCGTCCACAGACATCAATGCATGCAGAGATTATTCACAGTGCATTAGAGCAAAAATGCTTGTTTTTTACTGGTAAATACATCTTTAAAGTTTAATTAAGTGACCTTATTATTAAGTGTTAGCTGGTTTAACTACATAGTGGCTCGGTGGTTATATAGTTTATCTGTCAATGTAGTAGTTGGTAGCTTAGCTAACAGCATTTTTAAAATCAGCTGCACACAGAGATACCAATATCTACATAAAACTTAATAAACTATTGATCAAATGAAAGATTTGCAAGTTCACATTCTCATTTTACGACTACAGTTGTAGGCCATTATTTATATATCCTTTCCTCAAATCTTTCACAAGCCTGCTGCCCACCCCACTGTCTCTTCTCTTTACTTACTTTCCTCTCCCAGCTCTTTGGTGAGTCACCTTTCATGTCTGAGTAATTATATGCACACATGCATAACAATACAGACATAAACAAATTCATAGATGATTTTTCATAGTGATAAAAATGTATTAATTTTGTTAATAAAAGTTGCATAAATTTAATGGAGAAACTAACATCAAAAGTTTCAATAGGTGTATAAAGATGTCTGAACGGCTGATATCGCCATCACAACTCACACCAGAAACAAGTTAGACGGATAAATATCATCACAGGTAAAGGGAAAAATATGTATTTTTGGTTTGGGGGGAATTTTCCCTTTAAAGAGGGTTTTGCTTGAGGTTATTAGCAACATATGCAATTAATATGAACAATATTTCCCTAATTCATCAAGACTGATTATTTCTAGTAGCAGTGACCATCACATACAATTTTAATTTCCCTTATGATATGAACATGAATCTACTGAGAATAAAGTTACTGGAATATTTCTAGGCTTTCGTGTAGTTTGAGTCTACCAAATGTAATATATAAAGGTAAATATCATGAATATGAATTCATTTTAGTGACTTTAATATAATAAATATACTATGTACTGTAGAGAAACAGAAGAATATATGGATAAAATACATCTGAGTTCAGATAAAATTATTATTTTTCATTGTTTTTTATTATACTGTATGTGTATGTTATTCACACGAGTACAATTATTTTTGTTTATTATTGTTTTTATTTTTGACAGTATTTTTAGAGAGATTTTTATTGCAAATTATTGTTATTGCTTAATTAATATCCAGCCCAAGCTCTCTATGAAGACAAGGAAAAACACCCCAAAAGGGAAGAAACCTTGGGAGAGGCAATTCATAGAGAGATCTTGACTCCACAGACGGCTGGGAGAGCAATAACTCTGCATTCACACAATGAGTGACACAGCAACAGCGTGACCAACTGCATTTTCGGCGAGTTTGCGGGCATCCATCCATCCATCCATCCATCCACTCATCCACTTCGTCAGCTTATCCGAGGCCGGGATGCGGGGGCAACAGGCTAAGCAGACACCACAAGCAACACCTCCAGCGAAAGGCACCCAGGAGGCATCCTGATCCGATGCCCGAACCAACTCAACTGGTTCTTTCGATGCGAAAGAACAGCGGCCCAACTCTGAGCTCCACCCGGATGTCCCAGCTCCTCAACCTATCTCTAAGGCTGAGCCCAGCCACCCTCCCGAGGAAGCTCATCTCGGCCGCTTATATTCGCAATCTCATTCTTTCGGTCACTACCCAGAGCTCATAACCATAGGTGAGGATTGGAACTTAGATGGACTGGTAAATCAAGAACTTCACCTTCCAGTTCAGCTCCTTCCTCACCACAACAATCCGATGCAACTCCTGCATCACTGCGGATGCCGCACCAAAAAGTCTGTCCATCTCACGCTCCGTTCTACCCTCACTCGTGAACAAGACTGCAAGATACTTAAACTCCTTCGCTTGGGGCAGCCACTCACTCCCCATCCAGAGGAAACAGTCCACTGTTTTACAGCAGAGAACCATGGCGTCAGATTTGGAGGTGCTGACTCGCATCCTGACCGCTTTACACTGGGCTGCAAACCGCCCCAGTGCATGCTGGAGGACACAGTGTGATGGAGCCAACAGAACCACATCATCTGCAAAAAGCAGAGACGCAATTCTGATGTCCCCAAAACAAACTCCTTCCTCCCCTCTGGCTGCGCCTTGAGATCCTGTCCATGAAAATCACAAACAGGATCGGAGACAAGGGACAACCCCAGTGGAGGCCAACACCAACTGGGAACGTGTTTGACTTCACGCCGAGTATGCAGACACAGCTCTCACTTTGGTTAAACAGGGACCGAATGGCTTGCAGAAGAAACCCTGGCACCCCGTACTATCACAGTACCCCCCCAGAGGACTGCTCAAGGGACACGGTCATAGGCCTTCTCCAAGTCCACAAAGCACATGTAGATTGGATGAGAAAACTCCCACGACCCCTCCAGCAGCCTCGCTAGGGTGAAGAGCTGATCTACTGTTCCACGGCCCAGATGGAACCGGCATTGTTCCTCCCGACTCCGAGGTTCGACAATCAGACAGAGCCTCCTTTCCAGCACCCTGGAGTAAATTTTCCCTGGGAGGCTAAGTAGTGTGATACCCTAATAATTGGAGCAGTTAAATTAGTTGACACTTCACCACATCACTGGAGTGCTGAGGAAAGTCGAAGCCAGTTCAACTCTTTCAACGTCATGTGCATCATGCACATCACATATGTCACGCGCATCACATGCGTCACGCCCATCAGCAGCATCAAGTGTCAGCGTCAGTTTGACCCTCCATGTCACCAGTTTCCATTGAAAATGTATTGTAGCCTGTAGCTGTTTGACTTGTAGTGTGAATGCAGGATAACAAAAAGGACCAAGACTGTAAAATAAAGAGCGGGGTTGGTGGAATTGGGGGTTGGGGAGTAGTTTGGAGAATGGTGGTAATTCAATTCACTTGAATAACCGCTGGAATCTTTTCCGCAGAGAGAGTCTTTTAGGCTTGTTGTTGACCTCTTTTAAATGGTCCTCTAGGGCAGCAATCCTTTCTGTCATACCATCGCATCTCCTCTTCTGCAGAGTTTCCTCGATGTCGCTGAGGGACTGGAGGAGTTGGGTCCTCTCCTCCTGCCACTGATGCTGCTGACTCCTCAGGTCATTAAGTGTCTGTGTCACTCTAGCCATCAGTTGTTTATTCTCCTCTCTCTGCTGGGCCAGTTGAGTCTCAGCTTCTCTCTGGCTCACCTTTTGGTTATTTAGAGCCTCCTCCATCTTCTCCACCTCACGCAGAGTGTCAACTTCACTGACCTTCTTTAGTGAAATTTGGAGCTCAAGGTCACTGATCTTTTTTACCCTTCTCTGATTAGCCTCATTGTGGAGAGCCCTATTTGCTTTGATTGCTTCTTTCAGCTGCTCCACTTGAGCTCTCAAAGCTTCATTTTCCGTCTTGAGCTCTTTGGTCTCCATTCTTCTGCTCTCCCTCTGTTGAAGCTGGTGCTCAGAGATGCGAATCATGGTCTGCTTTGGAGTACTGCTAACTGTGAAGTATCAATAGATGTAGCAACCTCCTGTGGTATGTCCACTTTCTCTGCTATGTCCTTTTTGCCTAGTTTGTCTAACTTTTATCCACCACTGAGTCTCTGGGCGTCTTTTTGCTGGCTTTGGGAGTGTCTTTGCAATACTGACTGCTCTGGCCAAGTTTATGAACTGTTCGTCCTAAAGTTAGCTAATGTGTCTTTTGATGATGAAATAGAATGTGTCACTTGATGCAACAAAAGAAACGGAATAGAACGTTCATCTTTGTTCTTTTTCTATTGTGTTGCTAGGGCAACAGCTTTGATTTACTTCCTGTCACCTTTTAAGGAAACTTTTATTTCAACTGTGAAAAAATCCTTAAAAAAAACAAAACAAAAACAAAAACACACACATTACTAACTAATTTTAATGTGCAAGTTTGTTTACCTTGTTATTGTTCTTCAAAAAGATCATGGCCCTGTGCAGCAGCTGCATCTTAAGCCTCTGTTTGGTCCAAGATTACATCAGGATACACAAACAAACGGGGCAGGAAAGCAGATATATATATTTATGAGAAAAAAAAATTGGATATAAAGTCCGTTTTTTAAATGTATGATCTTCCATATTCATGAGTTACATTTTTAAGTAAGGAAGCACATTTATTAGTTAATGAATAATGGAGAGGTGGTGGGATCAGATAAGTTTATACTTCTATTTCTTTTTGAACATTGGATTTTACTGCTTCTTTTTTTTCTGTTTCTTTTTTATGCACAATACTTTTGTTGGCTTGTATATTTATGATCTTGGGGAAAAAACATGTTCGAAATAAAGATTTCAGTCAACCAATCCACAAATGCCGAATTAATTGATTTAAAATAGAAAGACCAAGGCTACCACATACAATTTATGCTTTTTCAGTATCACGGGAAGTTTAACTTTCATTATATATAAAGGCTCAAACATGTGCCTCACAACAAACAAGAAGATTTCAACAATGGTTTCCACCAGCTGTTTGTCAGTTCCACTCAACAACTATGGGTTACCATGCTGCCTATCTGAAACTGAGATTGCCACACAGTTTATGAAAAAAAATCTTGCAACTCTCTTTGCCATTTTTGAAGAGGAAAAAGATAAAGTCCACTACCAGTTTTCTTCAGTCATCAAGCTGTTGACAAGTGGTACATCTTCTTTTGACAAAAACCATCTTTGAATGTAATTAACACAGACACCATCATGTAGAGTGCATTCAAAAACAATTCATCATTATTCCATTATTAGGATGGCAGATAAATGTACATTTATGCACCTATGTGTCCAATGTCGGTGGCATAGTGTGTGTCCAAATGGAGCTAATCTTGTGCCTAAATCTGCACCAACACACCTGCAGCTCTAAAGAACACAGAAAATCATAGCTAATATCCAGCAGCTTCACATAATGGCAAGGTGCATTAGGTTACCATTGTTATGCCCCCTGGGTGTTGCAAAGTAGAGCTCAGTGTGAAAAGCTTGACTTCTCTTATGAATTAGATATGATATATTAGAAAGTGCATTAAATTTATCATGACAAGGGATTCCAGCTCGTTTCCAATATTAAAACGGTCTACCTTTAATAATGACTAATTACTAACTGGGGGGTTAAGGGCCTTGATTTTACAGAATCAAACCACTTTTCTGCCTTGTGCCCTCTCATTACCAAGCATTGTATTATAGAATTTTTCCATAAGGCATGGGATTATATAGCAACTTAACTTCTTAACATATAGTTTCCCTCTTTTATTCTCCTGCAAGTTACTTCAAGGTTGGAAAAAATCCCCTTCTTCCTAATGGTCTCATAGTATCAAAGTATTATCCGTCAGCTTGGTTTTCAAAGCTTTAGCGTGGGCAACATAACAAAAAAAGAGAGTATAACGCAGCAAATTAATTACCTAACATCAAAGAAAACAATTTGCAATGACTTACCTGCCTAACGAAGGAAACAGGACAGAATAAGGATTGTTTAAGTGTCAGCCCGCCCCTACTATTCCCCAACAAAGACCTGCCATCAGTGTGACACATCCAACATTTTATAATTACACTTCTGCAACAAATGAGGTCAGTGTCGCTGGGCTGGAAGATGACGAATGAGAGTCTTTCCCTAGCATCTACAGGTCTGTCTGGCTCTCTACAGTATGTGGCCTGATGTCCTCTGTGTAACCAATCACCGGCAGATATCTCCAGACAATGAACCAGTCACCCCCCCAGTCAGTCAGGCTGCTGTCTGCACACGTCTAATGCACAGTGGTAATGCTCATTTTATCCAGAATATTTTCAATATTTTTACTCTCTGCCATTATGAGTGTCTGGCTTCTGAGTGTAAAATGTATGCACCACTAAGTTTCAACAATTGATTGAAAATTGTAGTCTGCTATTGTGTAATGACGGAGGGAGTGATTTCAGATACCGCCACATACTCGGAGAGAGAAAACAGCCAATCTAAGACACAGACTTGTGACCAAAGCTTTTGGTAAATGTTGATTTTTAAGTGTCACTGTCTGTATCACAGCTCACAAACCAACACACACTATTCTTCGAAAGGTGCATGTTGAAGACAAATACTTTGCACATTTAAGTAGCACACAATAGTTTGTGTTTGGTACAGTTGCCGACATTAACTAGAATTTTAGGAGTAACTGGAGCTGAGCAATAATATTGCTCACTCTGCCTACTGATGATCTTTAAACAATGCGCAGGAAAGCACTTCATAGAGTGCTCCAGGGATGACATTTTTCTGTCGGCCCTGAATCCCTTGTCAAAAAGCCGACAGGATTTTTCCACTGGATTTTGGATTATTGCAGAAAATAAAATCTGTGGCAAACAGACATGTATTTTATGTCATAGAACAAAATGTGAAGGACTCTTAAGCTTCTCTTAACAACAGACTTTATTTCAGGCATAACCAAAAACCCATTAAAACAAACAAACAAAACATTGACTTAAAGACGAGGGAGTTGGGTTACTTCATTTCTAGCTTTTAGGACAGACTCTTTCAGCTCTCTTTAATACACTCTAGTGTTATGCAACATCACAGCAAGGTGTCACAATAAGCCAAACCTTAGGTCATCTACTCTATGTTCTGCAGCAGGCCTATTGATGATCCAGTCATCAAATTTAACAAAGTTAATTTACTCGAGTACTGTGCTAAAGTACAATTTTGAAGAACTTGTCCTTGTTGTATTTTCATTCTCTGATACACTATATTTCTACTCCACAACTTCATGGAAGCCAATATTGTATTTTTTATTTCAGTACATTTGTTTGAAGACATTAGTTACTTGTTACTTCGCAGATGCAGATTATTAACATAAAAAATAAATCAACTAATTAATTCTGATGTATTTTTTTTATAGATTAAGCTTCCCAGCAGTATAAAAAGTACTTCAAATGAGCTCCACCTTTACCAGCTGCAGCAATAAAGTAATGTGCACATAAATGCATAAATATTTATGATTAAATAATGTAATATACATCATTCTGAATTGGGCCATTCTACATAACAACTTCAACTATATTTTTATCTCCATAATAATTTACTTTTACTTAAAGGTGCTGTGTGTAACTCTGGAGAAAGATAGTGATTGATTAATGTGATTGTTGAGTCTCATTCCCAGATCGTCAAATACTGAACGCTTTGGGTTGATAGTTGGATTGAACTACCAATGCAAAGTGTCGGCATTTGATTGAAAGAATGGGTTACACACAGCACTTAAGGACTTTTACTTGTAACAGAGTCTTACACTTTGGAATTAATATTGTTACGTAAATAAAAGATCTGAGGAGCTCACTTCTTCTATAACTAGGGTGATCACTTTATCTTTATTAGTCTTTACAAGTTACTCTTGTCCATGCTACAGTCTACAGTCTCCCATCATGTATTGGGAAACAGTATTAAAACATCTCAGACAGACTGCCAGTGTAATTGCAGGGCTCAAACTAACATTCACACACACACAATCATGGCTATTGTAATTGTAATTTGTGTCATTTCCAATTCTCTAAGTGACATTTTGACAGATCAGCAGTCAGGACAAAGATAAGTGATAAAAACCAAATTGGTTACTTTAAAAAAGATAAAGTTGTGATAGTGCATGACTGAAATTTAACTTTCATTTGCTTCTGTTATGCTTCAGTAAAACCTAATATAATTGTGCCAAGTGTGGAGCCCCTTCATGTACAGATAAAAGATAATGGTGAGGCAACGTTTAGTAGCCGTCTAACTAAGAAACTGTTTTTTATGAAGACACAAGTGGATGAGATTTCCAAATTGAATAGAATCAGATGTTCCTGGTGGTTGGCAGATGGATAACTGACGTGTACATGCTGAAGTGGATGATGCATAACGTGGAGGATATAAGAGCACCCAGAGGAAACATGAGAGGAACATGAGAGCCAAAAGACCCTCATGCTTCAAGGTGACAGAAACTACTGAGTCACTGTTCAGCTCATAATACAGAATAATCACAAAAATGAACGGCGCTCACACTGCCATTGTTCCAATAAGAATATCTCATCAGCTGTATAACGTGTGCACGCTCTTACTGAGCAGCTCATTGAGCCCTATCACTGAAAAGGCTGGGATGAATGAGGTCTGTGTGTGTGTGTGTGTGCATGCAGTGTGGACCACGTTCATCACAGAAAATAATATTTATCAACAGGGCAGGAAGTTAATTATTCAAATGTAATTGCGGGCTAGAAAGATATCTGTTAATTCCACAGGAAAACCAGGAGCAGACATGTTACTGATGGTTGGTTGGACAAATTACAGGCTGTCGACCTGATTAATAAGGGTAACCACCCTGGTGACCGATTTCAGTGCAGTATTCAGTTAATTAGGTCCCTGTTAAAGCATCTGGAGTTGAAATGAATACGGCCTTCAGTGCCATTAGTTAAAAAAAATCACAGGTCTGAAAATATTTTGCACACACTTCTAAGATAAGATAATATAATTCTTTACTGATCCCCGGAGGCAAAATTCAAGTTTTGCAGCAGTACAGGGTAAAGGGTAAAGGTCAAATAGAATAACATATAAAAGATAAGAATAAAAAGATAAAGATTAATATCAATACACTGTACAAAAAATACAAATCGAATAAAAAGTAGAGCTACAAATAAAAAAAATAGAGATACAAAAATAAATATTAAAGTGCAAGAGTGTAAGAGTTCTGATCTCATATTTGAACCTTATTAGGAGACAGTCTATTTCTAGACTGATACTGAGAACTACTCTTTTAATCAAAGCCACCCAATGAGGTAGTAATTTAAAGAATCTGAAAGCAACAATTTTAAAACATACTATTTTTTTTTTTAATCAAAACCTCAGAACATCAGGGGCCCTTCTGTGCGGAGTTTGCATGTTCTCCCCGTGTCTGCGTGGGTTCTCTCCGGGGTCTCCGGCTTCCTCCCACAGTCCAAAGACATGCAGCTCAGGTTGATTGGTGACTCTAAATTGCCCTTAGGTGTGACTGTGAGCGTGTATGGTTGTCTGTCTATATGTGTCGGCCCTGTGATAGTTTGGCGACCTGTCCAGGTTGTACCCCGCCTTCCACCCGATGACGGCTTGGATTGGCTCCAGCCCCCCCACGACCCTTACGAGGACAAGCGGTTACAGAAAATGACTGACTGACTGACCTCAAAACACAATATTATTTTTGGAAATGAATTTAGAAAGGCAGAAGTTTAAAGGAATTAACATCTGCTCTAACGTAAGCTGCAATTGTTGCATTTGCATTTCTGTCTAATTAGCTCACTATGTAAAGTAGTTATTGAGTGTCCAAGGTGTAGAAGCACTTAAATAACCAAGTTATGTTGGTTTGTTGGATTACAGGTTATGTTAAAGATGACGACCATCTTAGTGTTTCCTCACTGTGTGGAAGCTAGTCCTGATGCTATCAGAGTTTAGGGTAGCACTCTGTTCTGCTCTGTATTAGATTTGTGGAAGTTTAGGCTTCAGCAACCCCAGCTAAAGATAGACAAGATAACTTTATGTTGTGATCATATTACAAGTGACACAGCAACAGGCTAAACGTCAGTTTCAGTGTAAGCCGGTGACATGAAGCTACAAACTGACACCCGACACTTAGAGCTGCTGATGGAAGTAACGCGCCACAAATTAAATTTGAGCTCACCTCAACTTTTTTCAGTGCTCCAATGATGTGGCAAAGTGCAATCACGTTTTTATCTCTCACTTTGGTACTGTTAGTTAAGTTACCTGACGCTATGCTGGCTTTTTGTGTATTACAGTGCAAAAGGGAATGCAATGGGGTGGCAAATTGTGATTTTAAAATGGGACAGAGATATTGATTAAAAGCATAGATTTCTTTGTGACCAAATATATCCTTTAGAGGACACTCAGTCGAGGTGCTTTGTAGCAAATAGCGGACACACACAAGCCCATGATGATGTAACTCTGTTAACAAGCGTAAAGTGAAAAATAGCATTTGGAAACACTGTGAAAAAACACCAATGGCACACTTTCACTTTTGCTCCTGTAATTCTTGAGTTGAAGTAAAAGATATAATACTTTTCCCATGCACACAAGAAATTCAGTTCTCTCAGGTTTTGGTCATGAATTTGTTGAAATCGATGTCAATGGGAACTCTGCTAACACCGACAACACATTCGATAATCCATCCATCTGACAGGTGGCATATCATGATGCTGATTAAACAGCATGATTACTACACAGGTGTGCCTTGGATGTCCC
Organism: Plectropomus leopardus; assembly: GCF_008729295.1. Lineage (NCBI taxonomy): Eukaryota > Metazoa > Chordata > Actinopteri > Perciformes > Serranidae > Plectropomus > Plectropomus leopardus. The sequence continues at coordinate 17,015,736 of NC_056463.1, forward strand.
AAGTTTCGAGAGAGCATGCCATTGGCATGCTGACTGTAGGAATGTCCTCCAGAGCTGTTGCCCGTGAATTATTTGTTGATTTCTACCATAAGCTGTCTCTTATGTCATTTACAAAACTTTGGCAGTACGTCCAACAGGTCTAGTGAGTCAGCCCAGGACCGCCGCATCTTTCTGACGTTTGTGCAGAAAGTATTTGGTTGTTCCAATCAATCATTGCATCAGTTGTCAAGTGGGTAGTCTAACATGATCTTGCAGGTGAAAAGGCTGAATGCGGAGGTCCTGAGCTGGCATTGTTACACATGATCTGTGGTTGTGGGGCTGGTTGGATGTACTGCCAAATTCTTGGAAATTAAACTGGAGATGGCTCAAATGGAAATGACCATTCAGTTCATGGGCAACAGCTCTAGTGGACATTTCTACAGTCAGGATGACAACAGCCCGCTCACTCAGAACTTCGGACATCTGTGGCATTGTGTTGTGTGATTAAACTGCATATTTTTGATTGTACTCTTGTTGTGACTATCCCAAGGCACACCTGTTTAGTGTCACAGCACAATCCTTGACACTTCAAACTATAACTCAGGCAAGGTAGAGCTTCCAAGGCTTGGCTGCCTGTATATATTACCACAGAGTGAGCTTTCAGCTGCCAGGCTAAAGGTAAGGGATGTGGGCCAACTTGGTGCTTTGCTGTCAGTCCGCTCATTCTTTATGATGAAACACTGCTTAGTGTCTATCCTCATTTGACAGTTTATTTGTTGACATTTAACACACACAGACAATAACTTGAAACAAAAACCTGGAAAAAAAGAAACTCAACAGTCCCTTTTACTCGCTGCACTCAGAAACAAGTCTCATCCCCACGTCTATTTAATTTGCACTAGTTATCCACCTGTTTCTGTTGTTGACATTTCGGGACGGCATGTCAGTTTACGCCTGTTACATACGTTGTGTCTTTTCAAAATACATTTCCGTTGTCACAGGAAATGTACAGTTTCTGCTTGTTAGATTCATACAGGCTTTCTTAAAATAAACTTACAGCATTGGTAGCTTATTTCCTTGTGCAGCACAAGCAAATAGCCATGAAAGCAAGGGTCATGTTTAGCAAATATCATGGTTTGGTTAAACATTCTTATGGGACTCCCAGTGGGCTCCTAGGTTCGAGTCTGGTGTTTTTTTAACCCATTCACTTCCCCTACTCCCCCGTCTCTATGGATTTCCTGCTCCTTATATCACTTCGTTGGCAGCCTTTCAGATTGAAGCTGCCTGGTGGCGTAACATACTGCCACGAGAGGCGTCCGGTGGCCCGGTGGATAAGGCAGACATCCCATTTATGAAGGCAGTTTCCTTGTCATCCCCTCTCTCCCCCCTTCCACTGTCAGTCTTCTGTCTTGCAGAATGACATGAATGACTCTGAATAAATGCCAAAAAATAAAATAAAAAAACCCCAAAACATTCTGCCACGAAAAAGGCTGTAAGACTGCGTTGTAAATTGATGCCACCCAGCACCCATACTGCTGCAAAAGGTGCCTTTTCTCTCAGTGTCTGACGCTGAAATCACTGACCAATCAGCATTATTTCACGAGTTTGGAATGAGAATGGGTTGGACAGGCATGGCAACAACAACGCTGTCCCTACCAACCAACTAACCAACAATAAGTTGATAAGACCTAGTATTGTACTGTTAAAAGATCTCCTCAGTGTTTTGCAGAAACACTGGTAATGGTAGAAAATAAAGTTTTAAAAACAAATACAGAAGAATAATTTAAGATCTTAGAATGGTATGGTGTATGAAAGTGTTGACATATAATAAAAGATACAGTCTATAAAAGCCTTTGGCCAAAACGACTTAAAATTCTGCGCCATTTGACATAATACAACACTGATGGATTAAACATAATACAGTATCACCTCCAGTCTGTAAGACCAGCCTCCAACTCAGGATCAACCTTACATGATGTGGTAAATTTCATCCTTATTTAAAGCAAAAAAAAAAAAGGAAACAGCATTACACACACTTTTGTTACTTAAACTGTTCAAGCCTCTTTAGGGATTAGACAAGATTAAATAACTCAATGAGGCTCACACATTCAGAGGGTACGTCTCAGGCAACAAGAATCCAACATACGACTAAGTGAAGAAAGCCAGCTGGCTGGAAGGAAGAAAGTGGGCAAGAGAAGCAAGATGGGTGGACTGAGGGCATGAAAAAAGGCATCTTCACAGATATTAGATTTGCAAACATGAAGTCAATGCACTCCATTTGATGTCTTGTGTAGTCTGCAATGCCTCCAAGACTGTTAACATTTGCAGTACACCATCCTGGACTGGAAACACCTACTGATTTCTAAAAATAAATTAGGTTGGCAGTAGCGCTAAGGCATATCTCACCCTGAACCCGTTGGGATCTGCAAAGGTGTTTTTTAAAACATGACACAGCATTCATAAGTTTTAGAGGATGTAATAAAACTCTTTCTGGTCAAGTTGATGAACCAATAAACCTGGCTCAGATTTCAGACACAAAATGTTTGCATAGTGTATGTGTGAAGACCTTACTTTATTAATCCCTTAGTCATTTAGGCCTTCCAACAGCAACCGCTTTAACTGTCTTCACCAATGATAAGGGGAAATTGCTTCCACTATACTGTAACTATACTTCTGTCCCAACACCAAAACCAACCAACTTCAAAAGCCACATTTACACTGTCTGTTCCAGGTGGGAATATCATGCCATTACGCCTCCTCACTGTTCTGTTCAAAATGTCCGATCGTGCAAGGGGGGGACAGAGTGGTTTTGCCTCTGAGCTGGGACCAATGGTAGTAAAAGCGCCAAATTGACGTCTATGTAAAATGTAAGGCCGGCAAGATGTGACCATGGGTGGCACAGGTGTGGCATTTTGATGCCAGGTTTACGTATACGACCCAACGCGAGCAGCTGTAGCAATTTGCAGGTAATACAAAGAACAAGAACAATTGCCGTAAATGTCTTCAAATTGGGAAAACATTGAGATTCGAGACCTCCTTACCCTATCATCAGAGAAGATAAATGATTGTCATTGACATGTTATGCCATTGTTATTGTTAATAAAATGCTGTCGGCACATATATTACATGTCACACTAGCAGTTGAGATTGTTGTGATACATGTCACACCCATCATGCCTCTTTTGATTGCGAGATGTTGCAATGCAAATGCATAATCACACAATGAAGCCGAATGATAACGCTGTCATTAGGTTCTTTGTAAAAATGCAGTGGCGGTACTTCATTGCAGCCTAATAGCGCCATCTCTGCGTAAAAGCGTCTAAAGTCAGCAATGTCGCTCTCTTTATGACAGCCATAGGTTCATTTGAGGCGGGGCTCTCATTCCTATGAAAGTTGCTCAGTGGCGCATGAAACCCAAAACACTCAATTTCCGCAGTATGGAATTACCCGGATCAGCTTACTTCTGATCAGCTTACTTACTTCAACACTTTGTAAGCTGCGTATTGTCTGTAAAATATAGAATTATTACAGGGCGGGTCCATTTAGTTAATAAATTTTTTTCAAGGTTGCTTTTGAGCTGTAAAGTATATGGTGTAAAATTGACTTGACTCGACATAGACTTCGATTGATTATCCTTAACATCCTGACTGAACTAGTAGGGTATTGTTGCTCATTTTCTGCTCGCATTCAAATTATGTAAAGATTGTCAAGCTTCCACTCATAGTTTAACTGACTGCACATAATTTGCAGAGTAAAAGTCAAGTAGGCGAACCTTGGCTACAGTTTGAAGACTTTCCACTTTATGATAATCTAGTAAGTGTCTATGCTCTCTTTGATGTAAAAAAAAACTCTTTATGTACAAGTCTGTACACATTAGACACTGGGTCCCTGGGCACAGATATGCAAAAGACCCCACCACTTCTCCCATATAGGAGCAAGCAACACAGATTATGTGGTGGTTTTACATCAATTTATGTTGTTTTGTGTGTCTTTGTTATCATTATTCATCTTTCCTTGAAGTTGTGTGTCTGCTTGCAGTGTTTTCTAGTTCTTTGTGGTCTGTTTGGGTCTTTTTTTGGTCATTTGAAGTCTCTTCCTAGTTGATAATTTGCATAACATTTTGCAGGTGAAGGCTGGGGGAGGTTGACACTTAGGCACCAGTGCCTGTTCCCTGCAGGTCTGTTCAGTAAATATCCATGATGTGTGTACAGTGTGATTCCTGATTTTGACCCTTTAAACATTACGTTCTGAGTGAATGTGTCAAAGTGCTGCTGTGTCTGACCACAGATGACTTTGGGGTCTTTATTGATCATTGTTGAGTCTTGCCGATGGGCCAATGTATCATAAGTTATTCCATTCTTCATATTTCAAACTTCTTTCAGACCATCCTCTGTCCATAATGTCATACTTTTTCATTTATCTCCCTGCATGGTTTGATGAACTGCTTTTGAACACCCCTTTCTGCAAGCTCGTCTGTCCTGCATGACACATGGTCTTTGCTTTGTTGAGACACATACCACCAACACAGTGAACAAGCCATTTGTTTCTTCTTACAAAAGAGTAAATGTGGGTTAAAGCTGTGCACCAAAGTATCAAAAAGCACAAGATCTTCCTTAACCACTGTGGATTATACTAATATTTACTGTTCAGATGAATAAAACGCCACATTGTCATGGATAAAATTAGAAGCATTGTTTTCATGTGGTAATTTGAATTTCATAGTGTCTAGTTGTGCCTGTTTTCATTGTGGAATGAAGAGCGACCAGTTAATTTTCCAAAGTTCCTGTTTTCTTAAATTAGGTTTAGATTGCATTAAAGTTTCGCTGTCAAGAAGACGAAATTATAAAAAAATAAAATTGAATGAGACAAGGGACTCTCATGCCTAAATGTTTTTGTCCTCGTCTGGGTACTATCTATCTCTTAGCAACAACACAGTCTCTTAAATGCCTGCTGGCATGCCTCCAAATGGCTTTTAACCAGGGAAAGACTTAATGCAGGGGAATGCGAAATAAACGCAAAACCAATATGAAATGCCAATGGGTCAGTCAACTATAAAAAAGGCTGTCTGTCTCTGGTGTCTATTAAAAGATAACTCATAGGGCTTTGCCACAGAAACAGTCTTTACTACTTTGGAGATTAAGTGTTGAAAGTGTTGATTTGTGTGTGATCTAAGCACTGAGCTGTGTTACATAGGTCTTAAATGTAGATTCTGCTCATAGCTGAATGTAGAATAGGAAATATTGAAGTCTGGCACACCCCAAAATGTTGTTGTTTAGACTTGTGGATCAGTGCAGTGACAGGAAACAAATGAGCTGTTGTTATTATCTCCATTACTGAACAAAACAGCAGTTAACACAGAACTATATTGATTTGTTGCTTCCACTGGCAGTGACAATATGTGCTCCACAAAACATTCCCAAAACTTACAATATCACTACATTTCCTGAAAATGACAAACTACCAGGCTTCATTCACTTCATCACTGCATTGATTATAAACCTGCATTAATCTGTAAAACAATGGGTTACTTTAATTTCAACAAATATTAAATAGAAATGCTAAAACTAACTATTCTTTAAACTTAAAGGAGCATTCCCTCAAATGTATACACTGCATGAAGGACGCATTGTGTCAGAGCTTGACCCATGATAGGGACTGAAAGTCAGAAAATCTTGGTCTCTGCTGTCCCATCGTTACATTATTATGCCTTTGTGCCAGTGATAGCCGTGGTTGGAGGCATTATGTCTTCAGGTTGTCCGTCCGTCCATTTGTCCCATTCTCATGAATGCAATATCTTGAGAAGGACAAGCTAAGCGTTTTTGAGAGTAGTTAAGATATAGTTTAACTACTTTTCATTGTGAAGTAACTGGTTAGTTAACTACAGTTTTAATGTCCAAAACACTGCTGATTGGCAAGCCCTAACCATGACCTCTTTGCCCTTACCCTAACTGCCTTCAACCTTCATGCTTTGACATATTGAGTACAAACCAATTACAGCACAGTGCCCTGTTTACCCAAGAAAAGTAGTGGGATACATAATAATGCAGAAATGAGAAGTACATACAACAAAGGTCACTGGCTGGACCTAACCGGAGGACATCGCAGCTGATGATCAATGCCTAAAACCCCTCAGGGCTCATGTATGCTAACATTACACACAGAGATGGAGATGGAGATGGCAATGGAGATGGAGATGAATATGGAGATGGAGGCGGATGAAGGCTTCCATTCGTACTCTGTTTTCATTTAATTTGTATTTGTGCACATTTTCAAAGAGCTTATAGATACGGACAAAACGCAGCTGTACCACTGAGGACCGTGGAGGCAGTGTCGCATAGTCAAGTGAGATATGACCTAAGGAGACAATGATGAAATTTAAATAATGGGGGAACAGAATGAATCAGTAATAATCAATTTTGTATAATGAAATTAGTTAAAAGAATTTGCCATCTACATGTTGGGATCTATATAATGAACGCTCAGACTACCGCTGTCTATAACCATGTCTCTAGTCTCCTTCACAGTAGCCTTGTTTGTTGTTCTTTGAATCTTTTTACTCTGCCCTCTTGTACGATTTATTAGCTGTATCTGTGCCATCATAAAGGATGCATGGAAGTATGAGGGCAGTGACCTTTACAACGATGCAGGAGACATATCTATTTTTGGCTCATAAAAGGTATATACTGTATGCAAGTTTCACTGTAAGAATAAAGATTACTGATGCTTCTAATCTTACCAACAACAATGGCAGACAAAGTGATAATCCAGGATTTGCTTGTGTGAACTATTCATTTATCTAAATAGTGTGATGACCTTCGCTTTCAAGATAAAGACATTTTAATGTTCATCTGAATGGCTTCTTTCAATTCTGATGCCAAAAAAAGCAAGCACTATTGTTTTATTTTTTCTCGGTATTAGATTTATTTTTTATATTCAATACCAAATGTATTTAGTGGTTACATCTGAAGTTGTCTGTCCGTGAGGCAGCACTTTTTTGTCGAAATAGCTCTAAACTTTCAGTGTTTGGCAAATAAAATCACTCTTGCATTGAATCTCCATAAATCTAATAGAATCTCTGTTAATCTAATGATTGAGTTCTCTTCTTATCGCTGCATAAAACTTCTCAGACAGACACGCTCTCCACTCCAGTGACTCCACTGCCATAACCTTTTTTTGTTAGTATAATTCAGCTTTGGAGCTGCTGAAGGGATTGTCTGTCGTTCAGCTACTGTACTGTTGTTCTGACAAGTGACAAGGTCAGAAATTATTGAGATCTTATCAGTGAGCTATAGTGCGTTAAGGCATCAAAACAAGATACAACAGCTGGCAGAGAGGGAAAATATTGAGATAACACAACTTTTTTGAATGGAGCTTTGAGCAGTTTCGTCCTCATTCAAAATAAGATCTGTAAAAGGAGTTGATATTGGTCCTCATAGCGTTCGCTAACATCCTTTTTTTCCCTTTTTTATTAAATATATTTTAAAAAAGGTATGTAAGAGACTGCTTAAGCATAGGGCATTTGGTGCCATGGCCCTAGTTTTTGAGCCTGACCACATATTAATCACAGCTCTGAAACAAAAAGTTAAGCATATTCACTGCATAATAACATGCAAATTTACCACTGTGGTTTGCAAAATGTTTAATACCAACATGTTTTTTGTTTGTCTCAACATACCACAAAAGACACACCCTCTTATTACCTGTATAAACAGGGAAAACTGTCTGGTTAAAGCCACATTTCAGCAGCTAACATGTCCTTTTCATCGCATTCAGAAGTTTGCGTGATGTTGTGATTGTCTAATAAGCATGTCGTGTCACCGCAGTAATGACACAAGGTCGGCAGTAAACAATGGTGGGGTCCAGTTCCTGTGTCTGATTGTGACCTCGAAGCTGTGCCGTCTCTAATCATTGGCATCTTTAAAAGTGTTCCCGATGTGATGGGTGATGAGGGCGTCCTGGGTGCTTGTTAATGGATGCAAACGAGAGCGTAGGATGACAGTACAGCTCCTCCATGAGCAAGACCTTCTCTTGTCAAACAGATGGGACGCGGCCTGACTGATGATCTGATCTGATCCTGAGGCTGTTTGGAGTCCAACCTACTCACCAGTGCATCCACAAACACACGCATTCACATATAACACACATACGCTCCTGATAACTTTGTCTTCTGCACAGCTGTCTCCAGCTCCACTGGTCCTTGTTCTGCACATCACAACCTGTCAATGTTTTACATCTGTCTGTCTTCATGCATGAGCGATTTAGATATTTCTGTATACCTATGCAGGCTGCAGACGTCACTGGAAATTTTTTTTATGGCCCACAGTAGACTTAAAGCCACACAGGTGGAGATAAGAAGAGCAGTGACAGAGCCACACAGTCAGCCCCCCAGAGACAGTTAGACCAAGGGGCTAAAGGACGTGTGTCCATACAGAATGGACTTCCCTGTCAAAGCCACTCAGCTGGGCAGTCCATCATAGTGCTGCTGGGTAGGGTTAACACTATTCTCAGGTCTAAGTGCCAGTAATGAAGTCATAAAACTCTCCACGCAGGGACCCCAAAGTGACGACATTGCCAGAAACATCGACTGCCACCACCAGTTGCTGATTACTGTACGATAAGGCCTCTGCTGCGCGTCTACATGAGATGGATGTGCTTTTTTTGGCAACATGTGGCAGCTTGTTCTCATTACACTGATGCACGTGCCAGATAAAACATGGGCATTTGCCATGGGCTATATGACTGCCTGATTGTGACATATCACGGATATATCTGTATCAGCATACGTGTCAGCAAGTTGGTTGTGAATTGAAAATTGTGAATATGCAACTCGCTCTCATTCCAACTTATCAAATACCGCCTTCACCTCTACATATGACATGCTAGGTATCTCCCTGTGTCTGTTTTGATGTAAATAAGTAAATAACTATAAAAAATAACTAAACTATGACTAAAAGCCTCTTTAAGGAGTACTTCATTAGAAATTACTGTCCATTACAGTGTATTTCGACAGTTTCAAATATTGATGATGGTATATGTTGAGCCAACCTTCACAATAGAATGTCAAAACAGGGAAATGTGCTCAGACCTTGAAAATTTCTGTTAAACCTGCGCTCATTAATTGGGAAATTAATACAAAAACATATTGATATTGGTGTCAGTGGCATTGGTCAGGCTCGGCTTACAGTATGTGTTTCATCACTGTGAAGATCCTGAAATCCTTCACACCAGCTTGCCTACATGTTCTGACATTAATCCTTACTCAGCTTTACATTCTTTAAAACCAGTGTGACAAAGAAAGGAAAACGTGTATAATAGATATACTGTGAACCACGTCCTGCATAACAAGCTCTGGCTGGCACCAGGCTGTAGGATGTAGTATGCAGTCTATAACTACACTTTGCTGCTGGTGGGATTTATGTGCTCTACTCGGCTCTGTTCTTACCTTCCTCTCCTGTTTATGTGATTAAGGTGACAGTCAGAGAGCACGGTTTAAAAATGCCAGTCACACTGCTCTAGGGCACGCGCTAGTAAGTATGCTACTGAGCGGTTGTTGCTATGTTACCGCTGAAGAAAACAGTAGGTGGGTGACAAGGAGTTGACAGAGTTAAACTTCAGGAGCTGCGTGTTTTCTCAGAGTCTTTTTCAGCCTGAATGCATCCAGCCTGACAGATTCTTTTACACCTGGTTCTAAATCTGGGGGTGTTGTGGATATCATTTTAGAGGATCAGGTTGATTTATGGGATAATAAATGAATATTTCTATCATACAGTTAATCATCATGTCTATTTTTAGCCATGTGAGTACCATGGCTCTAGCAATGTCTCTCAGCCTGTCTCTAGTCCATGAAATGTTATACCAACACTCATGGTTCCCAGAGGATGAACCCCACTGAGGCTACTTACTTTGGTCATCCCCTCATATTTCTTTCAGCGCAGGTCAAGGTTTTCACCTATCCTGTTAAATATCTCAACATCTGTTAGATGGATTGAAGCAAACTTTTGTGCTAACCAGTATGGTCCCTGGATGATATTTTGTCCACTACTTTGGTTTAACCACCAAACACAGGACTAATGTAATTTCTGCCTTGGCTCACTTTGTACAGTTCCTTGACATTGTTTCAGTGAACCCAATTTTTTGTTGTCCCATTAGTCTGAAAAATGATGCCTTCAATCATTCAATCATTCAGATTTTATTTATATAGCACTTTTCCATAAAAGTGAATGCAATTCAACAAACACAGAAACAAGAACAACAAAGACAGTAAGTGTAACCCAGTTAAAAAATAGAAAATATTAAACAACTGTCTAAAGTTAAAAAAAAAGTTCGTAATGAGTACAACAGATTAATAGTCAGTTCATGTATGCAAACAGAGTAAAATATGTTGATGTATTTCATGTTTAGAATCTGTAGCACACTATACTTAAGTACAAGTTTAAAAAAGATAAGAAAGATAAGATAACCCTTTATTTGTCTGACAATGAGGTTATTGCATTGTTACAGCAGCAAAGTGTGTACAAGATAAATAGTAAAAAAAAAAGACGGCAAACTCAGCAGTTAAAAAATATTTACAACTGCATATTTGAAATTGCACAGGGGAATAATTACATATTGTCATGAATTGCACTTTAGTTTAAGTCCATTTTGGTCGGGGTGGAGTACTAGGAGCAGTGCTGTAATCTAAAAATACAGAGTCTAAAAATACTAATAATACAGTGTTCCCATTGATTGATGCTTATGCGCATGACAGGAGCGCGTGACCGGAGAGAGAGAGACAGTGGATAAAGCAAGAGTGAGGTAGCGTCCGCGTGCGTCAAAGTAGAGAAACCCTGTTAGCTTTGCTAGCGGAAACAAAATTAAAAGTTTTAACAGACGTTCATACCAACTAATTCCTTGATTCTCAACTCGACGGTGGATGACGGGATTGCGTTTGTCCTGATTTTGTGAGCAGCTGAAGAGTCTGTGTCTTTTGTTACACTGTTTCACCAGGTGTATAATGCTAGCTAATTAAGTAGCATAGCATGCTAACGGGACATGCATTAGCAGAGTGAATGGACAACAGGCCAGTAGTTAGCTGACAATTTTGGACATTCATGCAACGTTTTCGACGAGGGAAGGCTGAGGAGAACCAGACAGGCTGTGAGCAACCAGGCCAAGGATCATCTCTCTCCTGCTGGGACTTCCCATCGCCACGGTCAGAAATCAAGGGACACTGACAGACAGGTAGACACCTCATCAGAAGTCACTGTACAATACCTGGTACTTTTTTATTTTATTTTATTGCTCTTAATTAAGTCAAACGACTATTTTGTTTTGGGTCACAACATACATGAGCCACACATCAGGCCTGTAACGTTTGTGTTTTTTTTTGGTGCCTTGTGTGTGTGAGTGTTGGGCCACGAAGCGTCTAATTTAAAGTGCATTTGAATTTTGGAAAGAAAATGTACATTTGAGTTCAAGGGTTCATTACACATTTTTTTTTTTTTTTTTTTAAAAAGAATCCATTCATTACATTTTACATTTTTTAAATAAGAAGGAAATCATACTTGCCAACACTGGGCTGTGACAAAAAGATTTTCAGGCGTATCATTTGGGCCAACGTCCCTACCCCATGTAACCCTACACCACAAATTAATACCAACATACAAGGATGCAAACTAAATGACTTTTAAGTAGCCTTAAATCCTTAGCTCACAGTAAAATGTAATAAAATTTAAATCAAAGAAAAGTATCAAGTGCAAATATTGTGAGAGTGTCAGTAAGTGACTGAGTGTGTTGAGGAGTCGTCATTGCCAGGAACACCTTAAACCTTAAACAGAAAGCACAGGAAGGATAAAATGATGCAGGACTACAGTCGGAAGTCCACAGTCCACTTGGAGGCAAATGAGACAGGACAGGAGGCAGATCTGTTTAACAGTATCCATTTTCAGATGCAAAGATAGTGGAGCCCCCTGACTGTAGCACTGCCTCGAACGTGAGTTTGAACGTGCACAGTGACCCACTGCATGTCAGACAGGGTTGTTTGGATTGGGTTGCCAGGTGCCACGACACATATCCTACAGTCTGGACATATCATAGAATTTGCAAAACACCTGTTGAGTCATATCACTATGAAATCGGGAGATTAGCGTGAGAAATTACCAAATGGTAGCAGGGCAGGAAGAAGGGTTAAAAGTAGGGAGATTCCCGTGTAAATCAGGAGTGTTGGCAGGTATGGGGAATACTTCTTTAACCCTATTCCTCTGTGGTTTTTGATCATTTAATTGAGTAGCCTTTTATGCTATTTGTTTATATTTCGACTTAAAGGGAAAGTTCATTCTGGTTTATTAACATAAGCTAAACTACATTAAAATTTACTTTAGGGTTCAGAGTTAATTTGTGAGTAATTTAATCTATAAGAACTCAGGGCCCTGCCCACATTTATTTTATAGAGGGCAGGAGCGCTACATATGCAAACATAGATTTCAAATCATGGATCTTAGTAAACAGAATAAGTATAAACCACAAAACTGTGTTTGTAAGACACTACATAAAAGCCAGACTAAAAAGATAGGCATTTAGTCTGTATTTAAAAGTATCAGTATTTATAGCTCCTCTCCAGCATTTTGTAGTGTAATGGCTTAAAGCAGAATCACCAAATGTATAAGTTCAACTCTTTTTAACAGCTAAAAAAGAAGAGTCGGAGGACCTGAGCAGACTTCCTCGTTCATAGGCCAGAAGCATCTGAGATGTAGTCTGGTGTGAGGCCATGCAGTCCCTTATAAACTAATAAAAGAATTTTAAAATAAATGCAAAACTAGCAGGCAGCCATTGTAAAGTTTTTAAAATAGGGTTAATGTGTGCTCTCCCTCTGGTCTCAGCCTGAACTCGTGTTGCAGAATTCTGAATTAGTTGCAGCCGATTGTACCAGGAACAAAAGTTCAGGTCTGCGGCAGCCCCTGTAGCATTTCCCAACCGCATTTGAGCAACCAATCCCTGGTTGTTTTTAACCGTTCTTCAAGGGGTTACTCAGCGGCATTTGAGCCACTGATCCAAGTGTTTTTAACGGACCCTTCGCAGCATTGTCCAGCGTGTTTGAACAACCAATCCCTGGTCATTTTTACCAACCCTTGGCAGCATTACTTAGCGGCATTTTAGCTATGGATCCCAGATGTTCTCAAAGACCCTTCAAAGTGTCTCCCAGTGGTGTTTGAGCCATCGACCTCGGATGTTTTTACTGACCCCTTGGGGCATTGTACAGTAGCATTTGAGCAACCAGATTTGGTTTTTTTTTCTGACCCATCTATGCTTTTCCAGCGACTTTTGTGTCACCAAATGTGAATGTATTAAGCCAAAACCTGATCTTTTCCTCACCATAGCCAAGTGGTTTATGGCCCCAAACCTAATCACACATTAACCAAGGCACCTTCGAAAAATAAAACATATTTGTGGTTTACAGAAATGTATAATGGCATTTTTTTCCAGCTGTTCAGTTGTCTAGCCACAGGGTGTGTCTGTTTTTTGAGAAACAGGACTTCGGAGCTATGGGTGTTTTTTTCTCTTTATTATAGGCTTTTTGGTTCAGTAGGACATTTTTCAGACTAACAGGGCTTCAGAATTTTGGACCTTCAGAACAATGGGCAGTCTCCGTGTGTATTTGGGGTAACTATTGTGCCAAACTAAGACGTTAAGCAGCATTGTCATCGTGAGCACATTAGCATGGCAATATTAACATCTAGCTCAAAGCATCTTTGTGCGAGAGTTTTACAGCTGCAAGCATGGCTGTAGACTCTTAACAGCATCCATTTTTTTTTCTCTTGTCCTAAATATGTTTTACTCTCAAAGCCTTGTCCATGATTCACAAAAAGTGACTTGGCAGAGGGAAATGGTTCTTTGATTGAACTGTTGACCGCATGCACCTCATTTTAAGGGCTCGTGATGGTCGCCTGTCTGTCTGTCTAAGAGGGAGTGTGGAGGGAGTTGCCGCTTGGTAACCTAATAACAAATCCAAACCCAATGCTGTTAACATTTACAGTAAATTATTAATATTAAATTAGCTGAGGGTGCGGATGTCTGAGTGTGTAGCCTGATTTCTACAGCCATCAGCTGTTGATTTATCATTCTTTTTACATCTGACAAGAGCGCCTTAATGGACGCTCTCTAGAGCCATATCTTCAACATGACGTATATTGTGTAATAGAGCAGAGAAAATGTGTGTGCAGGCTTTTGTATGTGTGTGTTCGTCTTTGTGTCTTTGAGCAAGAAGAGAAAGAAGGCTAGATACAGAGAAAGACAGATCAGATAGGAAGTGGACGGACAGCGGAAGAGCTGGAGATGGAAAGCTGATGTTATCGCAGCAGTGATGTTACACTGAGAAGATTAGAATTTAAATCCTGGCAGAAGTTCACAGCTCTGAAATTAAGGGCACAGACGGTATAATGGCGAAGGTGAATTATACAATACTCTATATTGATGTGGACAAGAGCACAAGGAGGAATGTTTTATCTCAGACTTTTAAAGTAGGTCTTTGACTGGGCTTAATGATGCTACACATTGTTCACATCATAATGTATGGGGAGGATGTAGAAAGGTATGCAGCCTTCCTCTGGATTGTAGCAAACTGGATGCTTTAATGTGAAAATCACCAGTAGTCTGGCTGCTCCATCTGCTCTTGGGGATGATTGACAGCACATATATGGCACTATGTGCAGTGATCCTCAAAAAAACACAACAAGAAATCGTATATATTTCAAAGGAAAAAAAAAATAGACTGGATTTTATATTCAGAATGTGTGAGCACTGCAGGCGGACTAGCGGGCTGAACCCAATGCAAACTCACTCTCCATCTTTTTCATTTCTTTGCCTCGTCTGTTCCCACATTAAACTTCTGTCACCTCAGTCAATTTTCAGTCTCTGAAGTATGATATTGGTATAATTTGGGACATTTTAACCCACAGACACAGTTTGTCACACTAGATAATCAGCAGGTCTCAAACTCAATTTCAAAGCATATTTCAGAAAATCAGGTTGAGGCCAGGGCATTTATTTACAGTTTATTATCAGTTAATGAAAGTAATAATGTTTCACCATTTCAAAGCTCCACGTAGCCTTTTAACATGCACTCTACTTAACATAAGCCCTTTAAGCAACGTAATTATTTTATCATTGTGTAGCTTTTACTTTATTGATCAAGTCACATGTATCAGTAGAGAAATTACTGAAGTGGCAAGAATAATTTTGGAACATCAAGGGTATAAGTGGTATTTCAACAAAAGTTCAAGGTTTATGGATGAGCTTTAAAGCCATTATACAGAATTATACAAAGAAATGGAGTTGTGGCCCCCTCCATGCCGCAAAGACAGACTTGAATTATATAAACCAGAGAGAAATTATATTAGAATTTAAAAGTCTATTTGTAGGATTTAGGAGGGTATATTGGCAGGGAATTATTTATAATATAATAAATAAGCTTTCTTTAATTTATAATTATCTGAAAAAACACCATGTTGCACTGCCATGTTTCTATCCCAGAACCGACAAACCAAACATTGGCTCTGAATACAGCCCCTCAGGGATAAACCAAACAGCTTCAGAAAAATACCAATTTTATTGCGAAACTGCTTTATTTGGTGTTTTTATTGGTTTTGATCACAGGGTCTATTTGTTTTGGAGAAAAAGAGACCTCTGCGAGTAATTTTACTACAAGTGAAAATCTTCTAAATGTGTGGATCTTAAATTGCCAGAGAAAAAAACAGAGTTGAGCACACATTAGCAAAAGCTGGGCAAGTGCCCTGTCTGCAACAAGCTGAACCGTGTCAGAGAAAAACTGATTTTCAATGTGAAACTGCTTTATTCAGAGTTTTTTTTAAACATTTTTTAATCTCAACCAATATGACAAAAATGGTATATAAACACAATGATTCCAAAATGTGCTATTTTGACCTACTTATGGCAGAGTGTAGGGTCAAATAACTCATGCATTAAGAAACAGTGGTAGAACATGGTAGAATAAGAAAAAGCATGACAGTGAATATATCACTGAAATAACAGAAAATGAATATATGTATAGGCAAGGCAAGTTTATTTGCATAACACAGTTCAACATGCTTTGCACAAGAAATACAGTCTTGACATATTATGTGCACTGTAACTGTAAAGGTCATATTCCAAATACATAATGGGTTCACACATAGCTTTTGGTTACGTTTTTTTAGTTTACCACTCCTGCAGGAAAAATGTGCATAAGAGGTGAGCTCACTTTCTGAGCAGATGTTTGTTGGGGGACCATGTGAAATGACTTGTGGATCCTCATCACAGAGTATATTTGTTCACAAAACAACAACAACAACAACAGTAGGTGCTTCCAGATAAAGTGTGCGGGTGGCCTGCAGGCTGAGCAGAGCCGTCCTGTTAGGCAAATTCTTGTCCCACCAGAGAATCAAACTTGGCTCTCTGCAGACTGTTGCAGTGAAATGTATTCAGTTCTATCTGCCAGTCTCCTGGCACTCTGCACACCGACTGCAAATGGATTTGTATAGCAAAAAATTCAAAATTAAATTTCGGAGTTTCGGGGTCACCTTACATATTTGTCTTTCATGTTTTTGTAGTGCAGATCTGCCTTTCGGAAAGTGCAGGTTGTTCACACCCTTGCCACTGATTGACATGTTAAACAGCATCCGTGTTGTTTATTACATTTGTTTGTCCGTAATTTCTGTTTAGTTTGGGTGGTTGTCTCTATTTACATCCCCTGCAGTTTCACTGTCAGGTGCTGGGGCACACTGTCGTTGTATAATGATGTTTTTATTCAAAATCTTGCTAATGGCTTTCTACTCCACGAAACTGTAAATTTCCCCACTCTTCTCATCAACCTCTTTCACATGGAGGAACTGCTGCATTATCATGTCAATGTTTACAGCAGCCAGAGATTCATTCACACATGAATTCACAATCCTAGAAAGCTCAGTGTTTACACATGGATTGGTGGCTGCAAAGGATACACTGGTTGTATCAAATAGCTACATTTCTTGGCTGCATTTGAAAAAGTCTTTGAAATGGGACAGTAGCATCTACGCAACATATTCCTTCTAGAAATGTGGACTTCAGAGGATCCAGCCTCTGAACAGCTAGAGACTAATAAGAGTGTGAACTGGAGACAGAAGAAGGCGGGGGAACAAGGGACGCTTTGACATTAATATGTGTTATTAATCTTATCCCGCCTCCTTTGTTTCAGACTCTGTTCAATTTCAAGGGTTTCTTTTAAAAAACACTCACTGAAATGGTTTGTTAAATCCAGATTCTTCTTGTCCAAACAAAAATTGTAAGTAAAAAAGGAAATGTTCCTTGATCCAACTTTTACATTTATTGGCTACAGTACTTAGGAATAATGTGTTTGGTGTGAGAATCTGACAGTTTTGCTCACATAGGCTTTGATAAATAAGAATCTTGTCCTTGTTTTGCCAGGATCTGTGTTCAAAAAAGTGTTTTGATTTACCAACACATAAGGGCATGTGTTTTTTTTTTAACAATGGGAAGGGACACATGAAACTGAGAATTTGAGCTTCCCCAAATTAAGCTGAATTTTATATTACCAATCTGTTCCTTTTCTGCATTGATTTATGCAGGGTCAGGGCAAAGCACATACTGTAAACTGTAATAAGATTTGTTCTATCCACTGCACATCTTAGTAGATGTCATAAAGCTAAGGTGCAAACAGTGATTTCTTCACAAAAAAACGTATATAACCTGGTGCACTTCCATTTGATAATAACAGTTTAAGGCCTTGCTTGCATGAGAAAAGATATATTAAACAAACAACTCCAATATCCAGAGATAAAAAGCACAGTTTTCAATTAAAAAGCCAATTGCTTAGTGCTAAAACACTTCATAAATTGCCCCCACTCCCAAAAGTGTTGAAATTGGGAATTACTCTTGGGAGTTTTTCTTAAAGAAGTTATAATTGTTTTTTTTTTTTAATACTAACTAAGGATAATTTGAAAACAATGTGACAGGTGTCACTCGTAGTGATGAACCTACAGAGAATTAGCACCTGAATGTGCCACTCCCTACACATTTAAGGAGCTTTCTTGTGAGTTTCATACATCAATAATGGATGTAGCCACAGTGACGTCAATCATTAATATGTGGACACTTGTTTTGACATCTCAAGTTCAGCATGTCATCCATTGCCATCTTGGTTTTTGGAGCCAGAAATGACTATATTTAGATGAGAGGGTGGAGTTGTGGAGGCGAGTGGTGGATCTGACTCACAGACCGTAGCGACGCTGCAGACAGCCTGTCACTGAAAGCCATCCCTTAATGCTTAGCTTTGGGCCTTAATAAAATGTAATTAAATGAGTATAAAAATTCACCCTTATTAAGTTGTCATGAATGTGGAGGTCAGCTATAGAAACCAAAATTGTTTTATGTATCAGGCTGTCAAACAAGTTTATTTCTGTTGTAAAGTTTGGCTTTTTATCATGGGGTTCTATGGGGATTGACTCTTGTTTTGGAGCCAGCATCAAGTGGCCATTCAATGAACTGCAGTTTTTTTCTGTCTGGCTTAATTTTTCATCCCCTATTTGCAACTGTTAAAGTTCACTTTTACCACACTTGCGTCATTGTCAGCAGAAGCAGGCAGCTGTTTCCAGTGAAAAAGGTCTTGTCTATATATAGGCCTATTATTGCAGGTTTGATGCATATAGATACATAACAGGTCTCCACTTCCTCCCACTGTATGAAAATGAAACCAAAATATTCTTGATACTGGCGTTGTCATCTTGTGGTGGGGACGTCATTTGGAGCAAGAGTCTCCAGGTTCTGCCTATCTACCCGTTCGATCATGAGTCAATCATAGCTGCCAATCATGACTTCAACCCCACTTTTTTAAAGAAAAAAAAGCCAAATAATAAAATGAAATAAAACCAAACTTATCAGAGAAACAAACACATGGACAACCATTACTGTCATAAGAGCTACTTAAAATGCCAGAAACCATCTTTGGGATCAATTTTTTTGAGGTTTCATCATTTATTTTGGCCCATGACCCATCTTATCATTTTGACCTTAGTTTTGGGAGTCATTAGCTGTCATTATGTTCATCTTCATATACAGTACATGGTTTAAATCAGCCAGTCAGTTAGCAGCTATTCTTGAAACAGCCCCATACCTTAAGCGATGAGACTGTAGGATCATTTTGTCTTAAAATAGACTACAGCTCCAGCTCTTGAAAAACACAGATAGTTATTGTAAGATTTCAGAGTGAAACTGTGGAAAGGGCTCATGGGACTGCTCTCCTTCATCTCAAACTATAAGCCTTAGCTCAGGCTAGCCAAGTATATTGCAACATGCCAGTTTACAAGTCTGCATTCTCAAGGCTGAAGGAGCTGAAGGCAGCGTCTCTGTCAAGCAATAGTGCAACAGGGAATAGTACTCACACCAACCGCAGCTGCAGCAGAGCCGGCCAGAATGAACAGATTCATGATCCGCTACAGCAACATTTATTTTGGACTGGATGCAGCCACAAAATGAGACTTACCTAACAGGAGCATGATTTTGTGTAAATTATGTGTGAGAACAGATACATTTACCATTCCACTCATTAATCACAAAATAGGTATGTAAAAAGGGTTTACATGGTTATTCAAAAAAAGGTGCTAAAAATTATGTGACAAAAATTCAACACCAGGCTTTTAACATATGATTTTTGTTGGAGTCACTGCATAAAGAATTAATTTTATAATGAAAGGATTATTTTCATGGGATCAGGTTGCATTTTATATCAAACAACTGTGGAAATAATGTGGTTACTATTCACATCTTTTGAGTCCAGAAAGTCAGTCGTATTTATTGTAAATGCAGCTGATTCCAGTTCTGCATTTGCATATCACAGATAGAGACTCTCTTTTTTTTTATTTGGAAAGAATTGCTCATTTTCAATATACCGATTGTGCTACTCATGTTATGTGTGTGCACGTTCACATTTTTACCTTAATAATATTTATTGATATTTCCTCACTCAGTATATTGTAATAAATACACCAAAGACAAATGGGTGAAAAATTCTAATGTGTATACATTTTGTTTATAGTTTTGATATTTAACTATTTAGCTGTATGGCTTCATTTTTATTGTGATTAGAATAGTGTTGTGCGATTTTAGGAGCACTGAAAATGCATGATTAGTGTTGCTTCTAGTATTTCATCTAGTTCATTGTTTTCATTATATTCATAGGCGAGTGTTAATTGTTTCCTCTCTTCTCAGTTTGTTTTTTGACCAGCTGATGATCAAAGTAAAGTCAGAGTTTGGGGATTTGTGGGCAAAAACAAATTCAGAGTTTTTTCAACACCACCTCATATCAAAATTAACTTATCTATAAAGTAACGTTGAACAAAAATTTTAAAATTTTTGTTTTGTTTTTCCATTTTTCACTAGTTTAAATTGAATATCAAAGTTTTTATGCACTTAATAGATATATTTCTCTCAAATTTGGGGTGAAACTTTGCTAAAGTCCGTATTAGTGAGCACGTCTCCTTTCCCATGATAATCCATGCTCCTGACGGGTGTGCCATATCATGACGCTGATTAAACAGCATGATTGTTTCACAGGTGTGCCTTGGTTTAGTCGTAATAAAAGGGCAATCTAAAATGTGCATTTTAATACTTAAAAAAGTTTTTTTTTTAAGAATGTCACATTTTTGGTCATAGATACCCTAAAGAGTCAGGGAGTATTTGGAATGACCACCATTTGTGTCATGCAGTGTGACACATCTCCTTCACACAGAGCTGATTAGGCTGTTAGATGTGGAAAGTGAGTGTTGGACCACTCCTCTTTAGTGGGTGCGTGAAGTTTCTGGATATTGGCAGGAAATGAAGGTGAGCGCAAACAAGTTGGTTACAATGACAAACTGCTTTCAGTGCAAAAACCTCAATTGTTGCAACTGGTGGCTGGTCACAGGTGATCTTAAAGACGCTGGATGTGGAGGTCCTGAGCTTGTGTGTTGTGAGGCTTGTTGGGTGTACTTCCAAATGAACAGAAACGACATCGGAGACCGCTTATGGTAGTCAAATAAACATTCAGTTTACATGCAACTGCTCTGGTGGACATTCCTGCAGTGAGCATGTGAATGGCACACTCCCTCAAAACCTACCACATCTGTGGCATTGTGTTGTGTGATAAAACACATTTCCAAGTTGCCTTTAATTGTGACTATCTCAAGACACACCTGTGTAGTAAGCATCTTAATATGCCACACCTGCCATGTGGATGGATCCGCTAACACAGATTTTAACAAATTTCAGACCAAAGTTTGAGAGAAATACATCTTTTGTGTGCATAAAAAAAGACTTAGCTCTTTAAATTAAATTATTTAATTTTTTTTAAACATGGGGGAAAAAGGCAACATGGTAAGAAATGCCTCAAAAATTGTGAGAAATTAGTAAAAGGTGACAAAAAATGACTTAAAAAATTAGTTTACGTTGGGGGAGGTTTATGGGAATTATAGGAATAGGAATTATTTTGTTTTATAAATGGGGGGAAAAAGTACAGATAATGATATTTATTATTATTTTAACTATGTATTTAAAATTAAATTACGGAACAAAAAGTGGGTTAAACAAATTGGAAAAATAGTTCCTTGTTGGGGCCTATTTTCAGCTGGATTTGGTATTTCTGGAGTATTTACAGCAGTAGCAGGACGGTGTATGTGGGATAGACTCAAAATGAACAACAGCAGCTGTGTTCATTGTAATTAAGGAACATGTCACCCAGTGCAGCAGCTTGGCTCACTGATGTATTTTTAATAGACAACAATGGAGGCCTATGGCACAGAGGAGTGAGACATATTTGACATTGGTTACAAGACTTGTTTGTGGGTTCAGTCTCTTTTCATGATCTGATCAGAGCACATGAGGAATTGCAATATAATAATGTCTTGTATTACGTAGTGTGAAAATGATTCAATAGGCAAATAATACTCTAATAACTGAGTTTGACTGTAAAGCTCACTTGGTGTACTCACCATGCTTTTACTGTATCTGTTTTCATTCTTTGTTTTAGGCAGACTAACGTTTCTATTTGTCTTTCATACAGTCCTTCGCCACTTTATAAGAGTTATTAGCCTCTCCCCAGGAACCCATCCTTCTCTTCTCCTCTTCAGCATCTCTGTGTGAGTCATAATGACTCTTCAGCGGTGTCCATTCACCCATAGCCTGCCTTGTCGCACACAGCAAACCTCTGGATCCTCCTTATTACAGACAACAGATCACAGTTCTTACAGAAACACTCTTTGATGGCTCTGCCTGCAGACTGTTAAGATGTTTTGCCTGGATAAACACACCTGTCAGTCAAGAGCATTAGGTTATGAGTCTGTCACGGGTCTGTGGTGTTGCGACCCTCAGAGATGCTTAACAACAGCCTGTTTGCTGCACTTCACGTGGGCTGAAACAAAACACATGGCGCTCTGTGTTTAGTCGCTGTAGCGATCGACAGGAAAACGTATGAGTGTTTGTTTTGCCCAAGGTTTCCCTTTTGTTTGATCCCAGCAGTAATCACACATCTCTCCTGATAGACTCACATGTTGTTTATTTAAAAGAAGAAATACTATTTGAACTGGAAAGTCGCCAGTGTTGTTGATGCCCATCCCCTGCGGGGCTTGGCTGGGTTAAGAAGCAGGCAACAGAGCGAATGCTTTTGACGTTTCAGTTGAATGAGTTGCAGGGTTGCAGAGTCACAGTGATGGTTTGGCAGCAGTGTAATGAAGTCAGCTGGCATGTGTTAGGGAATGATGTGAAAAGGGGATGTAAGGTTTACTGAGAGAGAGGGGGAATAAATAGCAGGTGGGATGGAAAATTGGACTTGCAGTGAACAATGTGAACGCGCTTGAGATTTGTCTCATTTATGTCTCATTCACAAATCTGAAAAAAAAAACTTTGGTGCAATCCTGTTTTTCAAATAGAACAGTGTATCGCCTCCCCGAGCCATGTTGCAGTTATGAGCTGTGCTTTTGCCACAGCTATTTTTTTGTACAACTTTATTCAACAATACAATGTACACAATACATCAGGTATGAAACAAGAACACAAAAATACACAAGAGCTGATAATATTAATGACGATGACAGATAAATGACATTTTTGATAAGGAATTAAATAACAATAATATCAATACAAAAATCATTTGAAGTATTAAAATAGATAAAATATCAACTGACTCAGAAAAACAAAATCAAACAAAGACAGTTAATATCACATCAGTGTGTTTCACCAGATAAGTTTTTGTAATATTTTTATACTTTTTTTTTTTAAGAACAAGAGGAAACCACCAAGTTAAAATCAGTCAAGAAAAGATGGAAAGAGGGTTGTTAACCTATTTTTTCTGTTCATGGAACAATGATTTTGTTAAATGCAATTAAAGAAACAAAGTTCAAACACTTGTTTCTCAAATTATCATAGTAACACATTATATCTATAAGGGTCCAATAATGAGTGACATTACAGTTATTGAAATGAGATCTGAAATCATACCAGATTCGTTGTTATTCTACACACTGAAAGAATAATTGGATTTAAGTTTTATCAGCATGTCCACAGAAAGAAGAGCTGCCCCTACACATAGACTTCTTACTGGTTGTAACAGACAACATTACATCACCCCTAACCTGACTTGTCTCCACTGGTTACCAGTTAGTTGTAGAATTGATTTTAAGATTTTATTGATCATTTTTAAAGCTTGTCTCTGTTTGGTCCCAAGCTAAATAGCAGAAATGTTGACCCCCTATGAGCCAGCTCATACCCTTATAGATCCTTAGGTGGGGCCCTTCTGGCCGTCCCAAAGTCAAGGCTAAAATCTAAACGTGTTTGTGCCTTTGTCTTGGCATTGTTTTCACTTACTTCTAATGCCTTTTAGTTCTGGTCTGTTTCGACATCACAAACAAAGATCCATCTTTTTTAATAGGTGTCTGTCCACTTGTTTGATGTTCACAAGAGTTTGACTGCTTTCACACTGTCTTAAATAAGCAAAAATAAACAGGCAAACTGACAGAATAGATGGTTTGAACTGCACCAATCAGATTCGTTATGGGTGTAACATCACCCTTAGTTATTTTGTTGCATCTGCTTAATTTAGGTGTTTTCATTGTTTACATAAGTTCACTTTATTCAGTATATTTTGTATTATGGTTTTGGAGCAGTTCAGAAACCAGTGAGGTCCCTTTCTGACATTAAGAACAGGAAAAACAACCTTTTGTTAGGCAGAATAAATGTGCCACTTTTTGCAGTTCAGTTTTGTTTCATGAGCCTGCTCTACCTGATGAAGGTCTGCGGACCAAAATGTGACTCTAAAATGAAGTTTATTGCAAGTCAGAGGACAGGATGCAGGGATTCTCTTGCCTATGAACATTTGCTCCTTTGCACCTCTCTACAAGAAAATTGAAGGTGTGCATGACCCTTCACAGTCAGGGTTTATGAACCCCATACATGAAAAATAATGAGGCAACGTGTGACCTGTTTGGGCAAAGAGTTGATGGATACTTATTGCAATTTTTGGAGGAACATCTGACATGTGATAAAGGTCAGTGAGCTGCTGCTCTTGTGGTGCAGAAACCTTGTTGGCTCTGCACCTTCACCACTGTTCCTGACCACAGTCGGCAAGAGTGAAGCCACTGACCAGCAGAAACATGTTTTTGGCCTGTGAGCTAACCAGTATCCTTAAAGTGTAAAAGTATGCTTGAACTTTATACTGAAAATGTCCCTAAATTCTCCATATCTAGATTAACCAGCATATCATATTAAGCCCTGAGGCCCAGAAATGACACCTGTCTTCGACGAGTCAGTTATCCTGACTAAAGCATTTATTTTGATTATCAAAGACAAATTGTAGTTTTTCTTCTCTGTCTTGTAAAAATGTTATGCTTCAGGCTGTACTTTGGGGGTAAGCAGGGGAAAGAATAAGATCGCCCCGAGGCTACCGATATTTTTGGACAAAGATTTTGAGCGAGAGTTGCTTGGAAAAACAAGTCCTGTGGGAGTTCAGGGATGCAGAAGTGGAAGCAGAACCAAAGACGATATGTATGATGAAATGCATCTCCTTGGACAGAAAAATGGACCGAGATAAGGGGGAGTCTATTACTCTGTAAACTCTTTAATGAAATATAATTAGAATGAATTAATTTCACAGATACACATTTGTCATTGTTAAAGGTCCAGTGTGTGAGATTTAGGGGTGTGTATTGGCAAAAACTGAATATAATAAATATGTTTTCATTAGATTATAATCATCTGAAAGTAAGAATTGTATTGTGTCTATTACCTTAAAATTAGCAATTTTTATCTATATAGGGAGTAGGTCCTTGTCCACAGAGTTTACAGAGTTGTTTCTACAGTATCTCAGAATGGACAAACCAAACGCTGGCTCTAGATAAGGCCATTTGCTTGGCATTGGCCACCATAGTTCGCAGCCCTTCTGCATCAAGAGCATAACAAAAAACAAAAAGAAGTGAATGAAAGTGATTTTTTGAAACTGGTTTATTCAGTATTTTTACCAGCTTATATCACTGGGTGCAATAGTTTTGGATAGGAAGAGACCTCTGGCGATGTCAAACTGCATTGGAGAAATAAAATGTATTGTGAAACTGCTTTATCCCCAGATATCTCTGGGGATAATTTGGCTCACCTAAAAAACCTTGCGAAAAAAAAAAAACACTGAAGGATGTCTAACCAGGAGAAGTTTCAGCTGGTTTCAGTCTGCAACCCCTAGATGCCACTAAATTCCCCTAAATCCACACTGTTCCTTTAAATGACGTACATAAATGCTAACTGACTAATCAGCTCTGCACCTGTGTCAGCAAGGTTTAGCAGAAATCAACTCCAGCCAACTACGCAGCCAGTCAGGTGGTTACATGTGAGTCAAACACACACCTGCTGGGATTTCAAAATTGAGCCGGCTGTCTACTCTACCTGCCAAATTTCTCACAGCTTCCTCCTCTTCTTCACTCCTCCTATTGATGCTTCATGAAGAGTAAATAATGTAATCTTCAGAGCATAACCATGTATTGTAAGTGTGTTAACTCAGAGAACGAGCAAGTCAAAAAAACAAAAACACTTGGAGCAATGCTGAGCTTTGATATGGTCGTAGTCTTTTAAACAGAGACAAGCTTTTCTCTTTCATTCCCCTCCGGTTTTCTGTATAATTGGATGCCCATGTTCCTCCCACTGGTCGCCACTCTGCTGGCAGTGCGTCTGTTGTGCCAATCAAGGGTCACCTCCCGTGGTGGCGGCCCTCTCCATGTTGTTCCGACCTGCGGCAAGAGATGCTCCTCCGGAGGTCTCCAGTGACTAATAGTGCTTATTCTCTGTGTCGTGCCAGTCGCTAACACCAGGGGCTGAGTGAACAGAGCACAAACAGATAAGCACAGCAGGTGGAAGAGAGGAGACTCGGGGAGAGTAAGGGCCACATTAAACAGAGAGAGATACTGGTGCCCATGAGAGAAGAGAGCACAGACTGAATTAGGAAGGGCAGAGCGGGGAGGTGTTGCTGAGAAATAAGAGCCTTAAAGCAGAGTTAGACAGCTTGGTCTTATTATCATGATTTTGGCTTACCTTCCTATGAGAACTTTATTGTAATACTAATATTGCAACAGCAAGTTAACAGCTGTGATCTGGGAACAAGGCATTATCACTATAACATAAAGCAGCTTTTAAATGAATCGTTTGCAAATATACTTTCTTTTAGGATAAAGAATTTTCATACCTGTCTGTTAAAGTATTTCACTCCTGGAAAGACTGTGTCTTTTATAAAACTAGGCTGTCTATGTAGAAGAAAAATAATTTTGAAATTGGTACTATATGACCTGAGAAAAAGAGCTGTGGCATTTGGTCAAGATGTAAAATTCTTGTACTAAAGCCAAACAGGGCACTAAAATATGTTTCTGAAGACATTCTGACCTGAAAGATGAGCTGGCAGATCTGAGAGCTAGTAAGATAGAGAGAACTTTACCATATTCATTTACACATACGTACTATTGTCATTAAGATATGAAGCTGGTGAGAAATTGGCAACGTAGCCCTTTAAGTATGGAGCTTGGTTCATCTTAGCTCAGCATAAAAACTTGAAGCAGTGGGAAACAGATCGCTTGGCTCTGTCTAAAGTTCAGGTACGCCTACCAGCACCTTTAAAGCTCAGGATGGTTTCAGACCAAACACACAACAGGGAATAGTTTAAAAAATACTGCACAAAACTGAGAGCAGCACGTTATTCTACAAAGCAGCAAATTAGGAATACAACAGTGTGTAAATAATGTCAACTTTGGTCTTCTAACCTGGAATAGATCTGATTTTGTAGGATCAGAAAGTGGAGTTATATAAGTCTGGGAATTTAGAGGTGCAAAACCTTAACTTCTCCACCATTCTTCATCACTTCCGCCTGAATGCCAGAATCCCTTTGGACTTTTCTTGGAGGGGTCATTTAGGTTCAGAGTTTAATTTAGAAAATCAGTGTGGCGTGCGCCTCCATGGCTCCGAAGGACAGTGCAGCCACTCTCTCAATTGGAGACATTGTAACTTTGAGTTCAGTTACAAGTAATTTGCTTTGTTGGTTTGGAAATATTCATATAGGCCTACAAAGTAGTACATTAGTTTATGTTGTGTATGTTTTATAATGCTTCATCATCAGTCCTTCATAGCAAATACAATCACCAAGAGCTGCAACTGGAAGATCACACAATAGTGAGTAACTCAGTAGAGTTTGATGACCTGTAGGCTCTTACACTGGTACATCTTTATATATAACACTACCATTGTGTTTTTATCACGCAGAAAAGTACTGGACAGTACTCACTGCGTTCTCAGGAACTCTTTATGCTCTCAGTTCAAGTGAGTTACTTTTTCAAAGAGGATGCTTTTTCTTCTTCCAGTGTGTGTTATTTGGAGAGGATGGTACCTTGTCATCAACAGACTTCCAGGACTAAAGCATAATTTGAAGATTCTCAGACAAGAACGAGGTGAAAGTGGTTTGCTCGTTTGAATTAAGCCTATAGCCTATGCTTAGTCAGATGAGCATTTTTGTTTAAGAATTATTTCACTGTTAAAAAGAGCGTATTTTCATAAAAGTGTGCTGTCTATGTAGTAGAAAGACACAAATATTGAAAAAAATGGTGCTATTTGAGCAGAGAAAATAAAAGAAAGGGGCTGTGGCATTCAGTTTGCTCAAGTGGTACAGAGTCTGCCAGAATGCAATGCACCCCCCCGACATTTACTGACACAGAAAACAATATGACAGCCAGCTGGTTACAAAAGATCTTGGATTGGGGGTAAGCTAAAATCTGTTTCTAAGCCTTTAGGTGATAAATAGGCAGCACAGTAACATACTTTATGAGCACTGTTTAGTTTTACCGTTAGATTTTAGTTTTTTAGCCTCCGTTTTTACAATACAGGAAATAGCAGCTTAGGGCACTGAGTCTTGTTTTACAAATTCTCATTTGACAGTCAAACTGCACTAAAATATGTTTCTACAAGACATTTGAGGCAAGAAATGGAGAATAAAGACACATACTGTCCACATTGTTATAATACAAAGCTGTTTTAAAATTAGTTAAGTATCCCCTCTAACTGTGTGGACAGTGTTATATAGTGCATAACATTAAACAGTGCAATTTTGCATCTGTCAGCAGGAGATGCTCCACCATCTTTTAAACCTAAAGCGGACTCTTTACACAGAATGTAACATTAAGCCTTTATTAACCTATATGCTTAGGCGTCAGCTATAAAGTAGTTTTCACTTGAATGTGACATTATAATGCCAGATAATAGTCAGTAGCCTGTCATTTCTTGTTAAGTGTTGAGAAGGGAAAATATCCATCACCAGTCCCAGTTTTCTTAACAAGGTCATTTGCTCTCCTAAGTATTGAAACTGACTATATACCTTCCTGGCACCTCATCATACTCAGGTGTTATCAATCCTCTGTTATAAATGGCTGCATTTGAATAATAGGCTTTGGTCTGGGGGTGAGAGAGGGGGCTGCATGCTGGGGAGGAGAGAGAGAGAGACAAAGGAGTTGCATGAATGCTATTTTTCTGATGAGCAGTTCTAATCAATTGTGTTAGAAATTACATAATTACCACGAGTGAAAATAGTGGCATGTTGGCAGAGACACTGCAAATAGTAGATGCACGGCAAGAATAAGAGAATATGGCACTACACTTCTGCTGTAATTAAAAATGGAACAGTCTATGCATTACACTTAGTGATTATTAACTGAATGATCTCAGACTATGTATGTAGTTACTGCAAAATATATAACACAGAGAGAGTAAGAGAGGTAGAGTGACAGGAGCAAAACTGAAAGAGTCAGTTGTTTACACTTGATGCCATGTGAGGAACCCAGTATGATACCAAACGCAGCCCAGCAGGTGAGTCTGGAGGTAATCCACATTTATTGGACCTTTCATGACCTGACATTACATCATCATATCAGCAGAGCATGAACTCTTGAGGAACAGGTTTTAACATGCCTTGTTTTTTTAATCATGGCTTCTGTTATTATCACCATGGAGATCAGAGGTGATATGTAGCATATTGACTGAGCCACCATGGATAAGTTCATGAATTACAGTACATGTGTTTAGCTGTCACAAATACAAATTAGCTTTTCTGAAACATGAGTGTGGCTTTTGAAGCTGCGTTTAAAAGATTATTTTAGATATGCTTTTGTTCTTGAACCAAGAAACAACTCAAGATAAACTCACAGCTTTATAGATCAGCTTTATTTTGAGCTTTTGACAGCACCACGCCGTCTTCATCAGCAGATGAGATTTGGTCATGATGCTTAACTTTTAACCAAACACCAACTCATAAAACAGAGAGGTCTAATCAAGCAATGTGATTGGTTTTTAGCCATGATGTAATAATGGTATGTAACAGTAATGATATATAATTCCTTTATGCCATTCTGTATCACTCCGTGAGCCACAGACATTTGTAGCAGTAAGAATATGGAGGAACATCCTCGGCACCTTAGCAACATGTCAACCTAACAAAACGTGCAAGCCTATTAGCAATTTTTAAAATCATCCTAGTGACACTGGACTGTTTTTCAGTGAATGCACTATGAATGGCAACACACAAATTTATATTAAAAACAGCCAAATGTTAAATCAACCGCCTGTCGTGCGCTATTGCTTAAGTGGATGAGGTCTCAAAAATGCTATGGATAAAATCAAAACAGCCAGCCAGCTTGCATTTCAATAGATGATAAGTCCCAAAGAAGATGGGGTTACCTAATGTCAGTAATCAGCTACCTAATTTATCTAGATTACATCATAATTAGCTCCAAATCATTTGGGCTAGCCAGACAGATGGGAAATGTCCATCATGTCCTGTCCTCTGGTCTCCCTCCAGTCAGTAGTGGCTCGCCTGATATCAGACAGAATTGTCGAGTGGATTCAAAGGTCTGGCAAAGTTGTGGCTGTTACAACTCCAAACAGAGATATTCATCCCAGGTGGCTGAACCACCTCAGCTGGCTCCTCTCAAAGTGGAGGAGCAGTTGTTCGACATGGAGGTCCTCTTGGTTCATTGAGCTCCTCACCTTGTCATAAATTGTTAACGTTAACGTGTCCAGTTGCTGCTTCCTCTGATGTGCACCTCTGCCATCCATCTCTGTGAATTTGTTCATTGTTTTCAAGCATATTTTATAATTAGATCACTGCAGATACAGTGATGGCTTTTTAGAGCTTTATCTTTAACATACTTGAGAAACCTAGATGTTGCATTTTTTCTTAATGACCTTAAAAGTATTTCAGAAAATCAAATTGTTGGTCTTTAAAGCTAAAATAATTAATAACAATTTGAATTATTTGAGTTTATTTTAAATCACACAGGGTCTGCCTGTAAATTATTTTTATATTACTGTTTATACACCACATTGTCATAGCTATTTTTGAGAAACAGATGTAATATGTCACTCTTTTGAATGTGGCAATGGCAGTTTTAAAACAGGGTCAGAAATGGGCCTCATTACCACTGATCCATTGTTCCCAGTAGAGTTTAAACTTCCCAATCAGGATTATTACATTTTAATGAAGCCAGTTACTGCAACAGATGCTCAGTAGGTCATTTTGTGGGAGAGGTCACTGTGGGTAGCAGTTTTTTGGAGGGTATGAGCTCACTCCTTGGCAAAGATTTTGTTCTCAAGTGAGGGTAAAAGAGATCATACAGATTGCTAACGGGGCGCAGTAGCTGAGATAAAAGGAGCATCGTATCTGGCCATCATCGTGTGAACCAAAAGGCAACATTCAGCCCTCATTGGTAATCAGTTTCTCTGTAGGTGTTGCCATTTTAATATCATTTGCAAATGTGTGTGTAGAGTTGTAAAACTCCATCTCAATCTGTATGTGTGATATCTGAAAATACTGTTGTTGGCCTCTATGTGTAAGAAATTAATGTTTCTGAAAACATACATGCAGTCATCTTTGTGCCAAGAAGAAGGCATTACTGATATAGATTCAGGAACCAGACATTCTTGCACTTGACTTTTTTTTCCCACATATTTACATTAAATTCCGAATGATGAAAGACGACAAACAAAGTTAAACTCCTTAGTTCTGTTTGTATCAGCTCTGCCCCGTTTGTCCACCATGCCTACAGGCTGACCTTTAAGCCTGCAGGTGGAGGGCCAGTGGGGATGGGTGCTGTCCATGGTGCTGATTCATAGTAGAATCAAAATTTGCCATTTCTTATTTCAAAGTTTTATCTGTAGTATTGGTTGATTTGAGATCTGTGGTTAGTGGTGGTTGTGACAGTGCAGTTCCGAGAGATCCTTTGAAATTATGTGTGTTGACTATTTTGGGCAGCAAACATGCCAGTTAATATTTCAGATATGCAACAAAAGAGTAACCACTTGTGTATTTAACTGAGGTAGGGCTGCTCGATCTAGTAAATTTTATTTTTAGTTACAATTTTGGCAATGATCACAAAGTTCTTTTAAAAGTTCGATAAATCGGGTGCACAGTAGCTTATCTTGTGGAGCGGACACCCTTTTGTACAAAAAAAATCTGATCCTTACTGCGGCCATGGGTTTGATTCCACCTTGGCCCTTTGCTGCATGTCATCCCCTTTCTTTCCCCCTTTCACACCGATAGCTTTCATATCAAATATAGGGGAAAAAAAGAAAAACCTACAAACAAAAAGAAAAAAAAAACAGAAATGGCAGCCCTAATTTAAAGTGTGCCAAAACATACTGCACTCTGAGAGGAATAATCATTTTATGTTGCTTAAAAAAAACCTACTAAAAATAAAGAACACTCAGTATTGTTGGACACCTGTTGAAGTGGAGCTTTTATCTTGTGGAGGCCATCAAGTACATACATGCATCATTTCAGTCCCTTGAACTTGGACCACAGTTTGAATCCTGTGCAGGAAAGGACTCCACCAGCAGAAACAATGAAACTATTATATATGGAGACGTAGTTCCAGAGTGCAAAGTACAAAGTAAAAAAACACATGATTTTATTATGTGTTTAAACGTTACTAATCATGATTTGCCTTGTTAACAAACGATATTACATATATGTGATACTGTCTTTTGGCTTGTGGAAAAACTCGCCTTTCATGTTGGTTATTGCCTGATATCATAAGATCCCCTGCTGGTGAAATCCCACCAGGTGAAAAACTGTTACAGGCCTGAAAGGAAAGTCATTCTTCTTTCCAGCTGATTTTTGTTCCCTCCAGCTGGAGAGATTTTCAGCTTCCTTGGCTGTTTCTACAGATGTATCTCTCTGTTTTTCTCTGTGTTGCTCTAAATTGACAAGGAAACACCGCCAAGATTGAGACCACTTATCTGTTAAGCATTGAAACGCTTGTGAGAGCAATGTTACTACAACAAACCCTCTGCTGCCACACTGAAAGGCTTGCAGCAAGTACAAATTCAACCCTGTGATCTTAATTGCCACCATATTCTGCCATGTCTAATATTTCTCCATTAAAAATCAGATACCTTATCAAACAGGCGAATAGAATTTAATTTGGGTGAGGCTAGTGGGTAAAAAGAAGCTGACACTTAAATAATTGGATGAATTCAAAGCGCTAAATGCAAGGCCACAAACCTCTGCATAAATGAAAGCTGGATGAGCCTCTGGGAGATGTACAAGGATAGATTCATTGTAAGGTTGTACCAGCTAGCCTTCCAGTTAAGTTTTTTTTTTGTGAGAAATCACTTTCTCTCCTAATGATATTTATTCAATGTCATGTGCCTTAAGCAGTTCCAACTTTTCTTAAGCAGCCTCGTTTTCAGATTTTCCTTTGTATTTATTTATTTTTTTGTGTTTTACAAGGTAACAAAAAAAGCTAGCAGTGGTTTTTCTGTTTGAAAATCGTTGCATTTTATACCAGTTGTTAAAAAGTTGACAGTAGGGAGAGATAGAAGTGAGGGGAGATGCAATACACAAAGTTAGCAGAGTTTTAACCCAACACAATAATACCGTATAATAACGGGAGCTAGTGTCCAGTATCAGTAAATACCAGTTTAACATTTGAACTTTAAATACCTTGCTGAGCTTTCTTGTTATGGGTATTGATCTTTTGTGTTACTTATGACATGTTGCAATGTTACCCAAATGTTTTCAGAAAATAACAGTGTGCAGAAGTTTGTTTAAAAAGTGAGAAATACACCTGAAGGAGACAAAGAGAGAAAGTTAATAAAATGTGAAGAAAGAGTGGGGATAAGGATGATTTAAATTGGCTTAGCTAATCCACTTCCTCTGTTTGTTGGCCCAAAAAAGTATATAAAAGTTAAACATACTCAGGCAGGGATGAAAAATGAAATGGAGGGATAAAGGAAGGGATGAGCAGTCAGATGAATTTTTCAGGTGGAGAGAGAAAATAAATCTCCTGTATTGTTGAGAAAAAGGATGTAGCAGTTATGAGCTCATTGTTTGCAGACATTGTTTTGCCAGCGTGCCATTGCATTTGGAATTACTTGGCAGACAAGGTGGCAAGCGACTGAATGAACGGCATCGTTGAGAGGCGGTAATTGAAAGACATAGAGATGAGGAATAGAAGGCTGTGGAAGAAGTTTTCATCTGTCAAAGCAAGGAACAAAGTTGCTGAAGGATTTACGAGATAGAAGAGAGAAAACGGAAGCTGGTAATTGCATGGCTTCTGGCCTTGTGATATTATCTCCTCCTGACATGTGCGCATCTCCTATTGATACATGCAGCGAGCATGAAGCCGTCTCGGCGCCTTTATGTCATTTCCCTCTCACTCCTGTTACATTTCTCTTTGTGTCTTACTGATGACAGATGCCAGATGAGGAGGATAAATGGGGAAAGGAAGGAAGGCACTACAAGGCATTGCTCCTGATTAAACCTATAAGTTCCTTTAAAATGGAGACCTCTTCAACTCAATCATAGAGTTGTGGGGAGTTTCAGCAGTGGACTTCAACAGTGGAAAGTGTTACAGAAAATGTATTAATACCCTCCTCTCTCTGTGTCTCTGTGTCTCTGTCTCTCTCCCTCAGGCTCAGTGTCTCTCAGTGTATTCCTGGTGTCTGTTGCATCTGTAGTATGTGCGGTTTGGCTGGTAGCTCTGTGTGGCGTCTGTACCTGGTGTCAACGTAAACTGGTAAGTTATATTGATTTTTATTCACATTTCACATGTCATTTATTTAAACTGTTTTAGAGCAGAGGTTCCCATCTGGTCGAGCGCCTGGGTCAGTGATTCTTCTCCTTCATTAGTCCATGGTCTACACATTTGATGAGTTAACACATATTCAACATTATTTCATAAAGTGTAAACGACACATTGAACACAAAGAAATAAAACATGAGAGTAAAGAGCAAGAGTAAACAGAAATTGCACTTCAAAATAAAAGCTCTCCTGGAAATTTAGTGTACTTATAACTAAGTGCGTTCTTAACAAACTCGACACATTTACGAGTCATTGCAGTCCATTCAAAATGGACCTGCAACCCACTTTTGGACCACAACTCACTAGTTGGTAACTACTGTTTTAAGAGTGAGTTAACTGAACTGAGGTCCTCTGTGAACGGCGTCAAATTCTAAAGATTTGTCCCACAGTGACGCAAAGTCCACAGAGATGAAACACATTGTTACACGGGGTTAATGTTGGGAAAATGGTAATGGTTAGATTAAGTTAACAAAACTATTCGATTAGGTTTATAAAAACAGATCATGTTTTGGGTTAAAATAAGTATGTAATGTGATGTAAATAATATGTCTATTATGTTTTGGTTTTTTTTTCCATACCTATTCCTTTATTTTATTTTTTTAGTTGTAGTAACTGTAACCCTCGCAGGCAGGCAGCTTTTCTTCTGATGACACTGTGACCTTGAACTGAATGCATTCAGTGTTTGCCTGCCATGTGTTGTTGTTGTTTGATATTGTTGCGCCTTCTGTGCTTTGTGGGACGGGAGCCAGAGAGGGTCTGTATGTTTGGCCATGACAGCAAACATGATGAGAGACCTTAGTGCGCTCTGTAAACATGGCTTTGTGCTCTCTGAGCTTTGTGCATTATGGCTGCTCGCCTCCAGCCTTCAGCGCCATGCTAATGATTCATATGCTAATGAGCATCACTCTGAGCTACTGGCTGCTGCTGAAGCAACTGTAATTCCTCCTATATATTTTGATCCGCTGGCATTTCCTACACTCTGTCCTGCTTTCTTTCCTCCCTGCCTCCCTTTTGTCCCGCTCTCTCATCTCTGTCTGTCTCTCTGTTTGAGGAGTGACTGCAGCACAGCGAATGATCAAACATACACAACCTAAGAGTAAACAGGGATATTTACAAGGAAAACAGCAAAGCTAAATGACACGATTTTCTGGGGTAAAATTTATAACCTCTTACTAGACCTATAAAGTATGTTAAGTGCTCCTTAAAATCTAAATTACCATAATAGCTTTGGAGCACCAAAACTCACTGAACCTGACAAACAAATCCAATTCTTGTCTTTGTTTAGCCTCAAGTTATCTATGTCTCTGTCTTTGTTTTTGTGTCACCCTCCTTCTCCTTTTCTACCAAGTAGTCTGATTTGTTCGTCCTTTTGCCACTTTATCTCCATGTCCTTGTCAGAATGTCACTTGATTTCGTTTTCCAGGATTGTCCCGCTCTTCTCTCCGTCTCCGCTGCCACTGTAGTTTCCCCTTCATAGTCCTTGTCTCGCTTTTTTCATCTTCCTTATTATCATCTTTTGTTTGTTTTGTGTGTCACACTCCAAAGGTTAAATAAACAAACACCCACAAGTAAAAACAGAGGCGATGTGCCAGAAATGAGAACATATTATTGTCAGTAATAAGGCTGTAACAAATGATTATTTTTGTCATCTATTTACCCTTTAAAACTTGGATTGACATCATTTTTTGTGCTGCATTGAGATGTATTTCATGTGTATTTAGACCTTTGAACCCTGAGCTAATTGGTTTGATTTTCTATCCAAAGAATTGGAGAAAAAAAAGCAACTTGGCAAGAATTTCCCCACAAATTGCAAGAAATTAGCAGATTAAGAAAATGATTTAAAAAAAGCTAGGGAAAAATGTCCAGAAAAATAACTGTAATTGTTATAGTTGTGTTCAGATATTTTAAATTATTTGTAATTCTTATAATTTTTAAGCATTTTTTTCAGGTAATTTTCTTGCGTTTTTTTATTTTATTTTATTTTTTACTTATTTTGCAATTTGCTCAGGTTTTTAAGGCTGTTTTAATGAATCATTTTTTCTGCAAAATTTCAGAAAGTCACAATGTCCCAAGGTTTTCTGTTGTGCTTTTCCTTGTTTCATGAATTCTTTCAGTTCCTTCTGTTCCCTGTTTTGTTTTGTAGGTTCACTCCTAATTAATGTGTCTGGTTTGATTTTACCTCCTTTCTTTGTGTGTTTTCATGCTTTTTTGATTGTCTGTCCCACCCTGATTAGTTTCACCTGACCCTCACTCGTCCTGCAGTCTACTCACCTGTCCTCAGTTCCCCAGTTAGTGTCTTCTACTTACACCTGCCCAGATCTTTTGTCCTTTGTTGAATTATCTGTTTATGTTCTCTTGGTGGTTTCCCTGCAACCAGGCATGTGATCATTCTGTTACAGCTGACTGAAGCAGCACAGGCAGGTAGGACCAAAAATGCAGGACAACAGGCAGGAACTGGACAGGTGTAAGTACATGACACTAACTGGGGGAGTGAGAACAGGAGGGTAGACTGCAGGACGAGTGAGGGACAGGTGAACCTAATCAGGGCTGGGCAGACGATCAAAACTGACAGAAAAACACACAGACAGGAAGACAGACTACACCTGACACACGGGTAGTGAACCTACAAAATAAAACAAGAAACAGACGAAACCTAAAAGAATGAAACAAGAAAAAACACCCCAGAAATCCCCCAAAACAAAGTCTACAAGATAACAGGCTGCACAAAATACAGAATCATGACAGTTAGCTATTTTCTGTCTAGTTTTTAAATGACAAGTAACTCAGTGGACCTCTGTTACACTGAAAAATACCTGATCAGACTTGGTCAGCAGCAGCAGCAGCAGCAGCAGCAGCAGCAGCAGCAGCAGCAGCAGCAGCAGCAGCAGCAGCAGGGACGTGTTTAGGGAGTGAACTAGAGTGGCATGGACCCCAGTGTGTATCAGAGATCTGTATATTGCACACGTAGGATACACAGGGAGCATTGTAAATCGATGTATATGGACATGTAACATAGTCCAGTGAGAATCCAGTGTGCTTTGAAGTCGTTTTAACACTTGAGTATTGAGTGGAGGGGCTTGTGTAAAAGGCACTCACTGCTCATTACAAATATTGGGGGATTTGGAGGGAAACATTTTCTTTCTGAGATGTGGAAGAGTGTAAATATTTAGATTTTTAACATCATTTAAGTGATTGGGATCTAAGAAACATATCACATTTTTTTGTTTTGTTTTAAAACTTTCACCTTGTAGTTGGAATTGTGTACATTGTTTCCACAAAGCATTTAATTACAGCAACCTACAGTACTTACACATTATATAAGAAATGTGATACTAAAGGTATTGCACCTGCTCTCTAGTTTTACATATGATGTGTATTTATGTGTGCCTGCGTGTGTGAACAAGAAAAAAAAACGGTTTAATAGTTAAAACCTCAGAACCCTAGTTTACGTCACTTCGAATCTAAAGCGGGCGCTCTTTTTCGATAAGGTCTTCTCCTTCTCAGCTGATATGTCGTCCTCAGAGCATTCAATGTTCTGCTTTACTGCCTCGCCCAGGGTTTTTCCCTGTTTAATGAAGTATGGAAAATGGTTAAAAATGAGAAGAAGCAAGTCTTACTATCCCCCACAAAAGACGCAGCAGAAGAAGCAGCAACATCCAAGGCTGACAAATGAAATCGATGCGGAAGTGCCAAAAATGGCAGTCGATTGAATGGCCATTTGAGGCTGATTTTAAAAACGGAGTTAACCCTCATAGACCCCCATGTTAAAATGACCAACTTTACAGCAGTAATAAACATGTTTACAGCTTGGTACAAAATACAGTTTTGGCCTGAATAACTAATTTCCACCTTTCTGACATCGGTACGTGGACTGAATTTTAATCTTTCTTACCCGTTTACATTTTATTATAGTTCAGAATCACACATATTTAATTGCAGGGCTGCTTGAGTGACTCCAAAAAAAAGTAGATGGCCATGGCCAAAATAAAGAATTTGAGACTTTCAAACAGCAGTTGACAAAGCAATTGGTGATGTCACAGTAGCTATGCCCATTATTTTATAGTCTATGGTTAATAAAAATGTGTATTCTGAAAGGCTTAAACTTAAGATACACTTCTGCAATCTTAATATAACACTGTTGTACTTTTTTTTTAATCCATACAAAGAACAAAAAACAAACAATATATCTTAATACATTTGATCACTTTTCTCCCTTACTGCCATAAAACTTTCCCTCATTTTTATCAGACAGAGGACAGAAGATTTGTTTTGTTGGTCACACCCCAGTGTGATTCATCGCTAAAAAAATGAGAGGACTGCTTGCATCGTGTTTGAAATGGCCTCAGTGTCATGTCACACACAGAGGACAAACATGATTTACTGTGTATCAGGAGAATATTTATATATTCATATATTGGGTGGGGATGTGACCCCCTGACACCTTCGAGTTACCTTTTAATATTTAACCAAATCCACAGTTTTTCCATAACCCTAGCCAAAGTACTTTTGTCGCCTAGTTTGCAGCAAATACATTTTTTACAAAAAGTAATTTAGAAAACAAATTAGTAGTAAATAAATGTAATTTCTGCGAGATTTGGTTGGTTAAGCCCAGTTTTGTTTGTTCACTAATTTCCCTGATGATTCACATCAATATGAGGGGTACATTTCTGGCCATTAAAGAAAAAGGTTCATAGGAAAGCATTCGTTCCAGGACATATGAAGCTGTCTGCAACTGGTCTCATGCCATTGGTTGTTTTATGGGAGTGGAAGTGGGAGGAGAGTGGGAGGAGGAGGGAAGGGAGAAGCGAGAAGCAGAGGCAGAAACAGCCACAGAGGCATACACACACACAGGCAGGCAGGCAGGCAGGCAGGCAGGCAGGCAGGCAGGCAGGCAGGCAGGCAGGCAGGCAGGCAGGCAGGCAGGCAGGCAGGCAGACGGGAAGAGAAGGTGATGCTGTTTGGTGTCGAACATCCAGGTGTGTGACAAACATGATGACAGCATCTCTTTGAAAAAAATACTCCAGAGGAAGCAAGGCCACACTGCTCTGAACTGGGAATCCCCCTCGGCCCCCTCCTCACATCTCCAGCACATCTCATGTGGCATCTTTCAAGTCCTCTGTCTGCATACAGCTATGGTGCCGTCATTATTCTGGATTCTGTTTCAAACCTCCCCGATACTGTCCCTTTGTGTTTCTCACTTGCCCCTCTACTCTGTCGTCGTACTCCTGTTACTCCCCCGTCCTCTCGATCTTCCCTTCTGTTTCTCACATCCACCCACTCGCTCTCAACATTGTACCTTCTCCACCCTCTGCTGTACTGCCTCCTCAAGATTTTATGATTCTGTTTAATGATAGATGAGCTGCACTTGATAGCATATTCTTGACTGCTAGAAATCTATCCTTCTCCGAGTCCCAGATTCTAATATTATTCATCCCTGTGTGTATGCGCTGTACAGTTTGAGTGTGTGTTTACAGTAGTGGCTGAATCAAAGTACGGATTAGGTCAGGCCCCAAGCTTCTCTCTCTCTATCGAAAATGTTTGTGCCGGGCTGGACACATGAGATGTGACATGATAAATAATAGAGTGTATGGTGGATGCATTAGAGAGATACAGTAAAATACATAAAGAAGCCACCTGTCTGTGTGACACTGAAAGCCACATTCAGATAAACATTCAGCTCTCCTCTGTGTCTGAAAGCCTTCAGGCTGCTAAAAATCCTTCATTGAGGACAAGTACTGCATTCATCATCGGGTTTAAAATTGAGCATAAAATCTCTCAACCAAGAAATCCTCTATCAACGTCTGATAAGAAAGTCAGTCAGGTAACAAATATACATTTGCATCAGCAGTAGACATTTGTTTTCACTTTTCAGGAATGCAACTATTTTTAAAGTGGAAGGAAATTTCAGGAGCTGAAAACTGCAGAAGCCATAGAAACTGTCACTACTAGAAAAACACAGTATTTGCATTTTATTAAAACACTTAAAACAACCTACTGTTATTTCTATGTTACCATGACAAGCAACATCTTGTTGGTGGTGACAGTTATTAATATTGTGTTAAAAATCAAAGTTTCAAAAGCAGAGGTAGCATGAGACTGGCTACATTTACATTCACAAAATATCCCGTTTTTTGCCCGTTTATCAAAAAAGACAGTATTCCTATTAAGCTGATTGCATAGCTTACAAAATTAAACATCCCACTATGCAGGCATGCATACTCCGATTGATGTAAAACACCACTGTGATGTACGTCCTAAAGAAAACCTGTTAACCCTTTGAACCTGGACCGACATCAGTTTTCTTGTGCTGTGTTCAGACTCCTTTCACAAGCTGCGTAACCCTTTTAACCTGAGCAGATTTGTTAGATTTTTTTACACGACTTTTTTTTACACTTTTCTTACACGAGGAAAATGGCAATGTCAAATTTGGCAGAAAATGCCCCACAAACTTCAAGAAATTGGTAAAAGGTGACAAGAAAATGAACACAAAATTAGTGAACACAAAAACTGTGAGGTGGGGAGGGGTATATTAAAAAAAACAATTCAGCCCCTTTTGTGATATTTTCTTTTTTTTGTTTTTTACTTTTCTTTTTTGCATATTTTTGGTTAATTTTATTCTAACTTTAGGCCATGTCTTGTTAAGTTGCACGTTGCCTTCTCCCCATGTTTTTGAAAGAAATCAAACCAATTTCCTCAGGTTTCAAATGGTTAATATCCAAGTCTTTCTTAATGTGTGAAAGCAGATGTGTTTCTCTTTTCAGCCAGAAACGTGGGCTTTTTTGAGCATGCATCACTACCACAGTCTTGCAAACTATTACCTAGTGGATTTGTTGTCATCACACAGAGCTGACCATAAACAGGCAACAGACCATGTGTTGCAAACTGCGAGAAAAACAGCAACTGAGACGCATATTCTCAATGCGCCGTGCATGTCCAAAGAATACTCTTGAAGCCTGAATATATCTGAAAATTCCTGCATTCAGATCAAGCCTAATTTGGAATATCCAAATGAAACATGGTGTTTACATCACCCCCTTTCATATTCTGAATAAGGTCCGGGTGACATGTAGATATCATATCATGATGATATTGGAGGTTGACTTTTAGTGCTTTGACAAAATATTTGTGCAGTTTGATAAATAATTATCAGTAATATGACTATAA
Organism: Plectropomus leopardus; assembly: GCF_008729295.1. Lineage (NCBI taxonomy): Eukaryota > Metazoa > Chordata > Actinopteri > Perciformes > Serranidae > Plectropomus > Plectropomus leopardus. Next base: position 17,057,528 of record NC_056463.1, read on the forward strand.
TGACTAAATGGGTAAAGGCAAATAACAGAACAAGTAGAACAGTCTGGTAAGTTCAGAAGATAACATTTTACTGCAACACAGCCTTTAAAAGCAAGAAAAACAACCCAAAGTATTTTATCTCTAAAATTTAAGATGATATCTAGTCTCATTAAAGGATGTTGATATAATATCGATGTATTGCCAAGCCTTATTCTGAACATTGTCAGATTTAATGGAGTAGTGAAAACTACATTCACAAAATATAAATGGTGACATCAACGAGATTTTAGTTTAAACTTGACCAAACCTTAACAACCAAGGTGGCAGATCTGAAAACATGCACATGAGCTGCTTTTGGAACGATCATGTGGGTCATTGTGGACAACAGTGACAAGTGACCTATTTTGTCTAATAAGGTATGAGGAAACTATAAACTCATAGTGTTCTTCGTCTGGATCTGAAACCATCTGTTCTGAGGCTTTTTGTACATCTCTTAAATATTTATAAGGTTGCATTACTAACTGTACTGTACGTGAGGTACCTGTTTCCACCTAGAGCTTTTAAATGAGGGTCTGTAATAACTCGTAGTATGTATCTGTGGAGTCTTGACGAGTTTTCTCTAAAGATCTCATTCACAGAATATGTTTTTCCCCTCTTTTTAAAAGGTGTCATAATGTCACGATAAGGTTTATTTTTTTTTATTACAAATCTGAAGTCAGCAACAGGCACTCCTATGTGACTTCTCACACTATCATAAATAATTGAAGGAACACCAATCTAGTCGGCTCAGCGAATCATGGTGACAGACTGTCCCCTTTTTGAGACTTTATGTTGTCTCTCACATGGCTGTATAGGTTAGTGCCATCTCTTACAGCACAGAGGTCCTCGGTTTGAACCCACTGACAGCTCAGCTGGGGCTTTTAATATGTATATTCTCACTGTCTGTTTGCTGGTCCCTCCAGTGTCTTCCAAGCAGGGCAGGGGAGCTGAAAACTAAAAATAGCCTGTATTAAACAATTATAACATGTGATGTGAAACAGATATACTGTGGACAATGGCACTGCACACTTTGGTCTCCTTGTGTTTTGGATGCTAAATCTGCTAAACTGCTGAAAAAACACAAGCAACAGGATGAGCATATTGCACTGTTTTGTGAAAATTAGGGAAATGGATAATGTCACTCTGCTATAAAATTAATAGCTATGACTTTGTAGACAGCAGAGCAGAAGCCAAGTATAAAACCACACATAAAAAGACATCATTTCTTTTCCTTGTGATATTAAATTTTGCAATTAACATTCGATTGCAGATGCATCACTTAAATTTTAGCATCTTCCTATCCTCCACTGTTCTTCTTTTGAGCTGCCTGCAAGGGTGGCTGATACAGAGTGTGCTGCTGAAAAATCTGTTTTGAAGAAAGAAGGAGTTAACCTGACACTTCAAAGAGTGAAAATATGAATTAGTATACCCTCTATATTTGACGGTTCTTGTGCAATCAAAAGGAGCAGGGTTGAGAGTGTAGGAGGGAAACACGACACACCTTCATCACCCCTGAAACATCCAAGGCTAGCAGGTCTCTCTGGATGTACAAACAATAATGGTTTCTCTTCTGCACGACTTGAAATTAATGTTATATAAAACTCATCCAGGCACATTGTGTGCGGGTAAAAAGTCCTTGACTGGTATGTTGGAGTTTCAGCTTCTAATCTTTTTTTTTTTTTTTATCTGTCTGGCACGATGTGATATTTTCTTTCTAACTAATATTGAGGAGTCATATTCGAAGTACTGCATATTTGGTCAAAATATGGCATATGTGATTAAAACTCAAGTCAAGTTGATGATGATAATTATTTTCAGCAACAGATGGTTGTGTCGCTGAGATATCCAAATGGGATCAGGTCCAAAATATCCTTGATTATGGATAAAACTTCTCTCGAAACCATGTTGAGAAATGCAGAGAGGTCGTTTTCTATTTAGTGGACATTCTGTGGCAGATGTGTTCTTCATGTTGTGAAGTTGCGATGGAAAAACATTATGTAAGAGGAGAGGGTCTGTGTGACTCAGCTGGAGGGAGCTTGGTGTTATCATCCTCAAGAGTTCAATAAATATAGAGTTCAATAAAATGTAAAGGTCAATAACTATAACTAGTGTATATTGCTCTGCTGAAAGCCTGATCCATTAAGTGGTGGAAATGTGCGGGGAGTAGGTAAAGTAAGCTGTTTAATATCTTACAGTGGACATTTTTTTTTGCATATTTGGTGCCTATTTAGAATTTTCCCACCCTCCAAATGATCCTGTTTGTTGCTTAAACAGCTCTGGATAGGATATAATTTTGGCATATTTGAATTCAAAATCAACATTCCATTCAGGATTGGAAATTATTACAAACCATCAGCCAAATGCTGGTAAAATATGCATTTGGCTGCTAGATTTACTTCACTTACCAGCCAAAAAACCCCCATTGGTAATCTTTTAAGTGGCTGGTAGATTTTGGATTCCACCAGCCACAGAGACAGGTGGACAAAAATGATAATTTCCAAACCTTATTTGAATGCTATGGAGCTTTTTTTATTTTTTATTTTTTGCACTTCAATTCATTCTGTTCAAGTGCAGCAGTATTTCTGCACAATTGCAAATAAAATATTAGGCTATACTAAAATTAATAGTGGTATACTTAGATTCCATTAGTGGGTGCAAAGGATTGTTTCTGACGTGTGTAATCCTAAATTTTCCATTAAGTCAAAGCATTTTAAAATCCAACAGTCTAATGTATTGAAGAAAGATAGATGTTATCATTTCTTACATTTTCAGCATGTTTTTGTCTAAAAAAGTATTCTACTTCAATTCATGTTTGTTGCCGTTCAGCTTTTCAAAAACAACAATTTCACTCGATCAAAAGTGTTTGCTTGCTGCACCCGGAGAGAAGCGCAAGTCTGAAATGAGGGCGACCTGGCAGGATTCTAACAGCACTATAAATTACGTTTATTTATTCATTGAGGCATGTTGATGTAATGAAAAAGGATGAACTCAGTTAATTCAAGGAATCACTTTATTCAAATTGACGTTTTTTTCTGTCTTTTTTTTTGAGGATTTTTAAACATGTAACAGGCATTCAAAGATTTATCTGAAAACCCCAATAGAAGCTTCAAATGTAAAAAAAAAAAAAAGTATTCAGTTCATCCATACCCGCAGTAGTTGTGTTTACATTTGTGATGATCAAAAGACTTGCAGTGGAGATTGCTTCACTGGATATGTGTTACTGAAAAGAAGAAGACTACTGAGACTGTCCTCAACTTACTTAGAGGGATACTTTGGTGATTTTCAACCAGGCCTCTGTGTCTCTGTGGTCTGAAAAGTGTGTACAGATCATAAGGAAAACCCCGAGCCGTCGGCTCCCAGAGCTCCCTGCCCGTCCACCAGCCAAAAATCCACCAGATGATGCAAAATGTGGCATATTTTTGCTCATGGTACAAGGCCAAACACCATTCATCTGCACACATTCCACACACGACAGGCCTGGATGAACATCGGCAAAGATTCTTATTAATGTTGTCTTTACAAACATTGGCAACTTTTAGGAGAAACAAAGGCAGCCCAAACTCAGCAAACACTGTTATTTTGGCCTTTAAGGTGGTATCACTGTAGCTGCTGTAACCCCAACATGTAGTTACATTTTTGAGGAGCACAACAGCTGCAGCGACTTAGATACAACGGCTCTGTTGCTATGCTGTAACCACTCAACGCACTACTCAAAATATAACTTTAATCTTTTGTATTGCAAAAGAAAGTGCTTGCTTCTAATACATGTTTTGTCTTTCAGTTTTAAATTTCTTACTATGCCTGATTTCACTCTTTGTCTTATATACAAGTTACACAGTGCCGTTTGTAGTAAACATGTGCATTTCCTTTCTTTGTGTGTGAAGACATGTTTGTGCATGCAGGTGTGTTTTTGCATCTCATTGTAGTTAAGTGGTCCCTCATCACGTTTTGATCCTCAGAAGCAGGCTGTGGTCCTGGCTTCAAACCAATTTCTGCTCTTTCCTCATTTATCATATTTTACAACATGCTTTGGACCTGATGCTCTTCTAAAGCCTCTGAAATGTGCACTTGACATGCAGAAATGCTTTTGTAAACAACGCTCAAGACAGATCCGTCTCTGTCTCTCTCTTGTCTCTCTGCAGGGGAAGAGGAATAAGCCTGGGGTGGAAGCTGCCAGCTCTCCAGATTCTGTGAGAGGTCGAGGGGAAAATAAAGCCATCAAGTAGGTGTCAGGGAGGGTTTAGATGGAGGCGTATGGAAATGATCTATGATGTGGTGATAGTATCGCATTTTAACAGCCGTTTCTGATTGGAAAGCTAATCTTGTAGCTCCCCCCTTACACGGTCTGAAATGTCCACCATGAAATGATGCCCTCAAGACAGTGTTATATGGGTATGTTTCTCATTTATCAAAGAGGTTGAATTATGCAGTCTCTTAAAAACAGAGTGGAGAAAAGTTACTTGTATATTCTGTTTGTATAAATCAAAGTTGGGTTACAAAAAAATTCTACTTCAAAATGGCATTTCTTCTAATCGGTTTGGAAAATACAAACACCAAAATTTAAATGCAGCAGTCGCACATTATTACAGAACACCAAAACAGTGTTATCTACAACTTTGAAGGGTAACTTTGGTATTTTTCAACCTGGGCTCTTTTGTGACTAATGGAAACAAAAGTGTTTGAAGTTGGTCCAGTGTTAAGCATGAGCACTGCAGCTGGGAAAAAGACTACAATGTAATCACTTGGAGCAAATTATTGCACATTTAAGTACACTACAAGTGCTCATTTTTGCCACTGACAAACCACTGACACTTTGGACATCCATTTTGATGCTTCTTGGAATGATAATGCGAGAGGAGAAGTCGCATTACATGACTCAATGGAAACGCAATCATCTCGCAATTGTGTTTTATCGACATTTGGAAAATATCGCAACTGGTTCTCTATGGAAACCAGCCTAAAGACCATAGCCATCTTCCACGCTCCCTCAGATAAAAGGTACATTATTATGACCTCCTCCACCGTTGTAAAACTTTTGAAGTATGCCCTCTTGTGCCATTTATTAGCTGTATCTAAAGGATGCATGGAAATATAAGGTGACAGTGACGTTTTAAACATTTGAAAAGGACGTATCCATTTTCATACATAAAGGGAGTATAAATGAGACCTTGGAATAACAGTCTGAGCCTGTCAGTGGCAAAAACACTTTTACAATGACATCTCTCAGTGGTTACATTGCAGCCTGTTTCACTCTCGCTCAATACAGGAGCAGTTTAAAAGAATGTTGTTCCTTTAAGTCGCATAGACACAAAAAAGGGAAAATAGGTTGAAAATACTGAACTTACCCTTTAAGTTCAAAATATTCTTAACCCTAATTGTCTTTTAGAAATGTCTGCGTACGTAAACTGTGCTGCCATCGTGCAAAGCTGTACTTGTATTACTTTGGACTTTAATTTTAATATTGAGCGAACTAGAGAATCCATGTTGTTACGAGCATCATTAACAAGCAGAGGTGCTGAAGCGTGGGCTTTTTGACTGACACAGCTTACAATTTGTCATTTATAGCACTCTTTTGTTGCTATTCTACCTCCTGTTACCCACATTTATTCTCTCTTTTCAAATCCAGAGTGTGTTAATCCAATAACCTGTTGTTTCTGTTGTATTCTTGTTTCCTACCTCCTCTATTTTTATTTGTTTCCTCTGACAGAGTGATAAAACCTGCAGGTCAAAGGGAGGTTTGAAACAAGTCTGCTGTAATTTGCATGTCCAAAAACATGAAAGCATTAACATTTTAAACCTCCTTTTTATTCTGTAGAACCGTGTGCTACACTCACCTTATTTTTTATGAACAAATGTATTCATAATCTAGTTTAAAGAACTGTGCCCAGTTTTAGAATATAGTTTTAAAGGCACTGACATTATCACATTTTCTTGTTTATTAATTCTCTCCCTGACCTTTAGATTTATGAGAAAATATTCCAACTTTGCTCTTTTTTCTTTCTCTTTCTCTCAACACTGCTCTCATCTGTCATATTGTTCTTCTTTAAAACTGTCTTTGCTTGCTGCTCTTCCCTGTCTCACATGTCTCCCTCTCTCTCTCTCTCTAGCCACAGTGATCTAGACAGAGACTTTTGGAATAACAATGACAGCAGCAACGTGCAACAGAGGTGGAGCTCCTACCCGCCCAAGGAGTTCCTCTTAAACATGTCTCCCTATGCTCCCTACGGAGACCCTCGCCTCACGCCCAAGTGAGTCTCAGTCATGGCTGGTAAGGGACCCCTCAATCTGGGCAGGGCTGTAATGAACAGGGGCTAGCGTGCACCTGGGAAAACTCCCACAAAGCTGTATGAGTAGTTGACATAATAAAAACGGGGAATTATTGGCACAGTAAATATGTGTTTTACACAGTAAATTAAAAATTAAACATTGTGTGGCTGTTTGTGAGCTTAAGCACCTGACAGATAATACAAAAAATACTCAGAATCAAAAGCAAAGGTTGATCAATATATCACTGCCAGCAATGAAAAGGTCACATTAAATAGCCTGGAGGGGGGCAGAGAGCCTCATTTTGTAACGCTGTCCGGCCACATGTCTTTTAACACAAGTCCCCCCTCATCCCTGGTAATCCTCATGTTTTTGCTTTCAGGCATGTCAACAGCGAGGCGGTGTTTAGTATGCACTGCTGGCCATGCAGCACCTGATAGAGATGTGCAGCAGCATCCCTCAATATTGCTGTGATTCCTAGGACTGCCCTAACGACCATTTTCCAAACGATCGCTTTCAGATGGGAAGACAGTTTTTATGTCTGCCAACAGCCTTACAAAATTAATGCATATATCCCTGAAAACAGAACACAGGCTTTAAATCATTAATGTTCATGAGATATCAGAGCGATTTTAATGTATTTTGGGGACCCTCCTTTTTGAGTCCCATTTCGTTTTTACCGTCAAAACTCAAATCTAGGGAAGAACATTTTAGTTTGCTTTTCTTATAGTGTTCAGGGTGTACAAAAGAAAGGTTTGATAGCCCCATTCCCTACAGCCCTGCTAGCCTCATCAGACCCTCTTTACCTCTCACCTGCAGCCCATGGAGTGTTACCATGGAGACGGACAACCCTCAGAGAGCAGATCTTGCTGTTTCACCTGAACGTTTTCCTCCTTTTATACAACCCAGCCTCTCAAGTCCGAGTATTCAAATCTGCATTTCAGGATACTGTAGCGGACTGTAAACATACATGTACCTGAGCTGACAGGGTTTCCACAGAGGGTTTGCTGTTGTTGATTTTAATTGTTTCTAGATAGGTTACTTTCAACAAGTTCTCATCCCCACCTCGTCAAATACCACCACTTTGTCAGTGGACCTACACGTCAAAATATCAGTCGCTTTACGCTTGTTACAAGCCTTGTCTCTTTCCAAAATACACATGCATTTTTACAGGAAATGTCTATGCAGACTTTCTCAGTCTTTATACTACAGTTATTGACCGACTCAGTAAACAGCCACCACCAGATATGTATCATACCAGCACTTTCTCATTCCAAACTTATGAGTGCATGAACGTGGCAAGATGGCAGCAGGTTAAAATGATGCTGATAACAATGTAAAATAAGGAGCACAAACAACGGACTTCGATGCAGGATTTGGGTGTTGGCTTCCTGAGTGTATGTGATTTTTTTCTTTTTTCTATACCTTACCATATGCCTCCTTCCCCTAGACCTAACCATCCACGCCAGCATGTACGTTTGTTGATGTTCTGGCGTTGGTTGCTGTGTGTAGGGTTATCCCACCATGTGCATTCGTTGACATTAAGGTAGCAGCATCCCAGAGCGTAAAAAGCAGATGCAAAAGGATACTAACTGGTACTATGTAGACGTGAAAGTCCACTGACCAAGCGGCAACATATGACAAGTTGGGATGAGAATATGTTGATCATACCGCCGCAAAGAGTGCCTCTGTACGTCGGTGTGTGGTGTGGAGGTCCGCTAACAGAGACAGCGGTATTTGACAAGTTGGGAGTGAGAACGGGCTGCTAGCTTACCTTTACAAACTAATGGGATAGTTTGACATTTTGGGAAGTATGCTCATTTTATCTCTGGCAGCGAGTTAGATGAGAAGATCAACATCACTTCCTGTCTCACTCTGTTTTGTAAAATATAAGGTATATGGTGTGGTAGCTAGCTTAGCATGAGGACTTGAGACAGAGGGACAGCTAGCCTGTCTCTGTCAACTCAACAAAATCCGCCTACCAGCCCTCTGAAGACCGCTGATTGACACGCTATATCTGGTTTCTTTTATCCGTGCGAAACCCAAGTGTAAAGACGACAATTGCTGTCTCACTGGATTGGTTATGTGCCTGGCTCTTTTTTGGCTGGGACAACAGTAGATTTCAACAGTAAGATGGTGATATTTTGTTCTTTAAATTAGGAGCGTCAAAGTGATTTAGTTCATGGGCCACATAAAGCCCCATTTGATGTCGAGTGGGCTGGACCAGTAAAACCTTTGCATAATAACTCAGGAATAACAACATTTACAATTTTTTTTTTTTTTTTGAAGTATGTTGTGAAAATGTTCACCCATTTATAAAAAAGATGATAAACAACCTAAAATATCGTAAGAAAAATGCAACTTTAACAATCACAATTTTGCAATTTTAACAATATGTAACAATATTTTTCCACATTCAGTCAGTCCTCTACTCACTGCCGTGACATTACTCACATTCATTACAATTTTTTATACTTTATAATATAACAACAATAATTATGTATTGTTTTTACATAGTACTGTATTCATGTCAGGTTAGAAAAGCCTCTGAAGCAGCATTTTAAATAAGTAGGCCACTCACTGTTTAATTTGCTCCTGAAACCTGGCACCTCTTAGGGCTCATTTATGCTCAACGTTAGATACACATGGAACCCTCTGTCTGTACTCGCTTTCATTTCATCCATATTTGTGCACATTTTCTGAAAGCTTACAGATATGGATGAAACAGAGCGGTACCACCAGAGATCGTGGGGGCAGCGTAGCGTAGTTCAAACAAGATATGACTGTAGGAGATGACAAAGACATTTTAAAAAATGGCGAAATGGAACAAAAACAACCTGAAAATTGGCTTAGACAGAGAGGGGAGAGAATGTTTGGAAAAACCTATATTAATAGTTATATGTTTAAAATTAGGCTATAGAAATAATAATATTAATAATAATACACATTTAACAGACAGACATTTTTTTTTTAAAGATGAATTTTTTTGGCTTTTATTTCTTTTAATGGACAGGACAGTTTGAATCTGAAAGGGGGAGAGAGGGAGAGTGCGACATGCAGCAAAGGGCAGGGGCCGGAATTGAACCCGCGGATGCTGCGGCGATGATACAACCTCCGTATATGGGGCACCTGCTCTATCCACTGAGCCACCAGGCACCCCGACAAACACGCAAATATGAGAGTCATGTTGATCTTCTCATCATATTCTCTGCCCGAAGCTAATGAGCTTATTTCCTAAAATATTTAACAGTTCGTTTAATGGGGTGGTTCCTGTTGTACTTTTTTCACAGTTGTGTTGTTTTTGTGTGTGTGTGAAGGCATTTGTGTGTGTGTGTGTTTTTACTCCTCTCACCTCTTCCTCCGCCTGCTTCGTGTTTCTGCTTGTTGTCACTGCTCCCACCATCACTCATAGTACTGTAAGTGCTTTAAGGCTGCCTGATAGCCCTCCTGAGTCTGGTCTACTGAGCCCTATTCCAAAAATAGTGACACTGTGTCCGCCGTGTACAGTGCAGCAATTAAGTGTTTGGAAGGTGAAGTGTCTGTTTCATATCAACCTGCACTCCATCATTTAGATGCATCTCACACATCACTGAGGCATTAAGTGAACCTGTTCATTCTTATTCTCTCTAATTACAACTCACTTGACTCTTTCAAAACCACAGGGTTATCAATTACTCTGCATCTGTGCAGTGATGTCGAAACTATTGTAAAATCAGCGAGCAGCAGCGACTGTTGTGATTGCCTTGCATTATGCTATTGAGATAATTATCTATATTTGAGTGGCATTTAATCGGCTGATGATGGCGGCATTTCTGAGATATGTGATAGCAGATCAGTGAGTCAACAATTTCTTGCTCCTTACTGTTGAGATAATGATGCTTTTAGGCAGGTTTGTTTGTTTATCACCTTTCAAACTCGGAGGCAATTCAAAGTGCTTTCCATACGCTGAAGAAATCCATTAGAACAACATTTGAAAACACAAAAGAAAAATACAATCAATGCAAGATGAATAAAATTGAATGAAATAAGCACAATTACACAAAAGAACAGTGCAGTTATGGTGAAGTTACAATGTGGTATAGTTAAACTGTGTTGTGTTACAGTAATATTTTACCTTAAAGAAAATTAAAAAACAACAGAGAAGTGCAAGTCAAGTCAATTTTATTTATAAAGCTCATTATCACAAATCACAGTTTGCCTCAGAGGGCTTTACAGCGTACGACATCCCTATACCCTTTGACCCTCACATTGACTGAGGAAAAACTCCCCCCAAAAAAACCCTGTAACCGGAGTAAAAAAAATAGTAGAAACCTCAGGAAGAGCGACTGAGCAGGGATCCCTCTTCCAGGACGGACAGACGTGCAATAGGGTCCTGATCACTTGTATGTGAGAATAGTATGGACATGTTATCACAACAGTAGCAAAATACAATTAGGTCTCACTCTGTCAAATATGGACGTGTAGTCAGTGGCCTTCGGCGTCACATACCAATGCACCGAAGCGCCTTTTATTGACGGTATGAGACACACTAGGCAGTGTTTTGCTTTTTTTTGTTTTCACACTCCCAGCAGCTGCATTAGTATTAAGAGTTAGAGAGGGCGGTTTGGGGAGGAGGTCGATGCCTCAAACAAACTGCAATTTCTGTCTTGAGTGAAACCAGAAGTCGAGTCGAGTCAAGTTATTTTAATAATAGCGTAATGTACTAGTGTGAGTAGCGTACTACGCTACTGATTTAAGTCACGTGAGGTATGTGACAAATGTTGTGATGTTACATTTTATTCATAACAAACATACTTATTTTAAGCCAAACCATGATATTTCAATCCAAACCTATTTTGCAGACTAACTTCCTCACACTGTCTAACTTGAAAAAGAAATAAATATATTCCTGATGAAGGTGTAGTAACCAGATCATCAAAATACATTTTATTTTGTTTGCAAGTTAGGCAGTGGGTGGGAGTTTGTCTACAAAGCATGCCCTTTTTGTCCCCCTCCCAGCTCCTGTTTTGAAATGCATGTGCGAAGAATCCTTTTGTTCTTTCTAAAATAAACACACGTACTTTTGTTGTCTACACCTCAGGACGTAAACCTAAAAATGTTTTTTTAAACCCACGTTCATTTGAAAGACAGTGTATGCATTTAAATAATGGAAACTATACATTATCCTGTGAAAACAGAAGTTTAATTTGAGAAGACACAATGCATGTAACATGCATGAATTAACACGCTGTCCCTGAAAATCCGAAAATGACACTGGAGGGGACACTGATCAAGTGTCCGTATTTGACAAGTTGAGAGTGAGAATGTGTTTCAAAAATATGCAACTGTTTGGTGAGAATTATTCATTTTACTGTCAGCCTACACCTAATGTCTAAATGTTGTTGAAGACATTGTCCTGGTGTTCAGCTGTGTGTTGTGTGGTTTGTCCTCAGTCAGTGAAAGGTCCCTGTACTGAAGTCGACAGTCTGTCTGTACTCGTCTCTGTGACGTCTGAAGTCGAGGTCAGCTGGGGTGGGTTAAGTGGCACGATTTTACTATGGAGCTGCAGGTGAGCTGCTGTGAGACGAGAAACATAAGTGCTCTGTTATTATCGCCTGCATCTTAACATCTGAAGATGATACATCTGCATAGTTACTCAATTCAAAGAGCCAGCTGATTGGTCATTGCTGTCCTCTGTGTGGAGTGAAGAGAGGTCAGCCTGCTGCATCTCTAAACTCGTAAAACTCTGTGGCCTGTTTCTCACATGAAACATTTTCAATAATGATTTTAGTGAACTGAGGAGCTGCAGAAAGAAAATAATCCCTTTAGGCAATGTATTAAATCTTTGCTACTTTGCTACTATTTTGCACTACATGAGTGAACTGGGCTTTACAAGTTGTCTTGATGAAATAATCTGTTGGCCATCAACTCTGTGCAGAATTTTTGTACTTTGGAAGATATTTTTTTTTGTCTCGTTGTTCACAGAAAAATACAATGGTGTACTCCAATTTACTCACAGGGTTACACAGTAAATCTCTTCACTGTTTTCTTATTTACTGTCTCGCTGACCAGCAGCGGCTGCTCAAGGTTGTTGTTGTTGTAGTTGTATACTGGACACTTGTGGCTGGACTGAGAGCTCACAAAGTGTCTCTCTCGCCAGTTTGACTAACTTCACTGATGAATCTTTTGCCCTCCGGCTCTGTACGTCTGTGCGTCTGTCTCTCGTCTGTCCGTCTCTCTCTCTTCTTTGTATCCTGGTCTGTTTCTGTGTCTCTGATCCACGCCACTGTTCCTTCCAGTGGGGCCGTGGATAAGGGTGGGCAGGGCGGTGCTGGACCCTCGCCGGGGGCCAGTGACAGCGGGGTTGGTGCTTGCTCTGGGAATGGGGCGGGGCCCAGTCGCAGTGACAGCGTTCGAAGCATGGTGACGGGGGGCAGCAAGGCCGGGCGCTGGCAGACGGTCCAGAGCCACATGCATGCCGGAGGCCTACGGTTTAGCAAGTGAGTGGCGCATGGTGACAGGGGGCACGCATGAGGGGCTACAAGGGGCAGAACAACAGCATGGTGTGGATATCAAGGCAGAGTGTGAGTTTGTATAAACATAGTGAATGGCACTGTTGCATGTGCACCCAAAGATGGACATTAATAGCAGCTATTTTTGACACCATGCAGATGGAGATAATGTAAGGATGAGCTGGAAGAGAAGCCAGCTGCTTTGCAGAGTGTACCTGTGATGCATGAGTTACTACTGGTTGAAGTCCCTCAACTACGGAGAGCTTTGTCACTCATAAACAAAAAACATTTTTATGTCAGCTGCCATCACTCCACCAGCTGATGTCAGGACAGTCTCAGACAAAGTGAATCCACACGGTCATGCTGTTCCTCTGCAGTCTCCAATTTACTGAAGGCTGTGACAGTTTCGAGAATTTCAAACAAAACAGATGCTTGCAGAAAATCTTCAAAGATAGCGTGCTTGTTCATCTGAAGTAACAGCTTTTTAAATTCAGAGTGGGTTGCATGAACAGCGGGAGAGCAGCTTTATTAGACCAGTGATACAAAAAAAACCGAAGGAAACTAAAACAAGGTTCAGCGTAGCTTAATTTTAACCAGTTTCCCCTATTTATCAACCTCTGCAGAAGAATCAAGAATCAAATAATCCCTTTAAAATTTGACATTTTTACTGTTGACATTCCAAACAAAAGCATATCTACTTGTGACCTCAGTCTAGATTTAAATCACTGTGTAACAATAATGAGTGTTTGCTTGCACTCACATTGTGACCAGAGATTCACAACAAAATGATTTGTTGAGTTGATGAGTGAGTTTTGAAAAACCGCCAGTCCTGTCATCTTGACAGCAGCCACTCTGTACTTGTATTCTTACTTCCAGCTTTTCAGGCTCGTTTTGAAGCTAAATATAATTTTAGTTCCTTAAAATATGAATGAGCATAGTTATATTTAGATACTTGCAGCATTTCTAGTTAATGATGAAACGGAGAAAACATAAGCACACAATCTGAGCTTTGATTGTATTCATAATAAATACATAAATCACCAGTGGCGATAATCAGTCAATTAGTATGTATGTGTGATGTGCTCACAGAGTGAGCATTAGCAGTGACCGACCATGCAACACGGACACACCGTGAGGATGGAGACCATAATATATGACTACAGAGGCGGTTGAAACAGATTTGGGCTAGATAGGGATGGAGGTCAAGCAAACATGCCATCTACTGACAGTGTGTAACCTAAAAGATTTGGCCAGCAGACTTCGCTACAAGCTGATTGACTGTTGAAACACGTGATGTGCCTTACATTCCTAAACCAGCTTGCAGGAGACCTGACAAGCTGAGCGGTAGGCGACACCATCACTCAGCTTGACAGAGACGAGTCAGTTCAGACTGCTCCAACTTTTCTCTGCAACGTTCTGAAGCAGTTTTGTCTCGTCACAAATCTTTGGTCTGAATGGGGCATAAGGTCCCTGACGAGTATTTCATGAATGGAAAAGCAACAATCATAGAACAGCCTGACAAAATAGTTTTGCGAAACAGAATTTCTTTTTTTTTCTTTTTTTTCTTTTTTTTTTTTTTTTATTTTTCATGTTGTGACCACTCAGATTTATTTTGCAATGCCTTATGGGAAATAAAACTGTAGTCCATAAGGTTTAGCTAAGCTCTTAGCGTAATATTTGAGCAGCTGATCACAGCAGACAAGTCACTAAATTGTATAATAGTGGTTGGAATCACCAGAGACTTAAGTCACGATACAATAAAATTGCAATTGTGAGCGTTTTGTGATATGCTGAGTATTGAAATAACATATATTGTGATATTGTGATTGTTTTAACCTATTTTCCCGTTTTCAGTTATTGCAACAAAATTTATTTAGTGGACTGAAAAGGCTACAAAAGTTTATATTTTATTTGCAATATTAATACTGAATATAACTTTAAAAAGGATAATTGACATCCATGTATCGATACAATATTGCCAGACAGACTACAGTAACACAATTATGTTACTATGCTGGATTAATTTTTTCCCCATCCCAATTGTAACCTATAGTAACACCACCTTCTCGGAGCAAAGTAAACAAGTACGCAAATTAGTAGTGAAGTAAACAAGTGGTTGAACCCAAGGGTTTGTTAAAATCACTCCCTGATCTCCAGCTGTGCTAAGCATTAAACGTATGCTGGCAAGCAGTCATGAGCTCAGAGTTTAGGTCCCGCAATCAGCTGTATCAGTGCACTGTATTTAATTAATTATCAATTACATATATGTCAGTGGGGTATATAAATGCTAAAACAAATGGTGGTTGGTGGCTGCATGTTTTTTTCAAAATACAATTAGCAAAACAAAGAGACTAATGAATAATAAATATACTGTAAGATCTCTGTATGTAAATCGTAGCCCAGATAATCAAACAGTGTTTGGTACTGTAAGTCCTCCACAGTTCATTTATGAAATCTACAGAATAAAAAGTTGACTAGATTATTTAACAAGTGTACATGTAGATTTAATGTAGAGCACGGGGGGTGGGGTTCCTCCCATTCATTCATTCATTCATCTTTAGCCAGCTTTGTGTCTACAATACTGTGTCCTTGTTGTGAGACATTAGATTGATTAGAAACAAGAGAGCTAAACTCTGCCTTCAGAATTGATATTTATAGACGTTATTAATTGCCTCCACGCACAACGAATGAATCATTCTTCGTGTTTGACTGATTTGAAGAAAGTAAATCTTACATTCTGGCTTTTTAACAACATGACAATTAGACTTGCAAAATAATTTTTGGACTTGAATTGTATTATTCTTCACTCCTGTCACTCCGTCTTTCAGATCTACCTGTATTTCCATTTCTCCTCTGAAATTGGTTTCTATTTTTGGGCATTTACCTCTCCATCCTGTCTGTCTGTCTCTCTCTTAAACTCTCTCTCGCTTTCTTTCACTCGTCACTGTTAGTGGGTTTTTTTTCTCTCGCTCTGCTTCTGTCTCCTTGTTCTTCACCCTCCTCAATTTTCCTTAATTACAAAATCATTCAAGGTTTATAGTCATCTTAATTGACTTTCAAGCAAGAAGAAATGTGAAAATAACCCTCTAAGTCAGTAATAGGATACAGCAGATAAAGAGGGCTCATGCTCAGGTATTATGAATGACTGGTGCTGCACAGACACATACAGGAGACAATAAAGACGTACAGCACCTAAAAACACAAGTATATCCAACAACTGACAGGAAAGGACTGTTTGTATTGTGGAGCCTTCAGAGTTTTAAAATAAACTCTTTGCCAAATTCATGACACCAAACAGACGGGCAAGATTTATTAGCGCGTGGACCGGCTCCCAGCTGTCTGGCTGAATGCCACCATGAATCCAGCCAGATGTATTGATTTATCATGATGTCAGTTATGTTAACATGTTTGTTGGACCCAGGAACACTGCAGTATAGAGTTTTCTATGCGTCCCTCCATCCTTTCTATTTATTTGTCCTATCTACACGTGACTGCTGCAGTGTTTGTGTGCTCAGATGTTTAAATATGGTTTTTTTTTGCCATGTGTTGTTACGCCTTCGTGCGTTTCATTTCACCTCTGTCCACCAGTTTTTGTGGCATATGACAAATTTTGTGATTTTACCAGAGGAACCATTCATCACGTGAAGGGAAACTTCTTGGGCAAAATTGAAACATATATAGCACATATTACAAATGCTGTTGGGTAAACTTAAAAATAGAGCTGCAGTTCTCAACTGTGAAGATGTGTTGTTTTCCTCAGTCTTATGTTACAGTAGATATAATATTTTGTCAGGTTTCATGGTTCAGAGAGGGGACACAAATGCATAAGCAAACAGGTTTAAGAAACAAAAGACGAACTGTGATCAAATAAAGCCGAAACCAAAAGACAAAAACAAGCAGGCAACAAAACTTAAGGAGCACACTGAAGCAAAACAAATGAAAACAAAAACTTAACTAGGAACAAATCTGTAATCAAGGAAAGCAGGAAAGGTAATCCAGTGCAAGGAGCGCAAGCAAACTGACAAAAGACAAGAGGGAGTACAAAAACTAAACACACAAAGAGAAGAGGGTGATAACGAGGCAGGACAGGTGACAGCAGGGTAGATGAGGAACAGGTGAAAGTCATCAGGGTCGGACAGACAATCACTAAGGCGGGAAAGCACACAAAGGCAGGAAGTGAAAATAGACAAGACGCATGAGGAGTAAACCTACAAATGAAACAGGAAACAGACTTAACATGAATGATTTACATGAAACAAGGGAAAAACACAACAAACAGAAAACAAGGTCCTCAAGATAACTGATGATCAGCACCACAGTCCAATCTAAAACAAAAAGTAAGACAAGAATAACACAACAAACCTGACTGAGACAATTTTGGGGTTTGTGATTTGACTAAACAAGACATTTTATAAAGTCACTTTAGACCAAACAAATAATGGGCTGAGAAAATAATCTACAGATCAGTCTGTAACAAATATAACCATTAGTTGCAGCCCGACTTCAAAGTATATACTGGGTGCTTTGAGATTTCGAGTTCATTAAAAATCACACTCGTTGTTAGTGTAAAAAAGGAAAACAAGTTAAATTAAAGATAGAAAATGTATCCACCTGACTGTTTATGTATTTATTTATTTCTTAAATTCAAGAGTTTTTGTTTATTTGGTATGATTGCCAATTAATGACTGGAAACATTGAAATATTTCAACTTATCTGAGCATGAAGGTGAATTGAGTCAGCTCTAAATGTACGTGCAAACAACCATCAATGACAGAGAGAAAGAAATGAAAAAGAGTTGAGGGGCACCGTGTGGGAAGCCCCCGTAATTAATATTTTCCTTTTGATGGCATGGGTTTATTAAGGGCCATCAGAAGCTAATAATTTCAACTGTACCTGAGAAATTCTAATAATTAAATATATAATTATAATAATTAAATTAAATCTTTTCCTTCAACTTGGTATAGCCGATTGCTGTTGTTGTGGAGAAGAATCCCATCAGATGCGCAAATCAGAGCTGTAGTCATTTCAAAACACTTCGTTGTTGATTTTGGGAACAAAACACTTTGCCAAAATTGTCCAAGTCATTCAAAAAATGACAAATCAACCAAAACAGAACTGATTTAAACTGAAGAATATGGTTAAAAAGTGCAGCCCTTTGCTTTCACATGTCTGTGGCAGCATATATTAAAGTTTAAATAGGATATTTTTCAGTGAAATTCATCTTGTGAGTCTTAATCAGAATACTTTATTGACCCCAGTGGTACATTACAGTTGCTCTGATGTAAAGCATAGAGAATTATAGAAAGTATAAATAAAAAGTATGAAGAAGTGAGTAAAAATGTAAAATGAAACTGTCTGTTATTCTTCAATTTCACACCAACATTTAAATGACATTGAAATGTGAAATGTGTACAAAAGTGCAACAGTATTATATATATATAAATATTTAAAATATGTACAATAAGCTGAGTTTTTAGTATATAAAAATATTATAAGTATGTAAAGGTTTAGCAATAAAACAATATTTGCATTATGCTACAATGTGCAGCACTATATATCCATAGAATCAGAGATATTTGCAATATATGCATCATATGTTAACCTTCCAGTCACGGTTAGCCTCTCTAGTTAGACTTTATGTACACAGGCTTGTACTTTTTTGTCTTTATCAAAGAATCAGACATTCTTCGAATGCAGTTGCTCATCTTTTGTACTGATGATTCATCGTGGACTTTCATCGAATCTTTGGAAGTACAGTGTTGGACACAGAAAATAAACTTTTAACTCTGAAACCCTAAATGCCAAAAATATCTCCTCCCGCCTCAAAGCTCTATAACACGTCTGCTCAATAGATAACCAGACTTTTATACATTAATTTACATTTATTCAGTTAAAATATTATGCACAAGTAAATAAACATTCTCATCAAAGCCTGTCCTCGGGAAACACCTAATGGCATGCAATATTCGATTGTGTGTGTGTATATGTTTGTGTGTGTGTGTGTGGCTGGGTGGGTGGGGGGAGAGAGAAAGCCTGCGTGCATGGATGCATGTATATGAGCTCTGTCTTGTATTTACTTGATCCAGCATTGCTCTGCTCCTCAGGGGGCTTGTCTCCTGGCTCTCCAGCAGAGTTAGAGCCGAGTTAATACTGGAGAGCGAGCGCCAACACAACTCAAGTCCAGGCAGTAAATCCTCCCTCACAGCTTTAGCTCCAGACAGAAGCTGTTTAGCACAAGCTTACAGTTATCAGGCAGGGCAGTGATTGAAGGCAGGATAAACGGTGAAGCATTATTACATGATTGTAAGAGTAGCAGACCGGTAATTAGGGAGCAGACTTAAAGAACACTGATTGGAGGTGGTGCAGAGATAGATTGATGTGAGCGCTGAGGGTGAAGAAAAGATGAATGGACATAGGAGATGAAGAGCAGTTGAGTTAAGAAGGTAAAGGGAAGAGTGGGAAGGGAAGACAGAGCGCGTGCAGACAGGACCTGTGAGATAGACTGAAGGTAGAAGTAGGTCAAGGCTAATTAGGGGAAGAGGTAACGTACAGAAACAATTTAGCGCTGCAGATTGGGACTCAAGTGATAATGATACTTTTGGCTTGAATTTAATTGTACATCCACTGCAGAGGTTTGTTTTGACACCAGTTTGGAGACGAATAATTGAATGTTTACACGTTGCATGCCAGCCCATCCACGCACTCGCACACTGTCATGCAGCATAAGCTTGAGATCGTGCACAGTTGTTTTCATACAGATGTTGAACGGTAATCTAAAGCTTTTTGACAACTCTGTTCTTTCTCTCCCTCCTCTCTCCCTCTTTCACTGGTCGTCTTTGTTGTTTGTTCTCTCTCGATCCTCACTCTCTCGGATATTCACCACTGAAACACTGTGTTCCCACATTTCAATCCGTGCTGTATCTATTTTATGTTTTTGCCATTTTTATCTGCATCTTTCTTTTGATATCAATGTGATCATGTGTGTGTTTTTTTTTTTTAATATACTTTCATCTCTTCTAAATCCTTTTCAAATTTACCTGCCCCGTGTTTTCTCTAACGCCAATGTCTTCCTTGTTGTATCCATCTTTGTCCTCACTGTTCCCATGTGTCTGCTCAGTTTTGGCGACGCTTCCCTCTCATCCGCCTCCACCCTGGAGCACATCCCGTCCTCAGCCGTGGCGCGCCCTCGGCCCCTGGTCCGGCAACAGAGCCTCCAACAGCCCCTCACTCACCAGCCTCCTCCGGGCCCTAACGACCCCCCAGTCACCTCACAGAGCCTGGGCCAGCTGCACACAGGCCCAGGCGGCGGGGGCCACCGTGGGGGCCCGCGGGGGGTCCGGGGGAGTCCGGCTGGAGCCTCCCGGTACAGAGGAACAGGGGCAGGCCGGTCAAGGTCAAATCCTGGCAGCTGGGATCACATGATGGAGCAGATTCGCAACCGAGGGCTGGACGTCAAGTCGTTCTTGTAAGTGTCAAAGTTTTCTGCTCTGTAAAATGTTGCATTGGAAAAGCGTGTCAGATAACACAGCCTTTGCAAAACTTTCAATTTTAAACCTGATTTAATCATGGTTTAAATTTAAATTCTGTTGCAATTTAAGACTCTCATTAATTGTCAGTTTAGTTTTTACTCTAAACCTAGAGTAGATTTAAATCTGTTGCACCAAAACATCAAACTCTAATTTAAACTGTTATCCAAGATGAGGAGGTTTAACTTTTACAATGGCTTCCTTTTGGAGATGGATAGAGCAAAATAAAGAATAAAGACAGTTGAATTTTATGATGATGATGATTTTCTCTTAAGGAAAGTGTTTTTGAGCTAAACAGGAAGATTGGACACTCTCTCAAACATTTTTTTTTTATCTCCTATTGTTCCATTAATTCAGCCAACAAGTTTTTCTCAAAGGAGGAAAAAGATGAGCCTCTCTGCCGAGCCATCATGAGTGTTTTTTAGCTAGCTAGCAACACTGTAACATTTATTGTTAGAGGAGCAGCCGTTTTAACAGTTAAAGCTCCCCTCCACCCCTTTTTTATACTAACAAGGAGCAGACAGCATGCTGATTATGTATGCATTTATTTAAGTATTTATTTATTTGTTATTTTGATTTCCACATGACACTTAAATTGAGATGGTGCAACAGAGCTTTGCTTAATTTTGAATCTGGATTCACTCATGTAAAACCTAGTTTACTGAACTCTGACCAGAGAAAATCTTAGATTAAATTAATCCTTGTTGGTGCAACC
This sequence comes from Plectropomus leopardus, assembly GCF_008729295.1. Taxonomy (NCBI): domain Eukaryota; kingdom Metazoa; phylum Chordata; class Actinopteri; order Perciformes; family Serranidae; genus Plectropomus; species Plectropomus leopardus. The sequence goes on from NC_056463.1 coordinate 17,078,542, forward strand.
CAGCCTAAATGTGGAAATGTTGAGGCCCGAGGCGCTAAAACAGGTCAGCTATGATAATTTTTCAGGGTATAGTTTGTGGTGTTGATGTCAGATGTGACAGATTTAGTGCATTATGCACGTTAACTGTGAGCCATGTTAATGAGTCTCTACCATCAGTAGTGGTGGTCATCTCTGTCAAACACTCTGTATTCTCTATGAGTGTGCTGCAAAGTGATTTTTGGAAGGCCTCTCAGTCTCAGTCCAGTTGGTCAGTGTGTGTTTGTGTGAGTATATTTGTTTGTGTTTGTGTGCAGTGTTCATTGACAACAGACAGCTGCATGCAGAGATGTAGATATGATATCTGAATATTATCATATATTGAACTAGGGGTGGGACAAAATATCGATATTGTGGCTTCCTCTTGCAAGACGTTGCAAATACTTTGGCACCAACTATCTATATCTTCATCAAAAAATCTCCCACATTAAGCCTGGTAACATTTTGACTTACTGACTATTTCATTGTTCTGCTTGGTTGCACTTATCAAATGCGTGAGCTGCGCGTGAGCTGCACGTGAGCTGTGCAGAATCTGTTGTTTTTTGGGGGTTTTTTGGTGCCCATTTTAATAGATTAGAGAAACCATGCTGTCTGCTTGAGCAGTGCTGCTTAGACCCGTCTCAGCTTCTTCTAAGCTGTGGTACATCTACAAAAAAAGACAGTGAACATGTTTCAATGGTCATACTGACTTTGTACCTCCTTTCACTACAGTTTCTATGTCTGTACCTGTCACAGATATGAAGAATACACATACATCTGTTTTACTCAACCTTTCCTGTCTCCGTTTCAAAATAAAAGTCCAGTGACAATGTTTCTACACTACAGTGGTTTGCAAGGCGACACAAACAAATAGAATATGTGCTTTTACTCGTGGACATGTAGTAGTTAGTCAGCAGGCAGCTCTGCAGCAGCATCGCAGCAACTCCAGAGCTGTTTTGCTCTCTGGCAGTTTGGCCTTTTGCAAATGTGGGTTTTTTGGCTATTTTACATTGGAATTATGCCACATGTCATGGACAAGTAGCATCGGTGTGTAAGATGCACTTTGCTAAGACTATACACTTTGTTGTGTTGTTTCATCTCAGTAGTCAAATTTGGTGAAACTGACACTACAGTGCAGTGAATAGGTAAATAACTTCTGCTTTTTGCCTTTTGAGGGGTATTTTTCATCTTTAGAAACATATATCGTGATGTATTGTAGATTAACTGTCTTGCAATCGCAATATCATGATAATACTGTTATCCTGGGCCAAGTATTGTACTAGTATCGTATCATGAGTTATTGTGTAAGTGTATATTAAAATGGTTTCATGAAACCAAGCTTTACACGATATTCTTCTCTTTTGCTGCATGTGTGCATCACCTAGAAATAGGATGAGAGTAGAGCAGACCTTTAACTGTCTGTCGTGGTCATTTGACTAACACAAAAGAAAATGGTGATTGTTGGTAGTTGTTATGGTGACGACACATTGTTGGGCTGTAAAGTGTGTCACATTCACTGGTTTGAGAACTCAGTTTTGGTCTATTCCTACTTATATTTTCCTGATTAAACAGACAATACACCCGTACACCAATCGAAGTTTGGCCTCTTTCTCATAACTAAGACTAACGTTAGCTTAATCACCTTGTTTACTCATTGTGAATCATTCAAACTTGACAGGAGGAAATAAAACTCACCAAAACCATTTTGATTAGTCTTATTAATCATCTAGTTAGTTAGTCCACTGGTTCACCACTCAGTAGCTCTGGTTTGGTTGAAATAAATCCAAAGTTAGATGTAAAAATGCTCATCTACATAATGTTTATCCCTGCGGACTCTTTCTGCCTCCCAGCTGTCGACTGAGCAGCAGCTCTTACTCCTACTTTGGAGGCAGCTGCATTAACCTTACATCATATTTGAACAAACATGCCATTTATTGCAACAAAACACAGTTACTGTAATATTTTTAAAATTTGTTGATTTCAAAACATACTACTCCACTGCTTCTCTTTGGTTGTTACTGCAAAACCTGCTCTGTGAGTTTGCGACTTGCCACAAGTCGACTTGCTTATACGAAAGTTTATAGAGAAGTTAGCCTGCTACAACGGTTTTTGACGCTATTTGATTGGGACTGTTTGTTCTACTCTCATTCTGTTCTATAATGCATCATGTTAGCGTGCATACATAGACTGTACAGTTGCAATAATGTGTAGGCGTTGTAAGGTTCTTTGTACCAAAACAATGTGGGTAGTATGTGTAGAAGAATTGTGGTAAACTTCCCTCCATCTGACCAGTGCCTAGATATACCTCCTGTCCCTTGGCTAAACTCCTCCAAATGATGTTATTTCTGTCATTTGGAGGAGTTTTGCCGGCTCTTGTGGCTGTTGCTCAAACTACAGGTTGTATTTTTTTGCATTGCCCACCAACTGCTGCCGACCCCGCTGCCATTGATACGTACTTAAAGAGTGTGTAGCTGATCAAGAGACACACCCGCCCTTCTCTCTGTCTCTCAAACTTGCCCTTCTCTCTGTCTCTCAAACTTGGACCAAAATCAGATCAAACAGAAACATATCAGGAAGTGCATATTGAATATAGATCAAGATTGTGTTACTGCACTGCCTCTTTCTCAAATAAAATGCTTTCAGAAAAATGTTGTAGCTTACGTTTAGCTGGAATTCAAGATCCGGCTGGCCACACGGACCAGTCCACATTACGTGAGGCACACAGCATTTTGGTAGTTGTAGGTTTTCTACCTCTTGAGCAAAAGCACCCCTGCTGTTTGTTGGTCATGTAGCACCAATTTCTGAAGTATTTGCATCTTTCTACAGCAGAGCCAACCTAGTACTATGTGAGGGCCTTCTTTATATCAGTGAAATATTTCTTTAAACAGCTGTGCAGCAATGAAAAGTTGTCAAAATGGTAATTCCTAAACAAATTCAGCTTGTTAAATAAAATGCATGAGGTTCAATAGTTAAACTGCATTTACACTTACACTGCAGTGTGTAACTATCTGTATCTGTAACTGTTGGCATAACACAGATTTGAGCCAAAACATTACAATAACACATGATAACCACAACTACCCTAACTGGGGTTTAGAAGAAATGATCTCCCACCCAGTTAGCAAAGATAATTATGGCTTTTCTGACACAGTTTTCCAATTCATCCATGACTGAGTAGAACTGCTACTGGTGTGCGAAGGCTACTGATTGTTTTGAGATGGCGAGCACGGAAAGCTCTCCTCCTCCGCTTGACTTGAATGATAGATTGCAGATGATGTGCTCCACAAAGCAGCGTCACGTAAACGCCCCGCCCCCCTCCTCTGCTGCCTGTGAACATAGACACTCACACATCCACACACACAGCTCCACACTCCTGCACTTTTTGCGTGTCTTCCCATTAACAGTGTCTCCAGGCCAGTGACCTCCCTGCCGATGTGAATCATCATTCAAATAAGGCTGGGCATGTATATAGGGAGGTGGCACCGTGCATCGTCCCCTGTCCTCATGAATCTTACTGGACCAAACACGTCAGTTGTTGACCCTGAGGGGGAAACACGCTGTGGGGAGTGGGAATATCGTGTGATCAGTGGGGTATGAACGACCAAATGCAGCAGTTTCACCTTCCACGTGTGTCCATGCTGTCACACAGTGTGGCAGTGAGCCTCCCTGCGTACATTTCAGATCAATAAGAGCCGGTGTAGGTGGTAATGATTTCAGAGCCCTCTGGTTGGAGTGCGCGTGTCTTTTTTGGACATCTATACAAATCCATTCACCTTATCGACGAGCCTCATGTTGGTACTGTTTACACATCCCCAGTGGTCTCTCAAGTGCTAATGTGTTCCTCTTGTTGTCGATATTGCTCCAACAAACAGCCTCATGTTAGGGAGGGAATGCACCACAGAAAGCGCATGCAGGCTGGGAAATGAGATCAGACCTGTGAGACATAGAGAGATGAAAAGAAGAAGATTTCAAGAAAAATGTGGAGAAACTGATTTTAAAAAATCAGTCACAAGCTAATAAGAAAGACAATCTGTTGATCCTGTTGCTATTAGATTAAACTTATTGGTTTTGAGCAAATTTCCACATGTATTCAGTTTTGCCATAGTATCTGGTTGGAGGAATTTTAAGTTTTGCCAGTCCAGTCTGATGTATGAGCTTGAAACATTTAGATCTGATGCAAACATGATGGACTGGCATTTGTCATTGTTACACAAATTAAATGTTTCCTTCATCATCAACCTCAGCCGACAGCATCACGTTGCTAACTCCAGCTTGTGTAGAGAGCTGCAGAGATGACATTTTTCTGTAGGCCAACCCGGAAGCTAACGTCGCCCTGGTTCCCTTGTTAAAAAGCCTAAAGAACTTTGCCATTTAATTTTGGATCATTGCAGAAAATAAGCTTTGTGGCAAACAAACCTTTATGATGCTTATACATGTTGTTCAGCCCGATAATCTTCACAAACACCACTCTCAGGATTTTTGAAGCCTAAATGTAATCACCAGAAGTAAAAAGCTGTTGTTAGCCTAAAACAAGCTACACTACGGTCGCATCACCACTGTGTCGTGGCTGTGAAGCCAAGCTCAGTGTGGCTCAATGTGAAGGCGTTCTGTAGTCTCATTTAGCCACTTTTTAGCAACCACCTTTTTGAAGACACATAAACGCTTCAAAGTTTACAGGTGGAATATTTACTGACATATTTTATGATGCAGAACAAAACTTGAAAGTCTCTTAAACTTGAATTAAACACAGACCTTATTTCAGGCTTCTAACTAAAAACCAATTTGAAAACCCACTGACCTTAAGACGAGGGAACCAAAGGTGCTGAAATCCTAAATCATTTCCAGATTTTAGGACTTACTACTGGGGTTCTCTATTAGTTCTCTCGTAATAGACAATATTACAACATGATTGAAATGAAATCATGTTTTTATGTTTATAAACAAATTCCTGGCAACATGGAGGAGAACAAATTTCAGCCACAATGGCGGGGAGAGGAGCAGCACGTGTGTTTGTTTTTGGGTTGTTTTTTTTTTATGTTGGTCTGGTCCAGTGTTTGCCTTAATATCAAACCGGTCTGAAAATTCCAATTCGAGTATCTGCTTCATGCAGGATTTAAACCATTTGAGAGAAGTTTTTAAAATTGTTGTTTTATATGGACACTCTGTTCTGGGAATGAGAGAGACAGAAACAGTTTGTTGTCTTATACTTATTAATATTCTCTGTGTTTAATTTAGTACCCGCTTTCTGTCATTCATAATAGTAAAGCCAGTGTTTGAACCAAATTTAGACAGCTAATGATCCACAAGAAATTAAATTATAAAATTATACCTTAAAATTGGCGATCAGCTGATGTTAAGGGATGCAAGAAATGAGAAAACTCATGTTTGAATTGCCCTTTAAGACAGTGGTAAAATAAATACACAAAGGTTGTCCTTGGAGCAGCATGCCATGTGAGAGGCTGTATGAAGAGGAAAAGAGCATTGTAGAGGCAGAGAGGACAGTATGAGAAGCTAGAATAGTATAGAATATGTGCTTATGTGTAGGCTGTTATTTAGGACTGTGAATTACAAGGTTAGTTGTGGGCAAATGTTCATTTGTTAAGGTCACTGTTTGCATGGCCTCTTGAATTCATGCTGCAGCATACTTCAGTAAGATGTAATTTAAATGACCTCAGGCGTGTTTAGCGGGAGAATAACAGCTGAAAATCAACTTGATATGTTTCTTTGTTGCAGGTTTTTGGTAAGGCCACCTCAATTTTCATGGATTTCTTTTTGCTTCTCCTTTTTTTTCTGCATGTCATTTCAATTGCCTCTATTTTTTTCCTCTCTGAAACAATCCAAACCTTTTTTTTTTAGCAGGTTTCTGCTTTTCTATTTTTATCACATTTATTTTTTTCTAGGAAACAGATAACAGAGGATGATAAAGCCATGGAGGCATCACTTGTTCTAAGCCTTCCTGCTAATGATGCTCATTTCAGCCAAGCACATTTCTATGACTACCAAGTCTATAGTGAATTTAAAAAACACGTTAAATTGAATGCATTCCTGTGAGAACACATACTGTGCACTGATGCATTATATAACCACATACACTGAAATGATGAATTGTAACAATAAGCATCTTATGTATGTTTGAAACAGGTTATATATCAAAGGTTGGCCCATGATGAATATCCCTAGTATCATCTGCTGTATTTTAATTAGGCACAGTGTGCCATAAAACAATTTATATTAGACATGCATGAAGTGCTCTGTTATGACCCATACAGCATCATGTCAGTGTAACAGAACTAAAGAAAGAATCAGACCAGGAAAATCATTCGACTCTGCAGCAGAGAGTGCTCTTACTAATGCCACTGCATACAGTACATTAAGTAATCATGGGCAGTACGCATTATCCCAAATTTTAGAATAAGAGTTTGTAGTAATTCAAAGGCTGGATGGCTTTTAATAGCATACTCTCAACCTCACAGAGTTGGTAAAGGGAGAGGGAAAGAAAAAAACAGTCTTTAGATCTCCTTTCAGCGACAGCAGATCTATTTTCTTCTGACCTCTAATGCAGTCTAATTTTCTAATATAAGCTAAAAGAAAAATTTGCAGGAAAGCTGAGTGTTGTGCCTTAAATATTTGTGTAAAGGACATTACTGGTGGTGGCAGTGGCAGGTTATGTTTTCTGATGGGAATTGGCCCGCCCCAGAATGAAACCATTTCATTTGATTACGTAATAGTTTAATGTTAGTATTAGTGTTAAAGGGACAGTTCACCACAAACTCAAAAATACATATATTGCCTTAAACCTATAGTGCTATTTATCAGTCTAGTGTGTTTTGCTGAAAGTTGCCAAATGTTGGAGATATCAGCCGAAGAAATTTCTGCCTTCTATAATGGATCTAGATAGCACTCTTTGTGGTGCTTTAAGAGTCAAAAAATACATTTGTAAAACTTAACAGCAATCTCTTTTTCAAGAAATCATGACCTGGTTACCAAAGATAATCCACAGACATTGATGTTTACATCTTGTGCTGTCATAAGTAGATGTCCGCAGCAGCTGCATCATCTGCCGGTGTTGTGCTGTGTGCTGTGTCTGCGTGCCGTAGAACGAGCTCTGTTAACTGTTGTGAGAGTGAACAACACTTTCGTTCAGTTTTGTAAATTGCAAACTGACATGAGCATATTTTAGTGCATTCATACACAACATTATAAACTCAAACAGTAGTTTTTAAGAGAAAAACTTTATTTCTATTTTGGGGTGGACTGTTCCTTTATCAGAATAATTTTGATGTCCCATATCATCATAATAAGGGACACAGAGCAAAACTCCCATTAAGATATATTGTGCAGTACACACACAATTTGAAAGAGATAATGCTCAGTGATAGAACGTTAAATTGGCTGTCAGAAAAAAACAGTGAAATAGTTGGTGTACAAAATGGCAAGACATGAATGCAGTAAAGTGTTACTAAAAGTGTCATATTAACAAAGTATGTATTGTATTTTTAACTCCAAATAGTATGTAGGTCCTGTTGAGATGCTCTGCAGTGTAAAGACTGAACATTTGTTAAAGTGAAATAGTGTCCTCACAACAGTCTACCACCTCTCTCCCACTCTCTCTTTGTACGTGAAACGAATGTGTGCTGCGTGTGTTTCTGTCACTGCCTGTTTGTGTTTTTTGTGTGTATGATGGAGTATGTATGTGTGTGTGTGTGTGCGCGCGCGCTTATTTGTCTACACACCTGTGTGTTCTTGTGATGTGTTTGTCTGTGTGTCCAGTGAGGGGAAGATGGTTGTTCTGTCTCTAGCAATCGGGCTGGCTGAACAGGATGACTTTGCCAACCTCCCAGATCTACAGGAAGCTCCGGCAAGCAAAGAGAACGAAACCACACCAGAAAAGAGGTAATGAGAGAAAGAGCCAGAAGAATGATGATGAGACATGTGATTAGTTCGGCGAGTAGCTGTTTGTCATAGTGGAGAGGTACATAATGATGTAATGACATGCAATTTAAAGTGTTGCAGGACTATTTATCTCCGTTATGTTGATGCAGTGGTCTACACTGTAGGGTGACCTTAAAAAAATAAAAGTTTCATAGCCTGAAAACATGAATAATTTTAATTTTAAACCCAAAATTGAATGATTATTAGCTGCTTTAAATGCCCTTTATTCTACGCATAGGATTATTACAAAGACCAGTACTGAATGCACTTTATATAACAAACACTTTTTTAAAAATTAGGCGCTGTCTGCATGTATACAGATATTTTTTTAAATGTATACTCTCCCCTCCTTCTCTGTCCACACAACCTTCATTTTACAAAATATCTTCGTCCCAACTATAATGCCAATAAGACTCCAGAAGCTTGCCAGCTTTAGCCTTCTTCAGCAGTCTCCGCTCATCACAAAGGTAGTGAATGTTACCTTTTTCAAAACTGGAGAGCTCATCACTGATTTCCATTCAATAGAAAAATGGAGTTCAATCAGACATATGTTTTATTATCTGGACATGCAATTCAGATCATCAGTAAAGAAATTAATTTAGATGAAATTTAATAAACTCATATTTAGTACCAACCTTGCTTGATGCCAGGGCTGCAGCCAGGATTTTATAAGAACTGATGTCATGAATGTCCCCATAGCAACCCTTCCGGCCAAACTCCGTTTTTTTACCCCTCAAATTTTATTTATTTAACTGTTAGATGTTTCAAAGCCTTCTCTGCACAGCCAGAAATACAATTCTGGTGGGAATATCATCATGTGTAATCTACTGTTGATGTAATTATATGTAAAGTCCTCTTCAGGCCATTAAAATCCCCACAGTCCCAGAAACAATACAAAGGACATGACCTTGGTATCCTCAATGGTAGCCATGGCCTTGCTTAATACTGTTACCATTAGTGCTCTCTCTGACTGAACTAAAGACTTCCTTTCGGTTGTTTTCCTTTAATATTTTGTTCTGCTTTCACCACATTTTCTTTCCAACTTCACATTTTGGGTCCTCTTGTTCCCATTTTTCTCATGTCTTCTGTGTTCTCCATCCAAACCTTTTGTAAGTCTGCTTGTCTGCAGCTCTCCGCTGTTTGATCTGCGAGTCGGTGGCACAGGAGAAGGGCACCCTCATTATTTAGTAGTAAGGCTCCTCACATGAAACACTCGTCTAAAAATATGCTAACCTCTCATCTAGCAGTGATCTCGGAGCAGCTGTCAGAGAGTAACACGATCTCTCAGCTGGTGAACAAAGGACTAGACCGGCTGCCCTCTTATCACATCAGAGTGTTTGAGGGATAAAGTGCTTAACCCACTGTTTTGACACCAGCAGGCTGAGCAGAAACCTGGGTGTAGTCCCACATAAGGCTGTATAGATTTTCAGGAGTTTTCTCCAATCCTCTCTGCAGTGCATCCAACTGTGCCGTTCTAACTAGGTCATCTGTGAATCCTTGGTTGATGAAAAATAAGCAGTCCATCTTGGAAGAAAAGAACATTTGTCTTGGTTTTTATTTTATTGCAACAATTATGACCTTTTTTATGCTTTTAAAATTTAATTTAAAATGTCTCGGAGTCAGTCGGGGGATGAGACCAGCTTACCTCCTGTCCCCCCCGATCATCCTCTCTCCCTCTTACTGTCTGCTGTCAAGCACCTTACTCTAATCACAGCCAGCCAGCAAGCCTTTACCCTGAGGGGTCGCGTGGGCCAAGTCGTCTAGTGTCCTTCCACAACTAATAACAGCTCTCCATCATCATCTCTGTCCGTCTCTCTCATCTCTGGGTCTCTGCAGTTACCCCATAAGCTGCCTGCGTCCATCTGCTGGCTTGCTCCCGGCCGTTTTCATGGAGCCCAGCAGACTGAGAACGATAGAACAGGATGATCCCGCCAAGAATATATGTGACGAGACAAGACGCTGTCAGACAGCGAAAGAGAGACAGAAAAAGTGCGACACCTTTGCTCTCAGCTTTCTAGAAAAATATGCTACAAGATAAAAATAGACACACCCATTGAGGTTTGAGATTGCGCTGGTTTATTAATGAAATCAAATACTGCTCACAGCACAAATATCTACAAACACCAAATCTGATGATAGAGAAATGAAAGGAAAAGAAGCTGTGTGCGCTTTGTGTTACGTCAAATCTAAATATGGACAGTAAACAAGCAGACCAAGTGGAACCCTTGTTTTTAGATATTTAGAGATTTATAATTAAAGCTGAGTTAACTGATTTCTTTTGGCCATTTTGAGGCAGCAGAACAAGCTGTTCATGCAACTTTAACATTTTTAGGGTTTAAATGAGTTAATCTTAAATTAAGTTTGTATTAAAATTACCTAAATTGATCTAAATGAATCTTTTAAAACTCTTAAAAATGCCTAAACATGGGAAGTAAGATTTAATGAATTGGTTTTTTTTTTCTGATGTTGCATTGTAAAATCTCGAAATTATCGTTAACACGTATTTTTTGTGAAATAATTTCGTAATGATAAACTGGGAATCTAAGCAATGGAATCTCACATGCAGACTGAAAAACACAACACTGCCGAGAAAACCAGCGAGAAATGCCAGATCTTTCCCACTTTTATTGGTAGACCAAATGGATAGTTTTATGATAATGTTAATTGTCTTTCATTTGTTCCACTCTAAAGGGGTGGTGGATAATCTTACTTTTTCACTGGGCAAAAAAAAAACTTCCATATTTTTGATTTACCTTAGACATTTGGGCAAAATAAAGCTGTCCTTCAAGTTTGGTGATTGGAAAATTGGTATTAAACCTAATACCAAGTGGCATTTAAAAACATGTTGAAAAGTCTTAAATCTAACTTGCCCAAAGCTGCAGCAACCCCGGTTTGTGTCCACCTGACGAATATAGGTGCAGTATTTACTCTTGTTTCGCAGCTCTGCCTCTGTCTCCACCAACTCCTCAGAAAAATATTTTGGTATTTAGCTGCTTAGTGCTCCACTATGTTCATCTGCCAGTTTTCCGTCTGCCGTTTGGTGTCGGCTGATAGTGTGCTGTGGGTTTATCAGAGCGTTTTCATTAAAAACAGCTGCCTGCTGTTGGAAACAAAGTTGATAAAAGCAGTAAGCTGAGCCAAAACACAACATTTTTGAGGCTGTAAAATCAAAATGACGAGCTAAAAGAGGCTTAAAAGTTGAAAAAAATTTCAATACCAAGTTACTCATGGTAATCCACCAACATTGTTGTGAGCAGTTTCATGTTGGAACTATTTTGTCTCTGCTGAACTACACCTGCCAACCTTGTTACTGTGCAGAAGGAAGTTTGCATCTTCTGCTTGCTCACCTAGCACCACAACATCATTTTTTCACTTCTCGCGCTGTATCAAGCACATGCCTCCTTGCCATGGGTATGCATGTTTCTTTTTGCACATTGTTATGTATGTTCGGTAGAAAGAAAATAGTTCTTTCATGAAACTACTCACGACAAGGCGCTCTGAGCACCACAAGCTGAGTGCCATCTAGTTCTGTTGCATCAGAGAGAAGACAGACATCTCTACTACCGATATCTCAGACACTCTGCAACTGAAAGCAAAACAGATTAGGTGACAAAAAGCACTGCATGTAAGAGTAAAATATGCAGTTTTGATTTTGGGATAAACTGTCCTAATGTGTTTTTAGCTTTCACTGAGTCGTCACAAATCTTCATCTCAGCTGCCAGGGAACTTGTAGTCAGGAATCTTAATTATCTCATAAAACAGTTCACTTGTTTTCCTTGTTCAAAGAGAAATATGCTTACATAAGTGAGTAGATGTATGACTTGTCTATCAGTATTTGTTTGTGAATCAGTGGTGATATACAGGCAGATACTGTAGCAGTGTGCACTCAGACGCTGAGAACAGCTCATCAAAGCATGCAACATAACACTGAGATATGATCTATTTTTACCGCCTGCTGTCACTCATTTAAAACCCCAAACTAAATACTTGCAGAGGAGCCAGTTTTAGATAATAGTAGCTGAACTCACATGCAGAGGGGTGAAGGCGATGTGACAGTAAAATCATCAAATAAATTTACAATGTTCATTATCACCAGTGCGTTGTGTTGCATGAGAGATTTCATGTTAATCTGTGATTTGGGATGCAGAAATAGTCGAAGCTGTTGCCTACAAAAGCTGTCTTGTACTTATTACATCTTAAAGATAAAATCCCACCAAGCAGCTGTGATTACAGTTAATTATATTATTGTCAGAGGACACATTTTGTTTTTCGCTGATCTGTTATCTACAGACAAAGCCAGTCTGGTTTAAGGGTCATCTAATCTCTTATGTGGAGCGTCTTGTTATGTAAGTCAGTTTGGGTCACTGTGGTAGACCGGCCAAAGCCCTGGGGTGGACTAGACATAATCACCCACCTGCAGATAACTATGATGGAAGCTCTGAAGCTGTTTGTGTTATTATCATCTCAGAAAGCTGCTGTTGCATGGCAGAGCTGCATCTTAATGAGCTCAGAGATAAACCACACACAGAGACGCAATGGGGAAATAAATATGAATAAACCCAAAAGAGCTTACTGGCCCCGGACAACCTCCACTCTGAATGTTGAGTTTGTAAAAGCTGTAAAATGTGCAGCAGTTTCTGAAATGGAGCATATCAAAGTCTACTTCCATTCAGTACAAACCAAGAATAAATTGTGCCCGCACAAACTGTTAATGACAGGACATTCAGATATCAGATATTGGAGCACTACGAGTTCAGTCTACAATAAAAATCCCCTATCACACTTTTTGCATTTGCTTTTTAATATCCCTCTAATTCATCGATATAGAGGTATTTGTGTCATTCTCAACGCTGCTGAATATCCTGGTGTAGTATAAAAAGTGCTTTCAGTGCGGTTGTCCATTCATAACTTTTAAATGAGAAACATGAACCGTGCTACCACAAAAAAAAAAAAAAAAGCTTGAGAAGCTCTCATGGGGAAAAAAGAGCCAAACCTCACAGACATCATCGTTAGAAAAATGTCACAATGAATAAGGAATGAGTTTCTAGACTAAGCAGTCAGTATGAAAAGTAGGCCTTGCACGCCTGTTTTCAAATGTACATGTAGAACACATACCAAAATATAGCTACCACATACTCTCAACACTTGCATACTTTGCAACTCACAACTTTTATCAAGCATCTTCACTGCATTACTTCAACCACTTATGACCCACTAAAACTATAATGTGATGTATTTTCTTATTTTCAGTATTCAGGACATTATGGCAGTGTGCCCCCACAGCACTCAGGTGAGGTCAGAGCTTTATAAAAAAGAAGCAACCAGGTGCCAGACTGTAAGCAGAAGGCATCCCAAAGAAACAGCACTGAAAAAACACCAATACAGCGAGACAGAACCCTAAACAAGTGTAAATTTGGGGTTGGTTTTTATTTTCACTTTCACTGTCTTTACAAACAGTAACCGACAATCCTGCATAGTATACGTTTAAAGATCAATAGATCGTTATATTTGAAATTTGGATGTTGACACTAACTATGTTTAAATGTACAAAATCGTCCCTTTTTTTGCCATTATTCGATAAAGGATGATATTCCTACTCAGCTTTTTACATGTCTATTGAAAATGAATATCCCATTAACACTGGCCACTAACATGCAGCTGTGCATAGCTCAAAGTGCCGCTTATCACATCAAAATATGGAGAAGTAGAACAGCTGGAACCGCTTATCATTTTGCTTTTTTGTATCAAAATGAAATTTTTTCATTGTTTTCTGTTTCCTTCTTTCACCTTTTCGAAAAGGTTGGCATTGCAATTTTTGCGCATATTGAACAACCTGTTGATATCCAAGTCTTCATAAACTTCAAGAGGTGTGTTTCTCCTTCTGACCATTAAAAAGGTGTTTTTTTTTAATGCATGCATGCATCTCTACCCCACAACTTTGCAAACTGTTGGTAAGTTGGTTTGTGTACATCATATCCGTGACAATACACAGAACTGTCCGTAAAAAACGAGAGGCTGTGGGACATAAACTGCGGTAGAAACCCCTGTTGAGATGAGTATTTCAAATTTGCTGCATGCATGCCAAAATAATGCTCCTAAAACTTGAATAATAACCGGCAAATCCCATGTCTTAATAGGAAAATGCTAAATTTAAAAAAAGGCCTAATTCAGAATATTTAAACGGAATATGCTGTTCATATGACCCGCATCAAATTCTGAATATTGTCATATTCAGAATAATAGGGGAATGTTGGTGTGCATGTAACCATAGCCTTTGTTGGTCGCGGCTTTTGAATCAGAGTTCTCGTCCTGGCAGTGGTAACTTCATGCTGCACACGCTGAATTGCACAAAGCCAGACTGTACCGTATTAATCAAGCAGGAAGTTGTGCCACCCTTTATCAACCAGCATATCTGACTCTTTCAATTGTGTGTCTGAGCCAGCAATCACAGTGAGTCGAGCCTCCTAATGACTCTGCAGGCCGGCCACTGGTCCCCATGGCAGCCTCCGGAGCTGGCAGTGGCCGGGGAGGAGAGATGATTGGAAAGAAAAAGCGATGTAGGTCAGCACAAACGAGGCATCTTTTTAAAAAACCTGTCAGATCTAAGTCTGGAGCTCATTCACCATTTCCCTTGTTGCTGCTTGTGGCTATGAGCAGGGAGCTGATTTAAGAGAGCCCGTGGAGGGAAAGTGAGGGGGACGTCACAGCGAAGGTGACAGTGAGAAGTGCAAGAAAAAAAAAACAGTTCTTGAAGTAATTTTACACATTTTATTGACTTTTATCTGTATTTTTGAAAAAGACATGATGTCACGACTGGGTTTTTATGCACAGAGTGTGATTTACAAAAACAGCAACTCCCCAGTGGATAAATCTCAAGAACAGGACAGCAGAAGTCCATTCAAAGAGCATCAAGCCCGTCGAACACCATAGATGGCTCCATTAGTTGTATTAGCCTGCGTGTTGAGGGGGGCGGTGGCCTGGTGATTTGTCCCTGTTGGTGGGGAGCGCTGAGTGGGCTGACATCGGAGCCTGGGCCTCATCCATCACGGGACGAAGGACCTATATTGTGTTTCATGGTCTCCTAGGGCTAGTGTATGATCAGCAAGACCCAGATGCAGTAATGTTTATGGAGACACACTTCCTATCCAGGGCCTGCTGGTAACCCTCATCCCTCATGTTCTCACCCGTCCATCCAGTCTCCCTCACTAGCCCTCTGCTTCCCATTCCTCTCCCCATCCCCTCATCAATTTCCTCTCTACCCTCTGCAGCCCTCATTTTGTTTCTCAATAAGACTTCGTCTCCTCATCTCACCTTCATTCCCTCTCCACCTCTGCTTTTTCTCTCAATCTCACCTCCACGCTTTATTTAATTGCATCTATTTAACCTTTTTTTGTTATTTTGTGCTGCTGTTATGCCGGTTTGTTGACTGGCATAGTGATGAGATGATGTCACAGTAACGCTCCTCTGTCAGCATAGATGATTGTCAGCTCGGCCAGACTCTGATAAATCTGCTCCTTCTGGGCTGTTTTCATGCATTGGTATACAGTATATTTGCGCACACGCCCATGAGCTTTCTGTAACATCCCTGTATCGCCTTTAGATGTCTGTTCTGGTCGCAAGTGTAAATTCTTGCCTCAAAATGTGTTATAGACGGCCAATCTCAGCTCTTTTTCCAGCTTGTTTAATTTGCCTAAATGATAAAAGGCAATATTATTTCATATTGTTTTCCCACGTGAACCCAGCTCTGAAAATAAATGCAATAAATCTTTGTCACTTTATAACTTATCTCATATCCTAAGGCAAGTTATCTTAATTATTCTTGCATGACTTCTGGAGAATAATAACTGAAACTGATAGAGGGTAAAATACCAACAAAAATAGCTTTTTCAAATGAGCACTCTGATCCACTTTTCATTAGCTGTGTAGTTCTCTCTGCCATCAGTATTTAGTCACCTAGTACACAATGGACCTATTTAAAAAAAAAAAAAATCTCTAGCAATGGTTTCTCCTGTGAAGGAAGTGTTGCATAAGTGTTATTATAAGGCATACCAGGGTGGACAGGACTTTGATACTGGAGATCTTTGACAATTGCTTTGCTCAAACTAAAAGACTTCAAATAGACGTCTAAGTGTATCTGTTACACAGAGCTACCTGTTCGTCACTATATTACAGGTACAGTTTGTAAATGGGGGAATTTAATGGCATCTAGAGAGAATTACAGATTGCAACCTGCTAAAATTTCTCACAGTTAGAGTTCATTGTTCAGGAGGCTTTTTAGCAGGAGCCGAAATATCCCGGAGGTCTATTCCTTTCCAAAATAAACAGATCCAGTGATTTAAAACAGTAAAAAAAAAACTGAATATAGCAGTTTCATGTTCAAAAATCTGGGTTTTTCAGGGGCAGACACAAAAAGCAAATGGCCCTATCTAGAGGCAGTGTCTGGTTTGTCCATTCTGGGCTACTGTAGAAAAATGGCGATGCAACACTGCAATCTTCATAGACGAGGATATGCTCCCTATGAAGTTATAAATGGGTCATTCTATGGTAACCAAAATGCGACGATTCTTATTTCCAGGTGATCCACACTAAAGAAAACATACTTACTATATTATACTAAATATCAACTAATATGTCATCCTAAATCCTACACAACTGGACCTTTAGGTGGGACTCATTTGCTATGAATTCTGGGTAAAGTACAACTTTTTCCAATCTAAAAAGCATGTCTGAGGGCGCCTGGCAGCTCAGTGGATAGAGCGGCACCCCATATACAGAGGTTGTATCCTCACCGCAGCGGCCGTGGGTTCGATTCTGGCCTCGGCCCTTTGCTGCATGTCAGCCCCCCCCCTCTCCCCCTTTCACGCTTAAACTCTCCTGTCCATTAAAGGCAATAAAAGCCCAAAAAATAATCTTTAAAAGCATGTCTGACTGAGTTACACAACTCAAAACACTTTACTCTGTTCACTCCAGCAGAAAATGTTTGAAACTGTGCAACAATTACATGGACATTTTACCTATATTATCATAAAATCTGCAGAGCTGTAGCAGAGCTGAGACACTGAGGCTTCCTAATGTGTCAGGGCTCATTACTTCTGCTAACTCGTCAGTCAGTCAGGACAGATTCTGGAGGCAAATGACTGACGACGCCCTCACTGCTGTATATTTACAACAAGTCACTGTGGCCTCTATAAACTCTTTCCCCTCTCGATACTCGCTCCATGATATTATTAACAAACCACAAACTATAAGTCGTGTTTGTCCTCTTTTTTCATCATTTGGCACCACTGGTCAGCAGGTGTCACTGATTATTACTGTGAAAAGTTGGCTCATAGTTAGCCTGCAGGCTGGGTTTGCTAATTTATTTGTCTTAAAATTACTCCATATTTATTTTTGTGAAACTGTGTAACTTGCATCAGACTAATCTAACGCTTCAAGTCACTGTTGATTTTCTGTGTTAGAACAAGAATACAATCTTACCTTAAATTTAACCGAATGTTGTGAGTGTGTCAACATAGCCTTGAAAAGTTTCATGATGCTTTTGCCTGTAGACATAGATGTTGCAGGGAAACAAATGTAATACATAGTATACCTCAGTACTCAGTTGTTACCTCAGTATCAATATTTTGAGCCTGGTTTTCAACATTGTTTTGTATTTATGTTGGTAAGAGATGTAATCCAGGCAGCACTGCATTTATTCGTACCTGTAAATTAGTAAATAGAGACAAAATTCCCAAGACACACAGTTGTTTCTTTTCACAGTGCACAGTACACCTAAAAAAACAAAAACTATTAAACTACTCAAAAACTATTTTCAACGTTTTTGCAACCTTTTAGACAAGCTGACATCAGCTCTTGTCAGTCATCTGCTCCAGGCTCCTCAAGTGTTTACATAACACAGCAAAGCATACACAGCTATGTGTAGCCACATGCTAACATCAGGGAAACATGCAGTGACGGGGCAGTTCAGAAAGAGTGAATATTGTTGTTAGGTGCAGACGTTCAGATGAAAATAACGTATTTTTCAACATCAAAGCATGTAAACATATTCTAGTAGAAACCGTAAATATGAGTGTGAACATGAAAATAGGCACAATAAGCCCTCTTTAACATTTTGTTGAACCACAACATAAATAAATATCTTATTTAGATGAGTTAAAATGAGGCATAAGCACATTTATGTAGTGAAGTGCTTTGAATGCATAATTGAGGACAGAATCTGCTGAATCTTCTACTGCTCAGCATCTGATATAGTTTTTATTCCAATCAGTTCTCACCCCGCAGACTGGTTATATTTAGAGAATAAAAACTCCACGCCTGCTTCATTAAGTGTACACACAGAAACTTAAGTGCCATCTCTAAGCAAACAGATGGCAGCTAGATGTGCATGCACAACACACATCCTGTTAGTTTTCTTGTGTCCCAGCTATTAGGGGCCATGCAGCGGGACAATATGGTTGCAAAGATTTGGTTATGACACGTGTGTGAACCTGCAGATTAAAATTCTTCTCGTCTAATATATGTGCAGTTGGCGTTGCTTTGCTTGCCTTGAATCTTCTGTTAGGACTTTGTCTCTTATTCAACCTCCTTGCTGCAAGGCCTGTGCTTTCTTTTTATTTTCTTATCCATTTACTTCTCCTGTAATTGCTTGCATGATATGCCTTTATCACAGCGGGGTGAATGTAGCCTGCTCTTTTCTTTCATTCAGCCCTTCTTAATCGATGTTAAACAGACTTTTCAACAGGCAATACTCATGTGTGACATAGGAGTAGATAAGGTGTCTCTGCATTGTCCCTGGGGATGTAATGACCTGCTTTGTCCAATTACACAGACGATGGCTTACAACTCAGTCACAGATTGAGGCCATGAGGTCAGAAGTCAGGGTTTTGAGTTTCGGTGAGTCAGATCGAAGTGGTCGTTCCCCAGGGACATTACCCTCGACCTCCAGGGGGATTGCATGCAAGCGTGCTCATTTGTTTTGTTTTATAGACTTGCTGGTAGTTCATTTGCATTTCACATCGCAAAAGTGAGACTGTTTTATTAGCAGTGGAAGAAGGTAACTCCATAATTGCTTATTTCTGTCACTGCCTGTTGTTTTCAGTATCATGGCTGCAGGTTGTTCTGCATTTTTTTTTTTAGCATTTATGAATCAGCCATTTTCAGCATGAGCTCACACAGTGCTGTGTGGTGTTTTTGCAGGGTCACAGGGGGCTGGAGAAGTGTAGGTATAAGGGAAGAGTGTGTTCCAGGAGTGTGTTTCAAAGGCTTTCTAAATGTTTGGTCCCTTTGCCCTGTGGGCTTTTTGCTATTTTCGATACGTGCCCCTCTCTCTGCAACTTCCTTGGATTTTTACTGCCCTCTTTTGAAGGCTGCTGTTACCATGGTTACAGCAGCCCAGTGTAAAATACATGATGGTAGTGAGTACAACCTTAAGTGGGAGCACACATTTCAGTAGTCATGGTTACAACAACCTCTAAAGAATGAATTATGTAACTGGTGTTCAAGACGAAATAGTCACCAGCAGGCAGAGAGGGCAACTCACAGCTAGAGATATTTTTCTTCTGTTTGGGCAAATTCCAGAGTTCACCACTGTGTCATGATACATGTACGTTCAACTTTACTTTCTAATAATTGC
This sequence comes from Plectropomus leopardus, assembly GCF_008729295.1. Lineage (NCBI taxonomy): Eukaryota > Metazoa > Chordata > Actinopteri > Perciformes > Serranidae > Plectropomus > Plectropomus leopardus. Next base: position 17,098,121 of record NC_056463.1, read on the forward strand.
AAAAATGTAGAATTTCTGTCTAGTTTTATTGGTGTAGAAAACGAACAGTTGTGGGTCAAGGCTGTTCTCCCTCTCCTGGTTTGGGTCTTAGAGTTCGGTGTGCTCTGTCAAGCTCCGGTCGTGAGGGGAAAGCTTCAGATTCAGATTCAGAAAACTTTTTTGTCTGTCTTGACAGAAATTTGTCTTAAACTTGGACAGTAATCATACAGCGTGTGTTCCTAAAAACAGAATAAATACCTAATACAAATAATTGAGACAGAGTAAAAAAATTACAACTACTGTGTGCAAAGTTACGCAGTGGCTTAGTGTTTATTTAGATGTATGGATCATAACTTTTTATTCAAGATGTTTATGACAGTGGGGATGAAGGAATCATCTTGCAATATGTCAGCAACAAAAAAGTGAGACATATCATCTGTACCAGAATGTCCCTTGCAGCCCCCGATAGGCTGACTACCGTCATATTGTTATGATGAAAACAATTTTTGAGGTCTTCTTGTGTTAAGAAACCAGTTTTCAGTTTAAAGCTGTTTCACTTATAGCTCAAGGCTAGTTAACCTGTCGCTGTGGGTGGAGAGACTGAAGCTTGTATTTTGGCCAAAATCGCTGCTCTGTTCTTCTAGTAGAGTAGAGTTTCCCCAAGTGTAGCTGTAGAGGCCATTGTTAAATTGCTGCTTGTCTTACTTTTGTCAGACATTACCCAAAGTCAGATTTTAACCTTTCATCAACGTCAACTGCACTCGAGGATTACTGACAGTGTTAATGAATGATAAAACTACTAAAATTACTAAATTCTGACCCCCCCCCCCCCCCCACTCAAAATAAGAGACACAAGAATACATCAAAAGAAGTTCTTCTGCTGTGCTCACAGGCTTCTCAACTCCGACAACCGATAAAACACACAGACTTTAGACTTTAATTTGATCACCGAGACAAAATGCTGATGTTGTTCAGGCTCATTTATAAGCCAATCAAGTTTTCTTTTTAATCTTATTGTTGAAGAGCTGATTATTTCAGACAAAAAAAGATCAGTGCAGTGAGAGAAAAAATATTGGTACTTTTTAACGGCAGATACTCAGTAATAAATGACTTGGATCAGGGGCAAAAAATTGATCAGGACACTCCTAATAATAATTGCTTTAAGAATATTTGTCTTGTTTCAGTGAGAATGGATTGCTCCTCAGTGTAACACATTAGTACACTTGCCATCATTTTCTTTATATCTCTGGGCAAAAAGCTAATTTGATGGTTGAGATATAATGCAGCACCAGTAGTGTAGTGTACATATGTGTGTGCAGTTGTGTGTATATTTGATAGTGAGTAAATATGTATATTTACACGCATGGATGAACCCACCTCACTACCGCAGGCCGCTGCTGTGTCAACAGTCATGATTCGAGCTGATTCTGTGCAGCAGCAGGTCTTTATTTGCCTTTCATGTCACACAAATTAACCTGTGTTGACTGTGACATGCAGACACCTAAACTGTATTTGTCTTATACGTATCATTTAAAGGAGTACTTCACACACAAAATGATCATTTGTATATCAATTATTTGCCTGTGTTAGCTTGAATTTGTGAAGAAAACATGTTTTTCTCATATACCTCCACTGTGAATCGAAGAATCCAAAAACGGAATTGGAGTAAAGGTGCCATATTTAACAACAGCAAAACTAAATAAAACATCCATTTACAAACTCTCGCACAACTGAGCCGATAAATCCAGGTCTCACTAATTTGTATGCTTAATACTTCCCAAATTTTCTCTAAAACACTTCCTGCATAGGAGTAGTGCACCTGGACAAGCACATGCGTTTGAACTGCTCAGATGTTTTCATATAGTTTTGCTGTTGTTACATGCAGACACAATTTACAAAGGGATAATAATACAAATACCTCAGCATAATTACACACGAAAAAACAATGTTTTCTTCGTGAATTCAAGGTATCATGGCGTGATCAATCGATGTACAAATGATTATTTTGTGGGTGAAATATTCATTTTAAGGTGTTGATGAAACAAGTGCAACATTATGTTGATATATTTCTATTGTCCACATAACCAATTTGGGAAAAGGGCATAAACTTCAGTGATAAAAAAAAGAAAAAAAAAATGTAAAAAGGAAGAGCGAAGATCGAAAGAATTATTTAATGTTTTGATCATTTTGAGGGAATTTAATTTGCGACTAACTGACAAAACTGCGGTCACAGTTTGCTTTGAAACCTTCACTGGGGGATACGAAAACAGTGAACTCTTTTTGTAAATGACTTATTATGCAAACAAGAAAAAAGTTGCGCTTATATACCTGCAAGAAAAAAAAAACGACAGACAAGAAAGTAAAGCAAAAAAGATTAAATCAATCATATTGCTATCCATTTTAAGTCAGAGCACCCAACTAAAAATCCATGCAGGAGGCGTGCACCTGTTTCCTCTCATGGCCTCTGGAAAGACTGCGTATCGCTGCTACACAAAATAAATTTGGTGTATTGTCACATTACTACAAATAATTTAGTTTAATTTTGCTGCATCATATTTGTTGTTTTATCTTCTGTCAGTTAAATGTATGAGTGTACACTGACTAGTCAATTAAATGTACACATGTTGCAAAGAGACAGCAGCTGTGTAATTAATAGTGCTGTGTTTTTAGCTTATAAATTAGGCCATCAACCTGAAATGAGGTTATTACTTTTCTTCGATTTGCTTCCTGTTACTGTAATAAAAACCCTCCTGATAGCTTTCATTTTCTACTTTTTGACAGATGTCGCCTCCACCTGGTTAACTGCCAGTTAGGATGTATTATCTCCTCTCTAATTCAGTTTTTTGATCAGTTATCTCTTGTCCTGTGTCAGCCTGCCCACTGAGCACCTAATTGTGTGTCTCAAGTTAGACAGAAAGGAAAGATTTACAATATCTGCTCTGTTCTTTTCTGTCTGACAAAGTTTTTTTAATGGTGCAACTGACAGTCTTCATGCTGCTTCAGATTTATATAAATATTACAAAAACACTCAGACTTTCTGGTTGGCTTGGTTCTCTCTTTCACTGGAGCATGATATATGCAGGACTCTATTAACTACAACAGTTTTATATGCACTTTGTGAAAGTATCGCATGTGCTCTGAATGCCAGAGATGATTTATAGCCAAATATTTACAGTAGTACATCAGAATGAAATGAAATGTTTGTGTTTGTTTGATTGTTTGTTCAAGATTCAAGTGGTCTCTGCCTTGTGTGCTGAACAAGGAGGGTTCAATTGGCTGTCATTGTGCCAACCCCTCCTACAAGTAAGCATTTATAGACTCTCTGGGTAGGGACGCAGCTGACAGGCTTATATTATGTGCTCGTAGTTAAAGTGGGGAATGCCTTTGAAGGCTCGTCCGCAGCTGAGCTGCATCTGAACTGTTGAGACGAGAAATTTATCAAAATCTGAAGAGCTTTGCACAAATTAAAGTTTTAAACTGAGGGTGGTTGCTTTTGTGCAAGAAAAATCTACCTGAAAGTTAAACAACCAATCAGCTGTGAACATTAAAAAAGGCATGATGTGAATTTTACACTTTAATGCACTAAAAGCACTGCTGAGACACTCAGATGCCAGCGGAGCAGAATTACCTTCCAACAGTTTTCAAACCGGTTCTAACTATTGCCCATGCGGAGAAAACACTGATGTGTTATTAACATCTGCACAGTGATTTTCATTTCGTTCTCAAATACAGACTGGATTCAGGCAAAATCTCTTCATAATACCAATGCAGTATGATGTTTTGACACTGACAGTTACAGATTAAAGGGATAGTTCAGGTTTTTTTGAAGTGGGGTTGAATAGGGTACTTATCCATAGTCAGTGTGGGTGCAGCAGCAAAATGTATTTCAGTCACCTATTTAAAGAAAAATCAATATCAGTGTTCATCTGTTCTGATGAAATTAGTTTGATTTCTTTCGGAAACATTTTAAAAAAGGCATGAGCAACTTGGCAAGAAATGTCCCGCTAATTAAAAGAAATTAGTTGATATAGAAAAATATATTTTTTAAAATGTCCAGAAATCTATATATTAATAATTATCATAATTATATATATTTACCATTATGCCACAGTATTAGTATTACTTTCTAAGCATTTTTCCTTTTTTCTCTCCCTTTAATTAACATTTTGGGGGTGGTTTTTTTGTGCTAGTTTTCAGCTGATTTTCTTGTCCTTTTTTTTTTTTTTTTTTTTTTTTTACAAAGTTCTTATAGTTTTTTGGGTAATTTCTTAAGTTTCTTAAGTTGCTCATTGCCTTCTTTCCATGTTTTTAAAAGAAATCAAGCCGCTTTGTTCAGGTGTCAAAGGCTTAATTGTGTACTATATTTAGAATATTTTATCAGTTTTATCTTTCTGTCAGACAGCCCTTTCTGTCAGGGAGCTGAAGCTGGTGCATCACTCTCTTCAAAGCTAGACTCTATTTAGAAAAAGTTATTTTTACCCCCCCAGGACATGGGTGCACAATTCTCACTATGATGCAAAAAAACGATCGAGGGAGTTGTTGACTAGCAACTCCTGTGTTCAGCAAGCTATAATAACAGTTTCTGTTAAAGCAGTCTGGAGGTGTTGAAGAGAGCATAGATGGATATAACCGTTCCAGTTCACCATCAGAAAAGGTTGTGACGGTAAGGTTAAGTGGTGAAAATACTAATTTCAAAAGTATTTGCGTCTTTCTGCTGCATAGACAGCTCAGATTTATGAAAAGACCATCTTTGCAGCACTGAAATACTTTTATAAGATCATATTTGCATTGATGTGGACAAACAAATGGAACAAAGTTTTTTTTTTCTGCAAAATCAGAATCAGAATAAGAATTAAATTTGCACATAAACAATAGATGATGATAACAACAAACTTAGTTCACCCTTTGAACCCTGAACAAATTGGCCTGATTTCTTTCAAAAACATGGGGAAAAGGCAAAGAGCAATAAAAGAAGAAATTTCCCAAAAATAACAAGAAATTAGTGAAAGGTACAAGAAAAATACCTGAAAAATAGTGATTATAAAAAATACAGAATGACATTTTTTATTTTTTAAAACAAGGAAATGAACTGGAAAAAGTGTTCTTACAAATGTATAATAATTCTGTAACAATTTTAAATATTGAATTGTGACTATTAGAAATATAATTTTTCCCTAGCTTTTTTCTTTTTGTCCCTTGACATTTTTCCCTAACCATAAAAATAATTTTCTAAATCTACTAATTTCTTGCAGTTCCTGGAGCATCTCTTCCCAAGTTGCTCATTGGCTTTTTTCCTGTATTTTTGATAGAAATCGCACCAATTTGCTCAGTTTCAAAGGTTTAAATGCTTGTGACAAGCCTCTGAATGCAACTCAAGGAAAGTGTTGTGCAGGTTTCAAAGATTTAATTTGTCAATTTTTGTTCTTTCAGACCGCCCGAAAGGAAGGCAAATTATCTGAAAAGTTTACACATTCTTAGTGAAGGTGCTAAAACGAGCACCACAGTACAGGTTGCAGTCTAGTCAGTGGCAGAGCGAGACAGCCAGGTGTTTTGCGCGTGACTGCCATGTGTTATTTAATTATTTTGAGGTAACACATTGTTCCCTGACGTGTTAGGGGCCTGATATAAGAAGCTGTAATTGAACATTTTTAGCTCTCTCCGCACACATCAGTATGACCTCTTAGAGAAATAACGCAGTCATATATTAGATGTCTTTATTACCCGAAACATAAAATGGTAAGCTGAATTTGTTTAAGCCTCTGAAATGGAAACCATTACATTTTGAATTAAGCCTGCGCTGCATTGTTGGCGCTCTGACCTGCAGATCACAGGAAATAAACGCGGAGTGACGAATCAGTTCTTTTCTCTTCCACACCGTATCCTTTTCTCCTGCTCTCTCTCTCTCTTGCTCTGCTTTTACTTGTCTCGTCGCTGCACAAACCCTGTCTATCTCTCACACCTCCCTCTCTAGCCTTCTCCAATTTTTCTTGCCCATGTAATGTGTCAGTTTGCTTCCCTTCCTCTGCTTTAGCGCATCTGACTCTCTACCCAAACCTGCTATGTTTTGTTTCCAGGCTTCTATCCCGTCTCTTTACCTAACTTCAATTTCTCTTTCAGCTGCTGTGTTTTTGTGCGTGTCTCACATTAATTTGAGTCTCTAACCTCACTTTGTTCTTTCCATTAATCCTCAGAATCTTAACAAAGACAAATCCTCTCCTTCACTCTTTCTCAACCTCTGTGCGCAGATAAATCTTCAAATGTATCTTTCCCTCTCAGATCATATTTCCCACAACACCTCCCTCTAATCTCACTTCTGCTTTTGCTTTTGTGTTTTACAGCTCACCTGCTCCCTCGCTCGCTATCTCCATCTGGGTCGGCTCTCTCACAGCGATCAGTGCTCATTAGTCTTATTTGTCAATATGCCTAGACCAGTATCAGATCTTTGTATTTTCCCTGTTTACCAAATTTTACACAGTATGAGCCAGGAGCAATTTAGACCCTTTATTAATTTAAGTATTTTCTATTCTTCTGTCTCTACATTTTAGGGATTATCAGTCCGATATTAATGCTTATTTCTAAAGAATTTGTATTTTAAGTTTGGTTTTAGTTGATGGTCTAGTTGTGTGCATGGAAAATTCCTCAGAGTGCCAAGTTACGGGTGATAATGGATTCAGATGTTTTACCTTGGTGTGATAAGTTTTGATTATACAGCAATAATTCTTTTCAAGATGGCTTGAAAAGGTTCAAGGTTTGCATGTTTATTCGATCTGAAATTGTTGCAGTCCACAGCAGTGAGGCTCCCCACAGCCTCCGTTGTTTGACAAACAAACATGTCATGGCCATAAGTATGCGAACACTCATAAATTACACTCATGAGTAACTGTGAAACCTTGAGCATTAAATAGCTAGTTCACCATTCTGGGGGGAAAAAAAGAGCACTTATTCACTTTCTAACTAAGAGTAAGATCCAACCCCATCTCACACCCAACTCATTAAATATTGAAGCTTGGTTAGTCACCCTTTGGCAACAGCGTGAGACACACCAGGCGTTGGCATATGCCACGTGATCATACAGTATTTATTTAAGCTTAAACCATAATGTCTTTTTCTAGACCTACACATATGTTTTTGTTGCCAAAACTTAAGGAAGTAAACTTAGAAAAAAACATTTTTTACCTATGTTCTAAGTTGTAAATGAGCAGAAACTGCACATTTCCTATAAAACTGAAGTTTATCTTGAAAAGACACAATGCATGTAACAGGCGGAAATTGACACGCTGTCCCTGAGTGCCTAAAACTAAACCTGGAAGGGTACCCAGAGCGTCACACGTAGGACCACAGACCAAGCAAAGTCTTGATAGCGCTCCCACGTCTGTACAGTAAAATAATAAATATAAAGCCACAGCTGGCACCCTGTGAAGACGAGCTTAGCATTAAGACTGGAAAAGTTGGGAAGTAACGGTTACCTGAAGACCCCTTGTCACTGGTTTTTCAGCCAAGAAACCTCCATAAAACCATAACCTTTTGTACTTTTGCTTTATACAAATTAAACAAACCAGATACTAAAACATAATAATTGAGATTTAGAAGTGCTGGACGGTGGATTTTGTACCTCTGGACAGGTCTGTTTTGCTCTGTTACCGGTCTTTATGCTAAGCAAACCTGCCGCTGGCTCCAGCTACATATTTAGCATACAGACAGCAAAGTGGAATTGATCTTCTCATTTAACTCTTAAGCAAGAAAGCGAATCCCAAAATGCAGACATATGCTTTTAAGATGCTGCCAGATTTTTGTTTTGATTTGCCTACATTTGAATCACAGACATAAATCATAGCTTTGTCAAAGCTGAAGAACAGAACCAGGTTTTGTCTTTTTTCTGTTGGAAGTTTTACAGATTTATAAAGGACAGTTCTTAAAGTTAAGAAGTAGAATAACTTTATGGTTATCATATGAAGAAGCATACAACGAAATTGCAAACTCCCCATGGTTCACTTTAAACATTAATAAATAAGTAGACGGAAGCACGGACAAACAGACAGACAGATAGGAAAATTTTAAAAAGTCACTAAGTAAAGACAAGGCACGAATGGTTGACTAAAAGAGCATATCGTATAATGGCTACTGCAGATACTGCTGCTTTGAACTGCCTCTTCTGACACATAACCATCACCTTGCAGGCTGTAGCTGGACATCAAGAGTCTCCTTTTTATTTTTTGAAAGGCTTCCACAACATTTTGAAGTGGTACTCATGTTTGGCTGCAGGTCGAGCTCGAAATTGGTTCATCCCAGCAGCGTTGAATGGGGTTGAGGTCAAATTCTTTACACCAAACTTGGGAAAAGCATCTCTTTATTTCTTCAAGTTAGTCTGCTAACAGACGAGGTTAGCAGAAACATAAAGAAATCTATTGGTGTAATAAGGAAGATTAGTCATCTTGTGACCACAATATGTCTCCCTACTCTATATTACTGTCTAATTCATCAGTCTTTCATACTGTAACGTAGTTTGAGCGAGTACTTTTCCCGCCCACTAACTTCTTCAAAAACATTTTGTTAGGATTGTAACACAGTCAGAGCGTTACATCTCATCATTCCAGAAACCTAAGATTCTTACCATTTATGACATAAATATTTCTAATATTTGTGTTTTTATTTATAAGATGCATTCAAGTAAAGGGAATATTTCTGAGCATTTCAAGACTTACTTAAAAGAAAATTCACAAATCCATTCTGAACAAACTAATTGGTTTTGTTGTCATTTAATTTTCTGTGTGTTTATGTTTGTGTTTCTTTTTACATTGTGAAACTTTAACCTATTTTTTTGGGGGGGGGGTGAAGGCTTCAAATAACACCACTCACTTTTTGCCTCTCATACTGGGTTTTTTGTGTTTTCTTTTATCATTCTGTGAATTTTAAATTGAACAAAAATAAAAAAAATCTAAAATCTTTATTGACCGCTCCTTGTTTGTAGAGAAAATGGCCAAAGGGAAAACGTTTGTGCTTAAACATGCTTATGTGAATATGTGTGTGTTTGTGTCCATTTAAAACAGGACTCCAGGTAACAAACCAGGCAGCAGCCCAAGAGGTCAGACCCCAGACGAGACCGGACGCCGCCACGATGCCAACTCCTCGGTTTCTGACTTGGCCAACTCCGTCACCAGTGACATGCTCATGGTAACATGCAATATCAGCACATCTAAAGCCCCTATGAGACACATCTTATTGACACACCACTAACTCATCTGCGGTCTGTCTGTATTCTACATTGCTGAACTCATCTATATTAGAAGAAGGAGGACCGCTGTCAACAAAGCCTGTTAAATCATAATAGATGAGACAGCTGAGAGACTCGAATGGTTCTTCTAGATCATCTTTCCTAATCTAATATGAAAGTTACATCCAGGCCTTGAGACAAGGGAGTAGAAAAATCAATGGGGTCGACAAAATAATGTAAAAACCTTCAAATAGGACCTCAAACTTAGTAGTAATTAATCACCATTGTAAGCAGAAAAGGAGGTTATATCAATTTAAATGAGATTAAGCAGTACATACAGCAGCTAATCCGCAGTTTGAATGCACAGCTTGACGGTTCATTCTCGACCTTGGAAACAACCGTTGACAAAACAATCTCCGCTGAAGCTTTTTCTTATACCCATAGCTCTTCCTGATGTTGAATATGTTGGTATTGCTTATTTAACCAAGAGACTGTTTCTACTTGGAATTAGCATGTGATTTAGGAGATCAGATCAAAATGGGGAAAGCTCTCAGTCTGTCTGTTCACGCCTGGCATTAGAATGCGTCTCCACTTGTGACCGAGTGACCAGTTCTGATCAGATTTCTCCTCCCTGCTCGATATGCAAATAAACACGTAATTTATTTGCATTGGCGAAGACCAAATGCATCGTTGTTTGCAACCGACAGGAGGGTTGTCATCCTATGTGCACACTAACAGCCTATTTAAAATGGGTAAAATCTTATTTCGTTGTAGAGCTGCGCACAGTGTATCGATTTGCTCAGCCCCTCCTTGTCCCGCTCTGTCTCTCAATTCATCATGAGACAAATGCACCCCATGGTCCTCCTGTCTCTCTGAGACTGCTGGAGGAGTGTGAGCTCCCTGCCAGGGTCAGGCACAGTTGGTGAGAGTCTGCCCACACACATTTCCTAACTGTTATTCAGATATCAGAAATACTTTATTGATCCTGGCAGAAATTAGGTAAATAAGATGGTTTGATGACAAAGTTGGGTTGTTTTAGTGTTGGTGTGAGTTTATTGGGACCATTGAACAGCTGCTGCTGTGTTAGCTTATGCTAACCAGACAGAAGTTGAATTGACCATTTTCTAGGAAGACAGCAGCTTCGGGAAATCAGCAATGGACAGTAAATATTCAGCAGAGAGTCGGATAAGCCATGACATCAGCTGAGTCGGTGCTCCTTCAATATGGCCCAGGACACATGGGCATACACACTGCTAAAAGCACGTGGTCATATGCGGCGTAGACCACCTCCAAATGTGGTCTAAGTGATCGGATCTAAAGACACATAGGGGACGCAATTGGTGCATTCACACCTTTCACAAAGCTGTTTGACCCTTTTGAAACCTAAGCAAATTGGTTTGATTTCTTTTGAAAAGATGGTTAAAAGGACAATGTCAACTTGGCAAGAAATGCCACACAAATTGCAAGAAATTAGTAAAATGTGACAAGTAGATTGCCTCAGAATTAGCTTAGAGGGGAGGGTTGTTAGAAAATTATTCCTAAAATAGGGAAAATGTCTAGAAAGCCGCATTTTACTATGTTTTAAAATATATTAAATAAATAAATAATCATTTTCTCTTGTTTATTTATTTATTTATTTATTTATTTGCTTTTTTTCAGGTAATGCCCTTGTTACTTTTGTTTCTTGTTGCCTTCTCCCCATGTTTTCAAACCAATTTGCCTTGGTTTTTGCAGCTATTTTTAAGCTATTTTGCATGAGGTGTTTATTGCAAATAATACACTGTCAATTCTGGAGAAGAAAGTGGGAAAAGAAAACCCACACACTTCAGTTCATTTGAGCGAAGTCCTGCGAGAAGTGTGTCCTCCTCACAATCCATTCATCACTCAAAAAGTACCGTCTTCATCCCACTCAGCTCACCCACCTGTAGAGCATCACAGATCCAGCGATTATTGCCATACAGTATCTCCGCTAACTGAAACATACAGTAATGATCACCCCGCAGTGAGACACCGGGAGGGGAGGAGACATGCGCCTTTTTCAGCGAGGTTCGGTAATTAGCTGTGAAAGAACACACAGGGCTGTGGGTGCTGCGAGAATATGGCAGAGATGGGTATGAGCAGTGTGTAATTATGTGGGTCTCATGGTGTGTCTGAGGGATTCACAGTGGTGGTGCTTAATGATAATACTCATTCTGGGCAGTTTTGCCAAAGGCGACTATATATTACACAACCCTCCTTTCATGCTGAAAATACCCATCCTGCACTTTTGAGCCACTTGAGCTGCTGTAGAAAAAGAAGTGGCAGTGCAATATACAGACTGTATTTAATAGAGTATACTGAGACAAAAAGGATGCAGAGAAATGGTTGTGCATGTCAGAGTCTATATACATCCACCCCGCTGAAGTGAGGACGGGTGGGGCTCCTGTCACCATCACATGGTTCTTATCTGGATGTGTTCTGACACTGCTTTCATTTTTTGAGACGCTCACAGAGCCAGTGATAGTGTGGTGTGAAGGTGTCTCTGCTTCTGTGTCAACGTGCATCCACACATTTGCAGAGGTTCATACTGTATGTGCTTTGTTTGTTTAAAGGAGGCCGATGACAGTCTGTTTTGTCCATTTTGGATTCGTGAAGAAATTGTGTAAAAAGGGCCAAAACTAGCAATGCGTTAGTCCACCTCCCAACACTTTCTGACTTCCCAGCCTACAGTATCTGTGGCACTCAGCACAAAGCCCATTCATTCTTGAAGAAATACTTCACCCGCAAAATTGATATTTGTTTATCAATTGCGTGAATAAAACTCCTGCCTCCACAGTGGACAGGCACTCCAAAAAGGCAAACATTCTTCATAAATTCAAGTAAACAGGGATCACGTTTAACAACAGCAAAACTATCAAAAAATCAGTGCACAAAGTCTCACACAGCTTCTGCAGTGAAATCAAAGTATCATTTATCCAGTTTAATGCTTAGACATTCCCAAGCACATGCATTTTTTGCTAAACTCTGCTCAAGCGGAGATACACAAGCGCGTGCTCAGACACACTCATAAGCAAAAGTGTTTTTATATTGTAAAGTTGTAGCTAAATGTGTGTGTATGTGTGTTATGGGAGTACTGAGAACACACCTGGATAAAAGAGACTTGGATTATACTGCATTGGTTGTATGAGAGTTTGCAAACGGATGTTTTGATTCAGCTTCGCTGTTGTTAAACATGTCCCCAGTGACTTCAGTTCACAAAGAAGGTTTGCCTTTTTTGGATTATTTGTTCATCGTGGAATCATGCAAAAAAAAAAAAAAATCGACAACACTCTGTGCATAACTGATATACAAAAGGTCATCTTGCAGTTGAAGCATTCGCCATTCCAGATGTTGGGCTGTCAATGAACATCTGTTGCCTTAGTTGTTGCGGTGTGTCCCGCACTGTTGGTGGCTTTTGAGCCAATTGAGCGTGTCTGGTGAGAGAAACCACTCTGATTGGCTGCTCATCTTAAGCGAATCGATGCATGAAAAGTGACATAGAAGTGAGGAAAGCAAGGACAGATGGCACGCACAGGAGGCTCTTCTCTATTTTCATCATCATCTCATCTGATTAATTCAATACACGCATCTTTTCGGGACCACAATCGTGTAATTGATTGGTGATTGAGAGCGTTGTGAAAATGACAGGCAAACTCTGCTTTTTTTTTGAATGAGGAATACCACCACCTGCTGATGTGGAGAGTTATTCCCTCTGGCTGTTGGCTGGAGCCTTCTTGGTGTGTTCAAGTGGAACGTTTTGGCCAAGATACAGGATGCGTGAGACGACAACAGTCTGCCCTCATCGCTGTTACGTCTTTGATGTCAGCCTTGTCTGAGCCTTTACAGGAGATGAAAATCTTGAGAAACTGCTCACAGATACAGTAAACACTTTCGCTAAATGTTACCCAACAATAGTAGATAGCCCATTGTTGGTGACTGATATACATTTTGGTGGCTAGTAAGTATTTATAGCAGCTGGATGGAGTATGTGGGACCGACTCAAAACAAACTACAGTGCCCATGTTTGTTGTGGTAGAGGAATATGTCAGCCAGTGCAACATGTGGCTCAGTTTTTGGATGCCAGTGGAGGCCAATTGCACAGAAGAATAAGCTATATCAGGCTTTTAGCCAGACAGACGGTACTTTTAAAGTGTTATTCAGACCTGGCTATGTTTTGTGCTCCGAGAGAATTTGCATCTACTGCACGAGGGATGTTTGGATTTCAGAAAAAAAGAAATTAGAGAAGAGAATTTAAGAATTGAATGAGAAAGGAGGACTCTGGGTAAAAAGAGAGAGCACCCAACACAGAAAATGGGGAAAAGCAATTTAGGCCAGCTGTTGGGTGGAGGACTGCATAATGAAAAGTGATCATATTCAGCATGGAGAATGAGGCTGAGCAGCACCATCAGAAATATGTGGGAGAATACAGAATTGGATATTAAATTTCTGGAACTGCTCCTTGAGTAATGCCTCCAGCTCTTTCCCCCATCAGATAGCACTTTTTAAACTGGATTTCTCTCCCCCCCTCAAGGCCATGCCACCATCAGTCAGAGGGTCTGTCTACCAACAGATAATCTGCCTCTCATCTCCACACAGCCATGGACAATTTCTGCCTTTATCGCACAGCAGACAGCACCCATGTGACATAACATTATGCTAGCTCGCCAGTTAGGAGCTGAGTTTTTAATGTTGAAGTGCAGAATTAGTGCCCCCTGTGGACTGGAGTCCAAGATTTCAGTTTAGCGAGGCACCACCTGTCAGCTCTTGAGAAAGTGTTTAATCTGTGTGTGAACATGCTGTGAATATGACCCAGTGGTCTAATGATAGTGGTGCAATTCTCATGGTACCATATTTTGTTCACACTTACATCCTCCACTGCCAGTTCATCAGACACACCTGCTCAAAACTAATGCAGATTAATACATCAGCCCTGTTTTTAAATCTTCATTGAGTTATAACCAGTGTTAGGAAGGTTACTTTTGAAATGTAGTGGGTTACAGATTACTACATATCCTGTTAAAAATGTTATAAGTAATTATTTTAAATACATTATCAAAATAGTGTAACTTATTATATTTGATTACTTTCATTGCTTTTCTAACAAATGTGATTAGATCTAAAGACTTAAGTGCATAAATGATGAGCTCAAATTTGTCTCAGTGGCTTTGCTGACCCGCGTTGTCCAAAAATATGCAAAAAGAAGACATTCCTGCATGGCAAAAAAAATAGTTTCATTCAACATATAATTTTTTTACTTATTTTTTTCATATCTTATACCTTTGTAATCACCAGCATTTTGATTTCTAACTAATTTAATTCCATTTTTTTTCTCAGTAACTACAACAATTACATTAATTTTGTAATATAATTACTGTAGCAAGTTACATGTAACTATTTACTCCCCAACACTGGTTATAATGGCTTTGACTTCATGGACGGTTCATTCTTCAAAAAACAATTTCAGCTCAATGTTCACTCAAGCATTGTTCTGGATTTTCACCTACATCAGAATCAGAAACACTTCATTGATTTCCAGGGTAAATTGTGGCTCGTTGCAGTTGCTGTGATGCCAAGAGAATTATAGAAAGTAAAAATAAGTACCAGCACAAACTATTTAAAATGTAGAACAGAAATAATTAATACTAGTGCTCATTTACTAGTGTCAATCATAATTTTAACTATTCATATATTTAAAATTATGATTATGTGTAAAGTGGTAAGTGCACAACGTGTGTAACTATGTGACTTGAGCCACAATACAATGTATAAACTAGTATGTAATTTAGAAATATAAAATAAGTGTGTGATGCAACAATGTACAACAGATATAAACATGAGTAAGAAAGCACACAGCCCTTATTGCTCAGTTGCTAATTGAACTGTAGACGTACAAAGTTTCAATGATGCTGATGAACTAGTCACCTGCTCACTCATTCATTCACTACTCACTCACTACTTATTGTATAACAGAAACTGTTTTACTCTGTAGTTATTATTGAGATTTCAGATGTCATTTTGCAACATAAGTGACAGATGTGTTGTTGCTTGCAGCAACAAAATTGGGATATTTTGTCCTGTACCCTCACTCCAAACACAAGCACATCGCAAGCACAAAGACACACAAGCAGGGGTTAAATTAGCTGTCTGGGCTCGACTCTGACGCATAGGCTGTACTCGGGGGGCTCACACACATAGATAAAATGTGAACTCAAATTTTAGGTCTAACATATGTAACAGTAGCATCAGAACAGCGCTCATCTGGCGTAAAGTCGGGGCGGTCTGGGATCAGATTCCCCCTGGGGTTTGCGCTGGCTAAATTCGGGATGTTACAGCCACGGTTCATGAGCTGCCGCACACTCTTCTCCTGGACAAGTCAGAACAAATTCATTGCCTCTGAACAGCAGACGTCAAAAAATCCACCCCTGTTATTTACTTGAAGCTCGTCCCCTCCCACCCTGCAAACCTGCCTTTGATCAGCACCACGGACAGCGGCTGAAACGTCACAGTTATTTGTTTATTTATTTATTTTTAAGGATCCCCATTAGCTGATGCAAATAACACCAGCTAGTCTTCCTGGGGTCACAAATTCAGTACATCGTATTTATCACACACACGTACACAGGTGTGTCTGTGTGATGTACATTAGATTCATCACATCACAAAAGACGCTGTATACAACATCACATTACATGAGGTGGTCGCAAAATTGTATCAGCGCTAATCTAACAGCCTGCCTATGATTCACACCACCACAGCCTGATTTCTCCAGGCAACTAAAAATCGTCTTTCCACACTGGCCCCTGACAGCTCCTGGGCCCCGGTGCATCGATAATTACGCCATTGGCTGCTCAACAGAAATTTATCGCATCTCTAACAGGCACTGCATTGTAGTGTGGGACCAGAAAGTGGTGTAGGTGGCATGGACACTTTTTTTTTGGGAGGTGGGGGGGCTGTGGTCCTTTCAGAGGTAGGTAATGCTGTTTAATGATTATATAGTCTTATAATGAGAGATATCTTTAATACAAGTCATTTGTCCACCTCATTTAGCTGTATCATAGAAGGTAATCAATAAACTGGTGAAGGGAGAGTTTTTCTGTCGCAGTTTACTTAATAAAATGATAATTAGCATCTTAAAAGCAAACTAATCTCTAGTGAAATGCAATTTGGTCTAATCTCATAATGTATCTCTCTGCGATATGAATCAAGAAAGAATCATTTCTGAGCATGTAGATACTCCTGGAAATTGAATGTATATATCCTATGAAAATAATTTAATTTATATCTTACAATGTTTTGTTTCAAAATACAGTAATAAACCAGAAGGTACTGCCTCTGTTATAATGTAGCTAAAACGTATCCATTACCTAGAGATGAATAAACTTTGGGGTTTTTTTGAATATGCTTTATTTTAAACATTTAAGAAAAAAAACTAATCATCATAAAATATGCAAACAACAATAATAGTGAACATATGTACAGGCTTCCCACAGTCATTGAAAACCTGGAAAAGTAATTAAATTTCACAATCTTTTTTTCAAGGTCTGGAAAAGTCATGGAATTAGTAAAAATGATCGAAAGATTTGGAAAAGTCGTGGAACTTTACTGTGTGTAACGAAATTAATGTAACGTATTATCAATAATGTAACTGTTTGCATAATATAGCATAATTTGCGTCAGTTTAGGGCAGCATTGTATATTGTTTCGGCATCAACGTTGCAGTGTGCAATAGTCGCATCAAAAGATGTGTAATATCAAGTATGACAGATTTATGAAAAATCCATATGGTTCTCGTTTAATCAAAGACTTATTCCAGCCAAGCCTTCCTCTTTAAGACAGGTTACGTGAATTTATGATGTAGCGTGTGTGGAAAAGTACGGTAGAAAAGCATAGTGAAGTGCAAGCTTTGCTGAAGTGGAAATTTTATTATTTCTCCTGGAAAAGTCATGGAAAGTTTTGAAGTTGTGTTCATGAAAATGTGTGAGAACCCTGTATGTAACATAGATTAACATTTCATATCTGAAAAGGAGTAGAAAGAGGCAAATGCTCGTCTAGTTTTACCCCTATTCTATTCTTACCCATCAATACACAGTCATAAACCAACTCACCGCCCAAGTGTCCCTCCCCAAACCTAAACCACTCTGTTCATGTTCTTCATATATAATCAGCGACACTATCCCAACATAGGAGAAAAAAAACATCAACAACAATGTCACCATTAGCATGCTTTATATTCCCAGCTCTCATCTCTGTATCTCGCAGAAATTCTCTTTTTTAACATATTTTAAAAGATATGTATATTTTCACTTTGATTTCTTCCTGCAGTCCATTCAACAAAAGCACACCACAAATAGATTCACACATACTTTTATGGTTTTTGTGTGCTGAACGTCAGAATTGAATTTTCCTCCTAAGTTAAACCTCCTTTCTCTGTCCAAGAACATATTTTGTACATTGCCAGGTTGCAGATTATTTCTTGCTTTGTACATTATTTGCACAGTCTTAAATTAACCTCATTGCTTAACCTCGCATTTGTCTCCTCCTGTGGCTCTCAGCTGTCTCCAGGTTCGGAGGAAGACGACCACGAGGGTCCGGTGTGTGAGAAACTGGGTCGTATTCAGTTCAGCGTCGGCTACAGTTTTCAGGACTCCACCCTCACTGTCAAAATTCTCAAGGGCCAGGATTTGCCTGCGAAGGACTTTTCCGGCACCTCTGATCCGTTTGTCAAACTCTACCTGCTGCCAGACAAGAAGCACAAACTGGAGACCAAAGTCAAGAGGAAGAACCTGAACCCCCACTGGAACGAGACCTTCCTGTTTGAAGGTTTGATGGAGGAAGCTTTCCTAATACATACATAATACATGAATTTCATGTTCACAGCACATGCAGGCGCTCCAGTTTCCTTTCTGTGTGCATCACTGTGACTTAATGCGTTGTTTCTCAGGGTTCCCCTATGAGAAGGTGGTCCAGAGGACCCTATACCTGCAGGTCCTCGACTATGACCGCTTCAGCAGGAATGACCCCATAGGAGAGGTGTCCATCCCCCTCAACAAACTGGATCTGGCCAACATGCAGACTTTCTGGAAGGAGCTGAAACCATGTAGCGATGGCAGCGTGAGTAACAGGGAAGGGGGGGATGGAGGAGGAGGAGGAGAAGGAGGAGGAGGAGGAGGAGGAGGGGAAAGAGAGGATGGGACAGAATGTAACGGGTGATGTCATTCCTGGCTGCCGTGATGCTCTCAGGGGAAATGTGGCAGCGAGCTGGTGGGAGAAGAGAAAGAAGGGAATATGGAGAGGCTGACAGGTAGACTGAGAGAACACAGACAGCCAGAGGAAGAAACACACAGTGAGCAACAGAGAGGAGAACAATGTGAAAAGGGGATTCAAAAAAAAAGTAAACAACGCACTGTTGTTGTGTGTGATTTCTCCAGGGGAGTCGAGGGGATCTGCTGGTGTCTCTGTGCTACAACCCCACAGCCAACACCATCACTGTGAGCATCATCAAAGCCCGCAACCTCAAAGCCATGGACATTGGAGGCACTTCTGGTATAGACGCTCCTTCATCTCCTGTGTGCTTTTATTGTTGTTGCCCTTCTACATCTTGGCTGCATGAAAAATAAAAATGACAAAATTATGATTTTTGTTCACTGCTAAAAAAATGATGTAAAATCCATGATAGCACATAAATTAACAATGCAATCAACTGTGGTAAACAGAAATGAAAAGTAAACAAGCTGGCACATTTCTCTCCTTAGACCCCTATGTAAAAGTGTGGTTGATGCACAAGGACAAGCGTGTGGAGAAGAAGAAGACGGTGGTAATGAAGCGCTGTCTGAATCCTGTTTTCAACGAGTCCTTCCCCTTTGACGTGCCTGCCCACGTGCTGAGGGAGACCACCATAATTATCACTGTCATGGACAAGGACAGGCTCAGTCGCAATGATGTCATTGGAAAGGTATCCCCCTCTCTTCTTTGCTTCTTCCGTCTTCTTCTTCTTCTTCTTCTTCCTCTTCTTCTTCTTCTTCTTCTTCTCTTCCTCTGTGATTTCGTGACTCTGTGACAGACCATCAGCAGCTGATCACTGAGTCAGTCTCTACTGACCCCTGCTGGAACGCACAGACCAGTCCTCTGCATTGTAAATGAGTAAATGAGGACTGACGATTGTTCATTTTGAGTGTGAACCAGATGCTTTTATTTAGACTTGGACTAATAACAATTAAGCATTAGATGCAGGTGTATGCTTTTATATGTATATACAGCCACCATCTAAAATACACATGTACAAATTTGCACCAAATATAGACTTTGTGTCCAACTTCCCCCAATTATAACAGTAATATGCCTTTTGATGTTGCCTCAGGGCACATTGTATCATTGGCCATTTGTTGCCTGAACATTTCAGTTATGATTTATATCTGCTTGTCTCTAAGAAAAACACAAGAGAATTGGTCAGTTAAAATTTCTCAAGCATGTTACACACACTTCTAAAAGTTTAGGTTGCCAATTTACCAATATATGTGTGTTTTTATGTTTCTCTATTGGATAAGTTGGGTCTGTTATTTTCTAATATTTTTCATAATGTTTTTTTGGTTGTTTTTTTTCCGCGGAAAAAACTACAATGTGGGGCTGATTGTGGAGAACGTGAAGTATAGCTAGTTGTGTCAGTAAGCTACTTTCTTGCGTTTTGGAAGAATTTGTTGAACGAACTGCTCAATTTTAAACACAAATGAATATTAATTCTTTATTCATTTATTATTGGGAACCAGAGGTGTGGACTGTCATCACATGACTTGGACTTGGGTCATAAATTTCATGACTTTAGACTTGACAAAAACAAAAAGACTACAACTACACAGTGTGTAGCAACTACACTTGGACTTTAAATGACTCATGACTTCACTCGGCCTTTTGATTTAAAAATATTTGATGCCTTCCCCAAAGCCCAAAGATTAAGAGTATGTTGTTTAAAATAAGGGCCATGAACCAATTTCTGAACCATGAAGAACTAATGTTTCGTTACAAAACGCTAAGTGGAAAAGATTATATCTAAGATCAACAACTATGCAGTGGTCAACAAAAGACAAATTGCGGTATGCAAAACGTGCGGGAAAAAAACTACAGACAGAGATGCTTACAACAAACTTTTTTAAACAAATAAGTACAATTTTTTCAAAGCATTTTTGATTATTGTAAATGTATGAAATGCATTACTCTGTTGTTAAAATGACATAATTAGTGACTTGTTTAGGATTCCAAAGCTTAAAGTTTAGGACTTGACTTGGGATTTGTTGATCATGACTTGGGACTTGCTTGTCTTGATTTGGGACTTGAATGGAAAGACCTACTTGTGACTTGCAAATAAATGACTTGGTCCCACCTCTGTTGGAAACTTAATCCCTCGTAGCTGTAAAATTGTATTGTTGCCTGCGGGCAAAGTCATATTTGTGCATGTTCGGCTGACCTGCTGTGCACGGTCTGAATGAGACGAGGCTACGCTCGCTTAATAGTTAATTGGAATTAATTCACTGCAAGTGGACCAATTTAACATTGTCTCTGCTTCAGCTGTAATTATCTCCTAATTACTTTGTTCTCCTCGTGAAACTTTTTAGAAAATTGTTAGGAATTTACAGACCTGTCAAATAAAGCGTTGGCTCCAGTACCCATCAGTAATCAGCTGAAATCTAACCACATTTGTCCCACATCTTTGAGCATATTGACTGATTTGTTTATTTTAAACCAAATACCCATAGATATCTATAGATGCATAGCGGAGAATAGAGCTGTAACATAATTCATAAATGTGTAATTTCTGTCAAACACTGGAAAGACCCAAAAGCTCTAATCAAATCCTTCAGACACTAAGAATAATCTTTGAGCTGAGCTGCACGGATGAGCGACTGAGCTCTCTGTCAGTCATACACATCTCCAGTAATTGCCACCCTAACCACATATATTATCTGCCTACACACAGCAGTAATAATATGTTGCCTATTATGAGCATGCTCATAAATAACTCCGAACTGTTTGGAGGACAATGAAAACTTGAGCGGTATTTCCTGTGACATGCAGATCAGGAGTTTCTTTCTACATGAGAATTACTTAAAGACTCAGCGTTTGATCTTCATTAGCGTCAGCATTAGCCTTTTTCAGAGTATCTCAGTGAGTGAAATCTCTCCCTCCTAATGGCTCTTTTTCTGCCCTGGATTAGAGTTAAATTCTGATTAGAGTGGCAGGCTTAGCGGTGAAAGCAGAGCTAGACTTAAGACTCACAGTTATTCTGCTTAATGCCCCTCTGTTTTTTGGCACCTCACAAATAACATCATCCTCGGTGTGACATTACTTGGGTTACGCTGACTGTCTCTTTCTCACAGATTTATCTCTCGTGGAAGAGTGGCCCCGCAGAGGTAAAACACTGGAAAGACATGATGGGTCGTCCTCGTAATGCCGTGGCCCAGTGGCATGCTCTCAAGGCCTGAGAGACCCAGCGACCAACCTGCCTACAGTGTTTTTCCCCTCCAAATTCAGCATCTCAGCCCCCTGCCCTCAGCACATATCTTTCCCCTCTACTCCCTAACTGCAGTCTTGCTCTGCAGACAATGTGTGTCATCTCTTTGTTCTCAGGCCTCTTTGATATCCTCCGCCCTCGGTCCTCGTGACACCATCCTTAAATTTCACCCTTGTCAAGCTCCGATTCCCACCTGACCGCCGTCTCATCTATTTGTCTGAACTTAAAAACGTCTTTGATGTCTTGACTCACTTCCTCAGTGTGACCTCTTTCTATAAGATTTCTTTCTTTCTTTTTTTTAAAGACACTCCTCAGTTTTGTTTTGTTTTTTTTGACGACCATTCCCAGTGTTTAACATCAGAGCAGTACGTCTTGCCACCCATGAACCCAAACTACCAACCAAAAATGGATCAAACTGATATCTTTAGTGTCGGCAAGACGGGCTGCGTTCGGACACCTGAGTGTGAATGGCACTGACCTGTGCAACCCATTTGTCACCCACGTGTGGTGTTGCAGTGAGGAATCTTCCACTCTGCTCGTCGCCTCTTCGTTCGAGTCCTCTTCCGTTACTGTCACTGTCCCTCCATATCCTTAAAACGCCTGAAAAATCAGGAAATCCAACTTAGGCAATGGAAGAGTGATGGGCTGTATTTAAAGTGGAATTGGACTGGAATTGGACTCTGTCACTCATGTTTGATCTTTTTCACTCTTTCTCTGGCGCCACTGTAATAATTCTCCCTTGGCTGGAACCCTTCGTTGTCTGTGCGTGCTGTGGGTGATGTGCTGTAACCCCAAATGAAGTTCAACAAGAAAAAATAATGGATATGAACAAGAACATTTAGCGCTGGTCCGATAGGACAAGTGGGGAAAAAAAAAAAAAGTTCCTCCTTTTTTTTGTCTTTTTTGGGGGGGGGGGGGGGGGTGTTGATGGACAGAAAAAAAGTGATTAATGTTGTGCTTTATTTTTTGGTTTTCAAAAGAACTTAAAGAATCAACCTGTTCTTCCAGACAAAGAAAATAAGCAAAAAGCCAGCTTCCATAAGTGTGGAGGTGAATGTTAGAGTGTGTGTGTGTGTGCGTGTGTGTGTGTGTGTTTGCGTGTGTGTGTGTGTGTGTGTGTGTGTGTGTGTGTGTGTGTGTCTTAATGAAGGAGTATTTGGAGAGTTAAATTAAGATGAGACTGAAGATGTTGTTGAAAACTGCCCTTAATATTGATAATTAAAATAGATAAGGTGTTGTGGTGTAGAAGTTAGCTGAAGATGCGGGGAGGTCACTGGGGTTAAAGGGTCAGTCCACCCAAATCACAAACAGATACAGTGTTTTCTAACGTGGTATCAACCCTGCAGAGAGTTTCAGATGCTTACGTCTTTGGATTTATCCCCTGAAGTCACTGCTGCTACCTCAAATACAAAAGAAATAAATAGGATTTCATTATAGCGCTTCATGCATTCAGATTCACCAGCCGCTTGTTTCTTCATAAACAATGTTCTGGTTAATCGGATAATCCTCAAACCCCTTAGTGAATGGTTTTCACTGGGACTGGCAGAGATCGGTGAAAACAGCAGCCGCATCTATCCTATACAAAAGACATGTCCAAAGTCTGGCCCCAGGGGCCAATCATGGCCCTCAGACAGATTTTAAAGAGCTCGCAGCTTGTCTTTCAAAATTATACATAAGGTCCTTCACACAATATTGGATAATCATGCAAGATCACTTTGCATTTTTTGCATTCATCTCACAACGGCAGGACTATACAGTTTATAGACATGCACCACGTAGGAAATACGCAGAAATAAGAGTGTGTTTCATAAACAGACTGTAAACAAGTAAAAAAACAATGATCTAGTGGCAGACATTTCCTGGAAGGAAGCAGACATGGCCACAGCCAAGAAGCGTAAAGTCGTCAGCGAGGGCCTTGTATATATTTTTTATTTTTCTTTATCTTTTTAACCCATATGAGGCCGGAAGCAGCTGGTCCCCAGGTGTTATAACACTATCAAATATAACCCCAATTTTAAAAAAAAAAAAAAAAAAAAGATAGACATCAAGCAAAATTTATGTCCATCATGTTTCAGTAGTGGGAGTTGTCTGAAACTTCCTGCATGGCTTCATACCACTGGGGTTGCATCAGCAAAACATGTTCTTGATGTCTTGACAAAAAAATCTTAGCTAAAGTCCCCCTTACTAGCTGAGATTTGTTTTTTTTCCACCCTATCTCACAGTTTTCCTCAGCAGATGGAGTTTGCTCAGTTGAATCCAAGATCACCTGGTGGTAAACAGACTGCTCAACCCCCCAGCATGCACACTGTGGCATTGCACCAGTGCTCACCAAGCCCGAGAAATCAGAGACAAGGCCAAAAACAACAACACGCCAAAAATGCCCAAAACGAAGTCAGTGGAAGCTAGAGCTGCACCCCCCGCAATCAGTTAGTTTTAATTAGGTCTGGCTATAATTTAAAATAAACAGTACAAGTACCAAAACCAGTACCCTAAAGTGATACTGATAATAATAGAGTTCTTTATTTGATACTTTTATTTTTACTAAGTTTCATACCATCATGTGAATGGAAGTGTTCAGTTGTGTAAAATGCCACCAGATGCTACATTTGGGTAGTATCTCCATACAATTGAAAGTTGTGGACTCTCCTAGCTTTGTCAAACATACTACTCGACTTAATAACACAACAAACTTGTACTTGGTTGAAGCTGCTGCGTTAGTGTGACGTGATATACGACGGAACTGTCAACTCATTACACTACGCTTGTATTTTCAGTCTAACATTGTGTCCACTTTTATCAATTTTCGTGGGAAGGGGGATTAAATTTTCCCTTACCAATCACCACAAACCAAGTATCTGTCTGAATTTAATGTCATTTTAGGTCCACATTGGTGTGTAGCCATGCCAACATACCTGTTGTGCTTTAAGAGTGAAGTAAAAATAAACTACAATATCAGGCGATACTGAGAAGAGATGTCGATTTAGGACAGCCTTGATAGCAGTTTCTATCTTGTCTACATCTCTCGCCATTGTTATTGAACCTTTTTCGTTGCAGCGTTCCACTTGACGACGCTTGACAACAGCTTGACTACAGCTTGACTACAAGTGGTGCTGATTGGCTAATCTTTAGTCTCAGTGCTCATTGGTTGTTTTTCACTTGAACCAAAAAACTGCTGTATCATGTCACAATTTGGGATGATTCACTCCACTCTGTGGTCTGAAGTGTTAGTGGACCAATCAAAAGTCGCCTAAATCGAAGAAAGCTTGCAGTAATTGACTTCAATTTAAACCAACAAATAAGGATTTTTTTTTAGAACTGGATACAAAAAGGATCAAATGCAGGTGACTGAAGTAGTTTTGATACTACTTGGTATTGGGTTATTTCGATGAGTACCTTAAAGGTATTGAGGACCAATACCCAAGTTGTGAGTTGTGGACCCAAATACAGAAGACTGCACGCAACAGGAACTCAAATAGATGACATTTTATTCAAGGTTGGTGCAGGGAAAAGCAAACTGAAGACCACATAACAAATGCCAAGAATGCTACAAAGACTGAACTGAAAACCAGGACTTAAATGCAAACTAGACTGACGAGGGGATGAAGTGCAGGTGGAGAAAAGGGTGGAGAAGCTCAGGTGAGGAGAATGAGCTGATTAGGCAGAGGAGCAGGCGTGCTGGCTGGTAAATGTCAGGAGCAGGGATGGACTAACGAGGCTGATGCAGGACAGGTGTGAAAATGGGTAAATGAAGGAAAGGCAGCACAGGAACACAGGAATGGAGGAACAAAGGCATCAGGATTTTGTATTTCTAGTCTTCACCTCTTGGTAGCCAGGGGCCGTGCTCTAGATGCAGCTAAAAACAACTCTTCCTCTTGTCCTGCATTGTAAACTAGCTGTGTGTCCACCAGTGAAAGTGGCATAATTTATTTTGAGTGCAGACAGAGGATGTTGCCAGGATGTTTTACAGTGTACTGGCTGACTCGGTTACACACCGGAGAGTGTGTGCGCGTTATTATGCGTGAAAGTTTTGCAGCTCACTTGGACAGAGGTGTGCTGGAGACTTGGACTATTGGGCAAATATTCAATGATTTGCTGAGTACATCGCATGCAGTTTTTTGTAATTTTATTTTGATATGAATGACTGAGACCCGCCTCCTAGTCGGGAGATACAGCATATGGAGCGTTCACATCGTACTCAATGAATTATTGGATCAATGGACTAATGTAATCAGAGTAAACAACCATCAGGCCAAGAGGGAAGACGATAACTGAGTGAGTATTTTTGTCACCTTACACTGTGTTTTGGCCAACAGAGTGATAGCTTTTGGCTGTGGTGTTGATACAAAACTTCTTTTTTTCCTTTCTTTTTGTAAACAAAGTGCTTGAGACGTCCGCCTCCATGTGCTGGGCAGGTTTGAGGAGTGTTTGGGGGCTGAGCAGCCACTTAAGTGTAATGCATCTGTGTACATGTAGGAACTGTAAAAAGGGCTGTGCAAGAAGGAAAACTTAAAAAAAAACCTCATATTCTCTGTCAATACTGCACACTGAGGAATTTAAATGAGTCCATTAGAGATACTCAGTCCAGTTCCCAAAAAGTCTGACGTCACCAGGACAAACTCCATGACAACCAAGACAAGCCAGGAAACAGTCTGTTATTCTTCTGCAGTGAGATCTTTGATTCAGCTGCACAAACTCCGAGATGCCGTCAAAAGTTTAATGCTAGAAAGTGGATCTTTCCCGCTGAGCAATTTAACATAACGTTTAATAAATGTCTATTATACGTCTTTTTAGACGTTTAGATTTAGTTGTCTTCAGATGTTTAGATTTCTGTAATTTAGGGTTGAAAAGTAATTAAGTAGACGTCTAGTCTTTGCTTGGATGAAAGAATAAAGAGAATCTGTGTGTATGACAAAAATAAACATTCATAATGTAAATGCTGGGGTATGCCATACTCTTATTAGTTATTTTCATGTTTTTACATATTTTTAATATATTTTATAATTATTTTAAAATATGGTCTAAAATTGGGCTATATCTAGCTGAAAAATCCTGGTCTGTAACAGCGCTCGAGCTTGGAGACGATGTTTAAACGACGTTTAGTGCTCAGTGGGTTAATTTAGATTTTTTTGGGGAGGGAGGGTCAAAAATATCGTAATACTTTGTGATCTGGTTGAACTGACAGTTTATGAATGCAGGCAGGAAATGGCTTTGTTAAGGTAACAAATGGTAATATGTTGAGAAATCAGATGTAGATTAAACAAATCAATCATCACATTACCCGTCACCCATGTTACAACTCGTCTGTCAGCTGCATTTATCTGTGCATTAAACCTGAAATAGTCATTTCAGAACTCGTGAGTCCAAGGATGATTTTAGACCAGATTTTATTTGTTTGTTTGTTTGTTTTTTGAAGTACAAGTCAGTCTTCCAGTTGTTTGCTTCACTGCCTGAATGTGACCTCCCCCAAGTCCCATATAGACATTTATGATACAAATGGGAGTAATAATATCTAGGGGGGGAAAAGTCTTTTTACATTCCACTGTTCGTGTTTGTCTACTGAATGTGTGTACGTGTGTGTGTGTGTGTGTGCGTGTGCGTGTGTGTATGTGTGTGTGTGAGAGCGTCAGTATTTGAGCTTTAGTTTGTGTGCTTGTATTTACTGTGAGTCCCTTTGTGTGTGTATATATCTGCACTGAGTTCTATTTTGCCAGTTTAATACAGAACATTGTTTACCGTTTTTATTCTGTATGAAACAATCCAGATGTACAAAGAAGTATGTTTTTTTAAAAGTTGTCACTTCTTTACGAATCACTGCACTTGTTGACGACGATGCTGGAACAAACCTCTCTTCATAGCAGGGTTATTTTCCTCGTGTGTGGGGGGGGGGGGGGTGTGGGGGGGGGGGGGGGGGGGGGGGGGGGGGGGGCAGGTCTGTTGTACGTGAGCTGAGAGTGAAGGTCGAAGGGAAAATGTCACAAACAAGCTTTACAACAGATAGATAAAACCTTTTTTGACCATCATACATAACTTTTTTTCGTTTAGACAGAAGCAGCTGCCAACATTTTGTCCTATCTGTCCTTCCGATCTGATTCACACAGACCAAAAAAAGAAGGGTGGCACCTTAACACCACAGCTGACGTTCCCCCAAAACACCCCCGTCGTGCACACATGCTTTCTGGCACAAAGTGTTCTGTGTGTGCCTTATAAAGCCTGCCACGCCTTTGCTCTTCACCATATGTGCGCCCTCTCCAAGTGTCAGGGGGAGGGAAAAAAAAGGTGAGACAGGAGATAATCATCACCTCTTTGCATCACTGTTAGCTACGTCTCAGGTCAGAGCAGAGCATCGGAGCATCCCAAAATAAGCAGGAACACACTCGTCTGTCCGTCCTGTTGGCCCTGTGTGTGAAACAAGGCATTATTTTCAGTGCTGCTGACGAAGCATTACATTCCAAAGGCTTAGTGAAAGTCACTTTAATCAATGCAATTTAAATATTGGTTGAATAACAGTCAGGGTTTGGTATATTTTAGTTTTTAAGAAATCGAGCTCAATTTTTGTCTGTCTTCACTGGCCAAATACCATAAA
The DNA here is from genome assembly GCF_008729295.1 of Plectropomus leopardus. NCBI lineage: Eukaryota > Metazoa > Chordata > Actinopteri > Perciformes > Serranidae > Plectropomus > Plectropomus leopardus. The sequence goes on from NC_056463.1 coordinate 17,126,414, forward strand.
CTGGTAAATTTTACTGGACAAGCTCGCATTTCTGATTTTGGGCATTCTCTTGGGGGACTGCTTGAGACAAAGAGAGGTTAACCAGCAACATTTTAATTTATATACTGTACAAATGATTGTGAAGTGTCCTGTATGAAAAAATGGAAAAAAAAAATCATCAGTATTTACTGGGGTTGTTGATATCTGTCTGTCCTTGGTATCACTCAGCCCCCTATTTCACTCCCTTTTCTCTTTGTAGTTACACATCCGTGGGGTGCACAATGTTAAATATCAACCATTTATTTTTTTGAAATCTGTACAGTGTATATAAAAATATAAATGTGTATATAAAACAAAGATACTTCTGGTATTGTTATGAATTTTTCAGAAGCTTGTTTTTATTATCTGTGTTATATTATAGGAAAAGGGTTTATTCTGTGTAGTTGGTTCTCGTATAAGGAGCGGGTAGAAGAACTAATCTGATCCTTTACTTAACTAAAAGTATAATAAATTAATATAAAATAGTCTTTCAATCAAAATATCACAGTAAAAGTACACAAATGTAACCAAAGGCTCTCAACTAAACACATTTTTATCATTAGCCACCTCAGACAGTAGATCTTTGTGGCTATAATAATATTTATTTACATGTGCACATACGATGAGAAATGTGAGAAGTATTTGGTGATTAGGCCCTGTGATGAAGTCATACATTTGAGGAAGGTGATGAAGCTGTGGTAGATCAGGGAAGATCACGGGGTCCAGACGCTGATGGTGGTCTTAATGGAGATGAGATGATATGAGATAAAGAGGGAGCTGAGGACCTGGATATGAAGAGGAGTGGCTTTGACGAACTCCTGCTTTGCTCTGGATACTTTGATTGAAGGTGAATGGCCAAACAAGTCTGCATAAAATGACAGCTGACAGCAGCAGAGAGGAGAACAGATTTAAAGTTTGACAGAAGCATCATGATTGGCTGATCATGGCGAACTATGATTGGATAACTAGGAAAGTGAACGTCCCTGATCCGCTGATTTGGAGGAAGCAGTGGTAGTGAGATGGAGAGAAAATTGTGACTAAGTAAAGCATAACGAAAGTCTTCGTGATTGAGCTTCATATGTTTTTTTATGCCTCCCCCAGCAATGACAGCTGCGTCTGAAGGCATTACGTTTTTGGGTTGTCTGTATGTCCGTCCCATTCTTGTATAGCAATAATCCCAAGAATGTCATGTAGAAAGTTCAAACTCAGACTTTAAGATGAACTAATGAGAAAAAGTCAAAGGTCTAAGGTCACTGCGACCTCATAAAACATGTTTTTGGCCATAACTCAAGAATTTAGGTGCTAATTATTCCAAGAATTCACACAAATGTCTAATGTAATGATAAAGCGAACACTTTTTTTCCCTCAAAGTTCTAGTTTTTAATGTAAAACCCTAACCCGAAAAGTAACAAGAAACTACAGCTGACAAAAAAAATCTCTTGGAGAAAAAAGCACAATATTGGAGCCATTTGTTATAAGCATTTGGGACTTAGCCCAAAGCTAGGGGGGTTGGGGGGCATGCCCTCTCGAGATAATTGTTTCCCATTTATGGCAGATTTATGCACTTTTTAAAAACCCATTTGAGATAACAGAATGCCCAAACATGTGGATGTGATTTGAAAAAAATATGAAAAAAAATTCCACAGGAAGAAAACCATACAGCCTAAATCCTACTTCTGTATCTAATTGTTCAACTGTTGACAAATGCTGAGGATGACTAATGTTCACTGCTGCCACGTTAAAAAAAGAGGCAAAAATGGTTGTTTCTATCCTAAAGTTGCATAACGGGTACGGTGGGAATTTGGCCTAAACAGCGTAAAATAATCTTGAAACTTATCTATGCTATAGTAGAGTTCACAAAATGTGTGTATATATATATATATATATATATTTGCAAATCTGTTACATTTAAATCCATGTCATAATAATCTTTAATAGAACAATCATGGACGCCCAATAATGCCAAATAAATGTGGTCTTCAGTACTATGTATTGAATATTTGGCCAATAGAAGAACAGGTACTCAGTTATTTTAGATTTCTTTGGGGAATAGCATGGTAAAATAAACAATATATATTAGGTCATTTTACACTAATGAAAACATAGATATGAATGTTAGATACCATTAGATGCCCCTCTTTTCTACGCAATGAACCTTTTAAAATAAAATAAAAAATTGTGGCTTTTGAGAAAACATCCAGGGCAGGTGTGCCCGGAACCAGCCCTCTATTTTATGTAGTTGAGTAAATGTACTTAGTTACTCCCACTGATTGATGCAACTGGACTTACAGTCCAAAAATGCTAAATCTGAATGCATTAAGATGAAACTGAGAACTTTAAGTTTTCATGCGAGGAACAAATTTCACAGACACTTGCTGCTCACTGTCAATCCAAGTTCAGTCTGATTTTGGGTGTTGATATCATCAACTTCCTTTGTAGAAATTTAATTGCAAATACATGAACCAACTGATAAAGCCACAGTTATTACAGGCACTGCTGGAAGTACACATTCGCTCTCTATTTTCCCCTCTCTTCAAGCTTGGGACTCAGATTTTAAGAGTAATTAACATGGATCCTCAGAATTGGTGCTGATCTCTAGAATTAAGTAAATTGCCTCCTACCTGCTACGTTTCACCGCATCTTCAACACCAGATAACATCTGACAGAAAAACTGTGTGTAATGTTGAGAAAGGGTATGTTTAATTTACCAGTTTATCTAACACCTCCACCCTCAAAGTTAAACCTGGCAGTCGTAGTAAATCTCACCAATGAGAACAGTTTCCCTCAGCGCTCCTCTGCTCACGACTCTCCAGCAGTCATGGGGAGACGAGATGAGGGCTGGGGATGCTGGAGGTGGCGGCGGTGGTGGTGAAAAGAGGAAACAAGAGAACATGAGATGCAATGAAATTCCAGAGGAGCGGAGGGTGACGGCAGGGCTGAGGATAAAACAGAGAGCTGTCACGACACAGGAAGCAGCAGTGGGGGATGACAGGAGCGCAGGGCTACAGATAGGCACAGTGGGTGTGCGTGGGCAACAAATGAATATACACTCCAAACAAGCCTCAGAGCAATAAAGACATGATTTGTGCTCCCTCTGCATGTGGGATCCACAGGTGGTGTCTTTTTACTTGAAAGTGGGGAATTGTGACACCCACCAAGAGATTTAACTACTGCCAAATTAACTGTAGTGTGTAGAGCGAGGCATTTCCACTGGTGACAGAATTTGATCAAACTTTTGAAGTTCCTGGTTCATTTTATGTACTGAGATCAGAGCTGGAAAAGAAGTAAAAGCGCCAATAAAACAATTTAAAATGGCTCAATTCAAGTCCTAATCGTACCTAAATAAAAGTACAGAAGTAGTTGCAATGTCTACTTAAAGAGAGAATCACAGTAATGAGTCCTAAACCTGGAAATCTGTTTGCATTTAAGCACCTTCACTTCCCTCGTCTCAAAGTCAGTGGGTTTTTTGAATGGCTTTTTGGTTAGAAGCCTTAAATAAGATCCGTGATTAACACAAACTACAAAGATATCCATGTTTTTTTCTACGACATGAAATATGTCAGTAAATAAAAAAAGGGTTGAGACTTTAAAGCGTCATCATGCTGAACTGCTCCAAACATGGCTTTACAGCCTTATAGTTGTGGCAACGCGACCATTGTGTAGTTCGTTTTAGCCTAGCCATAGTTTTTTTCTTCTTTTCTTCAAAAATCCTAAAGTGTTGATCATTTGTGAAGATTATCTTGCTGAACAAAAATTGTAAGCATTATAAACATATGTTTACCACAGAGCCTATTTTCTGCAATGATCCAAAATCCAGTTGTCAAACTGCATCGGCTTTTTGGCAAGGGAACCTGGGCGATGTTTGGGTTGGCCCACAGAAAAACGTCATCCCCGGGTCACTCTGTAGGACCCGCTCCATAGATCAAGCCCCGGGAAGTGCGCCGACTTTGAAGCCAATATGACATAGTGGCCCAACCCTGTAACTACGACCTCCAGGACCGTCACATGATGCCATGGGGCCCAGAAAGAGTTTTTACATAGACATACATTGGGAGAGAGACATCTGTAAATCAGTAGATACATTTTTTGAGCACAATGTCCCCCTAATGACTTGTTAAGTTAGCAGAGTGCTAAACTGGAAGCAGCTGGCAAAGTCTGTAGTGCGGACGATAAAACCAGAATATCCAGCTATTTTTCTCAAAGTCAAACTTTTTTGGCCTTATGCAACACTGAGCAGCTTCCACAGCAATGAATGAGGCCCTGCCCTCCAAATCCAGCTGTCTGTATACATCATGATGTAAATAAATAGCTCATTTCTTACTACTTAATTTACTGCCATGGCCGATTGAAGTGGAGGTAGTTTGAATACTTTATACTACTAGACTTTTTTTTTGCAGTGGTTCCCAACCTAGAAGTTGGGCCCCTTCCGAAGGGTCACAAGATAAATCTGAGGGGTCGTTAGGTGATTAATGGGAGAAGAAAGGAAAAAACACAACAAAATCAACTACATAAAGTATAATGTTAAAAATATAGCTGTCAGAAATTGTGGCATAAAAACATATGTAAAGTACAACAGCAATGACAAGTCAACTTATCCATTAGTCGATCGACAGAAAAATTAATGAATATTTTTTATAATCGTTCAATCACTGAAGTCATTTTTCTTGAAAAAGAAGGCAGAAGGTGTTTTAAGCCTCTCAAAGTTTTATATCATAATAAACTGAATATCTCTGGGTTTGTGGCTGACAAACCAAAACATATAAAGACATTACCTTTAACTTTAAGAAACTGGGATAGAAATATCTCACTATTTTGTGATGTGTTATAGAACTAATACTTATTTGCTAAAATGATTGTCAGATTAATCAGTAATGAAAGATAATCGTATATTTTCCTTTGAAATGTAGTTGAGTGCGACTAGAAGGTTGCAAAAAAAGAAAATAACTAAAAATTGTACTCAAACACAGTACTTGAGTAAATGTACTTTCCACCGCTGATTAAGATATATGGCGAAACAGATGGCCGAGGAAGTACTTGAGTAAATGTACTTTCCACCGCTGATTAAGATATATGGCGAAACAGATGGCCGAGGAGCAAAGAGCACACAGAGGGGAACCCTTCTGACATCACTGTAGTCTATTTTAGGACAAGCTGAGAACATAAAAAATATCAGTTGTGTTCTTGCTCAACATATTTTATCTTTAAAGTGATGACAAAATAAAAGAACACATTTGTCTAATATATAGTTGTGCAACACCTAGGCAGCAGATCATGTGTACATTATGATTCTGTGGGTGTACGCAGGCAGGCTCGTCATCTGTTTTGGGATTCTGTGCACATCTCCTGACCAGAGGGCATTTCCCTTCTGCTCTCAGTACAAGGTTCCACTGAACCGACATGACACACAGCCAGGCAAGAAATTTTCCCCACAGCCAGCACACACTGATCCAGCGGTGGAGGAGAGAATTATAACCTTGTTTACATGGCTCACAGCAAAAATATATGTGCTTTAATTGGAAACTCGGCTTGACAGAAAATTTCACTGATGCACCGCCTCATAAAAACTGTAATAAAAACAAACTGTCCTTTCTGTATCTGACATCCTTTTCACCCTTACATGCAGTAATGTGATTTTTTTTGTTTCTTTTAGGCATTTTTCACCTCAGTTTTCATCAATACGCCCCTGCATTGAGGTTCTCAGCATACATATGAATAAAGCAGCTGTGGACTGATATTTCCTCATCGTATCTTGCATGAAGTATAAAGTACGTAGATACAATGTGGTCTGCAGGTGGCCCATTTGCCACAGAGATATCAAAATCAGCAGGTGCTTCAATTTGACAGTCACTAAAAATAAGGTGATCTGCTTCCATCTGGTGTTCACGTCCTGTAACTGCAGGCTGCACAACCTTCATTATGCAACAAACACTGTGGGTATGACCATTCATGGTCACCTCCAGTGTGTCATTTAACCCTCTGGTATGTAAAAAAGAGTTATAATATTAAGTACTATTGTTATTTCAAGAGTACCATTAGTACTAAATAATACTTAAATACTAGATTAAAAAAAACATTTAAAATATGGTGATAAACATATAAAACTAGGGTATGACTGTTGTTTTGTATTAATTTTTATTCTTTTTATTTTTTGTTATTGTTTCTCTTTTTTCGTCTTTCTTTTGTTACATGGTTTTTGTTTGTATTTCTGTTGCATAACAAACTTAGCCGTAAATCAGTTACTCATTAGAATATGCTGAGTACGAAGGGCAGGTATAATGGGCTTTAGCTGCGGCCTACACCTTTTTTGTCCATAATTTTTATTTTATTTTTGTTTTTCCTTTTTATCTAAAGCCTGGATGTTATTTATTCTTTATTATGTGCGTTCCTCTTGGAAAAAAATGAACGAAATAAATTACCACATGTAATGAAAGAAGTAACGCAGTCAGCAAATAACAGAGGAGCATTAACATTTATTAAATAACCCATAATGTCTGTAATAGGCACAGTAAAATCACAGAACAGAACCAAACTGTGACAATTCAACAAGCTGAGAGAATCAATGCATTTCTGTTTAGAAACTGATTATGAGCTTGCTTCTATTTATCAAAGCTGGTATATTCATTATACAACCCACACAGTCTGCAGTTTAAATGTACAATCTTCAATCAGCAATTTACAAAATAATTAATGTTAAATATTTAGAACCTTTCTGACATTGTACTCCTTGCAAAAAAACCCTCAGCTTCCATTAATCTTCCTCTCCCTTTATTGACTGACTGGCAGAAGAACATGGAGTACATTTATTTCATAGAGAGGTGTTTGCGCTCTAAATATTTTCCACTCCACAATATTTTGTTCATTCTCGCTGTGTGTAACTGGAGAAACACCGCTGACCTCTTTGAGGTACTTCTCTGGTGGGTTGTGACACTGATATTTCCCCCAGTTCCACCACCCAAAATGAGTCCATGAGAGGGTCCAAAGGGCTGCGGACCTCATTGGCTTTCCTTTTCCAGGTACTCCAGGCTGGGTGCATCTAACCTCTGTTCTTGGTTGCGGTTCTTTGTGAACTCCTTCAGCATATCCATGACCTCTCCTTGATAAACGTCCGGGGTGGGCTGAGCTTCTGTAAGCACAAAGACAACGGGCTGACAGATGGCTGAAGAACAAAGAGCGCACAGAGGGGAGCTCTTCTGACTTCACCTTGATCTATTTTAGGACGCACTGAGAAGATAGAAACTGAAAGGCGGATGTCTGCTGATTCGACTGATTTTGCTCCTGACTATAATAGGGAGAAGAAAGAAAACACACCTCAACATTTATACTGGTTTCATATTGTAGTGATTAGAAAAGCCAACAACAGGCAAGGCAGCGTCCCTGCAAAGGCATGGCTGGATAATGAGACAGCGAGCCCCCGGGCATGAAGATGCAGAAGGCCCCACCACCTCTGATTCATTGGAGCAGGACACACAGACTTTGTAGATGTTTAATGTCTCTTTGCAGTCACTAAGCGTCTCTGTGGTTTGTCTCTTTGTGGTAATTTTGTGTATTGTAGTTTTTTGTTTCTGTGGTTGTTTTGACCCTTTTTGTAATCATTTTGAGTCTCTTCAAAGTCATGTTGAGTCTTTCAGTAGACGGCAGCAGGAACAGATCTTTGAAAACTTTTCTGTGGTTTCTTCTCTAAATCCCTAACTTATTCAGTCTCTCTTTCAAACTCGTAACAGGTGTATTTGGATGGGTGATTAAGCACTATTTAGGTAGAGACGAAGGGTAATTAGTGACTGCTGGTCATTGTGTCTCGCCGGTTTAGGACCTAAAATTACCGCGTTCACCTGGAGGTTGTGTTCCCATCAATGCCGATCGCAGCCGGAGGCGATAAAAGAGTACGTCTTCTGCAGAGTCGTTTGACCCGGGTGTGAATACCGAGCATATGCACTGTCACTGCATTAAAAAGCCAGATGTTAGCGGGCTGTTGTTGTAAGTCTCTCTGTGTCTCTTTGCAGCTGTTTTACATCTCTTTATTATCGTTTAGTATCTCTTTGTGTCTCTTTGCGGTCATTTTATGTTTCTTTGTAGTCATTTTGAATGTCTTTGTTGATGCTTTTATTGTCTTTATTCTTATTTTGTGTCTCTTTGTGGTTGTTTTGCTACTTTTTGCAGTTGTTGTAAGTCCCTGTGTCTCTTTACAGCTGTTTTGGTCATTTTTAATCTCCCTCTGGTCAGGATGTGGTAATTTGAGTGACATTTTGCAGGTAAAAGTCGGAGGGGCCTTACACTTTGGGCCCCTGGGTCTGTGCCCTGTAGGCCCGTTCATTAATCCATCCATGTGCAGAAGGCAAATTCTTCTGCTTTAGGTCTCATCTGATCATTTTTAAGTGTTTGTGTCAGACTTTAGAGATGCTCTGTTTATTCAATTCAACACTGAAACCATGTCAATTAATAATTTAAGAGTATTACAGTGTTCATGCAGTATTTATTTTCGTGAAGTCAGCCTGCCTGCAACAGTTTTTGTTTGTTTTTCCAGAGTGGTGCTGCCAAGTGGACGTGTTGATGCTATTCTCACACCAAATCTGCTTTTCAGCTGTTGTGCACAACAAAACAGACACATAATTGAATCATATTAAGAAAATTAGACAAATAAAATGGTAAAGTTGTACTAGGAGAGTAAACGAGCTCCCAAGACAAAGTCCAAGCCAAAAAGAAAGATGAAGAAACAGAACTGAAGTTCATTTGTAAACAAAGCAGTGATTTAATTATTCCAGCATCATTAGCCATGAATGATTGCCAGATAAAAAACAAGGTTTTTTATAATGATCATACCCACTGGAGTTTTCCACATTTTGTTGTGTTGCAAACTGAATTTTAAATGAGAAAGTCTGATTTCTTTGTCGCTATTAATACAAACAAATATTTGTTATTTCCAATTTGTGTAAACATTAATATTACAAAGCTAAAATGTGTGTCATTAAATATTAAAGTGTTTTGCACTGAGAATCTAAAGTATATCCAAATTCCCTTTAGTGAAATGTCTCTTGACTGGAGTCTGTCTTTTGCCAGCTCTCTAATTAATGATTTTAATGTGTCTTCAGCGCTGTGCGAGAGGCAATGGCACACGTAGAAACTATTCTCTCACCTGTTGCCCAGTAGTAGATGTCCCAGTCATTGCTCGGTTCATTAATCAGTCTGTCGTACTGCTGCAGCTGGTTTTCACTCATTGTGTTCAGATATTGCTTTGCAAAAAGGCTGCAAGAGAGATAGAAAATTAATTTGAGTCTTTTCTCTAAATGGAAAGTCATGGTCACTGGTAATTATCTGAGCGGTTGGTGAATGGACTGTACACTTCTTCTGCTTTGGGTTCCTTTGTGTGGCATTACTGCCTCATTTTGGCTTTAATCCTTGTCAATGTCTCTTTGTTAAACAGACAACTTGTGACTGTCTTTCTATTACACACATCCAATATAATCTACGTAGATCAGCCAAAACATTAAAACCACTGACAGGTGACGAGAAGGAATAACTTTGATAATCTTGGTACAATGTAATGTTTTGCTGGGAAACCTTGGGTCCTGACATTCATGTGGGCACGCACCATCCACCCAAACACTCTTGCGGACCAAGTACCCCACTCTCGTGGCATCGGCACTCCCTGATGGCAGCGGCTTCCCAGCAGGTCAATTCGTCCTGCCACGCCACAGAAACTATTCAGACATGGCCCGAGGAACATGACAAAGAGCTCAAGGCGTCGACCTGGTCTCTAAATTCCCTAAATATAAATCTGATCAGGCATCTGTGGGATGTGCCTGTACCCTATTGTATGTTGTATACTGTACATTTGTGTGTTTTCAATGTTGTACTGTTTTATGTGTTGTATGTATGTTTGCTGTGTCTGAGCGAAGCCAAAGACAAATTTCCACTAAGGTGGAGAATTAAGGCTCTTTTTCTATCTACCTCACAAGCCACGGGACTCAAAGGATCCACCGCCAAGGCCCCAGCGCCATACACCACAGGTCCCCCAAAGGCCCCACCATGGATTGGACTTGGCTCTGACCTGTTGAGGTGGGGACAGAGGACCTCTGGGGTATCGCTTTGTCTCACAGACGCTCAATCGAATTAGAAACTGAGGATTTTAGAGGCCAGGTTGACACCTTGAGCTCTTTGTCACCTTCCTCACACCTTTCCTGGGTATTGCGGTGTGTCATTGTCCATGGGGTGTACTTGTCTGTTACAGAGTTTGGGTGGATGGTGAGTGTCAATTGGCATCCACATAAATGCCAAAGGCCACAGCTTTAAAGTGTCCATGTGAGATAAAAGAAAAAAAACATCACCAATAGACCAGATGACAGACAGATAAGAGAAACAGCAGAGTTTAACAACCTGAGTAAAATGCAGTTCTCCAACATGCCCCTCTTGCGACTCTCATACAGCAGGCGTCGCTTCTTGACCTCAGTGGGCTCACCGGGCCTCTCCTCCCAAGGAGGCAAAGGGATCTCAATCAGATCTCCCCTGGTGTCATCTGGCGCATCTCCACGGTAACCACGAGACGATACCAGCCCTGTGACTGCTGGTCTCCATGCTGCTTGGCACATCCCCGTGACCAGCTGGCAGAAAGAAATACAAACGGTTGAACAAATATTAGAGTTTGAGTTGAATTTTAACACAACATACGTTCACTGTGCAACCTGTTTGAAGTCGGTGAAAACATGTAGTACTGTTGTTGAGCTGACATATCGACTTACAGCTATTGCTTTTTACTAATTGTCTATCTTCTCTTACTTTTTTCTCTTATTCTTATATATTATTTGATATATGGTTCATGTTTATTGTGACATGATGATCTTTTCTAATGTCTGAGAATTAAAAATGTGAGTCACACTAAGAGCAAACAAGTCATGTGTATCTAATTAGGTTGATTTCTTTGTATTTAAATTGCCCTATTGATCAGATATTTACCTATAATTCCCCCCCCCTCCGTTTCCTTCCAAAAATACATCTAAATTATACTATCATATGGATTTACAATTTATGATTATTTTCATTGTCAATTACTCTGATTTAATTTTCTTGATTATGATTAGTTGTTTGGTCAGAAAAAATGTAAAGAATTTTTTTCCTAAAGCGCCAAATAATGACTTGAAATATATTCTCAGCCATATTTGTCATAAAAATTAAAAAAAAAAAAAACAGAAAAATGTTCACATTTCAAACTGACAATTAAAAATGGTTACTGATTTATTTAATAATTGACAGCTAATTGATTGATTGATTTTGACTGATTTATCGCAATTTAATTTTTTTAAACTTTGTTGAAATTGATTAATTGAAGTTTATAGCAATATGACCAAATGCAAAACTCAAATTGCAGTACTATAAACTTTTTATGAAGGTAAAATGTGTCAAAACAAACTATTTTAAATTAAGCATTCAGCAGGAAATCTAATCCAGACTGAGAGGCACGTGCTTGTGTGGTGGAGAAACCAGTGAAAAACAAAATCATCATCATTATATTTTATTCAGTGAAAATTAAATGTAAAAATTACAATTTCTGCTAGACTTTTTTTTCGCAAATCACGCAGCTCCAACATCGTGCTTAAGTATAAGATCTACGTTTTCCTTTTTTTTTTTTTTTTTATTAACTTATTCCTTGCTTTAATGCAGCTCAAATTGTTTTAAAGGATAAAATATCTTAAGTTTAGTAGGCCTTAAATTGAAATCAACACATCGTAGAGGACAGTGAAGAAGAGGGGAATTGCATAACATCCCATACTGCCCTGTTGTACAACTGTTTACTACTGGGTTGTAATCCTGTCCTCCAGCAGGACACACTATTTTTCCACAACATCAAAAGACTAAATGAAACATGTACGCTTGTTATTTACCTACAATGCTAATCTATTGCTGCTTCAACATTTAATGACTTCACTTTTCATATTACATCACATTAGCGTTAAATCTTCCAACGGTCCTGAACGAGCTGTAACGTTAACCTTCAAACCTCAACCAACAAATGCACAAATAAACGTAACCTTTATAAGATTACTCACTCTTTTTGCGATGACGGAAGGCAGCATTTTAACCCTTTTTCTTGTAAAGTTGAGAGAGCTCTCGGTAAGCTGCTGTTGTCTGAATGTCAGACTCAAAAATTACACAAGCGGGCTTCACGTAACAGCAGCACCGGGGAAACTACCGCGGCGGACCGGATACAGCCGCGCAGATGACACCTTATTTTTAAGGTAACGGTCATGTTTAGCTGGCTACAGAAAAAACATAGCTGCCCCCAATGTGGTATATTTAAGAAAACGGTTTTAATTACTGTGTGTGTTTTTTTTTTTTCTTGTTTGTATTTTCTGAAGACTATATTCAAGATTTAAAGGGGGCTTGGCCGTAGGAACCAAACACTGTTGTTGTTAACCGGTAAACTTTTCCTGACGCACTCCACATACGGAAAGATTAGCATCATTAGCATTAGCTGATGAAAGAGCGAGCCCGTAGTTGTTTGATTTGTATGTTAACTCATGTTAATGAACACTTTCAAAGTCCATGCACAGTCTACATGGTGTGCCATCTCTTGACTGGTGTCCGCTTGTCGTTTTCTCCAGTTATTGTCATATTTTGTTTTAGCTAACGGTCGTTTTGTGCGGACTCGAGCGGAACGTTAGTTAGCGTTAGCTAACGACAGAAACAAGGTGTAACGTCAACACAAACCTCCCGAGCATTGGCAGTGCACCTGTTGTCGGTATGCATTGATAATTTGCAAAAGTGTGCATATGCGAACTACACTGAAAACAATCAAATCGTAATTAGCTGCAGTGCCACCAGCTGGATCATCTGAGGCCCACGGGATGGCTGCTGCAGGACCTGCAGCCGGACCGAGCACCTCCAAACAGGATCTCATAGACCTGTACGGGGATCTGACTCAAAACGAAGAGGTGAGTGACATGTTCACTTATTTTTGTCCATCGTAGCAAATGCATCAGTGAGAGCAGCACAGGTGGGTGTAGATGTGAGTGTCGGCACATTTCTTCGGAGGAGAAACCAACCACGAGTAGTTTGAATGGCAGTGGCAAAACAACATACTAACTCAGTGCTTTTTTTGTACACAACAGTAACTCAAAGTAAGATTTAGGTTCTGTATAAATTAGAAATATTGCAAAAAGTACATACGTAAAGAGTTTCCAAATACAAAAAAACAACAACATTGTCTTCAATCTACAAGTGATGCCACGCTACTGGAGTTGACAATTTTGCTTTCAGCCATGCTTGTTGTTGCCTTATTTAACGATGTGACGCGATTATGTCAAGAAGTCGAAATATTGTCTTTATAATTATATATATGTTTTTCTTATCACACCTCTAAGTTGAGGTGTTTTTCAGTCGAGGCTGATGGGTGAGGATCTGCCCAACACAGCTTTACATGATTAAAGAAGTAAAAGGTGCATAAAAAGCAGCAATATGTACATCCTACAGGTTCCCTTTATGAGATGATTATTTTCATTTGTAACATGTACAGTTTAATTAGTGTAATCTTTGAATTAATGTCATGTTTCTGTAAATTTACTGATCATAAGTAATTTAGATCTTGATATATTGGAATTGAAACTTGTTAATACCTTATTTTATCATTATAATAAGTTGATTTTTATATTATTCTTATATTTATACAATGCTGTGATTTTTGACAAATTTTAATAGACAAGATTTTAATTTTAATTTATTTAATCTTGCAGAATTAATCTTTGGTGTTATTAAAATATGTATACCCTGAGTCTGCTGTGATTCATGGGTTCAACACAATACAATAAAACAATCATATAGATGGGGCAGGCGTAAGGTGAAAAAGCTAACACAACTCACATGATAAAAGCAAGAGCAAAGTAAAGAAAAACGTGACAGTTAAAAGCAGACAGAGGATGTGAAAAAAGTAAGCCTCAGGCTGAGCTAAGAGCAAGTAAAAGTACACAAAGAGATGTATTAGTCTCAAATGGAGGGCAGGGTGAAATGTTTTTTTTTTTCATTTGATACCTGTGAACTGAGCAAGTGTTTAACATCAGAATTTCTGTCTTTTTTGTTGTTATTGTATGGAGGCTTATATGTCGATTCACATAAGTATTTGCAATCAAAATTAAACCACAGTCTGTTGTTTTTATTAAGGCTTTTAGTCTCAGGTACGATCACTTAAGTCTATCATTTTAGAAAACTCTCCATCTTAATTTGAAGTTGTATGTCATATGTATCAGTGTGTAGACTTCTTTCAGCATTTGAGCTGAAGAGCAGCTGAGTTGGTGCCAGCAAGACGTTAATCCAGTTTCTAGTTATTATGAATCTGGCTGCCAGTAGGAGTATATATTGGTTTATGTTGGTTTCTGTCATTTACAGCTTTAGGTTTTTCACAAAATGCATTGAGTCAAATAGGATATAAATATTCATTTTTGTTGTTTAGTACATGCTCTGCCAGAATCCCGGTAGTATTGGGTAATGCCAGAAAATCTTGGTATAATCCCATGTCATGCCACACTCCCTGCAGCTGCAGTGTTTTGTTCATTGATGCTCTCTGCACATTGCGATGCAGAGGACGACAGCATATATGATATCTTAATTTTTTCCTTTTTAATACAGGATTTGGACAGAATTGCTGAAGCAAATGAACTTTTTGATGCTGTTCTGACTGGCTCAGTTGATCAAGACAAGAAAGTCACAAAAAATTTGGCACCTTCGAACAACACAGCGTCTAATGAGGAGGCTAAAACAACAACAATGAACAGCAGAACAGGAGGAAACTCACTGAGGAGACTGTCTTTATATATTGGGAATTTCCCCTGGGTGAGTAGTATGCTTTCTATGTTAATGTTGATTACCCTTTAGTTAGGGATGTCCCGATCGAATTGGAGGGATTGGTATAGGTCCTGATCGACACATTTTTAAATTGATTGAGATTGATTATTTTAAACATGCGCTCTGAGCGATCCTGTGTGTACATCCACTGACACAGAAGTGTCGGAAATGTAGAGCGTGATTTACGGCGGATATTTAGGTTTTATTGTAATGCTGCTACTCCAGTAAAACATATTTTTTCATGTTCAGCTTCAGCTGCTACACAACTTTAAGCAGGATTGAAATTTTTGTTGTTCATTTTTAATGAACTAGTTTTACTACAATGCTATAATGAGTGAAACTGTGATCAGTTTTTATTAGTTGTGGTGGGGAATGTTAAAGTTCAGCTGTAACACTGCTTTGAAGTGGAATTGTGATTATAATACGCATCTACTGTGTTTTGTACTTTTATTTTAATGCTTCACTAAGTGGAATTGAGAGGAATTTCACAAGACACATTTTGGTTTATTTACTTTGTTATTTTGTCCAAAAAACAAACTGCACTAAGTGGAATTGTTATCAAAGCTACATAAAAATATTTTTGGTAAAAATTAATTGAAAATCCCTTAGGACTATTGTATTGCAGAGCTATTTAACTGTCAAGCATAGACACTGTTTTGATTTTATTAACTTTAAAGTACTTGAAATGTGCATTGTGCAGCTGTATTATCCAGGTAAATACAAGTATCGGATCAAGACTAGGTATCGGCAGATACTCAATATCAAATTGCTTGGTTCGGGATTGGGGGCAAAAGAACTGGGGATATCCCTACTTTTTATTTATTATTTATTATGTTGTCCAATACAGTTCCTGTTTTGGTTTGTTTTTTCGATGTGTGCTTGTAAGACACTGTTGGCATTAAACACAACAGACAATTTGTTCCCTTCTCACAATCAAGATAAAAAATAACTGCCCCCCCCCGTCATTTTCTCAACCTCTTTTTCAAATGTGGTACATCTTGTAGTGGACATCTGATAAGGACATCATAAGCATTGCTCAAACGCTGGGTGTGAGGGACGTTAAAGAGGTCAAATTTGCTGAGAACAAAGTTAACGGCCAGTCAAGAGGGTGAGTTGTTGAACATCTAGTGTATATAAAAAAATAAAAGCTTTTCTTGTGAAATGTTTTGTTTATTGTAAAAAAAAAAAAAGAAGTGTGTTTCATCTTAAAGATTCTTAGTAGCCATTCATGTGTTGTTTCTTCTTCTGTGTAACACAGCTTTGCCGAAGTGGTGGTTACCTCAGATGAGTCATTTAAACTATTGTTGGATAAAATACCCCTGTGTGAGGTCAATGGGGAAAGGATAGACTGTCGTTTCGCCACTCGCCAGAACCTGTCTGTGTTTGAGGACATGGCAAATAAACGTAAAAGCACCACAATTTTAAAACACTTTTACATTAATCTCTCAATGTCACTATTTCTGTCACATTTTAACAAAAACATTGTGTTCTCTTTAGGTATACCCCTGCGTGTTAATTCCAAAGATGCTAAGGACTCAGATTATTCAAACAAGATTCCCTCATTATTATCACAGGAGCCCAGCCCTCCCCCCATACCTCCACTTCTTCCATCACATCCAATGGCAAACAGGTTTCCCTCATTACCGAGCCCTTACCTCAGTCATCCACCTCCTCCCTTTCCGCCTATACCGCCAAACATCCCTCCTCCCATGCTCCCCCATTTGTATCCTCCTCATCCAGTCCATGTTCCCGGCCAACCGTCTCCCAGTCTCCATATAAATCCAGCGTTCTTCAATCCAGCACAAGACGGGCACAGCAGCATAGCTTACAGCCAACAAAAGTGAGAACATACACTGTTTTGATTTCATTTATCTTAATTATAAGGACAACACACATTAATCAGCAATGATGTAAATGTGCCAGTGTTAGCTACCTGGCAATTTTTTTAACTTGTGGTCCTTTGGCAAGATGTTTTGAAACCCATAAAATGTTCAGATTTAAGTAACAAAGACAGCAGGACACCAGAAAGACAGCAATCTGGCAGAAATGGCAGTATAAATACAAAGCAGCAATAAGAAACAGCATTTTAGCACAAATAGCCATGTAGGAAGCATCAAGCAATCATTACAGGCAACATACAGAGCAGGAATAGTAACAAAGATGGACAGTAAACAGAGATAAGATTCAACAGTTATTTTGTAGATCTTAATAACATATTAAAAGATGCAGTAACGGGATAACAATGTGTTAATATGCACTAACACACAGGCCATGCAACACAAAGTTAGCCAGGCTGTTAATAACAAAGAAATTTCATGCTATTTTTTTTTTTTTTCGAGTTATTGCATTGTAATTTGTTTTTTATGTTTTTAAGATTACACTTGCAATGAGTCTTTAAAGCAGCAAAAGGCCAGAATACACACAGCAGATAAGAAAGGACATGAAGCAATGTTAGGATAATACAACAAAGCTTAGATTCCACATATTTGTCACAGCAATTATGAAAACTTTTAATTTTTAGTTAAAACTTTTTTCTTTTCTTTTTTTCCAGACACACACCTCAAAGAACAGATGGAGATTTTGAAGAGTTATTGAACAGAAATAAAGCTGTTGCCAGCAGTGCCATCAGCAAGGCTGTGTCTGGAGCAACAGCTGGTAAGTAAAACTGATCAGACGCTGTGAAGTAAAAGAAAGAACACACAACTTAATAAGCCACGTGGACAAAGGAGTGGTCCCTGCCTATGGCTGACGGACAAATAGCGGAAAAAAACGAGCTCTTCCTCACTCCGCTTACAGTGGAGTTTGAAATTAAAATGCTATCCAGTTTTTGATATGTTGTCAAGCTGAAGATTATATAAAATCGATTAAAATAAACATGGTACATTTATAATGTGTAATATATAATGTGTAGCTTTTAAAATCTTAGAATCATCGAAAGGAGGATCAGAAGAAACAGATGCACCTGTGCTTCATTTTGATTGTGACTATAAGGTCTGGACACATTCATTACATAGTTTTTGCAATTATATGCTAAAAGAAAATATTAGTTTTTTTGTGCCTTATCAGGTGTCATGGATAGATTCTTGTCAAGAACAATACATGTCATATCAGCCACAAGACAACTGAAGCCTCATTTCCATCGAGCAGTCTGTCAGTTCAGTTTGTTACACATTAGATTGGTTATTATTGCATGTTCATTGTCAAAAATTGTAGCTGGTACCGATAGAACCACTCTGTGCCACCCCTTTATTTCTTCGCCTCTGTCGAGGTGCCTCGCACACTGATCTGATGTTAAAAGGTGGCGCAAGAAGCAGTGCAGTCCGTTGATTGATCCAGGGAGAATCAATACTAGTTCAGTAAATTAAATAAAAATAAATAAATGTATTATTTTATTTTTGCCCCATTTATTTATGTATTTACTTATTTCATAGTCATATGTATTAATTTCTTGTTCATATTTATATATTGAATATCGACCAAAATGGCATTCCACAACATACAGTTCTAAGAGTACAATACTGAAAGTGTTTGGTGGAAATGAGGCTTATAACCACAAAACGTGGCAAAGATCGAGTCCAAACATGAACTGAAGTCGTTGTTTTTTCTTGAGGTAGATGACAGAATTATGTTTCACCTTTATTGATATCGATTTCCAATCTTTTTGTAAGTTCAGCCCAAATGGATGTGAGTGTGTGAAATGTTTGCCTAACTTAAATGTATATTGGGGTTCAATGTGATCAAATTTTTAAAACTTTTTTTAATCAGTCCTAGTCCTAAGAGTTTTGAAGTGCTTAAGTACTTAATAGCAACTGTGTATTGTATCTTCTTCTTCTTCTTCTTGTATCTTCTGACTTCTTCATTTGCTAATGCAGGAGACTTACGTGTGGCCATGGAGACTCTATTAACTGCCATTGCCATCATTAAGCAGTCCAGAGTGTATGCAGATGAACGCTGCCAGGCCCTGGTCACCTCACTCAAAGACTGTCTCGTCTCTATCCAGGGCAACTACGGCTACAGGTTTGTGTCATTATGCCTGTATGCAGAAACCGAAGCTGAAAATGGAACTAGTCTACATATTAATTAAATCTAACAATTTGTCGGTATTCTTTGCAGGAATACCGGCCGTTCTGGAGACGAAGAAAGAGACCGGGACAGGGGTCGTGACAGAGAGCGAGAGCGCAATAGGGATCGTGACAGAGAAGATTCCTCTGGTTGGGAAGGTGCAGGAATGTCTCGGAGACACAGTGAACATTCTCGGAGCAGGGAGAGGGACAAGGAACGCTCGCGGGAGCGGCACAGAGATCACAGAGACCACAGAGACCACAGAGATCATAGAGACCGATACCGCTAACTTGGTAAGCCTTCTTCTAATTTATATATTTACTTATTAGGCTCGGGCAGTATCTATTTTTCATACGTTTATGCCTTCCTGACATTTCACCCGGATCTGCAGTATATGATGTTAGTTGTATTTTTAAAAAAGAACAAAATGGCATTGCCTAGCTTATAATGGATGCTCCTGCTGTGTTTAAATACTTGCCTGTAGAATAATAAACAGATTTTTAAAAAAAAGACGTAAAAATTAAGTGCCCTTGCTTGAGGACCCGATAACACTTGTTGCATTGTACACCAACTCCCTGTCGGTGTACAATTGCTTTTGTAGTTGGAAGAAGTCATCTGAAGATTAAGTTATATGTGGCAATGCTACCAGACAAAAGAGGAAGCGTTTTCCTGTTTCATTAGTCCTGTGATGTTCTCCCACCTCCTAGTCTTCCTCAGCTAAGCTGCCCATCCCACGAGTATAGACCGACCTCTGGTGGCGTGTGCTATGCACTACAATACAGCGTCTGTTTTTTTTTTTGTCAGTATTGAAAATCATACCTTTGGGATTTGTAAATATCTTGGTGTACTGTAATACCTTAATACCAGCGAAGCCTATTACTTATACTTGATTCTTCATTATCTATTGGACCGTTTCGTAATTTGGCGTGTTTTATTATCAGTTCCACTGTTAGGTTTCTTTCTTTTAAAATTGTGTCATATTTAGTGTCTGTGTTCTGAAGTACATGAGTACCACAACAGAAGAGACTGCCCAAAAACCCTTACTGTAACGGAAGTTAAATATCACAGAGCCATACAGAGATGTTGATGGTGTCTCTCTTTTGCTCGCTTGCCTCGCAACCCCAGTAATGCATGATCATAGAAAATAGTAATAACAATTTTTGAGTACCAGTCATTTGGCCTTCAGTGCAATGGTATTGCCTATAGTGTCAAAAACCATCACTTTTGCTAATAAATGTCTCCAAGGCTGCATCAGAGTAAAATATCCTGTCTAAAATACCCCAAAAGTAATTACTGAACTTGAGCAGATTGCCCTCCAGTACTTCACACCATGTCTGTGATTAGATGTCTGTGATTGTCTCTGACTGTGTATTTTTAGGCGTCTTTGTCACTGGCTGTGATTTATTTTTGTGTCTTACCTCGGTTCTATTTCTTGTGATGAAATTGGGGCTCTCTTGCACAAAAACATATTTTCATCTTATGACGCTACCTGATCAAATAAAGGTTTTATGTATGTAAAAAGTTTCAGCAAACACCAATCCTTTACATTTTATTTCATTAACAGCTGATACAGAGAATAGGCCTTTTTCACAGTATATATTTTGCCTTGTATAGTAGGAAAAGCACAGGTGTTACTAATAACACTAACGATGGCTGTGTTCTGTTTAAATCTTCAAGCGAGAGTGACAGTGAGCCAGTATGCACAACACCCGGGTCCTGTAATCAGATACAGCTAAATGGAAGTCAGCCATCACTAATTTCATTATTTACACCACTGCTTTTCCTCCTGTGATAAATCAAATGTCTTCTTGGGAAAAATGGTGTATGATGACATCATATTTATGTATTGGATCATGTCTGATAACAAATTTTAAAAGTGGTAAAAATAATCATGTAATTATGACTAGTATACAGTTATGTCCACATAGAATATATTACATATGCACATAATTTTGTCCGATCTCAATTTCATAATCGATGTCAATAACATTTTTCTACAGCGTCCAATTCTGGCTTCAGTCTGAGACTTGTTGTGGGCATGTGGTTAATTTCAATAAAACATCCTGTATTTATTGATAGATGCAGACAGCTGGGTTTATTTAAAGGTTCAAAGCTGATAAACCATTAAAAGAACAACATGCCTTTGGTTCCTAGTGCTAATTCAGTGCCCCTAAAACCTTTTCAACAGATTACAGTTCATGAAGTGAAGGTCAGCGAAGTAGTTATTTTTAGTACAAAGTTCTTACTGTGCAGTGACCTGTTAAAAGTCGACAACCCATTATGTCACCAGACTCTTAATACATAACAATCACATTTTATTCAGTCATCTTGTGTGTCCATGAATAAACCTTGCATGGCCTTAACCCAATACCATGGAGAACTTTGAGTGACACCTAAGAAAGATTTTCAGTCAAAGTAAAGGTTTAAAGTGTTGTATATTTTAATGAACCACACATACCAATTCGTATAGTTGCCACCATATGGTACTATGGTTACAAGGGCAATTATCACATCCTCTCTGAGGCTCTTGTTATATCAAACTGTAATCGTCCATATTTCATATCTAAATGTAGCTTTTAAAGGTATACTTTTCTCTCCCCAGACTGATGGAGTGTTGCAATGCAAAGACATGCAGAGATGGGACTTGTTTGTTTCTGGATCAAGTTGCATAAAATCTGAAGGGATCTAAGGTGAGACTGAAGATACATCTCCACCAGTCTAAAGTGTACTTTTTTTGACTCACCTGTCATCTGTACATACTGGGACTTTTACCCCTTTTAAGAAAAAAATGTGGTTGTAGATTTGTTGCTGGGACATCAGTGTTTGCATGCATAGAAACACCTCTTAATAACTTAAGAAATACAATGTAACATTTTCTTCACTTTCTTTTGTATTAAATCTGCAGATTAAAAACACATTCCCTGAAAATATAATTTGAGTGTTTTATTTCCTCAGACGTGTAGGTTGTATTTAAATTGGATACATCTGTTTTCAGAGTATTTTTGTGTTTTCATATACCGTCAAAATGTCTTAGTGACAGAATATTTTTATTGCGATTGACTGACAATTCTGTCGTACCTGTGCCACAGAGAAAATGATTCGCATGCACAGTTAAAATGTTTTTGGGTTAACACAGTTTTTCCCATGTCTGATCTGGGTCTCTTTTTCTATCTACAGAAATTGAGTAAATAGCTTGCAGAAATTTTATCCAAGATTTGAGGTGTTGCTTTGCTGTAATGCACGGCACAAGCATGAGAACTTATTCTCTTTATAATTCTGGAAGAAAGGCTGTGGTAACTGGATAAACAGGAGTACTGGTTGTCATTTAGAGGCTTTATTTAAAAAAACAAAAAACATTATCAAGCAGGTGCACAAATTAATATTCGCAGAAGTCTCCTCTGTAGTTGCCATTTGTTGTCACAGATCTACATAACATGAATCTGTCCGTGCCACAGCCCCACAAAGTCCTTGCCATTCTTGAAGGCGGCCAGTTGTAATCACTTCTCCAGTGGAGCATAATTCAGCAATTTCTCAATAAGATCCACGTGAGACAGGAGCATCCTCCGACAGCAGTACCTCTTCAGGCCCAGGGCATCGAGGGCATCACTTAAGAGGGAGAGAGCAGGTAATGTTAGTCCTAATGCATGGCACGCAGATCACTGAATGAATAAGTAAAGAACATGCACATTACTGCAGACTATAGTCAGGATAGCAGCCTAAATGGCCTCAGGTAATGGCTATTACTCACTCCATCCTAAGCCTGAATAGAGACCTCTTGCAACCTTTGAGGAAATGGACGTACCCTGTGATAACTACATAGGCTAAAAGGTTTTGATGTGTTGTACCTTTTATTCGACTGCTTCTAGAAAATTATTTTGGGAAAGCTGCTCCTGTGCTTGTCACGTATGTAAACTGTATGACTTTTTACATACCCCTTCACTTTTAAACACATAAACAGCCACAAACCACTACAGGGTCCCTACAGTTTAAGGTGAGTTGGATTTAGGACTTTTTATTGCCATTCAAAGCAAAAATTTAAGAAGGTTTTTACAGTAACCACATCTGAAAGGAAAAAAAAAACAAAAACATAACTGACTTATTAGGGACAATTTTGCCCAAATGTTGACTTCAACAGAAAACATTATTTTTTGGGACAAGTTAAAAAGTTAAATGATCTACTTAAAAAAATAAATTTCCTAAAAGGAACATGTGGAAAACAATGTACATGTGTTTTCAAAGTATCCATTTGGTTTGCATTGAAAAAAGTTTTTTTCTTTTAATTGGATTTGGAAAATTAGGAGTGTTGCTGGTTCTGTATCCTGATCTGCCTGTCGTTAAATTCGGAAAATTATTGGACTCTGGACTAAGTGGGTGAAATATGCAAGACCTTTACAGACAGATTTTGTATTAGTATTGGATAAATGACCTTTATATGTTTTATTCTTACTGCAATTTTATTTTCTTTCAAGTCTCCTTCTGAAATATTTTACAGAACCTTTACATGTACACTTTGATTTTCCCAAGGTGCACTAAGTTCTTAAATTGTGGAAAATCTGAAAAGTAGGGGAAATTTACTGTCTATCTTGATTTATGTTCTATACCATAAACTGCTGTCCAGACAAATGAAAAAAAAAGGAAGATTAGTGAAACATATTACCAATTATTTTGAGATTTCACGACGCAATGCCAGAAAAAAAGATTCATAAAATACTTCTAACATATTAACGTTTGCAAGACTCTTGAAATATTGATTTAAGACATTTTGATACTAATTAAGGCCTTATTTTTACATTGATGATGAATTTCGTGCCTTTTAAGGCTATTAAAAGATCCGCTGGATGTTAACGACATCTGGAGATGTAGTGCAGTGACAGAAACCAGCAGGTATGCATCTCACCCCTCAGTATACTCGGCTTGAAGTAGACCGAGGTATGCCTCCCATTTGTTACCCACGATCTTCCCACACGTGAAGCACCGCACTGGGATGATCATAGTGAGACACCTGTGGACAGAGGTAAATCCCAGAGTTAGCATCCACACCTGAGTGTAAGGTGTAATGCTATCAAGACAAATAAGA
Source organism: Plectropomus leopardus (assembly GCF_008729295.1). Lineage (NCBI taxonomy): Eukaryota > Metazoa > Chordata > Actinopteri > Perciformes > Serranidae > Plectropomus > Plectropomus leopardus. Next base: position 17,150,397 of record NC_056463.1, read on the forward strand.
TAGCTTGCTTCAACTAGTTAGTTAATGTTAACGAGATGATTTCTTTTTATCATGTATCACATGAGTTAACATATGTAATTAAACGACACTAATACAAGGTTTAGAAGATGAACGCGATTTCTGCTCCCGGGAAGTCGAACTGTTACCAAATGCTAAATCGGATAAGTTAGCTAACATCAATGTTTTGCCAATATCCCTGCTACAAAACTTAGCTTTAATGCGCTTGTTTTTATTGAAGATTAACGCAAAAATAATTACAAAGCTTCGGTAGCTTCTGGACCTAGATGTGTTTATCCAAATGCTGCTTTTTTCACAGTCAGTTAGCGAATTAAAGTGTAATGTTAAACTTTGTAAGTGCGCGTGAGCTAGCCGGTGCTAACCCACAGACTGCAGCCACGCGATTAGCACAACAGTAAACTGTTAGCTAACGTTAGCCGCCAATAACACGTTACTACGAGTTTAAATGTCAGTAATTTACCTGTCAAAATGACAAATATTAATTGATATTACTCACGGTAGCTTATCTAGTTCCCGAAGCTTTAAATATTATATTTTTCTGCGATAAAGTGAGGCTAGCGTCGGGCTTCCCTCGTTCTCTCCAGCCGCAACAACAGCAATGCTTCCGGTCTGGATCTTTCACAATAAAAGTGTAATTTCATTAAAGGTTAAGCAGTTTATTAAAAACACTCGACAACATATTTTTAAACATCTCCCAGTATAACACAGTGCATTTCAGTAGCACCACAAACTTGAAAGGAACATATTATAGGCCCAGTTGATTATCAGGGTCGATATTTGGCATTTTGTCTATTATCTGTACGTTTTATTTTAATAATTGCAGATACAATTATTTAATTAAAAAGTGCGCTACTTTGGCCAGAAAACACCAGGGAAGGCAGTCTAAAATGCATGCAAATACAGTGTCAGCATAGGAGGAACTTGTACTTTGTAAAACTAAAACCTCAGGGAGCTATTTTTATTTATTTGTTTTTTTTAATTTAAATTTTTATTCGAGTCCATAAAAAAAAAACAACAACTTGCTGCATATGATGTTGAAAATTTCAGTTTTAATTAAAAAATTACTAAACGCATTTAATCAGTTTTGTGTTGGACTTTGTTATATTCCAAATTCAAAATATTGACATAAAGACCCTTAACACAAACCACAGCTTCCTCTGTGGCTCATATAATTGACACCTCCTCTTTGAAAACAGTTTGAAGAAAAATGACCTTGATGAAGGTAGTATTCTGTTGTAATAAATTGTTTTACAGTGCTTCAAATGAGAAGTACCTAATGGGATGGCAACTGAGTCTAAATTAACAAAAATGTTATTTGCCCCAAGCTGCCACACAGCAACTGTAGAATGACAAACTGCAAATGGTTCAAAACAAACCAGTGTACCATAATGTGCAGTGGTGTTTTCGTCCATTTCGGCTGAGCAGACCTCAGGACTGCGAGGGTGTTTCAAGACATACCTTGTATGTTTTATTGACACCCACTGACTCTTGTGAGCTGTTGCACCTGTTATGGTAAGTCACAACCTATCTTCATGATTTTTTTGTGTATTTACTTGGTGACCCCAGCAAACTCCCAGCATAGTTCATACAGCCTCCAGCTGAGAAATTGTCTAAACAACCAAAATAAATAGACTAAATATCTATAATATATAGAGCACAAAGCTGACTGATAGTGGCTTTTGTATTGGTAATTGAAATTGAAATTGTTTTTGTTCATGTCGGCTAACTCTAATACTGGCATAAGGGCCATAAAACCTTTTCAAAAAATTTAAAACGCAAAATCACCAGATCTAAGAGATTGTCTTTCAAAATTTAAAGTGTAGATAGGATTAAGACGCACTTAATATATATCACAAAATTCAGAAATTAAAACTTAGCAGGTCAGAATTAAAATGAAGACATGAAATAGGCAGCTCCAGCATACTAAAACACAAAAAGTATATCCTTATTATATTGTCTTGACAGTGCAAATGAATCATGCCAACTCAAATGAATGATCAGTTTAATTGAAAGACAATTTTAGCGCTAATTAATTCATAAAGCTGACACTTTGTCTGCACATGTATGATCCCTAATTCTGAATAATTGTAAATAAAGAGAAACTCACTTGGGCTGGTTCACTGCCTTTAATAAAGGTTAGTTTACGACCTCTTTCTTTTTTTACATTTAGGAGTTTGGGGGCAGAGGGGAGTGTGCATAAGGAAAATATGTTAGAAATATATCAAAAATATATCATAACCATCATTATCATCCTTACAGTCACCATGATAAACATCATCATTGCCATCATCTTAATAATCTGCAACATCACCGTCATTGCCATCACAAGCATCATCATCACCAACGCTATCATTACATCATCATGTATGTCATTTAACTTGCTACAGCACGTGTGCTAAATGAGGAGTCCTATCTGAATTATTGCATTTATACGCTGTTGAAATTATGAAAATAGGATTTTTTTTCTCTTCTTTTGGTACACTGTATTGTACAATGTAAGGTGAAGTTTGTTTTGGTGTTGGCATCCCACCTTTTGGATGTGTTTGGGGGTGAACTGTGTTGAATGAAGTATGTTTGTACAATATTTTTGGCCAGTGATAGGTACCTTTACAACTGAAATCAAATACATGATTATCAGAACTGTCTCTCTGCTATCTACTAATGCAACAGGAACATCCCCATGAGCTTTACATATGAGTGGACACTAGTGTGTACAGCTGTACAGGTGAGTGTTTGCTGAAGTAAAATTGTGAATGCTTGACTTCTTTTCCCCTTTGAGTAAACTATACAATGATAGTTCATCTATATCCAAGTTTCATTGCTTCAGCAACCTATAAGCAGGCTGTTTTTTTTTCCCTAAAGTCACATAAGGGGAGCACAGTGAAGACAAACAACTCCCATGGATTTTGGTAGCAGGCTTTAAACCTGATAATGCAACACTAATGGCTGTTCAGCCTGCTACAGCTAAGTATCTACTGTAAGATGTAAACAGGATGAACCAGCACGACAGTGGATGTTGTGCGAGACATGAAAGGTTATTGATTTGTGACATCATTTGACAGTAAAATAAAACTCTTTCTTATTCTACAGCAAGAGATAACTTCACTATTATTCTCTGACAAATACTGTACATGTTTTATCTCCTACAATCCCCTATGTCTCATTCCTAAACCACTGCATGCTTTTATTTTCTATCTCGGAAAAGGTTGTTAAAATTGCACTGTGCCCTTCTCTGTTTGACATTTTTTTGGATATGCAGAGATTCAGTCTTTAAACTGAGCCCCTTCACTTAGGCATTGATTAAGCAAAAATGTGTGCAATACACCACAAGTTTCCATCTGTTTTCAGGCGTACTCTTTCTCTTGTCCTATTCAAAAGTAAAATGAAACCAACTCAGATAGCTGGTATTTCTATCTATAGGTTTTTAACATCATAAATACAGTTTTCATGATCTTTTAGCAAAGTGAACCAAGCTGATTTCTGTTGCAAGAATGTACAAATATTGCAAGATTAAGTCAATATTTGTGCAAACTGGATTAAACAAGATAAAGCAGTTGAATAAGCTACCTTTAGATTTAGGCTTTTTTTTTTTTTTAGCTCAGTACAGTGTCTTTTTTTAAAGAAATAATTATTACAGTTCAGATGCAGTACTGAAGCAACTTCATGCATATCATATATTGTGTGTTATTATGCTCCATATACAGCCTTTATCAAAACTTGAATGGTTTGATTCACTACATGTGAAAGCAGGCCAAAAAAACCCAAAAAACATAAGATGCACAGTGGCTCCCCATCCCCCATCTGTACCATATAGTCTGTGAACCACTCAGCAGCAACGCTCTAACTCAACCAATACATACTTTAATTTGAGATAATGGTTTGGTTTTAATTTCTCCTTGCCAGTAGCAACACTCCCAGCAAGATGGCTCCTGCAGCAAATACAGCCCCACCGATGAGAAAGGGTTTCAGGTGCTCCAGAGAGTCTGTGCCCGAGGCCGCAGCCTCGTCAGCTGCTGCTTCAGCTTCTGCTGCCCCATCCTGGGGAGGAGGATGCTCGGGCTCAGGGGCTGCAGGGGCAGGGTCAGCCTTGCGGGGGGCTGCTGGCTCCTTCTTCTCTGCTTTAGTTGGCGCCTTGGGTGCTGGAGCCCCGGACTTGGCCTTGGCTTCCATGGACTCAGGGACAGAGAGGTGTGGTCTGGTCTGGAGGAGTCTTTATACGGGCAGCTCTGTGCCGCTTCACTGGAGGAAACACAGCAAACAAACACAGCCAGATTATCCCTCTAAATTAGGCACAGACATCATGTTATCTGCTCTGCTGAATGTAGAGACGCTGTCATATCAGAGAGCCCTTAAAATCCATGTATTCACTGTACGGCACTGAAGTAGTCATGTGGTGGCGGGGCCTTAGATGTGACCTTGGAAAAAGATGACATTGATGGGAACACGCTGATGCACAGAGGACAGGGAATAGTTTATTTTGGTCACAGCAGCTGTGACATAATCTTCCACTAAGAAAATACAGCAATGTTACGGCAGCTTCCTGTGTGACGCTTTTTCGTGGGAAAAATCTACCACTTTTTGTAATGGAGGAGGAGGGAATGGTGTTGCAGCAGCTTATTCGCAGTCAAGGACTGAATCTCTACTTCTTTGACCCCGATGAGAGCCTGATCCAGATGCAGTAATGTTTAGATTTAAGCTCTCCCTGTCTTGCTCTCTGTTCTCATTCTGTAAAACTGCATGAGTCATGTGTGCTATAAATGGAGGACAAGATGGAGGAAAGAAATAAGGACTACGATGACTGCGAGGAAATCAGTGTAATGCAAATGAGGGAAAAAACTGAAGTGGAATAAACACTGGTGAAATTGAATTAATGCATCATAGCAGCTGGCACTTAACAGAATGTAGGCTTTACAAAAATGCTGCCTATTAAATCCTACAGTGATGTGATGAGAGGAAATATGGACGTTACATACCTCTCCAACAGCTCTGCAGAGATTACAAGAGTAACAGATGGAGGAGGAAGTGCAGCAGTCTCTGGAAGTGAGAATGTCCTTAATATAAGAAAATGAGAGAAAGCGGAGAGATGGAGGACACTGAGAGCAGGAGGGAGGAGAATGAGAGAGGGAAAGGAGGAGAGACTGGGATGTACCATCTAGTCCAAAAAAACAGGGGGAGTCTTTTCTTTGATTACAGCCTGGATTTTAGAGCCTTTTTGATAAAGAATATTCACAATCCTGGGAGTAATTAAGATTAAAATTAAGGATTTTCACTGTGGCAAAGCTTAGTGCTAGGTTATTTCAACAGATATTAACCTTTTGAAACCTGGACTGACATCACATTTGTTGTGCTGCATTCAGACACCTATTACAAGTATTTAAACCTTTGAACCATGAGCAAATTGGTTTGATTTAATTTAGAAACATGGGGAAAATGCAATGAGCAACTTGGCAAGAAACATCCCAGAATTTGCACAAAAATTAGTAGGTTTAGAAAATATTTTTTTAAAGAGCTGGGTGGAAATTTCTCGTGAACTATGTTTAATATGATCATAATTATATATTTAAGATTATTATTATTTTTTTTTATATAGTTTTTTAATGCAGTTTAGGTCATTTCCTTGTTGTTGTTTTTTAAAATTATTATTATTATTTGTTTGTTTTGCTTTTGTGGGGGGTGTTTTTTTTTTTCTTGCTCTCTTTTTTGTTAATATTGATTTTTTTCTTGTACTTTTTGCAAATGTCTGTGTTATTTTTAAGTGGCCTTCTTGTTTTTCAAAGAATTAAAGCCAATTTACCCAAGTTGTAAAGGATTAATACATGTTGCACATAGGATCTTATAATAAAAAACATTTTGGCAGGCAATTTTTGAGGAAACAATGTAGGAGGAATTACTTTTAAATTAAATCACTCAAGTAAATGGACTGCCTTTCACCTTTGGGTGTGTTTGAGGGTTTTATGTCTCTATTGTTGACAATTACACCCCTTTTTATGAATGGTCCCCATATTTTCTGACAAAAAACATACTGACAGGCTAATAGATCAAACACTGTCCATACAGTGATTATTTCGTATTTTCAGTAAAACTACTCGCCAACAACTTCTGTCAGTTCCCATCATACAGTCAGAGGTTCCCAAAAGGTTGTTTGGCACGTAATCATTTAATAGGAAATGAGTCATGTTGCTTTCTTGAGTCACCCTGCATCGTGTTTGCCCCTGCATATTCATATATTTTATATAATGTGAGAAAGTTATATTGCAAATATGCAGAGTGAAGTCCAGCTCTGGCTCTATTTTCAGACAGGAGATGAGTAAATAACAGGGAGCCTTGAGGTCCGCAGTCTGTGTGAAAGTGAAAAATCCCCCTGACTGGACGAGGAAGTGCTCTGGTGACGTTTTCTCATTCACTTTATCTTTTTTTTTTATAATGTATTGACACATCCTTCGCTTTTCGCTTTTCGCCTGCATTTTTGACAGATGACAGTATTCTATGACGTGACGCTAATCCACGCCCAACGTCGACCCAGAAAAGAGTATAGTATGTCAAGATAGTAATCGGTACAGCACGGAGTTGTTGGTGAAATGCGTACGGGTCGACATAGAAGAAACCATCAAAGCGAGTCAGATATAAATCCAAACTTTAAAAAAACAAATTGTATACAAAAACTGCATTATTGTATGAGCTTGTTATTTGTGTAAGTTTACTGTGTAAGTTTACAAACCAAAGGGCCCTCTCTACTGTTTTTTTAAATAACGATTTTGAATAATATATAAATACTATTAAATCGTGCACCAATGAAAATGCCATAAAATTGTACTGGTATATGTGTCAATAGTAAATACATATTAGGGCTAAAATTTCTTGTCTAAAAATAGTATTTATATTAAACTTTAACTCATAATAGTGGTACATTTTAGGCACATTTTATACATAAAATATGTACTAAATTACTCCCACCCCATCCATTATTGATTCTCTTTGGCTCCTGATTCATACATTCTACTTAAATTTATGTAAAATAATTTTGACGAATTTTCTTTTTGTGTGTGTGTCTGTATGCGTGTGTGTGTGTGTGTGCTTACTCTATTAACAACTATTAGCTACCAACCATGTCATGCTAGCTTTTTGGTAAGGGGGCTAAATGATGCTCCAAAGTTAGGATACATTTTAGCGATGGAAAAATGGTATGGTCATTTCACAGGGGTCCATTGGGCTCTGACCTCAAGATATTTTTTGTTGTCATTTGATTCCTAACCAAGACAGTCTGGTAAGAATCACTTTAGCCTGTCAGTATGGACTTCATAACCCTTTTATAATAGAACTGAAAACATGCAATAAGGTACAAGATAGATTTATTTGTAATTTTTTTGAATGTAGTTTAAAAAATGGAATTAAAACGTGTCCCTTTATCCTGCTTCATTTTATGGAGTTGAAGGAGGACTTTAGCATTCTCACAGCCTGGGGAAAGAAGCTGCGCTGTAGTCTGAAAAAAATAAAAATAAAGAAAAACTAAATAAATAAAAATAAAACAGTGCGATTAATCATGATTAAATCTTAAAATTATATTATTAATAGCAATTTAATAAATTAATTGTTTGAAACCCCATCCACCCCTCTACTTTAATAAATAAGGTACAGTTCCTAAGATAGCCTACCTAAACATTTTTTATGGGCCCTTTTGCATCCCTGTTGGAATGATCGTTAATGCAGCAATTGACAGGAAATAAAGCAGTTTCTGTTGCAACAGAACAACAATGAAAGGTCCAACATTTTTGACGAAATATTGCTTATAATATGTTTATTTACCGCACAAGTTGGGCTTCTCCTAGATCAGCGTTTGGGAAAAAAATCTAAACCGCGCATGCGCTACGGCGCAACCAAGCACAAATAAATACGCTACTTTACTTTGTTTTTGCCTTTAGGGTAGCGTCATGCTATTTATTTTACAAACAGCGTTCAAAAGTGACAGCTTACTGACTAATTCACTAAAGGAAGGAGTGCCAAATCCCCTCAGGGTCTTTCTGGGTGACTTCTCAGCGGGGGGAGGGTATCCTCTCAGAAAACACTGCCCTCTTTGATTCCCATTCCTTGATATTCAGAAACCACCAGTGGCGCCCTTTCTCCGCAGGATCTCCGAAGTGTCTGCGGTCTGCCATTTACAAAAACGAGTCAGGTGTGCGTAAACACAACCTCGTACGGGATTTGCGCAGCGAAACACGGAAGGGGTACGTATTTTTTCTGTGGGAGAAATGTCCGAGGGGATGGGCCAGATCCTGTGGAAACGCTGCCTCCGTGTAGCTGCTGGGGTTCGGGAGTTGTCCGGCTGATGGCACACACAAGCTACCGACCAGCAGCGTGAGGCTCGAAGGGCTCGTCTTGTTCGTCAAACCCGAGGCACCGCTACCTCTCTGTGGATAGAAATAATCATGCCGAGCTCCGACGGAGGGACGTGAAAAGGAGCCACGCTCAGTGAACTGCTACAGCCGACGACGTGTTGCGGTGAAGCGGGGAAGAAGCAGCGAGTCTCCAGCGGTTTGAAAACGACCGTTTGATTAATAACGGCTCTTTGACGGCATGTATCGGCTCTGCCCGGTACATTACCGAGGAAGCTCCGGGTCTCTGATGTCCCCGGACCCATTCATCCGCCCGTTGTAATGACGTCTTTACGGGCATTATAATTATATCAGCGAGACATTTGTGAATTCAACCCCCCGGAGCCGGTGTCGGGGAGAGCGGGGCTGAGGCGGGTCGGCAGACGGAGGGATATGGGAGAGCGAGCGGAACCGATGCAGTGGGTCTTGGCAAGGCATCGTCAAAATACAGGTGAGCGGCGGGATGAAGGGACTGAGTGATTACCTGCCTTTAGCTGTGTGCACATGCAGGGCAGCCTGCCAGCCAGCCAGCCGCGGCTCGGACAGGGTGACCCGGCTTTTTAATCCATGTTTTAGTGCTGGTTTGAGACACATTTCTTAGGCCACATCTCCATTAGCTAGGCCCGCAGGATGCCACCTTAAGCAGCTGTCCCGATTAAATGAGATTAGACACTACTGCCGCTGCTGCCCATCGACTTGTTGGAGGCACACATTTTGATACTGTTGCACAAATAAACAGCCAGAGCTGCAGCTAACTATAGTTCAGTTCCTGTGTATTTGTTCGTTATTTTGCAGTCAGTGTAGGGTATAAGATGCCAAAAATTATAACAAATGGCAGTTACAAGTTACAGCAACCCAAACTGATGTGACAGTTTCTTAGCCTAATTGCTGCAAACTGCCAGTGCTCTTAAGTATTCAGTTGAAGTAAGTGAAATGACAGTATAACCATTATCAGTGACCAAATCTGGCCACTTGTAGGGTGCTGCACCCCCCCCCCCCCCCACCATTTTCTAATTTACAACTGGAAAAAAATGATTCATACTAAGGATATTTGTTGTAGTCTTAGTATACACAAGGTGCCAGAGTCCTTAAAACAGCATCAAAATAGAGGTTGCTGATAAAAAATAAAGTCTTTAAATCCTTGGAACGTCCTAAGGTCAGAGAATTGTCCTAAAATCCTTGAAATGTCGTAAAATTACAGAAACGTCCTGAAGTCCTAGAAATGTCCTAAAGTCTTAGAAATGTCCTAAAATCCTGGAAAAGTCCAAAGTGATCACTTGAATCCTTGAAATGTGCTAAAATGCTTAGAAACATACTGAATCCGAGAAATGTGCTAAAATCCTAGAAACGTCCTAAAATCATAGAAATGTCCTGAATTCCTAAAAATGTCCTAAAATCCTAGAAACATGTATGGGGCTGCTGCGACTAGCCCCTGGCTTCCTGTCATTTTGCGAAAGCGTCAAAAGCGCAAAGCAAGTTAAGTATCACTCATCGTTAAGAATACTGATGTTGTTTTTTTATTGGCCATATCATCATTTTACTGTAATACCAGATCCCCAGCCGTCATTGTTTCACTTGGACCAGTCCACATTATTTCACCCAACAGCGGGTGCATCTGGTAAGGCGCAATGCATTCTGGTAGTTGTAGGTTTTCTACCTGTTGAGCAAAAGCATCCTTTTTCTCAGTTTTCTCTGGTCATTTCAAAAGTGTTTGCATCTTTCTGCTGCAGAAATGGCCTAGTTTTATGTTAGGGCTCTCTTAATATTGATGAAATACTTCTGTAAGAGTCATAAGAGTCACTGTTTTGATCATGGTTTCACTTTGTCCATGGTTATCTCCTCAACTCTTGACAACTCTAGAATTCTGATAAAGCAAAGTCTTTTCAGGTGGAGGGACCTGAAGCGAAATCTTATCAAATGGGGGTCTGTGACCTAATATTTATCAATTTAGGGGTCGCTGACACAAAAAAGGTTGAGAACCACAGATCCAGACTCTGCTTTTGGTTGGGCAGTAGATGACATGTTTCCCTTTTAAGAACCTGGCACAGCGACAGTAAGGGGAATGTCACACCTGTTTATCACTCACACTGAGAATATTTCACTGACAATTTGGGCCCTTCTTTTCTCATGACTTCCAGCTGTGTGGATACTGTTTTGTTGTTGTTATGCTTATGCTACTTAAAATTAGAATGACTTCACTGAGCAATGTTTCAGCAATGACCAGAGGTATCCGTTGGGGAGTGCCGAACTGTACCAGCAAGGATAATCAACATCATTAAGGGCTTTGAAAAATAATGATAATCTGGTCTAAGAGAGTTGTACAATTCTTGAGCAAAACAAGAGATGAGTTCATAAACTAAGAATGAAGAAAAAGTAGGAATTTTTATTACAAAGTGGCACACACTGTCGTCTCGTAGTCTTCTGTTCTTTGCTAATGCACCAGATAAGTCTATTATGAGCAGAGGCCCCGAGTGTTGTGGCACAAAGATGAGTATATCCCAGCTTTTACTATTTCCATCTTTCTTATTTCATACTGATATCTGCACTGCGTCCTGCCTCTTACCTTAAGCAATATAGACATGCGTACACAATACATATTTAATCAAATTTAAATAAAAAATCAACCCAAGCCCAGCCCTGCAAGGCTGCATTAACACCAGTGTTTACACTTGGTTCACTGGCATCCCTGTAGGCTCCAACCCTAGTGGAAACCAAGTGCCTCCAGGGAGTCCTGGCAGATACAGTATGCTGTCTCTTTGTTTTCCAAAGCACACACACATGCACACACAATGTGCGACCTCTCCTTGTGCCAGGAAAGATTGTAAGATTGACAAATTATTTTTGATTATTTGACCGAGCAGGGCCTAATACTTGTTTTTGGTTGTTAACAGGTAGTTAAAGAATCACACAGCTTTAATGTGTTAACATTTTGATGTATTAAAGGTGACGTGTGTCAAATTTAGGGGGATTTGGTAGTGATGAATAGTAGATTGCAATCAGCTAAAACCTCTCTAGGCTAGAATTCTTTCAGTTTTCATTTTTCAGGAGGTTTTCATACTACAGGGGCTGATGTGAAAACACAAATGGCCGTATCTGGAGCCAGTGTTTGGTTTGATCGTTTTAGGATACTGTTGAAGCATGAGGGTGAAACATGGTGATCTCCATAAACTAGGGACCTGCTCACTATGTCCTTTAAAAATGGCTCATTCTAAGGTAAGGAGTACAAAACTATTCTTATTTTCAGGTGATTATACACTAATGAAAACACACTTATAATATTGTATTCAATTTCTGCCAATAAATCCCCCTAAAGCTGCGCATACACTGAATGATTTTAGAAATTTAGTTGCTAATTCTAACTCATACTGTGCAAGTAAATCATCTGCGATAGAAAGCCAAAGCTCATGATTAATGTGCTCACACTGTACGGTCCATTCATCATGCCACGGCCTGAGAGCTCACTGTACTTGTAAAAACAGCCTGTCAACCCCTGCGGACCGTCCTGGCTAATGACAGTTGTCAGTAAAGATTATTTTGAAAGCTCCGAAGCAGATGTTAGCAACAGTGCTAACAAGGCAGAAACTTGCTGCCTTGATAATTTGTGCAATCCTGTGCCGGGTAAAAATATTACCAAGCAGCTGAAGAACAGCGGCTATTTCCTGCCAATGTTTCTCTTGTTCATATCGGTCAAGGTAGGAGGAGGAAACATCAAATAGGCATGCATGCTTTTTCCACAGGTCAACCAACCTGGCCTCCATGTTTTTTGTCCAATATTGTGTTGCCATGGCGCTTCCAGATGCTCTGTTTGCCACTTTGCGCAGGCTCAGTGAGAAAAAAAGGCACTCATGTTGGGTAATTGACTCGTGGCTCTGCTTCAACTGTGAAGGAGCCTGCATTGGCTGACCAAAATTTTCTGATTGACAGAAATCAATCTGACTGTTTGATGGCTTTTCAGGAGTAGATGATCGGTCTCGCTCCCCCCTGTACACTGCACGGCAAACAACGCCCCAAGAAGCTGAAATTCTTCCCGACTCAAATATGAGTCGTGCGGCTCAAAAATCAGGTCAAAAACCAGATAAAATTGTACAGCGTATACTTGGCTGGCTTTAAAGTATCATTTTTTTAAATTCCTGATTCCGGTTCTGATACCTAAACCAAGTAGCAAGTGTACCAATCCCATACGATAGTGTTAAAAAAAATGATTGACTGCTGTATGCAACTTACTCTGCATGGATGTGAAATTATTGCTGTCATTCAGTTTGATTACATGGACTTAAATAACCAGTTTATGAAGCTTATCCCAGTTATGATGATATTTTCCATGTGTATCCTGGTTTCTTTTTAGAGCACTGCAGCTGGCATATTCGTGTCTCATCAACGGATTATGATCGGGTTATTCATGTCCATGTAAACACACTCGTTTTATGGCGTGGCTCAGGTTAAATTCTTTGTAAAACATACAGAGATGGGGCTCCCGGTGGCTCAGTGGACAGAGCGGGTGCCCCATGTACAATAGCAGTGTCCTTGCTGCTTCAAGCTCGCGGCCCTTTGCTGCATGTCATCCCCTATCTCCCTCTGTCCTGTCTAATAAAGGCAAAAATGCCAAAAAAGCATCTAAAAATAAACATATAAAGAATGAACACCATAGAATTTTCTTTTATTTTTTGTAATTTGACATTTTGCTGATGGCTAACATTACACTATATATGGGAACTCAGTTATTATTGGAAACTAATAGTATGACCAGTTGCTGCACAGTGCAATCGTCTTTGTTGGATACTGTCTTAGAGTGGCAAAGAGGAATTGATTTATGGGAAAACTGCGTTTTTACCTGAGCATTAAACTATTTTAAATTTTTTTTAAAAAGTCCATGGAATGGGACTGGGGCATAGACTCGAGTATAATACCCGATCCATAGTTGTAGGCAGTTTTGGAGGCGTCTCAGATACTGTTATTGGTATGAGAACAACTTTCATTTCTCATATTAGTGCCTTTTATCATTTGGACATCAGACTGAAACTGATGTATAATTTCATCATGTCAAACAGGGATAGTTAGAGTGAAGATCAAGAACAGTAAATATGTCTACAATACATGGTATAAGAACCAACTAAAGCATGCAATTTTTAAAGTAACTGCTCAGCTTAGATGGGAATATACCACAACTAAACCATGGCCAAAGATTTAGGTACAGTTATTGATTCTGCAGTCGCTCCTTTAAAAGTCTGTTAGAAAGTAATAATGTCGAATGTATTGGATAAATGACCTTATTATGTTTTATGTTACCATTTTCTTCTTATTATTATTATTATCATTAATATTATTATTTATTCATTTATTTAACTTATTTAATTTAACTTTTTTAATTGCACTGACAAGTCTCCTCATGAAATGTCTTATCAAGCTTTTATATGCACACATGATCTCTCCCAAATTGTTAATAGTTCTAAAATTTCATTGCATAAAAAAAAACCCTGAACAGCAAGGGAAATATTACTGTATGTTCTGTACCATAAAAACAAAATGCTGTCCAGAAAAATAAAGAATTTCAAAATTTAAAAAAAAAGTAATAATGTCCTCTCTCCTCTCACAAGCACTCACCTACATGACAATACAGATTGAGAAATACAGGCAGACAACTTTTGATATCAAACTCATGCCCATCATGGTGTTTGTTGCAGCACTGAAGTATATACTGTATGTCACCAAGGGTTTATGGTAATTGCAGCTACATATACACAAAAACAACATAACTACACAAACAGTATTGCACCACTTTCAATAAAAATTGCCAGAGGTCGTGCAGATAATCACGCAGCTTTGATGTAGTATATTATTGTCCTTAATAACTATGAAAAAGGCCTTTAAAATGTGGGAGAAAGTGGGCATTCAAAGTGATATATACAAATCATAAAGCCTCATTGTGTATTTCCCCTTACATTCTTTTTATATATTTATAAAGTAAGGCCTTAAGTCTTTTAGGGAAGCACAATCTTAAAAAGGAAGAAGAAGGTGGGGATGAAGAAGATCAAAGAATTAGCAAACTCAGAAAACTTAAAAAAAAAAAAAAAAAAAAAAAAGGCACAAAACTTTGACAAAAAGAAGAACTGACAAAAATACAAGAGAAACAAAAAACTAGGCTGATCAAAAAACAACCAGGCAGTTATGTCTCACAAGACTTTCTTTTGTTTAAACAAAGGCACTTGTACTGGCTTATTCCCTTGCATTAATTGATATATTTACTAAACTAAAAGGTTAAACTGAGGATTGATTTCTGTGAAACACTGACACTTTAAAACTGCAAATATTCAGGTCAGGCATGAATTTAATGCTTTGTTTGAGTTAATGAACCCAGACAAAATGAGATACTTTGATTGTATAATGCCACAAGCTCTTATAACTGGAGTTCATTTTGTTGTCTGTGTGCAAAATAGCCCACATATCAGCATCAACGGCACCTTTTTATTTTTGTAATACCAAATCATGTAAATGAGAAAACAGGAATTTAATGACTGATTTATTTAAAATGGACTGACAATTGTGTATTCTAGTGTGTGCTCCAGTTCCTCTGTATTCATGTTTCAGACATGGAGATGACGAGGCTATCAACATTTTTAAAGTTTGCAGTTGCTATTAATCATTATTTTAAGGACAAGACTTTGATTTATGTAAGGACTTCTCTAGGTCTTGTGGGGATGTATTAGCATGGTCCTTAATTTTAAACTAGGACTGAGCAGTATTGCAATATTATTATCGTTGTAGATTTTGCACATCGTAGTATTGTAACTGTTGTCTTTTCCTGGTTTTGAAGGCTGCATTACAGTAAAGTGATGTAATTTTCTGAACCTCCCAGACTGTACCAGCTGTCCTATTATTTGTCTTCTCCCACTTAGTCATTATATCCACATTACTGATGATTTTTTTATGAAAAATCTCATCATGTAAATATTTTGTAAAAGCACTAATAACCAACCCTACAATATTGTGTGGCTACAGATATGGTGGTATTTGGTTAAAAATGTCATGACTGATTTCTCCATATCGCCCAGCTCTATTTTTGACTTGCTGTTTTTAACAGTGCGTCATGGGACATGTGATCCAAATATGCCATATGAAAAAGGGCATCACTCTGTGATAATACCCGGGAGGCAGTATTGATGAACTGGCAAGTGCTTTGCATGTGGATATGTGTCTCCTCCTTGAAAACACATGCACGTATTGCAAAATCTACACGGTCCAAAACTGACATCATGCAATTCTGCAGCAAATGGACAGCTGTGTGAACTATACAAATGTGTGAAAACGCTAATTTAAAGTACCACAATATGCGGTATGGCTGCAGGAATGCGTTGCCTCGACGAAACTGCTGCAGTTATTTTCAGTATCTGACCAGATACAATGACACACAGATCTGTACATGGCTTTGTGGCAGCATGCCACAGACAGATTGGCAGAGCACATATGTTACCACCCCAAAACACAAAAAAAACATTCATGTATACACAAACACACACATGCAATCTGCGGTGCACATACTATCACATCAACTGAAAGAAGAGAAAATGGAGTGGGAAGAGGTGAAAGGGATTGAGTGGGTGGCAGTGGGAGAAAAAGATGGAGAAAGAGGCAGAGGGAGAGTAGGAGTGAGTGGCACATGGCTTTCAGTCTAAAAAAAGATGAGCAACACGAAACCAAAACCAGAATCTGGATTAGCTAGATAAGGAAGAGGAGGGGGACAGGGGAAAGCTCGAGGAGAAAATGTAGGTTTCCTCTGCACTGAAAATGGTGCAGATGCACACGCTCGGTTTCATGCTCATAAATGTCCTCTAAAATATGAATACTGAATGAGTGTGTGGGTAGGAGGAGAAGAAGGAGAGAGCATGAGGATGGAAAGACAGAAGATGAGAAAAGCAGAGGGTGAGATGGAGATGGAGATAGGAGATGGATGAGATGCTTTAGGATGGACAGACTACCGCCGTAGTGTGACAGAATAGGAAGAGACAGGATCATTAGAGACAGCAGGAGCAGAGCCAGGAATGTGACAAATGCTGGAGAGAATCTTGATCTAAGCAGAGTGTAACACTGACCCAGGCGGAAAAAGAGAGAGACTGGAGCAGATGGATGTATGACAGAGAGCAGAGGAGACGGAGAGATTTGGGACTGTGCTGTGCTGCAGTCAGGAGCATCATGCCAAACGGGCATAACCTCAGCATTTTCTGTAGATATTCTCGGTAGCTTGTCTGTGCAGGATTGTGCCCATCACCTCACTGCATGCCAACTCCTCTTCAGCCTACTTCCACTGTCCCCCCGAGCAACTATTGTTCCTTTCTTGTTGATTCTTATTGATTCTGACGCAGTAACAAGCAACCTGCGGGACAGGAGAGACTCTGCATACCTGTGTGCCTACAGGGCATCTCTTTAATAATAGTTCAACTGATTGTGCAGTAGTTGGAGAACCCGTAATCACACATAACCTCAGGAATATCACCATACTGGAATAAATCAATCCCGTTGGAAAACACACAGACTCCCACATCTGTCAAAGCCACCTCCTTACATTTTGTGTGTATGGATAGCAGGGATGATATTAAAAGACAGATGAAGCATTAACTTCATCTTTTTAAATTTTTGGGGTGTGTTTGACATTACAACATATTTTTTATAGTGTTATCTGTGTCTCTAAGGGCTGCTTCAAAATCTGCCATACTCCCACAAAGCAAAGCAGATATTTTATTATGAATGCAGACAGAAGATGTGACCAAAAATGTTTTTTACAGTGTACTGGCCAACTCAGCTACACACCAGAGAGAGCCCGTATGTGTGCGTTACTATGCGTGAAAGTTTTGATCCTCACTTTGTCAGAGGTATCCTGGAGACAACAGTTGGACAAATATTTGATGATCACCTAAGTACATCTCTGGCATTTTTTTTGCTATCACATCCCATACTGACTGAGAGCGGCTGCTCCACCGTCAGCTGTAAGACAGCGGAGAAATATGTGTGGAGCATTTCGCAATTCGCCCATAGTTTGGCTAACTGTGGCAGGTTGGAAACTTAATGGAGACCTCCTTCAGGATTGCAAAGATAAACTGGAATAAACTATTGGGCCAAGGAGGCAGGTGATCACCAAGTCATTTTTTTTGTCATCCAACACTGTGTTTTGACCAATAAAGTGCTTTTGGTTGCGGTGTTGATACACAGCCTCCAGGATCTGTACAATAAGGCATGTTTAAGTTGATAACACATTAGTGTTATTAGATTTGATGTTTTTTCCTGGTGTTCTCATGAACAGTGAAGTATGTTATTTAAGACGCCTTTTCTTTTTGTAAACAAAGCTGTATTTGAGACGCCCACCTCCACGTGCTGGACAGGTTTGGGGAGTATTTGGGGGTTGAGCGTCGGCAGCTCGGATGCACTGCATCCGTGTACATGTAGGAAAACTCAGATTCTCTGTCAACACAACAAGCACTGAGGATTTTATTCCTACTATTGACTTCATTTACCATCAACACTGACTGGATATCCACTTCAAACATTGCAAATTTCTCCTTTTAAGACATACTCTCAGCTATTTTAAAATATATAAATTTTTCATTCACCAAATAAAGTGCCATGTGAGTAATCACATCCTGTGGATCAGCACAGGAAAACCTGCAAAAACTAAATGTGCTGCAGGGAATATCAGACACATCCTTGCTAAAGTTAAAGCTGGAGTCTGTTCATATATGTCTTGTTGGACACACCTTTGTTTACATAAGGCTTTACTCACCAGCAGTGTATAAGTAAAAGCTGCTGTTGTTGATGCTGACATTTAAGTTCACAGTGTGTGACGAGTGATAGATTTATAACCACAAACTGGTAAATCACACCCCTACTGAACCTTGAGGTATGTCTGCAAGTGTTTAGCATCTGTTGTCTAAAGATGGACGCAATTTAGAAATGTAGTCATGATGTAATTACTGTCTGTTGAAGCAGACCATAGAAAATGCATGATTTGACAAGAAATGGCATCAGGGCATGCTCAGTGCATCAGAGCAGAGCATCCCAGCTGTGGATGGACACCCACAAAAACACACACAGTATCCTAAATTAAGTGTTTGACTCACCGGCCAAGGGGTCTGATAAATGAAAAAACATGTGTCACGTATATTAGTTTCAGTCCATTTTATTGACATAAAATGCTAAGGTATTATGTCGAATACAGTCTCAAACAAGAGGACAGAGCAAAAATTTGGAGCAAAATCATTTTAATCTATAGATCAACTTTTAATCAGTGTAAGTAAAACTAAATAAGTCTTGACATAGAAATCCTACCTGCCAATAAATGTACTTAATGATCAAACATAAAGATAAATTTGAAGGTTTTGTCAACCTAGTTGACGTTTAATCGTGCCTGTAAATGACACCAAAACGCAGTAGACCCTCTCAGCATAGTTTTTTATCACATGATGAATTTGGTACAAACATTTACCTGCCAGTGGCGGGGCATAGTGGTTAGTGTCACTCTATCTGTGGTACCACTCTAATATCCAACGTTTTTGCGGGTCCGTGAATGCAGCGCAGCAGGTGGAGTTCTTTTTATCTCCTTCGCAGCTGAATGTCACTCCTGAGGGGGATGATTGATCTGTTGATACATTCACAGCTGATCAGATCAATAGATACAGTTTCACTTTTAATGTGCCTGACGTTCTGCTGCACGTCTCTGCCGCTACAAATAACTCAACAGTGTTTTAATACGGCTCTTAATCAACAGTCCAGCTCCATTGAGACTATGGTGGGACAAATTGGACTATGGCAGGCCGCCATAGTCTTTGTAATTAACGGGAAACACTGGTGGGGCTGGACGGCGGACGGTTTGTGTGCGCTGTAAAATTACATCGTTGATTGGAAAAAACAGTGGAATTTGGATTTTATCTTACTGGTCGGGGGCGGGCCGCTCACTTGCCAGTAGTCTCATTCACTTACCTGCAAAAGGGGAACAATGTTTTATGTGCGTTTAATCATCTTATACACAATAACAACATGTTGCTTCACCAGCGCAGCTTCCCTTTGTCAAAGACAACCAGGCATCCTGTTTCTGTAATGTCAGTATAAATGTGCATACTTGCTAAAAAAACAGCTGTTTTATCTGTTTAAGCTGTAATAATAAACACAAAGCTGCTTGAAGTGATGCTGTACCAAAGATCCATCTTTTTGAGTATCGAGCAGTTACCCCCTGCAGGCCTGGGAGGTGCCGGTTAGTTAAATGGATTCCACTACTGATACATTTTCACAGCAAAATGTCCGTAGAAGCTTCTTAAATCGTCCTTGCAGCATAATCCAATTCTCTGCTGTCCATGCATGAGTCTCACAATGACATGGCTGAATACTAAAGGCTCAGAGCAGTTTTTGGAGGGAATGTGTATGGCAATTTCGGGGATGAGGATGGTTTATGGAAACATTTTGAAAAACTGAAAACTGTTGGAATCTGTTATAAAGAAGTCAAGTTGAGGATGAGGGAAAAGATTATTTTGTACATTGACACTTTAACCCGATGAAACCTGAGCACATTCGCTAGATTTCTTTCAAAATCATGGGAAGAAAGCACAGAGCAGCGTAAGAAGAAATTACCCAAAATTTTGCCAGAAATTAGTCAAAACAAAAAAACAAAGAAAGAAAATTGCCTGAAAGTTACCACCAAAAAAGAAAAAAGGAAACTAAAATTCAAAAAAAGAAACAACTTCAAAAAAGTGCTTTAAAATAACAAGAATTCTGTGACATTATTTTAAATATAGAATTACGATAATTTTAAATCACATTTTCTGTACATTTTCCCAAGCTTTTTAAAAAACAATATTCTAAATCTAATAATTATTTTACAGATGGCAGGATTTTTTTTTGTTTTCGCTAAGTTGCTCATTGCCTTTTTTTCCATGTTCAGGAAATCAAACCAATTTGGGGCGCCTGGTGGCTGCAGTGGCTGCGGGTTTGATTCCAGCCTCGGCCCTTTGCTGTATGTCACCACCTCTCTGTCTTCCCCTTTCACGCTTAAGCTGTCTTATTGAATAAAGGCATTAAAAAGCCAAAAAAATAATCGGGGAAAAAAAAAGAAATCAAACCAATTTGCTCAGCGTTAAAATGTTTAAATACTTGAAAAAGGCAACTGAACACAGCACAAGATCCAGGTTTCAAAGGGTTAAGCCTACAAAAGGTGATTGTTTGTTTGACACTTTGTTTTTGCAGATTATGTTTGCATCATTTCAAAAGGTAGGCTACCTTGTGATTAGGTTTAGGTTTGACTGCTGATTTCGCAGGAGCACCTGTAAGACCTGTATTTCTCTGTTATGTTAATCAAGAGATTCAGCTTATCTGTTTATTTTCAAACCAGTTTGTAAGATCTCCTTTCTCCTGTGTCTGTGTGTGGAGATGTTTGTCAGACAAAGTAAATGTTCCTTGTTGAGCTCAGTTACAGTGGTGGTAGATGGAGAGGTTTCTCAGCGAGAGAACGTGATACAAAATAAAGAGGCTGTAACCAACAGGCTGTGTGTGTGCCACAGCTTGGCTTGATGCTGCTGTTGCTGCAGCAGACTCACTGTGAGTGAGATCGAAGAGTAGGATACTAACACACCTGCTGCTAGTCATACTAGATCAAGCTGCTGTGTGTAAAACAAGGAAGATACAGCCAGTGCTGAGTTCAGATGGGAGTTGAGTTTGTTGTCTGTGCAGATTTTAGATTCAGGTCCAGTATCTGTCTCTCTCCCGGGAATGATGTATTGATGTCTTGACAGTGTTCTGTGTTATCCTTTGAGCAGAGAGACCAGGTGAGTTAACTTTTATCTTTTATTAGCAAAGGTGGACATATACTGACTAAATTAAACGATAATAGTTAAATTTTAGAAACCTTGTGTAAGTAAAAATATGATTATAGTGATTTTAGATTTTAGTGAGCTATAGCATGTGCAGGAGATGCATCAGAAAGCGATCACTCTTAGTAAATCATTTCTGATGCTGTGCTGCATGCCTGCGCCTCGATTGTTTCATGTCCGTGTCAAAGATAAAGCCATAATGACGGACAGGGAGCCCTGTCATTGTTGTTACATCATTGTTGTTGCATCACGTGGGTATGGGCCTGGGCCTGGCACACAGTAGCACGCTGTGTGGAGCACAAAAGCATTGCTCACATGCAGGAATATGTCACAGTCTTTTCACAAAACACATGTCATTTGGATTCAGACGGAGTCACTAGCTCAGGATGAGAGTCAAGAGTTTGCATGACTCATGCTGAATGCAGTAAGCGCTATCATAGCAGGGACTGCAGCTCAGCCTGGAGTAGTCTGTGTAGTAGAGTTGCCCTAAAGGTCAGGTTTTACACATTTAGATGCTCTTTTGATCTCTGCTCACAAACGTAGCAGGGTGTGTGTGGTGTGTGCCAGCTTCAGGTGCTGGAACTGAACGTATTTCTTGCTTTAGGACTTTTAAAAATACAAACTTGTTTGAAATTTCATCCCTCAGTAACAACATCTGGATGTTTCTTTGGTATTCCCCCAACATTAATAAGGGATAGGCTTGGTGTTTGCTTTTATCCTGACTGTGCATCATCTCCAAGTAAATCATGGAAGGTATCATTTATGTTTATATAATTTTGTGGCTATTTGGATAGTGGAACAACAGATTTGTGATCATATCTTATATTATAATGAATAGTCATGCAAGTTATGAAGACTTTGTTTCTCGGGCACATTAATATGTTTTAAATATCTATAAAAATATCTATATTTGTGGTAATGCAGGCATGACCGTTTCTGGGTGATCAGTGTTATTAAAAACTGTTCATCTTGTGCACTTTGATATAAAAGGTCCCACCCACAACTGCTCAAAATGACTTGATTTTGAAGTAGTGAGTGCACATTTAGTCCGTTTAGTGCATATGAATATATGAATCCAATTTTTGTCATTGTTTAAGTGTTATGTATGCCACATCTTCCCCATTTCAAAGAAATCTTTGAATCCACAGAATGTCTACACATAAACAGTGAAAGGGATTTTTCCCCTCTCCATTAATGTCTCTCTTTTTGGCCAGCTACGTCATCACAGTAAAATCAAATGGTCATGTGTAGCTTGAGCTATGGATAATTATGGCTTCTTGAGTGACAGGGATGTCAGCTATGTGTGTCAAAAACAGTCTGTGTATGTTTGCTGTGCACTCATTTTGGAATAATCAGTATGTTTCCATTAAGGCCTAAACATCATAACATTTTTAGGTGTATTTTTTGACATAACATAATTAATCATTGCACAGAACATATATGCCATAATATTTATTTGCAATGGGACTTGGCAGTGTTTGTGTGTATTGGCCTAATTTATGGAGCCATCACTGTCGAAATGAATGTGGTACTTCACACTCTTAACACCCATCTTGCTCATATCACACTGCATGTCTGTTTTTAGAAGATATGCTTTCTGATTGGAAATACCTTATAGAAATAGATGATCTCCCCCTTTCTGGCTCGCTCACCAATTCTCAAATTGTTAAGGAAGTTAAACACCCAATTAAAAGGACAGTTCATCCCCAAAATCAAAAATACATATTTTTCCTCTTACCTGTAGAGCTATTTATCAGTCTAGATTACTTTTTGTGTGAGTTACCAAATGTTGGAGATATCATGGAGATGTCTGCCTTCTGGAACTAGGTGGCATTTGGATTCTGGTGCTCAATGTCCCGCAAAAATACATCTGAAAACCTCAACAGTAATGCGTCTTTACAGGAATCATGACCCGGTTTCTCAAAACAGTCCACAGACCTTGTTGTGACGAGTGTCATTTAGGAACTATTTTCTCTCCACTGAACTATGCCCGACAACCATATCACTGTGCAGAAAGAAGCACACATATACTTATTGAGCGAGAGGCTCGTGCTCTTGTCAGTACATAACGTTAGTTAGAAAGGTGATAGCAGGTGAGCTAGCATTAGATGCTTCCTTCTGCGCAGTGAGACAATGGGCAGGTGTTTCCACATGAAACTGATCACAAAAAAGCTCTCTAGTTTATCTGGACTTACCCAGTCATGATTTCTGGAAAGAGAAATTGCTGTTGATTTTTACAAAATATTTTTTCGGCGCTTTGAGGACCACAAGCTGAGTGCTATTTCGCTCCATTATACAGACTATATTGCCAAAACATTCATACCAACACTATATCTAATCTGATAAATAGCATGACGGGAAAGAGGACAAATATGTATTTTTGATTTCTGGTTTAACTGTCCCTTTAACCATGCAACTCTGGCAGTGCACAACAGTGTAAACTAATGGTTGGAGTCTCTGTAGTTGAATGTAAAATGATCTGTTAGCATTTTGCTGTGCTGAAAACATTTTAAGTGCTTCCGCTAATGTCTACAGTGGAAGCTTAACAGCACCACTAATAGGCTAACATCCCCTGGGTGATGGATGGGAGAGCCCATAAGGAGGCAACTGGTGAGGGTGTTGGGCTGAGACATGTACTGATGACCGGTCTTCTTCCATGAAATGAGGCGAGCAGAGACAATCTCACCAGAGGTCAGTGCTGATTAGTGGCACACAAAACTGATTACAAGAGTAATAGTGTATGTCACTGTGCAGCTTGATAGATTACCCAAACTGAGATGATTGGACCAGTGTACTCTCGACTGTAAGATTTTGATTGTAAGAAAAAGGCACAGTTGACTTAGAGGAGGATTTAAGTCTGATCTCAAGGACTGGTCACAGCTGTACTTATCCAAGTCATTTGCTGCTGCGCTTGGGCGCATCATTAAAGGGACATTTTTCTGAGGTGTTCCTCGAACATTGATCTCCGCAGAACCTCGGGACTCATCAATTGGGAGCAATGACTGACCTCAGAATCTGTGGTTACAGTTGCTGCCTTACAGTAACATAGTCCTGCCTGCTCCTGGTTGTTTTAAAAATGATTTATGAGACTACATTAACAAAAAAGATGGCTGCTACTGATAGCTGATAACGATAATGGCGCTAATAATCATTTCTGTCTGGAAGCAATTTACAAAGAGCTTCACGGATCATAACTGCTGAAATTATTAATCGATAAATCAATAGGGAGGAATTTATTATTACTGTATGTGTTTATCAAGCAAAACTGCAGCTTCCTAAAGATAAAGAGTTGTTACTTTTATCTGTTTAATATCAATGTAGAGAGAATATCTTTGGTCTGTTGGTCGGACAAAACAAACAACCTAAAGGCATCCCCCGGGGCTCTGTGTACTGTTACACAGAGCCCCGGGGGATGCCTTTAGGTTGTTTGATTAGTATCATGAATTTTTTTAACATTTTATAGATTTGGCCATTAATCCGTATTGTCAAATAGCTCACTCAACTCAAAAATGTATTGGAAACGGCTTGCACTCAAAACTTTTAGTTTAGCACAATACAGTAATATAAGAATTTTGACTACACCAGACACAAAATAAATGTGTCACATGATTCTTGTCAGACTGGAAATTTATTTCAGTTCAACAGAACTTTTGTTTTGGTCTTTGGAGCATTAAATTCCAAATCATATTAACAAAATTACCAGGTTGCTGGATGTTTAATAATATTTATTATACAATATTTAAACAAATTATACATTTTAGTCAAAGCTTAAAAATTGTTGATCTAACATAAAAAAATGTATGTCAAGTCTACAAGTTTTTTCATCAAGCTGACATAAAGTTTTTGACATTTTTACATTCTGGAACATTTGTGTTAACTTGATAAAAATTTGTTGATGGATTGGGCTTTACAGTGTTGGTTATAACAGACACATTCGCTCATTCTACATGGATATCTGAGGATATATGACTTGATAGGAGTGTAAATTAAAGCAACAAAATACAAATATTTTTAAAAAAAAAACAACATGTTTTAAATTAGGGATTAAGGCAACAGTTCTGCACAAGGCAGTTTGCAGGCCACAAAAACTTTAATTAGGAATCCATAAATCTCCATCCCCGTGACCCTGACGCGATAAGCAGTTTAAAAAACGGATAGATGCATGCTTAGATGGAAGGAGCTGGCACTACTTACTTATACTTTACTTAGTAGATCTACACTTTACACTTCAACAAGGTCACACTCTCTAATCCCATTTAATTTATAATTATGTCATAATGTTTTTCCACTGTTGAGGTCTCTGTTGGGAGTTTAAGCCATATCTTAACAACAGGCCTGGAGGAGAGAGCTGATAACAGAGTCCCTGGAGGTCCAGTGTGCGCCTTCTGCATTTAACAGATCTGCTTGACTCCACCGGCCTGATTGTTTTGGCCTAAATGAGATTTGGGGGGAGTTTAGATGTTCTCTTATTTCTTTTCCCCGATCTTTCTTTTCTCCCACTGTGCTCTTTAATGTTACTCCAACCCAGATAGAGTTTTACAAGTAGCTGTGAGGTGACTTCAGTCACATGAACCCATTCACATGCCCCTGTTTACTTCACTCTCTTGCATTACCTTAAAGCTGAAGAGCCACGGGGTGAAATTAAGAGCCGGAGTCTGCGGGTCAAGAGTTGTGCCACGCCTAATGTAAATTCCTCAAGCCTCCTCTGAAGCTTTTTACAAATAACCATAGCGAGTACCCGTGCTTTTTATGGGGGTATCCAACCATTTGCTGTGCAGGGATGAAAGCAAACAGGTTTGTCTTCCAGTCGATTTCACTGTGTCATCTGCCCTTTTTGGCTGAAGGTCTGCCAATCAATGAAACCACCTGCTGTAGTGCTTTGATTGGAAGGAAAATCTTCATACTGTCGCTCTACTGCTTGTGGTTTGACCCCTCTGTTTTTGCTGCAGTTCGCCAGTTGTAATCACCTGCCAATACAGCTCAGGATAAGTTGCTGTGAAAACAATTTTGTGTGACATGAAAACATTGAAGGAATTACTGGGCGTCAGTTGTCCCGTAATATGTGTGCCTGCTTCATGAAAACAGTTTTTAGTGTGTTGTTATATCTGTACGGTGTATTTTTCAAAGAAATCACGGAGTTTAATGTTTCATATAACTCTTGAGATTTTACTGTTTGAATGCGACTGCCTCAGTGTGACAAATGGTGTTCAGTTTGCAGGGTCTCACGAGTGGGCCAGCTTTACGTTACGTACGACACAATATGCAACAAATTAAAAAAACTAAAAATCACACTGCGATTATTTTGACAGATGCTGCGACTGTGATGAGCAGTGGTGGAAGATGTATTTAGATCTTTAATATAGTAAAAGTACTAATACCACACTGTGAAAATACTGTGCTACAAATAAATGTCCTATATTGAAACTGTTACTTAATTAAAAGTAAGTATAAACAGGAACATGTACTTAAAGTAAAATAGAAAAAAATACGCACTGCAGATACATTTTCCAACCACAAAACCTCAAGATTATTTTTAAAAATATAGAAAAAAAAACATCCCAAAACTCAAATTTATTAAAAATAAAAGTAGAAACACCCAAGAACTCAAACTTATTTTAAAACGGAATAAAACCCACACCCAATTATGAAATGTGCTAGAAAAAGTCAAAAAGACTTTAATGTGTATCAATATAGTTGGCAATTAATTTGAATTGACTGGTTGATTGAACAACTAGTTGTTGCAGCTGTACTTGTAAAAACAGTTTGGTGATTTGATCAGTAACAAAAAATCTAGTAGAAGTAAAAAGTACAATATTTCCTCTTACATGTAGTGGACTTAAAATATAAAGTGGCATGAAAAGAAAATACCTCGAATTCATACTTAAGTATAGTATTCAGTAAATTTACTTTGTTACATTGTATAGCTACTGATGTGTCACAGCTGTAATGGGAAAGGTCATTTTTCATTTTATTTCCACTGATAAAAAAAATATATAAATGATGATTATGGGATTGGAGACTGCACCAAGCCAACATGTACCCTTACGTCTAGAATATAATTTGTAGGTCGAGGTATCTCTCTAGCACCCAAATGCTTCATTTATAGCGGTACATTGTGACACATTTTACCTTAATGTAGAAAAATTGCATCTCTTCCATTTGGATATTGTACTTGGCCATATTGCAGTCTCCATAATAATTAGATTATAGGGGAACCGCACTTACGTACAGGTGCATGTCAGGGTTTAAAAACAGGGATGCATAATGTAACAGAAGCACTGCAGAATTTAAATCTAGTAGCTTGAACAGGACTGTTACGTGTGTCGATCCAACTTCATAGCTGTGTTTGAGCCTGTGGTTAATGTCATTAAGCAAACATGGCATGTGTCAGGCAGTGTTGGTAGGGGTCTAATTGTGACCACTGTTAAGAGGTCAGCAGTTAAACTTTCTTTTGTAGAAAGGAGACTAGTGAACCTCTTTGCTGCTTAATGTACAATTTCAAGCAGCCAAAGCATTTCACAGTCAGATGAATAGCGGGTGTCTGCTTGATTAAGGTCATTCACAAAGCTAAACTAGTTCCACCAGTCATTTTTCTCTCTCAATAGAATACAGAAGTTAATTATTGCCTTTACCTGTCACCCAATTATGTGTGATTCACTTTTATCTGAAGCTATGAAACTTTTTGTTTTGTTTTGCACAACACCCATCCTGACAGCCAGCTTGACACCTGTGTACATATGAAATCCTCAGCTTCTTTCCAGCTCAATATGGCATTTACACTCAGTGTTGCTCACCAAAACACATTATGTGTATCCTGACATCTAAAGGAATTCATTTTTGTCCACATATAACTTTTTCTAAGCCAATTAAAAAAAAAAACAACCTGCATTGCTCACATGCATTTTGGAAAACCTATGGGGCTGAAAATGAAGGTGACACGAAAGTGCAGGAAGAAACATGTTAACAGACTAGTGCAATATACGGTTTTGGGCTCTACAGTTAATTTTTCCATTCATGACAACTTTACAGGGTGTGAATTTTCATATAACTCCTGGTTTACATTTTATTAAGGCTTAAAGTTAGACATAATAAAGGCATGGCAACGGCCAAAATGCCAAACTCAAGGCTTTAAAATGGGAGTCCACAAACCATTGGGTGACGTAACAGTTGCTATGTCCATTTTTTATACAGTCTATGATTTTTGCATAAAAGTGCAAATTGTTGCGACCTGAAGATTATTGGAACTATGCAAACTGTTAATAATGAATTAACAAACAAAACGTGGCCACTCTCAGTAAAAGTTTGCCCCACAGTGCTTCCCCTACTCAAAAACTACATGGGCTACCTTTAATTTTTGATTAAATAAAAATCAGCACAAAAAAATATTTAATTGAACATTATTAATTAAGCATTTTTGTTAATGTCTTAGAGAAAACATAATCAATATGCATATTAAGACAAAGATCTCAGGTTAAATGGCTGCAGCCAAAGTGTAAAGTAAGCACCACCCACCAGCCAGATGCTGGTAAAATATGCAAGTGGAGGGTAGATTTTTCTTTTCTCACCAGTCTCATAAAACAAACAAACAAACAAACAAAAAAAACAATAATATCGTGTGACTGGTAAAATTTGAACAAGCCAAACTGTTTTGGTCAGTATTGATCTAGATCAATTTTACTTAAGGTTTTATTAAGATCAAACCAGAGCGTATGACATGCACTTTCCTCTGTTGAAACTAAAATAATGAACCAGGTTTTTACAGTTCAGTAGGTCTCCAGGTTACCAAAATGTAGGTCAAATTTGCACTGAATGTCTTGGTGGTCTGCTGTACCAGCTTAAATTTATACATGTGGAAAAGCAAATAAATTACAAAAGAGCAAAAAGTATAGGAGCCCATATTTCATGTCGGTCCCAAACAACAGTGGAAACCTCTGATCTGTATGCAGACAAAATGCAAATCAGCGCAGATGTTTAGGCTCAATAAGCAGCCATTGGAGAAATGAAGGAGGGAACTGGCACATGGCTAGACAACAAAAAAGGTGCAGACCACAGATATGTTACGATTTTGAATCTTAATGGACTTGGCATGGAGATAAATTTTTTGCCGATGCAAAGCTCTTGGACTGTGACTAATGAATTTGGTGACAAATTAAAAGTGAACTAAAGGTGCACAGAGATCCATTCTGGCAGCAAGGTCTCCTGTGTTTGTGTTTTTGTGTGTGTGTGTGTGTGTGTGTGTGTGTGTGTGTGTGTGTGTGTGTGTGTGTGTGGTAATAAAAGCAATAAGCGTTTGTAAAAGGTATTTCTCTACCAGATCTGCTCAGAGGAAATGCCAGTCTTTTTCTGTAATACTCCACACATCCCTACTGAGAGCTATGTAGGTGGTAGCACAAATGCCTCAATGAATTTTTTTTCTTTGCCTGATTTCTTTCTTCAGAGGTAATTACAAAGTACAAACAAGGAACAGCAGATTTTCTGCACATTATTTTTTCTTTATATTTGAAGGTTATTTCCCAAGATTAGCTCTGCTGGTTGAAGCCCTTTCTTGTCCATCTTAGTGTTAGTATCCTCTCTTCAAGTCATGATAAAATGCTTCACTACTACTGGTTTGGAGAGCATGTTGATCATTTTGACTAAGCCAAGTCCTCTGCA
This sequence comes from Plectropomus leopardus, assembly GCF_008729295.1. Taxonomy (NCBI): domain Eukaryota; kingdom Metazoa; phylum Chordata; class Actinopteri; order Perciformes; family Serranidae; genus Plectropomus; species Plectropomus leopardus. Next base: position 17,180,281 of record NC_056463.1, read on the forward strand.
TATATCTGAAGAGCAGACTACTTGCAGTCTGTCCATTAAACGGGCATTGGAAATTAGCTTAGGCTGTAAATGCTGTGGTATGTGGCATCAGTTTTATGCTATGTACTTGTCCCCATATAAATAAACATGAAATAAATAAATGTGCAGCTCAGGTTTTTTTTTAAAACCTGCACCAACCCAGCCTGTTATGAGAGCCAATCCACCCTGCCCATGCCATAAACATATTTGTTAATCAGTGAATCAAACACTGGAGGGGACATTTTGTTAGCTTACATATTCTCTGAGGGAAATATTATACAAGAAAATTATGATCGGGGAGCAAAGTTGGAAATAGCACCAGCCACCAGCCAAATGCTAGTAAAATATGCAAGTGGCTACCAGATTTGCTTCAAAAAAGCAATGGCAATCTATTGAGAGGCTCATACATTTTGAAATCTGCCCGCCACAGTGGCAGGTGGACAAAATAGTTAATTTCCAACCCTGCAGGGGAGATTTAAATATCTCAGAGTGCAACAGATTTTCCTGCTCAAAAGCTGACAAACAGAAAGCCTGAGTGCAGCAGCGATGATGATAAAGCTGATTGCTGTGAAAGAGACAAAGAGAGGGAAAGAGAATGTTGAAATTATCGCACTTTTCTGAAAGTTATTAATAACTTTATACAGAACGCTGCCTTGTCACGTATTATAATCCACCCACCCAAAACCTGCAATATTTTCTAAGCTTACCTGAACTGCCCGACCTTCAGGTCAACCTGCGGGATAAGGCTGAGCAATTAATCGAAAAGTACATTCAGAACCTCCAATCAACGTAATCTTGCCCCATGTCGATTTTTTTGGTTATGTATAAATTCATCCTTTCCCCATCGGGGTTGCCACCTGCCATGGAATTATTTAGAAACACCAGAGCGCATCGCTCCGTGTCTCATACAGCCGCCGCACTGAGCTCTTATTATTATTACCAGAGGCAGATGTGGGGATTTGGGGGCCTGGGGCCACAGGCACATTGCCTTATTTCAACTTTTCTCTAACTGGAAATGTTGGCAAGCTGTTGGCAGCTATAGAAGTAGGCCTACTCAAAACTTTTTATTCCAAGGAAAACAATTAATAGCACACAGCAGACGTTTAAGTCAGAGTCCTTAAGTCAGAAGAGGTTGACCCATTATCAGCACAGTGTACTTAAATTTACCTGAAGTTTGTTTAAGATGAAGCTTTTAATTCTGATATAATGTTGGATAGTTTGTTAAATAATAATGCATCATATGTTTATACACACCAACACACCATGGTCAAATAAAACCGTGTCAGTGAACTATGAGGGCAAAAATCAAACAAAAAAAAAAGCAAAAAACAAAATTATTGTTCATTGATTGTAATCGAGGTAAACTGTTCAGTTAATTGTGATATTGATTTGAGGTATAATCTCCCATTCTTACTGTCCAGAGTCTGATCTTTCACATTTAACCTTGCCTAGCACTTTATGATTAGAAGTGCAGATGCTTGTTTTGATCTCAAATTGTTACTCATGTTTAGAGCTCAGTATTGGTACTCAAGCCCTTCTAAGGCATTGTCTAAATAACATAGTACCAAGTAGTACCTATTCTTCTCTAGTCAAACTATACCCACATTTGATCCTTTTTGTAACCAGATCTAGAAAAAGAACGACTATTTGTATGGTTTTCCTTGCAGCCAATCACTGCTAGCGCTCTTTAGTTTAATGCGACATGTGATTGACCCTCTACTGTAACGGCTACATCACATACAGTCTTTGCTATTGTGAAGTTTGCGGTTTGAAGTATGATGGCATTTTACACAACTAAATGCATCTATTCCTATGATAGGAATTAAATGACATGGGAAATAAAGGTATTAAATAAAGTTATGTGTTGGTATCGGTATCACATTAAGGGTACTGATATTGATAATGGAATAGTATTTTTTTAAAATGATACCCAGCCCTACTCATGTTAGTGCAGGACAATGAAGACACAAGTTATCTCTCTTAAAGCAAGTCCTTCCAGACACAGTTTATCATCTGTACATCTGTCATTATTATGAGAACATGGAGTTACCCATGAAAGCATTGTGAAACACAAAGCACAAGGACCACAGGTGCTGTCTTTTCAGTGAGTTATTGTTCTGCAGACAGCAAACTTTTTTTTCTAAAGTTGCTTATCTGGATTTTTACTGCCAGCTTGAACTATCACCTTATAAGATAGCACATCACTGACTATTCTCAGTCTAGGAATGGAATGATAAGCATGTCATCTTGACACTACCTTACATGTACAAGGAAGAAAAAAGCACATTACTATATATTCCAGTCCAGTTACTTTCAGTAGACCAGTGCAAAACTTGATACAGGAACAAGACGCATAATGTCAAGAAACAGAAGTGTGAACAAACTTGGAAAATGTCACACAAAGGGATGCCAAATGAAGAATTTTGCTGCACCACCAAGTTGTTGTGCCAGTACTTTGCTATCTATCTGAGTTCTCTTAAATGTGCAATTGCACATCACTGACCCAATTAAATGAACAACCCAGGCCTCGCATCTCCTGCTTTTTGCTCATTTTTATCATCCTAGTTTCAACCCACTGTGGAAATGCAGATTTTTGCATCTTTACTGCAGTATTTATCTATTTCAAACAGTCAAATGTCACATTTACCTTTGACCAGGGACTGATACAGCTATCCCTTGTGTGCTGTTCCATGCAGGCACGATGCAGAGTGAGACAGTGACTGTGGTATTTAAGGGTGAAACGAGGAGGGTGCTGCCAGTTTCTCAATAACTAAAAAAATGTGAAAAAATGTTCTGAAACAATACTAAATTGCAGAGGAGTGCTGGATAATGACCAACAAGAATTCTAAAAACTAAGTTGTGCTCCTTTATCTTTTGTTTAGAAAGATAGATAGATAGGTAGGTAGGTAGGTAGATAGGTAGGTAGGTAGAATATACTCTGTGTTGACACCTTATTTTAGGGGTGCAGGCTTGTGTTTCTTGGCCTGTTTCAATGCATTTACCATAAAGGCCAGAATACGGGTGCACTCCAACTTTTGTGCCAGCTAAATATAGAAAATGGTTTTGGCATTATGCACGGCATAGTTTTCTGACAGACTGGAAATGCCATCCTTTAGCTTTCAGCAAATGCAGGAGTAGCACACGATAAAGGCTGTATCAGCCCGTATCAGCACCATAAGGCCTGCATCAGCCTCTCTGTGGCTCCCTTTCTCCCTACTATTTCCTCTGTACCAGGCCTTTTACAGTTCACTTCTGTTTAGCCCCAGAGGCGGCTCGAGTAACCTCACAATGCTTTTCCAACAACAAGAGTGGACGGAGTGACGTAAAAGAGGCTTTTTCACATGGCCATAACCAGCGTGCTGCCATCATATATCAAAGCTGCTTCTCAGTCTTTTGTACATTAAGTGATGCATTTTCTCTGCATCCCTTCACCCACTTAGTCTCATCTTCTCCTCGTCCCATTATCCTTTACTCTTCTCCTCCATGGAAGTCTATTTCTGTTATAATCCCTGCAGCCCTCTCTCAGTTTTGGTATAGAGAGAGAGTTTAACAAACAGAATGTAAATCACTGCAATATTCGTGATGTTGAGCTTTGAGTAACAATTGACCTGTTGAGACATCCATGCCAGTATAAATGTGCTTTCTGTTGTTTCATCATTTAGACTTAGATCGACTTTGTTGCCATTCAAGCTATACCCGACAATGTACATCAGAATGAAATCACATTGCATTTGGCTCAGAAATAGTAAAACTGTAGTAAAAAGAGAGTTACAGTTTATATTGTACTATTGTTGTTAATAATACTGATTAATCAATTCACATCTATTCTGAATTTTTGAAATAATATGCCCTTGATTTTTGATTTTTCTCATTGATATTAAAAAATGGTATCCAGTATTTTTCGAGGTACTGTCTTGCAGTTAGAAATTCTAGTATTGTGACAGTACTAAGATGTACAGTATGTAAGGCATTAGGTTAAACTTTTTCTAAAAACCCTGTGAAGAATTGAGGCATAATGACTTTTTTTGACAAAGAAGTCAGGTAGCAAATTACATCTATACATTCTTTACTAGTGTTACTTACCTGCTTGATTTGAAAACTCACACTGTACCTGTATCACCTGCTATTTGGATTTTATCCACTCAAGGGGCAAGGGACTACCAATAAAGACTAGCTCCACAGCTAACTCGGTTGCATTTACATTTGTTTAAATGTGGTAAATAGTGATAATAAAGTCGTCTCTCTCACTTTGATGCTCCCACAGGGCAGTGATGCCTGGCATGGTGATGTTTCGGCGGCGCTGGTCAGTTGGCAGTGATGACCTGGTGCTGCCCGCCCTCTTCCTCTTTCTATTGCACTGCATCTGGTGAGTCACTTTACTGATTTACTGATTTTTTTCTTTTCTTTTTTTTGCATATATATATATATATATATATGTATGTATATATATATATAATTTTTAGTGTATCGGCGAATCTCTGCACAAAGATATATTCCTTATCCTTTGCTTTCACACACAGGTTGGTGGTTCTGTCCGTGGTTCTGTTCGGCCTCCCGTATGGCTCTGACCAGTCCTGTTCTGTAACGCTGGTGGACCATGGCCGAGGCTACCTGGGCATCCTGGTCAGCTGCCTTATCTGTGAGAGCGCCATCATGTGGTTGAGCATGAGAGGCAGCATTCTGTACACGCAGCCCAGGGATGCTGTGCAGTATGTCATCTATATACGGCTAGGTAAGACACACAGGCTCTCTTTCAAAACATGATTACCTCTTGATGCTTGAGAGTATTGGTTGATGTGGTTGTGAGGATTACTTGTGGTTCCAAGTTGAGATCTGAACACTGTTTATATTGATCGGGCAGATATTGATCATTGTTCTCTCCTCACACCCTCTCCCTCTTTCTCTCCTCAAGCTATTCTGTTGGTCGAGCTAGTGTATGCTGTGGTGGGAATCGCCTGGCTTGTCCAGTATTATCAGCCATGCTCTGATGTCACTGCCAAAAACCTGGCTTTGGGTGAGTGAAAGCCATTTAAAGAAGAATGGACATTAAAATGAGTTGTTATATGAGTTGTTATACTGAAATGTAAGTAATGTTTTTATATTCTTTGTAGGAATTGTTGCATGCAACTGGCTGGTGATATTCAGCGTTTGCATTACCCTCATGTGCACCTTTGATCCTACGGGTCGGACGTTTGTCAAACTGAAAGCCACCCGTCGGCGTCAGCGCAATCTCACTACATATACACTCAGGTTTTAACAGAACCTTAATCTCTCTTTGTTTCTTATTTTGTATTGAAACAAGACTCAACCAAAGCACAGCATTTATACATGCACATCTTACCTGTTTTTTGTGCAAATTCAGTGTTTTTTGTCTTTTTCTTTCCATTAGACACAGGCTAGAGGAAGGCCAAGCCAGTAGCTGGAGCAGGAGACTCAAATTCTTTATGTGCTGCACAAGAGCCCAGGATACACAATCAGTGAGTCACAACACACACTTTCCACTCCGCAGTTAAAGTAAAACAGAAATGAATGAAACCAGAAATATGTCAGGCATAACGTCCAGTGAGCCAGTCATTAAAATAAGCCCTGACAGGATGAGTCAAGCCTGTGACACAAAGGAGCTCGCTGCTCAGCTACTTACCAGCAACATTAAGCATTTCATATAAAATATAAATGTCAAATGATTTCAATTTACAAGCTGTCCACAAGAAAAGTCTCTCCGTACTGCTGCAGCCATAGAAAAGCTAGTAACAACCATTCACTTGACTAGACTGCAGAAGTGAAATCCAGAAAGACTGCCATCAGCTTTTAGCCAACAGCCCAATGCATTTTCCTCTCTGACTAAATTAAAACTAATTCTTGAAGAAGACATGCTGTCCTCAGTGAATTGATACAAATCCAGTGGACATGACAAACCCTCAGGTTAGTGTGCTTTGAAGCGTATCTAGAAGTATCTAGGCAGTTATACTGCACCGCCTCACATGACATTCAAAAATAAAGACTTGTGTTGACAATTTTCAAGTAGTAATATTGATAGTGAATTGGAAATTCCAAAGCTGCCTCACCTTTTGGTTAAAGCTTTGCCACCTGTCAGCCTACAAAATTGTATTTGTGGCGAGCTAGTATACGCTGTGTTTGTGTATGTATTTTTTATTTGCTATCATTCACGTGAACAGAGAACGACAAGCAGAAGCTCAGACAGTTAAATGGCTGCGTGATCAAATGAAACTTCCTGTAGATCAATCCTCTTTGTGTTGCCCTGCTTTGCCAACATGTCATCTGATATCTGCTGCTCTCCTCTCCAGGATGCGTATTCAGAAGTGGCCAGCCTTTTTGCAGAGTTCTTCAGAGACCTGGACATTGTGCCTAGTGATATTATTGCTGGCCTGGTACTTCTCCGCCAGAGGCAGAGGTCTAAGAGATCTGCTATCCTGGACCAGGTATCACTGTCTATAAAAAAAAAATAATGTCTATATTTTTGTGCTTGCGTAGGCAATGTGCTGTAATAAAAATAAGTTTTCTGTTTTTTTCTTCCTAAGGCCAACAATGACATTTTAGCCTTCTTATCTGGAATGCCTGTCACTCGAAATACTCGATACCTGGACCTTAAGAACTCGGTGAGTTTCTGTCTGTGATAAATTGACAAAATCGGGGTTGACTTGTGTTTATATCACAAAGAGTGGACTCTTGTCAAAGTTAATAGAATATTTTGCCAGTTTTCAACCAGTGTTTTATTATTGTAATATGAGTATTATTGAGTGTTATTGTGTTGCCTAAAATGTTTTCAGAAACATTTTTTAGTTTACAGTTTAACTATACTTTGATTCATAACCAACTTGCCATCATATTGTAAACAGACAAATTGTATCATGTGACTCACCAGTGAGAGCGTTTATTGGTCTAGTGTGGGGCAATGCATTCTTGTAGAAGCTTGTCGAAAGTTACACAGCCCCTTTCCTCTGTTTTCTATGGCCATGTAGCACCAATTTCAAAAGGATTTACCTCTTTCTATAACATAGACAGCCAAGTTTTAAGAAAGGGCCATCTTTCCAGAAGTGAAATAAATATTTAAACATTTAGAATTAAGGTAAATAATGAAATACTGGATCATAAAAGTACAGAATGCATTCTCATTTATTTTAACTCATGGATTTTAACTAAATTTTAAAGGGTTGTGTGTGTTTTATTTGCCTTTTTAAAGGATTTATTTTGCTTAAAGTCACATAACATTAACAAACAACAGACAAAGAGAGGGCTACCTTGTAGCGGCCAATGTAGATAATAACAGGAAAAGACTAGGGGTCACAGGGTTCCTTGGCTATTGGCTCCATACAAAGCAGTTTTGTGTATTTCTCACACCATATAAAAAAATGTACTGCACCAGAGCCACCAGTTGATATTATGATGGTTAGCTGACTTTAAAAAATGTTTTCTGCAGTTGTGCACACTGTCTTCTGTGCAATTTTAGTGTGTGTTTGAAAGCAGTGTATGTACTAATTTATATCTGCATATTTAAATTTCTCATGATTTTATGAATGTGTTATTACGCGTGTGTGTGTGTCCAACTGACTGCCTCTCCCTCTTCCAGACCGAGATGAACATGTACAAGGATGTGTGTTATTACATGCTCTTTGCCCTGGCTGCATACGGTTGGCCCATGTACCTAATGAGGAAGCCTGCCTGTGGGCTGTGCCGCCTCGCCAGCTCCTGCCCGTAAGCACTCAAACATACACCCGCACAGTTTTGATCTATTTGGCTTCTATGTCTCTTGAGCCTCTCCAGTGCAGATCAAATTTCACATGCGTCAACACTTGCCAAGTGGTAATCCACTGAGACAATACCACTCTAGTTAGACTCACTCACTGACACAAGCGATGTCGAATTAATCACATTCTCTCATCTGCATTGCCTGCACTGGGAAACTAGATTATATACTGCAATTCTCTTGTGCTTGTCCCACCCACTGTTTTACGTATAGAACAAACATAATATCTGCTTTTTTTTGTATTCATCTGTGCTCCTGTTTTCTTATCTTGCCCTCTCACCCCAGCTGTACCTCAATGTCTGGCTCTCGGTTGTCTCAGTCCGTGACAGTGGAGGAGGACAATTGTTGCGGCTGTAATGTCCTGGCTATACGGAGACACTTCCTGGACAGGGACCTCAAGCAGGTTCACATTGTCTACACTTCCTGCCACGATGCTGTGAGTAATCCGACAACCGCCTAACGAGCAGTCAAAGGTGTTTGGGCAAAGTTAGACAAAGGATGAGTTGTGTGGGAAGTCTGAGGAAAAGTTTCAGGATGTTTTTTTTATTTGCCCATCCATTTGTTTTATTGTTAATGCATCTTACTCTTTGCACAATACACTTTTGAGGTAAATTATGCTCTACCCATAAACTGTTCTGCACATGGAGCCCTGCATGTGAGGTTATGCTTGCAAACCAGACAGTAATCTTGTCAAACAAACTTCAGTTTAGCAAAGGGTTGTGCAGGGCTGCAGCGCTGCACATCCACATACTGGGAGCCAGTCTGATAATTTAGTGGCTTTACTTTGTAGTTTGGGCCATCAGTTGTAAATGTTTGGATAACACTTTACTCACCAGTTTAGTTGCTGAGATATGGGCAGCAGAGTTGCTGTGTCCACATCCTTGGCAGTAAGTCAAGTGTGTTCTCAGAAAGTGTTGGACTCCGCCAAGGCTGTTTTCGATTGTTATGGACAGAATCTTAAGGTGCAGCCGAAGTGGGGAGAGTGACCACTTTTTGTGGCCTCAGGATTAATTTACAGTTGTACAGTCTTGCTGGCTTTTGGTGTATTATCCATGAGGATGTTTTTGTTGGTCGTTCATTCACTTTTTGCTCTCATTCTTGGTGATTGTGTAAAATAGGTAATATTTGGGATTAATTGTAAACCTGTAACATTGGTTTATCATTGCCACAACACTGTAATACACCCTATTTAACAAAAAATATAGGTCCCCAACATAAACTGGCCAAGCCATCAAAAACAAAAGTTATGCTTTCTTTGTTACGAAGCAAGTTTAACCCCACTGTTTGGGTGTAGTTTTAAAGGTCAAAATAATTACTCCAGTCATGCTGCCAACTCCACTTTCCCATTCAAATGGCCACCTATATTCCAACAGAAAAAAAGAAATAGTTGTTAAAATAGTGTCCTACTTTTGAGATATTTAGTTAACTAATTATATTTTGATGTGGAATTTCCACCTGGTCAGTCACACTAGCCTCGTGACATTGATGATTTTTAAAGCAGAACACTTTGTGACGAGGTTAGCGCTGAGTTTCCATCTATAAATTTGTCTCACTGAGTGACTTATATGACTGTGTGCGGTGCCAAGTGGAGAAAAGGTTTGATGACAGAGACTTAGGAAGTGCTCTCTATGCCGGGATGGAAGTGAAACTAAGTATTATTTGTCTTCTCGTCACTTTACCCGTCTCCTGTTCCTCTTACTGTCTCACCATCTTTTACTGTGCGCTCTGCATCGTCCATACAGGTTTATGAGACTCCATTTTTTGTGGCAGTGGATCATGAGAAAAAGAAGGTTGTCATCAGTATCAGAGGAACCCTATCACCAAAGGTAAATTTTAGCTTTCTTGTCATGTTTTTACAGTAATGTATCTTCAGCTTTCTCTAAACGTTAGCGCACCCAGTTCCCATCATTACCTCACAATACCAACACCTCCAGAGCAGGTGAAGTTCTCATAGCTTAATGCAGTGTTCTCATACTCCCACACCCTTTAAGCACTGGAATAGAAACGTGACTGTCCGCTTTTAGAGCTAAGTGTCCTATCATTTGTTTCACATGAGAATCCCCATGGTGTTGTAAGACCTGAATTGAACCTACAGCTAAGAGATTAATCATGGCCTCGTAACAAAGGCAAAACGTCCTTTGGAGAGGAAAATAACTATTCACACCACTGATCTCTGATGCTTTGCTCCCAACCACTCAAAACATGAAAGTGCTGTACATGCAGTGGAATGTTACAAATAGAGTACAAAGATTAAAGATGCTTTTGCAATGTGATTTTGAATATACAAAGCTAAGTAAGTGCTGAACTCTCATAGCTCTCAGGGCAAACAAGAAACACCTTTTCAAAGGCAGTGGTTTTCCACCCATTAGGTACCACTGTAGCCCTATGGGACTCCCTATAAACATGGGGTTTCACCTGGGGGCGGTGCCTTACATCTTGCGTCACACACAGGGTTGTGTGCTTGATGCGTGTTCTCGTCAGCTCGCAATGAGTCATCTCATCATTTGTCGGAGCTAGCAAATTCACAATCTAAAAAGTTGTTTAATGAAAGCTAGTCTTTATTCTAACCTCAAGATTAAACCTACAGAAGACCTTATGAATTTGACTTCAAACAGAGATGATTTTTCATTATTTTGCACCTAAATTAGTTAGATGTTCTTTTCACTTTCCGTCTAAATTCCCTGTTTTTCACTCCATCCACTTGTGTTTTCTGCTTTATGCTGTCTTTTGTAGAATTTTTTAAAATTTGTCTTGTGTGTATCAGGACGCCTTGACTGATCTGACGGGGGACTCTGAACGTTTGCCTGTAGAGGAGCAGCACGGGACCTGGCTTGGCCACAAGGTCAGAGATCACAGTTTTAAAACACTACAGTATATTAAGCATACTCCTCTGTGTAGTCTCCTCTGACATTTTTCCTCCTCACAGTTCTCTGTTCTCCATTGAGCATTTTAAGCAAGTAACATTATCCCAGACCTTGAAGATCGTTTGAGTTGTTAATAGTAGAATAATTGCTATGGATATTTTAATAAGAGCTTAATGACGCAGACTTCCTGTCCATATTTCTGTCTCTTTCCATCCTCCCCTCCGCTGAATCCTTTTCTCTATCTTTCCACTCTCAGGGGATGGTTTACTCAGCAGAATACATCAAGAAGAAACTGGAGCAGGAAATGATCTTGTCACAAGCCTTTGGAAGAGACTTGGTACACGACTCACTAAACCTTATAAAGAACGTCAGGCTACATAATGAATCTGAATTTGTATTAACACCACTCTAGTACTTCATTCAAAGCTACGCTTGCTGTGCAGCAGTACACTAACCCTAACACTACTGTATACAAAGAATTCTGCAAATGGCAGTAGAGGCAATTTGTTTGAAGCGATTATCTTCACTGTGGTAACAAAAGTGTGCTTTTGTGAGTGTAATGACTCTGGCCGTCTCTTGCAGAACAAGGGCACCATGCACTATGGGCTGGTGATAGTCGGGCATTCTCTTGGTGCAGGCACCGCTGCTATCCTCTCCTTCCTGCTGAGACCTCAGTACCCAACTCTTCACTGCTACTCTTACTCTCCACCTGGTGGCCTTTTTAGGTGAGTCAACCTGTGTGTGTGTTTGTGTTTATAGGACGCACAAAAGACTACACAACAAGTTTGTCCTTTTCATACCAGACACCTGTCACAGGTTGTACCCTGGTCACCACTGTTTACTGAAGCCCTGGCTCTGTAGCTGCTGTTCACCTTATATAAATATTTTTTTTCACTTCATCAGAAATTCTCCCTGCTGTGTTTACACTGGAAACTTAACATGACAGTGTGAGCAAAGTGGAGTTGTTTTTTTTTTTTTTTTGCATCTTGCATTTTTGCATCTGTTTGATGATACAGAGGCAGACAGGAAATAAGGGGAGAGAGACAGGAGTATGAACAGCAGCAAAGGTCACCTGAATTTAAACCAGGAACGTTAATAATAGTAATAATACTAATAAAACTTTATTTATTAAACGCTTTTCAAAACAGAGTTTTAAAATGCTTTACATGGTTGATCCTGATACAAAACAATGCAGTATTAAAGAAAAATAAATCAGGCACTTTCAAGTAAAAAAAAACAACAACAAAAAAAAACATCAACCTGAACAACAACATAAATACCATCACTAAAGCAGGTAAGTTGGCAGATAAGTGCCCAAAAGATTGCACTAAGATATATTAAATCAGACAGTTATAAACAAACAAACAAAAAAGAATAATTACAGTTATGTATCATGCACCTTAACCATTTGGCTGTCATTCCACCACAATGTAGTTTCACTTTGTTTTTGTCTTTATTTGTTAACCTAATTGAAAGAGTAAAATTCATATTTCTTATATTCATATTATCTTATATTTGGGTCCTATTATCTTATGATTTTGTGTCCAGGTGACCGTGGAAACATTTTTGAAGACCTCAGTCACAGCTGCAAAACGGGCTACATTGTAATCCCTACGGGCAACTGTGCACCGTCAGTTTATGCTTGTTTTTGTAACTGACAGGCTCATTATGGCAACATTATGGAGGGGACCCTACAGAGAAATTAAACCTTTTTCTTTATCTTTCACGGGTCTTTTTGTTATTATGACCAAGTCTCGTTAGATGAGAAGTCTTGTTCTAAAATCTTGCAAAATGTGACTTGTTGCAGAAAAAAAAGTTGTGAAGATGGTTAGTGAGAGCTGGAGAGGAGTGGAGGGAAAAGTTTTGTTGTGTTGGAGTACAGAAATTGTAACTTTGTGTTACTTAAAGGGTTTTTAATGCCAGGGCTGGATATCTAACTGATTTTGACAATGTGGAAACGTCCAGGGAATTTCAGAATGAGGCTTCTCCTTTAGCTAGACTTGGCCACACACAATAACAAACAGAACAGAGAAAGATTAAAAAATATTTTTAAATTTTTTTTTTAAAGGTTTAATTTCTCTGTTAGGCATTTTCCGTAGTATTGTCAGACACTGCTTATAACAATCTGAGCCTTTCAGTGGTGAAAACAAGCACTTTTACTGAATGTACATTGACAGCACATTAAGGAATTACATTGCAGCCTGTGTTGCAGCTATGGCTGCAGGGGCCTCTCCCAGTAATGGACCAATTCAAAAACAGTTTTGTCCATTAGTCATTAGACACAAATAAAATAGAGTCCAGGTCATAAATAATATATATAAGTTTCCTTTAAATGGATTCAAAGTTAAAAGCTTAGAAGTCATCCCAAAATTATTTTATATCAATGGAAATGTAGTGCTGTAAGTATAATAGAAATATGTGTATAGCCTTTTGTAACAAAGCCAAGCATTGACAAACCTGCCAAATGCCCAGGTTGGAAGCAAGGCCACAGAGCAAAAAAAAAAAAAAAAAGAATTTCAAACGAATACATTTTTTTACCCTTTCTATCAGTTTGCAAGGAAACAATTACATTCTTATTTTTCAGAATGGGTTTGCAAAATGTATCGTATGTTTATAAAAATCCAAAGAGTTGTAAAGTATAAAAGAACCGCAAAGGTGTTTCGGACATGTACCCACATTCTGTAATTTGCAGTTTCATTAGCCTTTTTTTCCCTGAACAGTATAGCCTATTTTTGGCCCAGTGCTTAAGAGTTCATTAACATTTTGTCTAGTCTACACTTGAACACTATCAAACACCATACAGCTGGCTGCAGTGCTAACTGTGTTTGCTATGCATATCATGCAGAATGAGAGCCTGTACTAAGAGATAACTAAATACTGCAGTGCACCTTTGGTGTTTTATGGGAGCAGAGAGAAGTTAATTTTGCAGACTTTGCTCAGAAGATATGAGATGGGTGACAACATGAAGGAAAAGACTGAATAAATCACCAAATTTGGATGCTTTCATGCAGGACTCGAGGGGTCACTAAATGATGTGATTATGAAAATGATGTGACTCATATGCTATGGTCTTCAAAGTCAACAGATGCCGAGTGAGCAGTAATATTGATACAGTTGCATCCTCAGTTCATGAGACTAAGCAACCTCATTCCAGTTGCTTTGTTGGTGCCAAAATCTGTTATTGTGTTTACTTTTGTGCTGTAAATATTTTAGTCTGAACAACCAAATGTTTCCCATCAATCAAGAGCCACTGCATACATAGAAAAGCTTCCGTAAGGTTTTCTTGTGTTCACTGATTGTACATAAATCTAATCAGTGTATACTACACTGGAAATGCTTATGTTATTAGGAAATGTTTGTCATATTTAACACTCACTGAATTATTATTGACCCTGTGGAGTTATGGTGCACACAGTCTGCTCCTGTGGAGATTGAATGTGCAAAGGTGCAAGTCGAGGTCCAAGGTAGATATATTTGTCTTTTTTTTTTTAACGTAACGTAACGTAACGTAGTTTAAGAAAATTAAATTTGACCCTAAATCCTGCTACATCTTTTTGGTGTCGAAGGAAGAGTTGAGGAGTCTCTCAGCCTGGGGAAAGAAGCTGCTCTGTAGTCTGGTGGTTCTGCAGTGGATACTTGTGTATCTTTTCCCGGATGGCAGCAGGGTGAACAGACTGTGGCTGGGGTGGCTGCTCTCTTTCGGTATCCTTTGGGCTCTGTGCAGACACCTCACTTCACCGAGGTCACGGATGCTCTGTAGATGGGAACCAGTGATGTTGTGGGCAGTTTTAAAAACCTGCTGTAGAGCCTTCCTGTCTTGGGCCGTGCACGAACCATACCAGTTTGTGATGTTTCTAGTCAGTAACCTGTCACCAGTTTCCAGTCACCCTGTGCACACATTAATGTTGAATGTTTCTCTGTCATATTGTATGTATTATCTTATTGTATTTATGTGTTTTCCTATGTTTACACTTGCTGCAGCACAAATTGCCCTATGGGACAAATCATGAAATTGAATTGAATCTTGGTTGCCCCATTCAAATAGCAGCAATGCTTAAAGCTGAGCACCAGCAATCGTGTCCTTTTCAAAGTGTGTGAGATCACACTCAATGCCTTTTTTGGTCAATCATTCACATGCAAATCAAATGTGGAAATGAAGTTTTTGTTGTTTGCACCTGTTAATTGTGTGACACATGAGCAATAGGATGGGAGAGTCCTCTCCATCTGCAGGGGCAGGACCTCTTTTTTCCTTTGGTGTCTGATTTTGTTTTAATAATTTTCTCTTGTTTATGCTCTGTCCATCATTTCCAGTATGTGGTTATGAAGTTTTTCAGAATATAAATGCGCTCACATTTGCGGACCTTTTTATGGATATAGTTAGATAAATGTATTCCCTAAATACTAGAGTGTAGAATAGTGTACAGTCTGCCATATTTCTTTATTTATATAACTTTGGATGAAAACAAATGTTTGTTTGAAGTGTGAGTTCTAAATATGTTTGCAGAACTTAGCTTCCTCTCAGGTCACACCCTTTAGTCTCTCCACATGCCCTTAACCATTTCTCATTTTTGTACCCAGTGAGGATGCCATGGAGTACTCCAAAGAGTTTGTCACATCTGTGGTATTAGGAAAAGACCTGGTACCAAGGTATGTATTTTGCTGTATCCAGTTTACCATTGTTACTAACTTCACTTGCTGCAGTATTACCACATTAAATATATCTGCCGCTGGTCTCTCACAGGCTTGGCCTGTCACAACTGGAGGGTTTCCGACGCCACCTTCTGGAAGTCTTGCAGAAAAGTAACAAGCCAAAGGTGACTTAATCTTTTAATACTGTATGAAACTCAGATAGACATATAGACCCTTTGTAGTATGAAAACATTAAAGAAGGATTTAAGAAACTAATATAGTATGCTATCAACTGGTCTTGCCATGAACATCCCGTGTTGCTTTGAAATATTTTTGGGGAATATTTTATGGACAATTGACAAAAAAAACATCTACTTTGCAGATACTAATGGATGATTAAATCAGGTTCACAACATAACTGCATTGTTTAAATGATGTTTAAATTTAAATGAACTACATAAACCCAGTAGCATCACACCTCTGCTGTGTTCTTTAAGTTTTTTCAGTGATTAAAATAAACTGCAGTTTTCCACAACACACCACAGTTGCAGCATCTCTGCTGTAATTAAAGCATCATTGAGTTGCTCCTTCAGAAACATATACAATGTACAGAAGATATATTTAGATCCTGATGTTATGTTACATAACTTAAATGCTTTTCTTTTTTTTCTCTCTTTGCAACAGTGGAGGATCATTGCGGGAGGCACCAAATGCATCCCGAAATCAGAGCTTCCAGTGGAGGATGAAGATCCTCAGTCTCAGCCAGCAGCGCCCCCCAGCAGTCGCCTGTGGCTCCACCCCAGTGACCTCAGCATTGCCCTTTCAGCCTCCACCCCCCTCTACCCTCCTGGCAGGATCATCCATGTGGTGCACAACCATCCTCCAGAGACATGGTGAGAAAAATGACTTGCAAGCTGTCTAAAGACTTTCGCAATTAAATCCCACAAATGATTTTCTTTAACTGTATATGAATCCAAAAGTGAGATCAGTCATCAGTCATCACTCGAGTGGTATTGGCACTTGAAGTCTTTCTTTGCACGAAACATACATTTTTAACACACAAACTCCAGCTTACAAACGGATAAGTGGTTGTGTAACTGATGCGTGGACACAGTTAACTCAAAGCAAATCTTATGTTTGTTTCACACCTGCGACATAAAAGAACTGGAAGCTCGGTGGGAAAAGGTAAACTGGGGACGGTGTGGGTTTGCAGTGCATCATGCGGCACTCCCAGACTGTTCTATCTGTACTCTTCTGCGCTGTCTAATATCATATCCTATTTAACGTTTTTTCTGTGTCTTGTACCTATTATATTGGTGATTTTTTTGTACTATATATATATATATATATATATATATATATATGTATATGTTCTGAAATTAAGAGTTGCTGCACTTCTATGTTCCTACAGTTGCCCAGAACGAACAAACCAAACACAGGCTCTAGATGGGGCCACTTGCTCTTTATGTCTACCATTGTACTTAGAAGCACCTCTAGATTGAAAAGCCTCATAAAAACACACTTTTTTTTTTTTTTTTTTAAATCTGGTACTGTTTTATTTAGTATTTTTACCTGTAAAAAAATCATCAGGTCTGTTTGTTTTGTAGAGGAAGAAACTTCTGCAGATAATTTGGCTGCAGCTAAAAACCTACTGAACATCAACATAAGATACCAGAGGAAAAAGGTGAGCACGCAAGTGCTTGTTTGAAAAACATTAATTCGGCTCCCAGTAAAAACCTGAACAACGAACACTGAAAGAATTCTGACATTTTGAAATTTTAGCTGGTTGCAATCTGCGATCCTCACCACTAGATGCCACTAAATCCCCTTAAATCTTATGTAATGTTCCTTTAAATGGGAATTTAGATCTGTGTATATAATGTTTAGCGATAATACACATTTGATCCAGATTCTTTTTGATGTTGGAATCAAACATCCTGCATCAGCTGGGCTGCTATCCAACACCATAATACATTTCAGCAGTCTAATGAATAACAGGTGGATGTTATCTAAATATAAAAAAGATTGGAGAGTTATCTATCATATGAGATGGCAGGAACTGTTGTCAAATATCTGGAGACAAAAAACTGCTATCTTTACTCGATTGTCAGGTTAGATAACACTGTGTGGTTGAGTTTAAATGTTTGTGGCTTCTATAACAAAATCAGAGGTAAATGATGGTTACATTGCAGACTTTCACCAGAAGTCAGTTAACTCAAAGGAAGTGTATAAAAGTGCAACAGTCTGAGGTGGTTTTCACATAGCTCCCTACGAAAAAGAGTTGATCCAAGTGATGAAATTCTTGGGATATTCTTAGAATAGTGAGGTTTTCTTAGAATATTCCCCTAAAATTAAGACTAGATTCACAGAACATCTTAGCCCTTAAGAGCACTCCAAAGGTAAAAAGTCTTAGGAGTTGGGAGGAGGACTTTTAAGGTGCATAAGAAAGAGATTCTTAAGCATAAGGGAAAATGGTTGAAAGACAAAGATGTAGAAGAAATATTCTCCAAACGCTAAATGACAGTGAGTTAATGTACATTAGATTGTGCAGGGATGTTTGTGGTCATTAGGGATGCTCTCACATCTTCCACCCAAAGCAGTAACGCTATAATGGCAGAAATAAAGTGATCACAGCAACAAGATGTTCAGCAACTGGAAAAATGCAACACTGATGACTTGGGCCTGTTTCAACCTCACACCAGCAGAGTGATCACACTAACAATGACAGCACTTTCACAGTGACACAGTTAATGTCTTTTCCAGTGGATATCCACACCATGCAGGCTCACAAAAGGGCAAATAATCACACCTTTTAAAAGAATGCATCATACCCATCAACAGGGTCAACAACACCTCCTCACTAAGGAAAGTTTCTGTCCCTTGCTCAGAGTTGCTCTGACAGTTTTCCCAAACACTAAGTTTGGACTCCTTTATAGAATTTTTTTGGCTTGTTAGGAGCTCTCTGAGGGTATTTTTAGAATTTTTGCTTGTTATAGTTCATTGCGCCTGTAGTGCTGCTGTGTGTGTCGGTTCATTACATGGAAGAAAGTAGCCTGAAACGTTTAACCACCCTCTGCAAGCTGTGGAAAAACAATGAGGCAAAAGGAGTTTGGCCAGGTTATCCCAACACTGACAACAATGCCACTCTCATATACATTTGTTCTGTGTGATAGTGGAATTAAAATGAACACCGAAATGAATCCACTGAATACTTCTTCATCATCCTCTTCTCTTCTTTCCACGTCGAGTTCTTACTGTACTTTGAGTCATTTTATAGTTCGCCATATGCAGCCAGCGACCCGACTTGTGAGTCTCTTCTGGTTTCTAAAATGAGCTCATTTCTGAAGTCTGTCATAAAGTCTTCCACTCGTTGGTGTCATAGCCTGGATTATGCTTCTCCCACATGGACACTGAGGCAGGCTGTTGTGAAATCAACACGTGTGTTCACTTTGTCTTTCATCATGATTGACGGTTTCTCTCTCTCTCTCTCTTTCTTTCTCTCTCTCTCTCTCTCCATAGCTGTGGGCAGGAGGAGCCAACCTACTCAGCTCTGTGGGGGGACAACAAGGCCTTCGATGAGGTCATCATATCACCCGCTATGCTTAATGAGCACATGCCCCACATGGTGATGGAGGGCCTAAACAAGGTCTGTGTTTATCTGTGTGCATGCAGATGGATTTGGCTTGGGGGATGTTTGAAATGGTGGTGAAATGACTTTTAGATCTTGCTCCTCATTTCCAACACTGGATAATTGAATTGGTGGAGGATGAGTATGTGTGAGTTGTCTCTTACAATAAAAATTCAAATTCATTCACAGATACTTTGAACAGTTTTTCATAAGGGGATACCACTTTCGATTTTCATTTTTACTTTTAAAACTCAAGCCACAGATAAGCATCTGAATTTTGCTTATGTTTCAGATGTAATATAATGCATTTGTTTAATCCCTTCTTATATAAATCTTTTACAAAGTTACAGATTCATTTTAATTTGATAAATTTTTTTTTAAATTTTCTGATGTTTTTCACTCTATGTTGGGTTTACAGTTAATGGCAGCTGCTACTCAGGCTAATAGGTTTGTCCAGACCAGTGTGAACAACTGAAAATGTACCAAGGCAAAACATTTGATTCATAGATTTTAGAATTTTAAAAATGTATAGAAATCCACTTTGTGTGTTAGATAAAAACTTTGGAAAGCTTTCCCCTAAACTATAAAACTACAACATCGAGTTTTATACATGTATGCATGTTTTTGAACAGAGTTTCAGTTATTATTATTAATAGAAGTGAAAACGTTCTGTCATTAATAACTTTTACATTGATAGAGAAACCTCATTTGAAGTTTGGTGATGCATTAATCGTCCTTTTTGCCCTTAAAGGGACAGTTCACCCCCAAATCTAAAATACATATTTTTCCCTGCTCACAACAAGGTCTGTGGATTAGCTTTAGTAACCAAGCCATGAGATCAGGAGAAAGACATTACTGTTGAGTTTTTTTAAATATATTTTTTGGCCCTTTGAGCACCACAAGCCGAGTGCAATCTAATCGCATTATATTGAACTGTCCCTTTTAAATCGACCCATCAAGGTACTGAACATGGCAGCAATCAAAAAGAAAATGGTCAAATAAGGTTAATAATTTCGTTACACTGTACTGTAAAAAGATCACACTATTGCAAAGACAAAAAGGACTTGTTTCCAGTGGTGCTCTGTGCAGTGGTATGCCCCTTAAGTGTTCAGCTAAAAATTCTTTTTGAGGGTTTTAAAAAATTGAATCTGGGTAATTTATGCACATGACTCATCATTAACCTTTAACTTGCCTTACAGTTTGTTTTCTTCCAGTTTCAAAGCATGGGAACTGCTCACTTGGGGTTTCATGGTGTTCTCCGGTCTTATTAGCATCTTCACGGGCATTGAACATCTGTTTTGATAACAGGGTATTAATCTGTATGTTTGCATGTGACGGATCCACTGTGGGGATTACAACCTCTTGTGGCTTAAATTCGTTTGTGTGTACAAGGAGTTTTGGATTTGTTTTGGCGGCTCAGCCTCGTGTCAGTACGTTTTCTGGATGGATTATCATAAATTGTGTGCGTGTGCGTGTGCGTGTGCGTGTGTGTGTGTGTGTACGTCTGCTGTGCCTAGTCTGTAGTATGATAACTCTGGTGTTTCTGCAGGTACTGGAACCATTTTGTCCCCAGTCTGAGCAGGAAAACTTGGAACCAGAGGAACAGGAAGTCAATCAACCCACCTGCAGTACCACTGTGTTGATAACCTCAAAAACAGATTTAAACTCTAGTCCTCTTCCCTCTGATTCCTCCTCTACCACCCACAAAGATCTGTCTTGCACTGCCTCCCTCACAGCGACTGAGCCTGTCTCTGTCCCTCTGACTGTCATCGCTTCTTCCTCTTTTTCAGATGCTGAGTCTGTCCTTCCTCCTCCTCCTCCTCTGTCAGACTGTGCATCTGCCTCAGAGCTGAGCTTGTTGTCTGTCCCCCAACTTTCTAACAGTCCTTCCACCTCTCACCCGGGGGCGCTCTCAGTTGAAGATGATTCATGCATTTCACCGCAAACCCAGTCAGACCCATCCGACTCTCTCCCCTGTGTAGATGTGATTGCTGCTCCTGTTTCTGAAATCTTATCTGATGAGTCTAACTGTGCTCAGCTAGAAAATCCCCCCTTTGAGTTGGTAATATCACACGGCTTTTCGCAAAATGATGAAATCTTGAGTTCACAAGGGCCAAAAAGTCCTTCTGACACTCTAGTGTAGACTTTACGACTTGGCCTTCATAAGCATCTGTGCAAAACACATTTATCAATATAGTAGTTTCTGTTAAAGGAATAATTCATTGCAAAACACTTCAAAAACTGCCAGTGTTACTATCAATACTATGACTAAATGGCCAGACTTAAGTTGACATGATATGCCTTTGAGCTTCAATAGGTGAAACATTTTGCGTTATGTGAAGGGGATAGTTTTGATTTATTGAAGGGAAGTTGTATGGGGGACTAATTTACAGTAAGTGTATTGCATACAGTAGATATCTGTTGGCATGCCCCCACTCTGGAGAAGCACAGAAGTGCTGAAAAGAAAGCTGAGCAATGTACTGCTGTGGATGGGGGCAGCAGCAAAATGTATTTTAAACACCAAAAAAGTCCCACCTAAAAACATCCACAATAGTTTAAATGTATTCTATGTAAGAGTATTTTTATTGCTTTACCTTATCATCAGACAGCCCGTTCCGGCGGAGAGGTCACCATCTATGCTCTCATCAGAGCCATTTTAGCTCGCTGAGCACTGAAGCTGCTGGTCTACTTCTGCCTTTATCAGTTATTTACTTTGTGTTATTGTGTGACTTTGCTGAATGTGAACTAACGCCTTTGAATGCCAGAGTCACACAAAAACACGAACTATTCATCACATTGGTAGACCAGCAAGTTCTGTGCTCAGGGCTGTTCAATCACTGTTTTTCTTAATGGTATCTGGCTTTGAAAACACTGATGTAACTGCGTCAGTTATTGCTGTTAGATGGCAAGGTAAAGCAGTGAAAATATTTTAAATATAGTATACAATTAAACTGATATTATTTTGTTTGAGGTGGGACTTTCTTAAGGTGGCTTAAATACATTTTGTTGCTGACTCCGTCCGCAGCAGTACATCACTTAGCTTCAGTGTCGGACACCAGCCTGCTTCTGTCTGATGTGCATAATACGCTGACTATGAATAAGTACCTTATACTACCCCATTTCAAAAGATCCAAAATATTCCTTTAGTATTCAGGATTTGGCGTCAGCCCTTGGAGATGGGCCTTTTTAAAAGACTCGTACTAACATTTTAACAAGTGCTCATAGAGGATGTGGAGAGAGCCTGCCAGTTCCTCCACTAAAAGAAGGCACAAAAGACTGAGATGCAAAGCTACTCAACTGGTATAAGAGCTGAGAAAAAGTGGAAAATTGCTCTCTCTTATGACTTTCTTCTGCTCTTTCCACTTACTCATAAAACTGGTGGCTGGATGCCGCAAGTCCAGGCACGTTGTCCGGATGCCATTAGAGGTTGTTCCAGGAAAAGTAGGAAACAGGGAAATGAAAGTCAAAGAATGTCAACAGTAGACAAAGCAAGTTGAGGCAAGGAATGTGCGTGCAACAAGGTGATGGAGTGAATGTCAACACTAAGTAGTCCCTGGAATCATGGTGTATATTCTGGTACAAGATTATGTATTCCCTTTAAGCAGTGGAGTCAAAAATAGCTTTTTGCAACCCTTGATGAGTCCAAACCCACCTGTACTCTTTCTCCTGTTAATGAGATTCATCATCCAGTTTTGCCTTATATCAACCCGTCATTCTTCTCCTTTCCTCTCACAGCTTCGGTACATTTGGTCAAGTGCTGTGGCATGAACTTGCTAACCCCGTTCCTCAAGCTAACATGTTTTCTTTGTATTCACAAAGTTTCCATGGTAACCTAATTTCTTCCACATTAACTGCTCTTTCTTCCTTCTTGGCTGGGTGTTTCAGTAGCTGCAGCTCTTCTCTTCCTTCTTTGCCTTTTATTGAAAGCACATATTCAGCCTTTCCTCAATCGGAATCCCTTCAAGGAATTGTCAATTACTCATCAGCAGCACATGGAGTAACATTGGAGGACGAATGTGTAAATATGGAGTACTCTGCTCAGCTCCACTGCTCTGCTGTGAAATTGCTGTTCACAGAGTCTAACAAATTTCTAATTTCTTGTTATTACTGACTGGGTACTGTGGAGGGCTTTCATTAACAAAAAAAAAATGGGATTATGTTTTTATGTTCTTCACTGTGGATTTCATAATGCTATGTCGGAATGTGCTTTCATAAATTATGAATGTCATATGAAAATATGGCTGTAGGGACTGCAGTATATTATTGCATAATGCAAAACTCAAAGTATAAATTTCTCTCTGGGTTTTCACTCTGCAGTGCCATGCTTTGTTTTTGGTTTTTGTTTTGTCAAGTCAATGGGCCTACAACTGCAGGGCCCAGTTATTCAGAAGTAATCTGATTTGATTTTGGCTCTCAGAGTTGATTAAATCTTGAAAATATGTTGTTCAAAGTTTAAAAAAATAAATAGATTATCCAGTCTTGGTTTTGACTGGGATATCTTTGATCCAGAAAAAACAGGATCCCAGCAGAAACGTTTAAACTGGTCAAATATATACACATTTATTGATATTTTCACTTGATTTGTTTGACTTTTATTGTTATAAACTACACACAGTAGACATTAGTGTATCTATAAAGCCTTTCAGTACAGTAAAGTAACATTTAAAAAAGAAAAAAAGGGATGTTGTCCCCACAAAATAACCTGACCAATTAACTGTCCGTATCAAACAAAAATGATTTAGTTAAAATCTCAAAAATCTCCATACTGTTCTCTTTGGCACTTATACCTATGGCGCTAAATAGTAATCATAGTGTGTTTGTTGGCGGAGTGCCTATACTGTGATATGTTGTTGTCCCATTTGCAGCACTGGTTGTCTGAATTTGGTAATCTCACAAAGTTTGTATCTGGGTCAGGGTGATCCGATCTAATGCTGCTTTGAAAAAAACAATAGAAAAGTAAACCTGATTAGCTGATCCTGGGTAGCAAAACATAGGATTTCCAAATCTGGATGATTCCAATCAAGATTAAATTTTTTGAATAACTGGGCCGGGGTCATATGTTTGATACTGTTGGTGCTCAACATCTGCTGTAGTTTATCACTTACAGCAATCTTGTCCTCATTTATCATCAGTCACACCCACTCATGCATGTAACATCGTCATTTTTTAAATTTGTGATCCATAACCGTGTACTTAACCCAAACATAAATACATGTTTGTACAAATGCCATTTAAACTAACTGAGCCTGGGTCCCTAACTTTCAAACTGTGTTTACATTCATTTCCATTCAGTGTTGCCATTTTTTGTTCCATTGTCACGTAAATTGTATGTTTTTTATTGTGTTTACATGTCGTCTTACTGTTCTACATGTTTTTATACCATAATGTGCTTCCACCACTTGTTTTAACTCATTAAAGTTAACCAAATACATGTAATTGTGTGCTGATGTGATTTGCCGTTAGTGTTTGTTCTCACATTTTTTAACTATTAACACAACACCATTGAGATTTTGTGGGACAAGGTTCTCCTGTGTTTCAAGTTTCCAAGTTTCATATCCAGTTGTCTAATGGTTTACTACCCATTATCATACTGTAGGTCTTGCGTAGTTCTTGCTCAGGCATTATGACTCTGTTGTGGGTGTTTAATGTCAGCTGGAGTAGGTGTAAGCCGACCATTAAGTTGCACTTACATTTATCTGAACTACTCTGTGCTTTTTTAACACTATAATAATAGATGTAATCATATCTGCAGTTAAATATAGATGTAGTGGTTTCCTGGATAATGCCATTGAGGTCCATTATAATGTTACCAAGGGTGATCCAAATATGTAACTAGATGTTCGTGATCTTGCATTATGTAAGATTCATGTACTTGTTAAGTGTCTTCGGATGAAAACGGACTGTATGTGTGTTGATGATTTCCAAACTATTAATGGCCACCTGCTGACACAGAGCATGTTCACATGGATATGAAATGGATATGAATAACCTGTTTCTGATCGGATTTTTGGAGTATCCGTTTATAAGAGACACGGATATGCTAGCCGGTGTATTCTGAAAGAAAGTGTAATGTATGCGGGGAATATATATAATGCGATTTCTTTGTGCTCATGTCAACACCATATCCTAAATATGATAATAACAGGGATAAGCCTCATAAATGGGTTATTCATGTCCATGTAATTGTAATCATTCCAGAGGAATTAAAAATGATCTTATTTCTGTTGAGTTTCAGTAAATTGAGATTCCTCTGCATATAGTTTTTTGAGATCAGAGTAGAAAAACTGTTGAAAAATATTTGTTTTGTGTGTGAAAATAAGCAAGCAAGCAAAATTGTTTTAATGCCTTCCTGGTTTAGTGCAGCAGCAATACAATTTTAATTTGAAAAGGGCAAGGGGAAATAGTTTTTTTTCAGTTATAACTGATATTTTATATCTTTAAACAATTATTATTATGTTCATGTTGCTTCTCAGTGCATATCCTTCCCGCTCTCCTCGTCCCTTTTCTTATCTGTCAAGTCACGTGTCTGTGTACACCTCTGTGCTTGTGACAGGTGCTGGAAAACTACAACAAAGGGAAAACTGCTTTGCTATCAGCAGCCAAGATCATGGTGAGCCCCACAGAAGTGGACTTGAACCCAGAGAGCATGTTCGTGGATACAACAACAACTTCTCAGCAGCCGACGCCTACAACCCACCACCGCAGGAACAGTAGTGTTCGGTTAGTACACCAGGCACCACTGTGGGTGTGTTGGAGCCTAAAAAAATATATGAAACAGATTGTTTGATCCTCTGTATATTCAGTTTCCCCTCTAATATATAATGGAGTATAATGGAGCAAAACTGTTTCCTAAACTGTACGGATAATCATGGGGACTTGTCTGTAATTTCTAGCCAGTACTAAACAATACTACTGCTACTAACTGCTACTTTATTGTTTTCTCAAAATCATCGTTTCTGTCTGTTCTGTTTAAAAAAAACAAGACAAAAACCATTGTCACGGTAAGCAGAGCATGCTAATACTAATTTTGCATAATGTCCTCCCTTCTCTCATGCACGCATGCACACTGTCTGACCACAGAGCAGTCACAACGTATGGTAGTATTCAGTTCCCACCTCGCCCCCTCTGGTTTAGCCCCTGTCCAAAGTCAGTGTGAACTGGTAGTGATGGTTGAATAATGACATTCTCCTGTATTAGATGCTAATACAAGAGCACTAGCACACACACCTTGCCCCCTAGTCTCACCTTTTCTCTGTTCTTTCTTCCATCTATGTAATGTTTGCTGGTGTCCACCTAGTTTGTAGACTCTAGACTGGTTTAAGCACTAACACGTAGCCGTTTTTTCCTTCTCTAACCCTCCGTAAGTCATTTTGACCCACTTTTCATGTCTGTCTTGTGTTTTGGATCCCCCTCTTCCCCTCTTTCCCTGTCACCATTCTCCAACCCCTTCTTCTCTCCTCTAGTTCGTGTGCCCAGTCTGAAATATCTCTGGATGGTTTCTCTGAGTGCCCTCCTCCCCCAGTGCCTGTAGTTCTGCGTGGAGCACGGGAACGCCTGGCAGTGGAGCTGAGGGACCGCAAAGCACCTCTGGCCGTCATGGAGAGTCTCTCAGATGCCGAATCCCTCTACAGCCTGGATTCCCGACGCTCCTCGGCTGCACTAAGGGGCTCACCAATGCTGAGTAGCCTACCATTCCCTTTGGATGCCCCGATCCCCGAGGAGAACCCGTCTCTCAGCTCTCGCACTGAACTACTGGCTGCTGACTGCCTCTGCCAGGACACCCCAGAGCACCTAGGAGAAGTTGGGCCCTTCTTTACCCCACTGGAATCCAGATCCACGCCGGATTACCCCATGCGGCTGTCACCGGCAACACCTCGCTACAGTGGACACCATTCCCCAGCTCTGATAAACCAGAGCATCTTGGCTCAGCCTTTTAAGTCAGAGCCGAACACCAACCGAAGAATGCTTCCGGATGGGGATCACCAACAGATGCCTGGTGTCTACAGCCCAGGGAGCACGCCGAACGCTCCTCTCAGCCCACAGATTGGTTCTAGGCAGATGGATAGAGAAAGTGAAGATTGGGAGCTAGACACAGCAGAGAAACAATTCAGTGCAGAAACCAGACCAGCAGCTTCTACTCCTCCGCCCCAGCTATCCAACGGAAACCCCAGCCAGGCAGTGCTGGAGTTCGCCCAGTACTTAGACTCTCTATTCAGACTGGACGGCAGCAGCTCACCACCTCTGGAGCTGTCTGACGGGGAGTCAGAGTCAGGCCGGGGCTCCTTCGGGCAGGGTGAGTGTCTTGGAGATGGACAGCCGCTGGATGACAAACAACTTCTGGCCAGAGCAACACTGGAGCCTAACCTTGTCCCCAAGCCCCCACGCACTTTTGCTGGATCTGCTGACCCCTCCTCGGGCATCTCTTTGTCCCCCTCCTTCCCTCTCTCGTCGTCTGAGGAGCTTAACGACCTCTCCCCCGGCGAGGGCGCCCTGCCAGCCATGCACTCCCTACGAACATCTAGCCCTATCCACTGTCCCGAAGAGAACACACTATCATCTATGGTGTAGTGTGCTCCCAAAACTCCCAATTCCCTTTGCTCTAATCAAGAGGTGCAGTCATCCAAAATGTAAAACATATCACAGTACATGCATGCGATGGAATGCAGTCACTCATCAGAGATCCACTGACAGTACTTGACTGACCAACTCACAAACTTTCCATTTTTCAGGTTGCCCCCCTCCCCTCCTGTGAACGCTGTTTATAGCATTCTCACACTATTGCAATGACTAAGAAAAAAAAGATACCTCTCTCTGCATGCCAGGGGGCTGTACTGCTTTTTGGGTGAATATAAATAACTGTAGCTTCACAATGCCATTCCAAAACAATGCCGTCTCACCCACATAGGGACACGTCAGTCAGCATTACATCAATTCCCCGACTTCACAAAATCAAAGGGAGAATACTTAACTGAGCAGGGATTCAAAAACTAACACTGTAGAAGAGGTTAGCATAGGCACATCATCTGGGTTGATGTACTGTACAACTTCCTGCACCCCTCAGCAGCTCCAGAAAAAAAATTTTGTCCAGCTTTTATTTTATTTTTTCAAATCAGGAATGTGAAGATGGACGTATTCGTCAATCAACAGAAGCGGGAAGACCATTATGAAATGTTCCTCAGGTCTATAAAGAATTGACTTTGAGAAAGAGAGTAAGTGTGTTACATTGGTGAGAATTCATGTGTCTTAAAAATTTAGTGATTGTGACAAAGTTATTACAGACGCCTATGGATGTTTTTGAGTCTTTTGGTTACTCTTTATAGTGCATGATGTTTCTTTTTTTTTTTTTTTTTTAAAGAGAAATTGTCAATAAGCCACTTAGATTGACATTTGGATACTCTTGCACACATCATATTGCTCAAGTCACCCCCCCCCCCCCCCCCTTTGCCAAAAAATTTAATACACTGTATTGCCAAATGTATTTATGAGATGTAGTTTTGTATATGTATATGGATATTGCTTTATTTAAACACAAGCTAAGTTCATTATCCCATTCTGTTGGTTCCCATGTAGACTGTTACACAGCAACACCACGGAAAAAGATGCCATCCTGACCTTAAAACACTGCAATGGCTTTCACGTCGAAAACCTCTGTACTTTGGGTTTGAACCAATAATGAACTTGCTATTAGTCGTCTTAGTCTCATAACTACTGTACCTTTCTCTTTGGAGAGCTCTTAGCAATGTGCCCGGGTCAGGGTCTGCATGCTTTATGCATTTCAGAGTAGCATGGCTGGTATAGAACAAGTCTTGTCATTAAGTCACAGTAAATAAGCTCGAAACATGTCCAGGAATTATAATATATGTGAAGTCAAACATAGCAGAGGCGTATAAAATGCCCAGGTTCAGCAGACAGGACCAAACTGTGTATGCTAAACGTGTCCCAGGATATCATCTCTCTTGTCCTCAAGGTCTTCTCAGTCATCTTGGACGTCAAGGTGTTTGCTTCCCTTTAATGTGGTTCATCTCAAACAGCCTTGAGGTTGGACTGGATGAATGGGCCTCGAGCATCACGTATGCCGCCTCTAAATAACTGTATGCGGCATACAATCTTCCATATCACTCTGGGTGTAACAGGTGGCTCACAATTTGCATTATTTATTACTGTTAATGTTGTTATCACTTTTATTGCTATATTTGATGGTATTATTATCCTTATTGCTCTTGCAACAGATTGGTTTGATGTCAGTGGTTTTTATCTCAGTTTTTTGGGGACAGTGTGGGGAACTTTTTAGACTTTCCCGAATGTGAGGAGTTATATATTTCAGCTTTTTTTCTGTCCGAGTGGAAAAAGTATTTAACATTCTGCAATGGCATGGTGACAATATGCTCTTTTTACAAATGTTTCATAGTGGTGAGACGCTGCGGAGTGACAGCCTGCTCACAGTGACCTTTGGTGCAGCGCCACTGTCAAAGCCTGGAGTCACCATAGTGATCTGCACAGTCTCTCTGTTTAGATTTGCTGTGGTTACTCATGGCAGACCGTTCCAGCCAGTTTACAGTCCGACACGACTCAAGCCATGCTGCCAGTCCCAGTAGACTCTCACAAGATACACTAAGGTTGGGCCAGCGATTTCCTACGTTCAGTAGTTCTGCTTGCAGCCGGTCATAACTCTAAAACACAGCTGAAAGGAAGCACTATGATACTTTCCACCATGATGTGTACAGCACCATGTTTTATGTGTAATTATTTATGCAGATGTCTAAAGAAAAAAAAGAATTCCAATAGAGTCATGTAGAAAACAGCTATATAACAATAAGGAGATAATATTAAAAGATATCAGTATTGACATTAAAGAAAAAATATTTCGTCTGAAAGTTATTTATTCAAACTATTGGCAGATTTACAAATTGGTCTATATTGAAAGAATAATTCAACTATGTCTTGTCCATGTTTACCTGGTTTGCTTCCCCTCCTTTCCTGCCCCACAATGAGAATGTATTTAATCCCTCCCCCTCACTGCCCTGCCTGTAATGGAATAAACTACAAACCATGAAAATAACTATGCTTATATCTTTTTGTTTTGTTAGCATGTATTACCAATATATTGTTGTCCAAGTTTTGATGACTTTAAATGAGCCACAAGCTGCAGTTTGTTGTAGTTCAGTTTTCTGGGTCTGCTAGTGTGCCTCACTGCTACGAATTGTTAGGATATTGTTAAGATTGAGTCCATTAATAAGATTATAGTTGGAGTGACTGTGTGTAATCAAGGCTCTATTTGGTCTCTTCGAAAGCATAGTGTGTGTTGTAGGTACATTTAGGCAAGGAATTACTCAGATAGTCTTTAAATTTTCTTAAGTTTAATTTTTTTTAAAAAATATTAGGCCTTAAAAGTCATTAAATAGTCTTAAATTGAATTTGTGATGTCCTTACTGACACAAACATTTGCTCTAATTTTGCTTATCATTCTTTTAACCCTAACCCTAACCCTAACCCTAACCCTTTTCCTTAAAATGAGTCAAGCTCCTCTGCAAGAAAGTCCACATTTCTGATGTAACAAATCTTTAAACCGACCACTGATCCTAATATCTTTTTTACTTTATACTTGCACTTACCTGTTTGCAAAATTTAGATTAACATAACACACTCCAATAATCACATTGCTCCATACCTCTGCATGGTACCACATATACTTACCTACATAGTTACCTGCAATGCCTGAATAAAAAAAAGGTGGACATTTGATTAAGAATTATCTTAAAGGGTCTTCAAAAGCATTTAATTTATGTGTCTAGCAACTGTAGACACATCTGGATTCAAATTAACTGCTTTTGATACCAGTTACAGTAGATACACAAAGGACTCCGCTGAGAATATTTTGCCCAAATCTGGACTTTAGAGTTGATGTAAAGCACGTGTCATCAGTTTTAGGACTGCTGAGTACAGATTTTGAGTAAAGGTGGCATGAGTTGTTCTGAGCTATATTTAAGTGTAGGTGCAATGTATTGTGAGTGTGCAGTCGCTCTGATAGAGATCTGAATCTACTGTTGCGTCTAATGGAGGTTGCGTGGGCCAAATGACAAAGTGGCGCACCTTGGACCTGTCTCATAAAGTAGAATTCCTGAGCTTAGAATTATTGTTTAACAATGTATTTATTTTCATCAATTCATAAATGCATCCATATTGCTTTTAACTACTCTATGACTAACAGATCTATGAGACAGAGTAGATCAGTGAAATCTCCATTTTTCATCAAACAGTTCCTACTTAAATTATAATCATGTTAAGACTGGCTTGCAGCATAGAGTGTTGGTGAAAGAATAGACCAGTAAAAGTTGTTGTAATTCATAGTGCAGAACCAGGTTTTATTGCAAATAATTTATACTGCACTTGGTAGAAATGCGTACTTCATAACTCCCACATATAAAAGCTTGCCCTGAACAATGAATTAAGGTAAATATTCTTTTACTTTTATTTTACAATCTCTGAAATGTAAACTGTTTCTATATTTGTGCCCGGTCTTTTTTTTTTTTTTTTTAACAAAAGTTCCACTACATGTTTATTATAGATATTCTCAAATATGTTTTTAAGTGTAAAACATGACACAGTACTGAGGAGGTCAAGTGTCAGACCTGTCAGGTCCAAAGATCAACTATAGTAGTCAAACACCTTTGAATAATTGGTATAGCCCTCTTTAGATTTAGAGACAACTAATGCCAATACATCTAATACTATGAATTATGCCTGTATGACAAGTAGAAGTAGCACAATCAATACTAGTAGTAGGTTAACCTTTTAGTACCTGGATTGACATCAGTTTTGTTGTGCTACATACAGACTCCTGTCACAAGCATTTGAACATCTGGAGCTTGTGAAAATTGGTTTGATTTCTTTTGAAAACATAGGGAAAAAATAAATGAATGACAAGAAATTAGCTATGTAGGGAGATTATTAGATATTATCCAAAAAGATTTTATTATAATATTAATATGATTATGATTACATATTTAAAGTTCTATCACAGAAATGAAATATATGTATTTTATTTTATGTTTTCATTTCTTTAACACTTAATGAACGTTATTTTCTTGTTTTGTTTTTTTCTTTTCTTTTCTTTTCTTTTCTTTTCTTTTCTTTTCTTTTCTTTTCTTTTCTTTCTTTCTTTCTTTCTTTCGTTTTTTTTTTTTTTTTTACTATTTTCTTGCTAATTTTTGGGCCATTTCTTGTTAAGTTGCTCATTGCTTTCTTCCCATGTGTTTTAAAGAAACCAAGCCTATTTATTCAGGTTTCAAAGGGTTAACTGGCTGGACCAGCACAGACTTTCACACATGGAATGTTTTATCCAAGTTACCCAAAACTGTTCACCTTACACGGAGATCCTGTTTTTTTATTTTTAGTTATACTTAGTGGCACATTTCATCAATATTAGTGTCCCCCAACTTCCACCAGAGGGAAGCAAAGTATCTACCTCCTGAGTCACAAGCGAAGAAGAATGAGTTCCTACTTCCTGTAACTTTAGCTTGATGCTAGTTTAGCATCAACACCTAGCCCGCTTTCTAACAGCTGCCATGAATTAAGACCAAATTACGGCACCCGGTTCTTTTTAACGTCACGGTAGGTAAAACATGTACGTATAACTTTTGAGAAGTATCATTATAAAAAAAAGCTTTTGTCGCGTTTCATAGTGGCAGTCGACGTTAGTGAGCTAACTTAGCATGCTTAGCACGAATGTTTACACAGCTGGTTTAACTAACGGCTGCGTTAGCCAAGAAAGCCTCGGTCTGTTGGTTAATAAAAGCCACTGACATTGCTGTTGCTTTGGTAGTTACGCTCGGAAATTCTCAACTAAGACAGCTTATCAGTTTGTAAGTGTTTTACCTTCGCGTTTTTGTCATTATTTTTGGCTTGGTGTCATTGGCAGGTACGTACATGTTACACTCGACCAGACAAGCCGTCGACAGCTTAGCTTTGAAATCAGGATCATGTTAACAGCTGAGTACTGTAGATGGGTGATATTTGTATATTGAAACTGATAAATAGAAAAAACTACTATACTATCCTATACTTTACTATGGTAGATTGCACTTCATAGTGTGAATATACATATTTGGTGCCACATTTTTTCTAAAGCAGTACTCTGCAGTATTTATATTCTTCCCATTCTTGAATGTATATATATTTAACGTATTATATATGTTGTACATATTCTCCTTATTATTTCTACTTATGTGTTTTTATTGTTCATTGTCAAATAATACACATATTTAATATTTCTTTTTCTATTATTTTTTATCTTTTCTCATTACTTTTACACATTGTAATGTCACTTAAGGCACAACGTTTAGTATTTGTTACACACTTGTCATACTCAGGACACCAGACATGATTATATTTTTAAATATTTTACATATTAGTGTTAACAATGTGGCATTTTGCAGATATTTCTATTTTAGATTTTTAATTGCTTCATATTTTATTTCTACTTCTGTGTGCTTGTAAGGGACAAAAAAAACCCCACAGGGATAAAGAAAGTATTTCCGGTTCTGATAATGGTCTTACAGCAAAGGCACTTAAATCAGCCATATTAACGTCTGATTATTGTCGATGGGTGTCATATGAACTGCACTTTTAACATTTAAAAAATACTAAGATTTTAGGGGACCTGTGAGTGACTGTATTTACCATTCTCAGGAATACATCGTACATTATTGTGTGTAGTACCCGTAGCTGTCAGTAATCAGAAACCTGTCCTTACAGTGGCTGGTTGGAGAGACAGAGGTGTCAGCCATGTATGCCTCTGGGAAATACAGCTCGCGGGGCCCTGCTCTTATCCCAAGAATGAAAACCAAGCACCGCATATACTACATCACCCTCTTCTCTGTGGTGCTGCTTGGCCTCATCGCCACCGGGATGTTTCAGTTCTGGCCCCACTCCATTGAGTCCGCAGCTGACTGGACTCTTGATAAACGCAGTGTTCACGATGCACCTCTGGTGCGCCTGCCTGTCTCCAGCCCCATTCCAGAGAGGGGTGACCTCAGCTGTCGCATGCACACCTGTTTTGACGTGTACAGATGTGGCTACAATCCTAAAAACAGAATCAAGGTAACTGTCACTCAAACAACCCCTAATCTCACTGAGTATACACAGAGACTGTCCTTTCAACATTTTGCAGTTTTCCTTGTTGAAGTTTTGACCAGTTGTTGAAATGGTTGCTTTTGTAGGTTTACATCTACCCTCTGCAGAAGTTTGTGGATGAACTGGGGGTTCCCATCAGCAGCACTGGATTGTCTCGAGAATACAATGACCTGCTGAGTGCTATTTCTGACAGTGACTTTTACACTGACGACGTCACCAGGGCGTGTCTTTTTATCCCATCTATTGATGTGCTGAACCAGAACTCTCTGCGCATTAGAGAGACTGCCCAGGCTCTGGCAATGCTACCCAGGTAAACACTTACACCAGAATCAGTCTTGGAAAATAAATGGCTTTAATCAATTCTAACTTTGCAGCTTTTGTCACTTTGAGTTGCTCTCTAGTCATTATGAAACTCTTTCTCAAATTACTCTCATATCTGTGTTGTTATCATTGTTACATCCTAAATGTAGTGTTATAACCAGCAATTATTTTTTTAAAACCAAATAATATATTGATCATTTACATTCTAAAATATCATAATGACCAGGGTCCACATAAGATAGCGATGTCACAAGAGCCCAATGTGATGTCTCAAAATTTCTCTTTTCTGGCCAACATTAAATAAAAAATTTAATTAACTGTCATTTGAAATGGAGAAAAGGATGTTTTTTCACATTTGATTAAAGTGACTCTTTGCTAATAACTCTTATCATTCATTGATTTTCTTTTAAAATAATTTGTCAATTAACTTTTCATTTAAGCACTAATCTTTTGTATGATTTGGTAGATGGGACAAAGGGATGAATCACCTACTTTTCAACATGTTACCTGGAGGCCCTCCAGACTACAATACTGCCTTGGACGTTCCCAGAGACAGGTATCTATTGCACATCCTAAAAACCATCTTAATGTTTAAGAACAGGTTCATTATAATCTGCATGGCAATTAATGGGAATACGAAGAACAAAAATCCTCAAATTTAGATCAAAGGATAGGCTCAGTGCTTGAATTTCATTA
This sequence comes from Plectropomus leopardus, assembly GCF_008729295.1. Classification (NCBI taxonomy): domain Eukaryota; kingdom Metazoa; phylum Chordata; class Actinopteri; order Perciformes; family Serranidae; genus Plectropomus; species Plectropomus leopardus. The sequence continues at coordinate 17,215,334 of NC_056463.1, forward strand.
ATCAATGTAGTGTCATCAACCTTGACATCAAAAGCTTAAAAAATGTATATAAAAATACAAATTTTATGGGTGCCCAGTTGCTCAGTTGGTAAAGTGGGCACCCCATGTACAAAGGCTGTTTCCTTGCCTCAGCAGCCATGGGTTTGATTCAAACCCCGGCCCTTTGTTGCATGTCATCCCCTCTCTCCCCCTTTCACACTTACATCTGTCCTATCGAATAAAGGCAAAAAGCCCAAAAATAACCAAAAAAAAACCCAACAAAAAATTCGATTTAAAAAAACGGGTGGGGGATTTCTATGAGCTAGGTACAGATTCAAAATAATAATAATTTGTTGTTTACATATATTGTCACTGAGATAGTTTATTTTCATGTTACAATGGATTATGAAATACTGCAGTTGTACCTGAGGTGTTAAGAATGATCATTTGAGGAAGGTGAAAGATATATTTACAAGCAATTAGGAGATAATATTTTCAAGAGGCCTTGAAGAGAAGTTTCAAATCTGGTTGTATTTACCAGTCAGTGAAGGGCCCATGTGTCTCAAGATGTCCTGTAGGCTAGAGTGATGGCTGAGGATGGAAGAGGTTGGGTTTATGAACGTAGCCTTGAGACAATGAACACTATCTTGTAGCTGTAAGGAATTTCCTGGGCTCATCCAGATGGAGTCCATTTGGCATGGATCTTCATCAGAACCAGGTGTGTGTGACTGACGGTGTGTTTCCACTTTATATTCACCTTGCCTTGAATAGAGCAGAGTATGAAATACTTTTCATCACGTAGTGGACTACATGGGATCTATTAACTAGGGCACTAAGCCTTGTTTGATGTCCCTTCATGTCTCACAGCAGCATTGTTGGTAGCAAAAGTTCTCATTGGAAGCTAATTTTAAAATGATGTTCCTGTAGCTCTGCTGAATTCCCCAGAGTGTTGAAGCATTGTTACAGTCCAGGTCCATTTGTTTCAGAGCGCTGCTGGCTGGAGGCGGTTTCTCCACATGGACCTACAGGCAAGGTTACGATGTCAGCATCCCAGTTTACAGTCCCCTTTCTGCCGATGTTGACCTGCCTGAGAGACAACCTGGGTGAGCACATCTTACACATTAAGTCCTCTTCTTATGTGAGTGTCACAGTGTCACCAAATTACTGTCACTTTACCCAATTCATCCATCAACAACTTCGCTACAGAAAGTTCTCCAAGGGAACATAATGATGTATGATTGCTACAGTGGACTTCCAGTCTAGTCATGCTTCTGAAGTTATTTGTATTCAACACTACGAAGTACAACCAGTTGCATATTTCCTGTCTCCACCCCCACCCCCAGGCCACGGAGATACTTTATTTTGTCTTCTCAAACTGCCATCCACCGAGAGTATCGTGCCGAACTGGAGCGCCTGAAGGAAGAAAATGGAGAAGCACTGCTCCTCCTGGATAAGTGTAGCAACCTCTCGCAAGGTGCCGCCTCTGCACGAAAACGCTGCTACAAGGGGCAGGTTTATGACTACCCACAGATCCTGCAGGTGAGAAGCACAACTGCACTTAAAGTGTTTATTTCAGAGAGTATCAAGATGCACTATTGCTTTTAAATGCACTACTTTCCTGATTTTGGCAACAAAATGTTCTAATATTGTCAAAACCCGCCTCTTAGGCTGGACAAAAAGAGGGAGACACACAGCTAATTTAACAAATATTTAATAAATTAATAATTAAGTGATTTATTATGTGAAAATAATCAAAATAAGTACAAAAAATGCACAAATTGGTAGGAAAAATTCTATAGAGTCAGTAGTATAGGGAGTGGATGAGTGGAGATGTGCTGTAGGGTTGTAAGAACAAATGAAACAGACAACACTAAACACGGTGTGGTGAGGAGGTCTGCGAGGACAGACTGACTGCTTGTAGCATCTGTCCCATGCCACTGATTGCACTCAATCAGTTCTGCTGCCCTGAAATGAAAAAAAACACAGCATAATCAGAGAAACCAAGCAGAGATGCTGCCACAATATTGATACCACCAACAACCAGCACTTGTTAGAGGCAGAATGAGAGCTGGACACATGTTTAAAGAAGTATTTCACCGATGTGAAGACAATCCTCACATGAAACTAGGCCATCTCTGCAATAGAAAGATGCAAATACTTTCTAAATTGGTGCTACATGACCAGAGACAACTGAGAAAAATGACACTTCTGCTCAAGAGGTGGAGAACCTACAACTACCACAATGCATCGCGCCTTACCAGACGCTCCCGCTGGTGGATGACATAATGTGGACTGGTCCATGTGAAATAATGGCCGCAGGTTACAGTTAAACTGTAAGCTTAAACAGATGTTTCTGAAAACATTTTGAGGTAACAGAATCTTGATAAGTATTTGATCAGCGCTGCGTAGTTTTACCGCTTGAGCTCTGCTTATTTGGCCTCCATTTTGTGTAGGAAGTGGCATGACGTCCACTTCCGGTTCACAAACTCTTGTACTACAACTAAACACAGCATTAAAATATGTTTCTGGAAATATTTTAGGAGAGAAATAAGCAGTGCGGTAACATTATCTTGATCTATATTCAGTCAGCACTGCCTAGTTTTACTGTTTGATTGGATTTCAGTCCGAGTTTGAGGGAAAGAGAGAGGGACAGGTAATTTTTGATCAGCTGTATATTGTTTGTCCACGCTGTTGTTGGTTATGTGATTTGGAGGAGTTTCGCTGTGGGTAGAGAAAGGATATCTAGGCACCAGCCAGATGGAGGAAAGTTTAACACAGTTCATTTACACAAAGCTGGTCGAAAATTGGCAAAATGTCCCTTTAAGCAGTCCACTCACTCACAGGAACACTGAAGCTAGGTGACTTTGGTCAAAATGCAGTTAAAGGTCCTGAAATATGCTTTGTTCAAAAAGAAATGTGTAGCAGTAGAAATGGGTCAATAGATTTTAGTGATAATTAGTTTGTCCCATTAAGGGGTTTGAATTACTAGAGGCCCCACGATACAATATTTTCAAGATAGGCAAGTTTCAATTTAATATAATTCAAATATTAAATGTTTTGTGATGTGCCAAGTATTGCGATACATTGTGATTTCTTACCTTTTTTCATCTGCAAATTATGTCCTGGAGGAAAAAGTTGTTGTCTGTTTGTTCTAATAAGATAAAGTTTTCAATCTGTTCATCTCACTTCATTTTTTCTAGTGGACTGAAAAAGCAATGGATTTTCTTACTTTAGTAGGCTATCAAAAGTTTAATTTGTATTTGCAAAATTAATTTATATGAAAAAAAGATCAGTACTTGGCATCCCTGCATTGATACAATATTGCCACACAAAATATCAAGATACTATCCTGCATTGTTTTTTTTCCCCCCACATTTATGTCCCACTGACAATTTTTCCCAATGTGTCTCTACAGGAGTCTTCATTCTGTGTGGTTTTGCGGGGGGCCCGTTTGGGTCAGGCTGCCCTCAGTGACGTGCTGCAGGCCGGCTGTGTCCCGGTCATCCTCGCTGACTCCTACATTCTGCCGTTCTCTGAAGTACTTGACTGGAAAAGGTGAGCTTAAGTCACCAATCAGCTGAAAAACAAATAATTGGTTCGAGAGTCTGCCATTTTTTGGTTTTTTAATGTGATGTTTCTGATTCTGCACAGAGCATCGGTGGTTATTCCAGAGGAGAAGCTGTCAGAGATGTACACCATCCTAAAGAGTATTCCCCACAGACAGGTTGAAGAGATGCAGAGACAGGTAACGCTCATAATGTACTGAAGAACAAACATGTCTCAGCAAAACTTATTTAAAGTGCCTTACATTTAGTTGCAGTTTGAGAGGTTAGATTGACACGGTGGTCAGAGGTGCTGTCAGTGGGGTTAGGGCACATGTCATGTGTGAGATGTGCCTTTTCCGTAGCCAGCCAACAAGTTTATGGAAGCTGAAACAAATTTTATGTGATGTGTGAAAGACAGAAATTTGGACACCACCTTTACTTTTTCTAACTTTGAATTTTCTCCATTGCTCAAAAAGCTTTCAGAGGACTCAACTATGTTGATTTTAGCTTGAGTGAAACAAACTGAAGACGGCTCACTCTCTCTTTCCATTTGATATCTGTGTTGAGCCACAATAAACAAAAGTGAAAGCAGCTTCGAGAGAAGTGCAGCCAGTTCAGCTGCTCCTCGTTCCCTTGTATCAACTTTAGTCCATTTACTAATTATACTGGCCAAACAGACATTTTAGGCTGAGGGCTCAGAAACGGGCTTGGAGTTGGATTACACCAGACAAGCTCAAAAACATGACTTGCTCCTGAGATGGGGGTTGGGGTTTATCCTGGTGCGTATAGCTCACGGCTAACTTGGTAGTGTGGATCTAATATTGTTATCCGTTGGTCACAGTACTCCTCAGTCTGCTTTGACGGTGTACAGATGGATTGAATTGGTTGATACACGTCTGAGGCATTTCTCCACTGAGGCAATTGTACTATGAATTTGGTAAAAGGCACGCTGTTAATTATAAGTCACATTATAAAATCCCACAAGGCATGTTATTTTCTGTCAACACAGTGCTGAAAAAACACGTTTTTTTTTTTTTTTTAATTAATTTATTTTTTACCAAAAACAAACATTGGTTGAAGATTTTGGGAACATAATGGTGATCAAAATGTTCTTTAAGCACTGTTTTCTAGGAAAATACAGAATTTAAAATGTCGAAAAAGCAAGCTGTCGGCATCCCACATATCTAGCTTTGTTTAATACTTCATATTGAAGCCGGTCTCAACCTTAAGAAACCAGTGCTAACTGCAGGGACTGAAATGCAATACTGAATAAAAATTTGAAATAAATGGAACATTTGGGACATTACTACAGTCCATTTCAACTAGATAATATGTAGTGTTATAAGGGTCCACTCATGTCTGGTATCCTTATCTGTGAGTGCTCTCCACATTCCCTGGCCTAAAGATGGAGTAATTTAATTTTTCCTCTTTTATGAGAAACATTTTCATTCGTGCTGAGAGCCTGATTTCTTAAAGCAAATATTCTAAAAATCTCAACCATCAATTCCTTTTCTTTTTTTATGAAGTTGAGTTGATGCATTTCATTAGTTTTGCCAGCAGAGGGCTCAGCAGCCTTCTCTTTCAAAGTGTTCAGTGTTCCCATGTGGACTGACCTGTGCTTACAAATGTAATAATAGAAATACACAATGCAAACTTACCTCAAAAGAAATAACATATGATGGACAACTTATGTTTCACCTCTCTAATGTTGTTCAAGGTATTGTCAACAGAAATTATATTTATTTTTATAACTGTCGGAGGCCGGACAGCAACCTGGGATAACAACAAAACAACTGCACCAAAGATAATAGTGGGGTTTTGAAGGGACACTGAAAGGTTGATTGACCAAAAGTGATAAACCTAAAGATCCTCTCCACTCAAGAATGTGTTTTTATGTCCCCTTAAATGTCTGACTTTGACTATACTGACTTGTATCTGTGCAAAGTGTGTCACTACAGTATATGTTTTTACTTTTCTCTGCTGAAGGGGCTGTTGTCTGTGCACTACCCTAAAATCTGAGATTTAGTCCAGGCGAGCTAGATCAGGTACATAACTAATACAAAAGCAAATCGTTTTCTAACATGCAAATACCAGCACAGAAACCCAATACCTCCGATAGTGAAAATTTTTGACATTTTTGAGTGTGCAGTTTTTGGATGTAAATCAGACCAATGTGAACACAATGTAGCATTGTAGCTGATAATATTTTATTTTTCACAACCACGAATGTTATGTCAGTGAATGCCAGGTTAAAGCTAACAATCTAACAAACAACATAAAGTAATACTGTAAATGTTGCTAACTATATTTACCTTTCCCCTATGTCAGATATGTTTGCTGTTTGCTGATTTTGGTCTGACTGAGACTAGAACATATATGTCTGAATCTCTCCAGTATTTTCTATCCAACATTAATTCTAGTCATTTTGAAACACATTTCTCTTTCACCAGTCAACCTAGTGCAGGCAGTGGTGGTGGGTAAGGTAAAGCCCAGATTCAAAATTTTTCAATATTTAAAAAAACCCCCAAAACTTTTTATGTGAGAAAGCCATGCTAACCAAGATATAAATCATACCCTAGGGTATGTTAACATGCTATAAAATTTGATTGGAGAGGAACTGCTTTTAGTGGGAAACAAATGCTCTCCTCAAATTAGTATTCATTGTTATCTATCAGTGGCCTTTCTGGCAGGAAAAGTGACTTTTATTTCACATTTTATTGTTTTTCGTTTGATTGTTTATTGACAATAGCAAAGTATCATCTTCTTGATTGGTTCATTCTGCACTGACAAATAATTGGGTTAACTCAAAGGTAAACCCTACCGATATTTGAGCTCAACACCCAAACAAATACACCCCCCCCCCCCCCCCCATCAGGTCTCCTTCAAAAGCTCTGGTAAAATCTCCATTGTCATTTACGTTTCATTTTCATCATGATTTAGCTATGCTTCTCATGGACCAGGATGTTGAAGAGGGAGAGTAGCTGGGATAGTGTTGTGTGGCTCTTAATTTTACATTTACAGAACCAAAGCTGTGTTCAGCTGTGCTTTTTTTTCATTGCGTGCACAGAATGGATGACTAACGGACTGTGAGGAGATATTCTCTGAATTTGCCAAATGTATTGGATTAGAATTGCAAACTCCACTTTTAACGAGCATGTCTTAATAGAGATCTGGTCAAATTTTGATGGACTACTGTTGAGCTTCCATCAGTAGCCAGCAGACTCTGCTCAGACAGCAGATCTCATTTTCAAATTTGAGATGATGTAATGGCATCCATTTCGGTCACATTTTAAAAGGCCACATATTAAACAGCTATGAGATGTTAACAGTGCTCAAGTGAGTCAGTGTTTGTGGACTAAATTCCACGAGCTGTGTTTAGGTCATACCCTCAAAATAGGACGCATACTCCACAGATGTCTGTTAGATTAACAGAGCCAAATAAATTCTTTTATTCTTTTATTAAATCGGAATATGTGAGACGGGAGGAGCGAGTTATTGCTGGAGAGGGAATTCAAACTTACTCCTCATGCTTTCCTTCACTACTGCCTTGAGCTTCAATCGAACAACCAGCTTTTCTTTCAGACAACTGATCCAACTGTCCTCCCTGCCTTTTTGTAACGTCCTAGCACTCCACTATCCAGAACAGCACACTGGCTGGAGATGATTTATAGAATATGTCAAGTTGGTCTCCTCTCCTTTATATGGCGTCTGCTTTTCCTCAGTCCATTCATTTTTTACATGCATCCCCTTAGACAGAACTAACCAGTCAGCTGGGATGACTACAGGTGTCAGTGGCTTTTTGGTCAGTCAGAAATGTAATAACGGCTTCTTTATCTTTCCAATCGAGAGTTGTATATTTGATATCCTTGAACTATCAGATGAGGGCCTCTGACAGATTCCTCCTTTCTTTCCTTACAGTCACTTACGGGTGGGCCATATATTGATTATATGAAGTCTTGATGTGTCATGGTTTGTTCCACGTTGGCTATATACAAATCATTTTTGCGACCTTTGAAATAGTCATGTCTTTTTTTTTTAATCCACAGACATAACTTTTTTTTTTTTGGCAGTTGGGTTCTCTCGATCTCTTGCCTATGGCTCTCTCCCTTTCACAGACACAAAAAGAAAAAATGGCCCGCAAACATAATTCGTCACACGCAATCCCTTACACATCCAGCTCACTCTCTCCTGGGCAAAGTGTGAGCAGGCGAGGTGTGTGTTTTTTTTATCGTCCGGGCCCCAGACCACGTCTATTTAGTTGCATTTTGTAACCATGGAAAAGCAGTGTGGGTTGCAAATATTAATATATGAACTGGGGAGCTGTTAGTTGCTTGCCGCTCATGGTGAATAAATCCTCACGATTAACGGCGAACTTCCAGCCTGAGACGAGCTGTGCGCTTCAGATAAAAACACAAGTGGTTCAGCTTTGATTTATTTCATTATGACATCACTTTATTTAACTTTGTAGTAACAGTGGTTTACTTAAAGGTATTCTAGCGCTGCTTTAAGTTTACAACAGTAGCTACTTTTTAACTTTATTGTAACTTTAATTTATCTAGTAGTGTAGAATTTGAAGTATTCTACAGTAGTTTTACGGGATTTCTTTTTGTATCCCAATATAGCCTAAAAATATGGCTAATAAATAATGTATTATTCCATATCGCCCACCTTTATAAATGCAGGAGTTTTTAGAGCATGATTGCTGCAGGTTAAATATAATATCCTGAATTAAACAGTCCTCTGGTGGGCCTCTGTGTTGCACTGCAGAATGGTTAGAGCCACACAAACCAGTGTCACTGTCTGTAATCACGGAAACCATGAGACTAACGAGCACCAAGACTGTACACAGATGAAGCCTGCTGCAGCGGCTTTAAATCGTAATCCTGTAGACTCAAAGTTTGTTTAATTTTAGCAATTCTAATAAGGACTGATTTACACATGGGAGACCAGGTTATTATTGACAGGTCATGTATGTGTGTGTGTAGAAATGTTTTGATCACAGTTAAAAGTTAAGTGCTAATAAATCTTGAGCAAAACAATATTCCCAGTGAGCAGCTCACATGATTGAAAAGGACTTGGTTTCACTGCTGTTTTTGATTATGTTAAAAAACGCTAATGATTGCCTGGTTCTGTCCACAGCTCACTGGCTTCCAATTCTGCTCTATAGGTTGAATAATCTGTCAGGCACTTGACAACTTCCTCTGAGTTGAACAAAGTGATGCAGACTACTGTAATATAAACTGTCTTTGACATTTTATTTTAATGATTTCAAACAACAAAGGAGTGGGAGCTGCTGGGGAACTTTCTAAACTAAAAGGAAACGAGAGGATAATTCGCTTTTAACCAAGCGTTACATCGGGTGACTGTAAAGTTTGACGTACAGAGGAATATATTTTGGACCTGACTCTGCTGAGATTGTTCGCATTATTTCCCAATATTTTCAGCAGGTTTATAGCTACAATTTGCATAACAAACAATTTGCTTTTTATTAGTGAAATGATAGAGTTTATGGATTGAGTTGCTCTATTTGCTGCTATATATCTTTAGTCAATAGAGCAAAAAGGAACAAAGTGTAGACTATAGGCTAGACGCTGCAAATGGAAGATGGGGTAAAGGGTTTCTCTTCCTCTCTTGAAATGCTGTCTCTTGTTCTGTGCTCATAAAAATTCCTGCAGGCGCTGGGAGAGTAGAGGGTGATGGTATGGGCCTTTGGGCCAGCACAGTTTGCTTTCTGCCTCCCCCCCGTTCGGAAAAGAAACTTTCATCACTGGCTGATTTATGGGCCGTTGGGATTCCCCCCTGAGATTAGAAAGTCTTTTTGGATTCTCCTCACCCCCTCTATAAAAATAAATGCTGTTTTTCTGTTGTTGTTCTTCTCCAGTACTTATACTTATACGTGGCAATGGTCACACATTCACGTGCCAATAAAGATTGTCTTTGTTTAGGGCAAACATAAGTCAGTAATACACACATGGCATGAGGAGGAGAAAGAAATATAGCTCATTGCTTTACGCACAAATACTCACATCCTCTATAGCAGAACTGCGGGTCACTGAGGAGCTGGTCGGGTGTGACAATGTACAACATGGTGCCTTCTGGCAGGAGACAGTGTTGTTTGAAGCATCATTAACTCTTATAGAGTTCTCCTGCCTCTGAACTGTTCCTTGAAGTTTCTAACTAGAATAGGAGTCAGCAGGAGGCAAGGAGGCCAGACGCATATGTCATGGTCAGTAGCACTACTTTGGATGGATCATTTCATTGTAGCTTTCATGTTTCATGGTATGAAAAAAAGAGTTCATGAACCCTACAGAATCTCTTTAAATGTATCCTTCTTTGCATCCCAACAGTAACACTTATTTTTGAATAAAAAGATTCAATATACAAATATTCTTTTTCATCTTTACTCTCTTGGCAGAAAACATTAGCAAAGTGAACTGCGAATGAGGGCAGTTGCAGTCTGGTATTCCAGCAGGAAATGTGATAACATTAAGATATGGGTTTAAGAGTTCAGTTATCATTAAAGTCTGCTTTTCACATCAGAGATCTGTTGAAGCAAAACAGGCACAGTCAAAAGAGATTGTGGAGAGCTTCAGAAGAAGAGTTGTTGAAGAGCCTGGAGAGGGCTGCAAAATTGTCTTTTAAGACGAGGACCAGGGGGAGAGTCTGAATTTTACAGCTATGACTTCACACTGCTGTGAAATGCATGTGAATAAAAATACAAAAACATTATAAGCAATGACAATGTGCCAAACGTTTCATCAGATGCTATCCTTTTCAAGCTAAGGTCAATTATTGTAGTCTATGCAAATTATTCTGTTGGTTTTTTTTGTTTTGTTTCCATTATGTATGTATGTGACATGTTTTGATAATGACAGAATTATTCTTTTTTTTTTTTTTTTTAATTTTTATTACATACGGGTATGTTTGTTTTTGTCATTAATCAATGCAAGTATTTACAACGGTGAATTCCTAACCCTGGCCCTGACCCCCAAACCCTAAGTTAGCCATTTTTCAACATTTTAAATGTTGACTTTTCAGACTGCGCTTTTGAAATTCAACACCATAAACCTCTTCAAAATGCTATAAACTGAATATAACAGTTGAATAGACATAGCATGTTTGGTTGATATACATTTATTACAGGTATAGTGCAATATTGATACTCTAAGCATGTTACATGTTTGCTATTTTTTGCCCATTTATTGTTTTCATTAATAAACATCATGTCAATGTTATTGATCCATAGGCACGTTGGTTCTGGGAAGCCTACTTCAGCTCCATGAAGGCTATTGGCTTGACAACGCTCCAGATCATCAACGACCGCATCTACCCATATGCTGCACGGACTTACGAGCAGTGGAACAATCCCCCTGTGGTGGTATGTAACTGTGTATTTATTGACATTATCACAGTAACATAAAATAGATATTAAGAGGCAGGTGTGATATGTTAAGTAAAAAAAGGCTTTTGAAGCAGTTATTTAAGGTCATATTAAAGGATGTTTAATAAATGTGCATGATTCAATTTGTGCTCATTCAAAGGTAGTGCAATGAAGGACTAAATTGCTTTCAAAATCATTCAGTTATTTTTCCACAATGAATATTTCTTTATTTCCCTGACACAAAAAGGGGAATAAATCACAACAAAAACAAAATAAACAACAACAAAACATCAGTATCGGCTGTTGCCTAAATTGTTATTTTAAACATCGGTATCAGCTTAGAATTTCACAATTGGTGCATCCCTGACTTATACAGTGTGTGATTCTGTACTGTGCTGAGCTCCTTATTTGTATTCCTAGAAGTCTTTTGATTGCAGACATTTGATTGAAGCCGGTCTAGGATAAAGCTTTGACCATACAGACGCTCACAGTGCCACATAAGCTTCCCCTCTCTCCTGTGTCTTGTAAATCAATGCTTCTGTGGCAGAGTGACTGTAGATGCCTTCAGACTTTTTGAAGCACCACACATGCTGTGCTTCACAGTTTGGTGTACACCCAGCAAGCTCCGAGGCAGCTTGTTTGTGTCAGCAGTTCTGTACTAGGATGCCTCCGTTGTGGTGAAAAATAAGTTCCTGCATGTCTGAGTCATTGTGTTTGTAGAGAGTACGCTGGATGTGAAGAATGGTGTGTGTGTGTGTGTGTGTGTGTGTGTGTGTGTGTTAAGCATCTCTGTGGTTGTGGGAGTTTGTGGCTGCAGACAGCTTGGCTGAGCGACCATCTCTCAGGAGTTGTTAATCAGCCCAGTCTGATCTAGAGTCTCTTCCATCCTCTGCCTGTGGGGTGAAGGCGTGCGCATGTGAGCTGGCGTGTGGATGCATAATAGTGTCTTTGCATCTGTCAGATATTTACAAGTATCCCGAGTATATGTAGATCCACCGAAGTGCTAAGATTAGAGAGGTGGCAGTCACAATCGGGTTGCGTTGGTGTTAATAAGCAGCACCTTTCTGATGTTTGTCATCTCAGTTCTGCTCAAATCTGAACAGTCAGTTAGCACTAATAGACCCAGCTGCCCATGCTTTACCATGGGGGCCTGTTTTCCTCAGAGCAGGTAGCTTGTTAGTCAGCAGTTACACTTGACATTGCCCACTTATGTCAAAATGTTTTGTCAGAGCGTTCAGCCCCCAGTCCAATCTATCAGCATCACTTCAGGTCTTAAGGTTTGTCCAGACCCAGTGGAGGTTAATTGTGTCAGGGTACAGACCTTTGGCCATTCCTGCCTGAGATGGGAGATGAAGTGTTTTCTCGATGGATTCAGTGAATGGATGGTGAGAAGAACTTGCACAGAGCAGTAAATAAATCAGGCAGACATTTTTCCCCCTCTCCTCCTGTCGTCTTTAGGCTGGTAATTGAAAGCACATTTCCCAGGATTGCTGGTGCCTTTAGAGGGGGGTTCAGAATAAGGGACAAGCTGCTTTTTGTTTTGGAGTGGTAGGTGGTGGGCATAGCTGTAAGGTTTCTACATTTCAAGAATTGAAGCATCTCAGAGTTTAAAAAAAAAAAATGTAGTGATTGGCATCTTCTCCCATCTTGTCTCCTGTTTATCCCTCTTTGACTATCTTTCTCCCCTTTTTTTCTCAATTTTCCATCTCCGCACACCCTTTCATCCCTTTGTCTCACTCTTTCTTCCTCCTGCCCTTGTGAAGTCTCCACATTTAAAAACACACACACAAACATACTGTAAGTAAACAACAGATGACATACCTGAAGTCTTGATTCTCTACGTTTGCATTTAGCTGACAGAGAAGCCCAGATTGATGGATGCAGAATCAGATTACATTCCTAAAATATTCAAAGCCGTTCCATTCAGAAAGCAGATGTAACACACGGATAACTCTTAAAACATGTGCATAATCAATAGTGAATAAGTTAAAGTATAAATGTCTAAAAATTGTAAAATTTGAAGGTATTAACAAGAGCAAAAAAGGCCTACAGGTCCTACACTGTTCACTCATTATGGATGGGATTATCTCAAATACCCTTAAAACTAAGAGTCAGCACTTAATCCTCAGAATCTTTTCTTATGAAATCCAGTTGGCTGAAGAAGAGCCAAAATGATAATAATAAAAAACACACCAATGTCCTAATATTAATAAATTGTACTATGCTTTGTGTTGCAACTTTTTGTTTGCATCATTCAGGAATAAATTAAATGTTAGATTTAATACATCGCCACTGTGCATTAGGGCTGAACGATTTTGGCCAAAACTATAATCACAATTATATTGATCAACATTGATATCAAAATGATTCATTGATTTTAGAGACAAAATATATTTATTTCACATTGTTATTTAAATTAACTGAGCACTGCTTTTACTTCCACGTTGACCAAAATATAATACTAAAAATAAATATACCATCACAGAATGCACCCAAATGAAAACAGTGTTAATGTGCAGAGAATACATTTCACACATTAATACTGCAGTAGATGATTTTATTTAACTGTAGGAAAGCAAAAATCCTATGGCGATAAATATTCAATTAATTTTGCGGCCCTCCTCTGCATCTATGGACATTAGTAATTACTTTATGTGTAGTTAAAGGATGAAGAATGTAAATAAAAAATCAGTGGGAGACATTCTGAAAGGTGGTTCTTGATTTTATCTTGCTTTTAATCTATATTGAAGACACTCAAGTTGTTCAAATAGATAAATAAAATTATTTTTTCTTTCTTTAACGTAATATATAAAGTATAAGGACGCACATCTGTTGGTGACAAAACGAGTCACGGCTTTCTTTTCATCTAATTTATTTTGTTGAACAAATGACTTAAGTGGTCTCTTCCTCTTTTATTTGGTTTAAATGCATCTGCGCTGCATATACGTATGTGATAGTTTAATTATATACCCCCTCCGCTTGTTTGACAATGTGAGAATGACCACAAGGAAGTTTCCACTTGCCAGTAAAGTGAATTTTTATTGGTGGAGGAGTGACTGATGTTGTGTAAAACGCAGCGGCTGTGTCTCTGTTGACAGACTTGTGTTGATGCTGTGGAAGGATTCACATAATCAGTGTGTGGCCACCTGGGCCCAGAAGAGAAACAGGGTTTATATGCACTTCAAGGAGCCCACAGATTTACTGTGTTAGATGCGCTCTCTTTGGCTTTGGCTTTCTTTTTTTTTTTGAAGCCTTTGATGAAGTTTATCAAGAGTGAATCCTGATGCTGCTATATTTGCAAGTGTTAGTGTGGCACATGCTTGTAAATAAAATATATGGTTTGCCTTTGTATTTCACTCAAGAAAACAACTTTTGTAAACAAAAACTTTGTTTGCACAGAGACAAACACTAGTTGTCTCTGCTTTGGAGCCTCTGTAACCTTAAAGTTTAGCATTCACTACACAAATATGATCAGAAAACTCTCCTGTGGCTTCCTTCATTTATCAGCGCCACTTGATCTAAGCTGGAGGAAGTGCGGCTCCCAGGGTTTACAAACCATTTTAAAGGGGAGCAATGAAAGAAAAGCCAACCCCCCCGCCCTCCTCGTCTCTGTCTCACTCTATTTGTCCTGTATCCCAGAAAACCCACCATAATAACATCACAAGATGCAGTAAATTCACGTTTGCCAACCTGTTTTGTTTGCAAACTCCTTTCCGGTCTTTCTTTTCTTCCTGTAACTGCTGCTTCCGTGGGGTTAACTTGGCATTCTAACTGGAAGCTTTTGGCACTCACGCTGTGCCGTTTTAGACCCCGAGAGACATTATTGGATGATTCTTGCTCCATAATAAAAACCATAATCTGGAAATCACTGCAGGTGACCTCACTGTCCAGTGAAGCACTATTATAGTGCATTAAATCATGGAAAACATGACAGGCGAGTTAACACAGAAGACATATGGCTAGTTCTACAGTAGCTTTTCATGGAAATATAAAGGAATGAATGATATATGATAATAATAAGAGTTTTGTGGCCTAAACATACAGTTTTTTCGTCTCTGTTTCCTGTCTTGTGTAGAAGTGGTCCAGTGTGAACAGCCCTCTGTTCTTGCCACTCATCCCACCAAGAGCACCTGGGTTCACGGCAGTGGTGCTGACCTACGATCGTGTTGAGAGTCTCTTCCGGGTCATCACTGAAATCTCCAAGGTGCCAAGCCTGGCTAAGCTGCTGGTGGTGTGGAATAACCAGAACAAGAGTCCGCCTGAGGGTGAGTGTGAACGATTCTCTTCAAAAATAAGGTTTATGAAGCTTTCCAAAAGAAGTTTTTGTATAGTGGTCAAAGGGTAAGGTTTTAGAAAATGTAAAAAAAATAAAAACCTTTCATTTAATCAGATTCAAGGGCCCCCCAGTAGCTCACCTGATAGAGCGTATTCCACCAAGGCTCAGTCCTTATCACAGTTGCCCGAGTTTGATTCCAGCCCGCGCCCTTTGTTATCCCCTCTCTCTCCCCCGCCTTCTCTGTCTCTCGTCAGCTTTCACCGTCAAATAAAGGCAAGATGCCAAAAAGTAATCTCTAAAAGCTAATTTAGATAATTTTTAAGTGTTGACTTTGCAAATTTAAGGGTTTTCCTATGAATAATGCAGATAATTACTTTTTTTAAATATACATTTTGGAGAATTTTTTCCCCATCAAAATGTCATTCATTGTAAACTTTCAGTTATTTAAACTAGTTAGATATACAAAGTTAGACTTAAAGAAACACAAACAGGAATTAAAAATGTATTTGTAGGACTAAAAATGCCTGATAATTGTCTTCACAGTCTCATATTTGTTAATGTTCATAATACTAAGTGAAAATCTGACATTATATATTATAGTGTATATAAATTGCAAATAATCTGTAAGACTGATTCTCTTATTCTGAATGACAAAAATCAAACATGCATACAAATTCAAATGTAGCAAATCACACACAAATTACAGCAAATGACTTTTACGATGCATTTGAACAGAACTTTTGAAACACTTTTGATCCTGCCACATTTCCCGTGTGCTTAAATAGCTAAGACACAGAAATTAGATCATTTGAACAATGTTGCTCTTTAATTATATTATGATGGGTTTTTTTATTACATAGTATTAGTGTGATAATTAATGTGATAACGGTTTTGAATATGATCAAGGCTTTTTATTTTAATTAGATTGCTGCAATTATTATTTTTTTACTTTGCTGCTGTTGCATGAAACTATTCAACTTCTCCTTGGCAACTGAATAGTGAGTTTACCTTTGCTCTGTGACATTCTCTAATTGACAAAAGCATCTATGAATACAAACATGTTTTAAATGAGCAAATAGAATGTTAATTAAATAATTTAATGTCAATTTTGTCTATTTTACAAAAGTAAAAATGAGCTAATCGCTTGAACGTTCATTGAATGATCAAAAGCACATAACGGAGAACTCTGGGGTTTAACGTCATTTTTTGTTATAGTGAATGATGGATTTTTTTTAGTTAAACACACTTAGAAGGCAATTACCTGACCACCTATGTGAAATAATGACCTTGATCTCTAAATCATTCTCATTGATTCAATGATCAATCTCACTTTACATACACAATGAAAAAAACAGCTTCAAAGATATATAGTAAAAACACTTTTTATGTGTTATACTGAATGACAAACACACATGCTACCTGAGAGCATTAAGGTCACTAATACTATACTGATAGTTTGGAGTGATCTGTTAACATTGCATCATGTATCAGCGGTTCTTCAGGGTTGTCACAGATTGTCAAATGTCTATCAGTATGCGATGTGATCTAAAATGGCTTTTAACTTTAATGACATCTGATGAGCCCCATGTTTTGGAACAAAATTACATCCTATATTATCATAATTTTAAAAACAGTATCATGAAATGCTTCTATATTTTGTTGAAAACACTTAAACAACTATGCCAAAGGTGTTAATGAAAATCTTTGCAATATTTTTGTACGTTTTTTGCATCGTTCTCTCATGAGACTTTTGCTTGGGAATCTTGTCCCAAATAACGTTTTCACACTTTAGAGCTCAGAAACTTCCATAATTTATAATAGTTTAATGTTGATACATCAATGTATCAACTCAAATAAATACGAAACAAAAATGGATTAATTTGATACTGATTAAATGTACATATTTTGTTAAATTTCTGTTTTAAACAACAAATAACTAGCCCTAGACAGAAAATTGACATGTCTCGTCTTTGGTCCTTACAGACTCATTTGAGGTCTTTCATTACTGTTGATCGTCAGATGTATTCCATCATTGATGTGTCAAAGTATGCTCTTATTATTTGTTATTTATTGCACCTTGCACTGTAATTATTTGCCTTAATAGGGCAATTAAGTATACAACAGTGACTCGTGCTTTGCCCCACTGACTGCATAACTCAGATGAAGACTGTTCTGGACCAGGAATTAAATCGGTCCTGCTGCTGTAAGAGTTGGCTAATGTAATGAAGTAATGAGACGACTTTGAAGTGCTCCCTCGTGGCTGTGAGTTGCCTTTTCATTAGAGGCATCAGCGGCGCCTGGCTGGAGCTTTGTGACCCATTAGAATTAACAAGGGGCCATTGACGGGTCAGACTCATGGGGCTCAGTCCAATATGAAGGCAGATTTCCCCATTTGCACTGAGCCTTGATCTGATGTGTTTACAAGCTCCTATTTTTGCTTCCTCTTCTGTTTTTATAGTAAAATTGTGACCAAGCAAATAAATATTTTGTTTTGTTTTTGTTAGTTTGTTTTTTTAAAAAAAGAATCTAGCTTTATTGCCTTTCTGTTTGTGAATCTGAAGATCGTGTTTTGTTTTGTATCAGACTTAAATGACATGTTTATCAAATTGTTTTGACATGTTTCCAATGTTTCTGGCTGTTTTTATGAATGATCTCTAGCATCTATGGACCAAATCACAATGTCGGCTTTCAAAAACTTCTGTGTAGAAAACCCCCGCATCACCCTTGATATAAAGTGACATGGCGCTGAGCAAATGCTGCCTCAATTGGTTCGTTTTTGCCCACGTAAAAAAATCAGTATCAGTTTAAGTCAGCACTATATTTAGAATATTTTCACTGTTTTAACATGCTGTAGACAGCCCTTTCTTACGCTGAACTGGAGTTGTTTTCTCAAAGCCACTGGACTCCAGTGACAGAAACAGTAATTTTGCCTCACAGAACAAGAGAGTTGCTGGTCTACCGCTGCCTCAATTGGCTATGTGTAAGGTAAAGGGGTGGAAATATAAAAAACAGCATACACTTACACTGATATTGTGTTTTTTAGGTGGCCAAATCCATTATGCTGCAACCCCAGTCCACAGCAATAATGTTATATTGCTTAGCTTTTGTACCAGTAGGTTTGTTGGTTGTTTTTTTTTTTTTTTTTTGGTTGGTTGGTTTTTCAAAGATGCCAGTAAAGCAACAACGTCCATAAAATAAGCAGAGCAGAAATGTCAGATAGGTCAGACCACCTTGTTTTAACTATTTATCTTTAAATGTTACACTTACAGCTGAAAATGACAACATCCATAAACAACTTTGCTGTCTACTGAGACTCCTCAGCTTCTGAAACTGAGATTAACTGCCGCACAGCAACAATAAATGCAGAATAAATAAAAGTCACGGTTTATTTTCCGCAGCATAGACTTCTGTTTTGTTAGTTCTGGAATACAATTAAGGAAGTCTCAAAAAAATCAACAGTATCTGCATTTTGATCCATATGAAGGTTGGGGTGAAGCTTTAAAATTCAGATAATGGTCTATAATTCCCTCACTCCTACTGTCTCTCTCCAACCTTGGAAATAAATGAAGGGATGACAGCAACACGGACAGAATAAAAGCAGAAACTCTGGCCGTTTAACATAGCAGTTTTCCTGACAATAGCTTCTGACAGGAGACCTCAGACGTGGTTAGGAGGTCCTGGAGCTTGTCTTATAGGCTGCCAGGCACCAGTTACCCCATTAATGAGGGGACACATTCTGTGTGATCTGTCTGTGCCATAGTCCGTGCCATGGACACTGCCCAAGATCTTTGAAAAGCTGCCCTGAAAAAACACTTTGTAGATCTGCCTCATGAAGAATCGTAGTGTGGTTAGTTTTGCACGTGCTTGAGGTTGACGTAGTGATACGAGTCAGTGAGTGAAGTTAAATTCCCAGAGCACTGTTTTCCACTGGCAGGACAGACTTCAAATATCTCTGTCAGTGGTAGATGACATTATAATTCCTCACCCAGCTTTAGACACTGACAGTGGCCATATTTATAATTTTGTACAACCCCTCAAAATGCAGTGGTGGAGGAAGTATGCAGTTCCTGTAAAGTACTAATACCTCACGGTGAAACTAGTATGTTACAAATAAAAGTCCCACATTGAAAATGTTACTTGTGGAAAAATTACTATTACTATTACCTGATTTACTAATCTGGAATATATACTAAAATATTAAAAATAAATAATGCAGGCAAATCTTAAAAAAAAAAAAACAACAACAAAACAATATAAATTGACTGATTATCAAAAATAGTTGCGAATTAATTTAATAATTTGCATTAACTGTTGGGTAGTTTTAATTTATAACAAAACAGTTTAGTTTACAAACTCTTATGTTTTATACAAAAAATCTTATGTAGAGGAGTAGAGGTTTCAAAAGGCATGAAAAGAATATACTCAAGTTAAAATAAAGTATCTCAAATTTACACTTAAGTACAGTACTTCAGTAAATGTATTTAGTTACATTAAGCCACAGAAGAATGTTTGAAAAAGGTATTTAAGTGTCACATACTGTAGGTATGTATTTATGTAAGGCTACAACTAACATTTACTTTCAATATTTGCATATTATTTTCTCCATTAATTGATTAATGCCCATCACAGTTGCCCAGAGCTCAAACTGACGTCTTCAGTTAACTTATTTTGTCTGGCCAACAATCCACAATATTGAAACTTAGTCAACTTACAGTCATAAAAAAAATATTGTCAACAAATCTCATTTTAAAGGGCTTGAACCTCCAACTTTGCCAATTTTTCATGAAAATCCTCTGAACCTTTAATTTATTCATCGAATTTAATTAAATTTAATTTAATTTTCTGTCAACCTATTATTCCACTGAGTTGTTTCAGCTCTGTATGTATTTTTATTAAACTAGGAATGTGGTTGCTAAAAGTGTGTTGTTTCCTCCCGGCAGAGTCTCTTTGGCCAAAGATCGGTGTTCCTCTTAAAGTCGTGCGAACCAAAGAAAACAAGCTGAGTAACCGTTTCTTCCCCTACGACGAGATTGAGACAGAAGCTGTGCTAGCGATCGATGATGACATCATTATGCTGACATCTGATGAGCTGCAGTTTGGCTACGAGGTGAGAAAAAGGCCCCCATTCAAAAAAAATAAAAAATAATAACCTTGACCATACTTTCCCGTCTTCCCTCTGACGGCATGTATTGCAGGGAACCATTTCAAGTTGATCCCAGAGTTTAAAGTCATTCAGGGAGATTACAGTCTCATTCTCCACTGGTTGGGGATTTGACTGCCTGCTGGATGTGTTTGATGTGTGAGGAATGATGACAGGTCTGGAGCTGATGCTTTCCATGCACACATACCTGCTGGGCCCCACTTAGGCCGGCACACTCACCTGAATCCATTTAAATGCCATTTGATAAAATTGTGCTCAGTTTAAGGATAATTACATGGAATTACAGGCGGGACAGAGGAGCTGTCTGTCTGACCAGATGATCAGACTGGCTGCTGGTGTCAAGCTTGAGATATTCAGCCAATTATAAAGCTGCTTCTATCAAAAAATATTTCAAGTTGACTCTCAGTTTTTATTTTTGGCTCAGACAAAAATGTTCACATATCTTGAAATTTAAGACTAAGTTTTTGATTCTTTAACTCTCTTTTAAAACATCCCTTAATCATTCATCTTTTAGTGTAAGCCATCAATTTAATTCATCTGAAAATTCGTTTGACAGTCTGTTTCCTGTCCTTCCCCAGGTATGGAGGGAGTTCCCAGACAGGCTGGTGGGCTACCCGGGCCGGCTGCACCTCTGGGACCATGAAATGGGGAAGTGGAAGTATGAGTCGGAGTGGACCAATGAGGTCTCCATGGTTCTAACTGGAGCCGCCTTCTACCACAAGGTAACCTGGGAAAAGCCCGATATTAAGTGGTTTTGGCTGCATGAGCTCTGCCTCTTTCACACACGTACCCTGTAGACTTTTGCTTAGTAATGATGCACACAGAACCAATTTTGAAAAGGAAATGGTCCATTACATGTGGAAATCAAATAAAGAATGAAGTTTGCAGAAAGGATTTGAGAATTTCCTGTAGACATCTGTTTTTTTTTTGTTTTTTGTTTTTTTTGTAGGAGTAAGATTTCATGCAAGAAGATTACAGTGATAGATGAGCAGAGTGTCATAGGTAGAGTGGGGTTATCTCACTTCTACTTAAAAGCTCACACACTCACTTAAGTTCAAAGCTGATTCTAGCGCATTGGTTCCTCCTACATACTCTTGGGTCACTGTGTCAAACAGCGTCTGTATTATTGTACATAATGAGTCTGCAGTATATCTGTATGACCTTTTAATCACTGGTTGTTGTGAATCTGTTTCCATTCCAGTACTTCAACTATTTGTACACATACAAGATGCCAGGAGACATCAAGAACTGGGTGGACGCTCACATGAACTGTGAGGACATTGCCATGAACTTCCTGGTGGCTAACATCACGGGCAAAGCCCCCATAAAGGTACGTTCATAGCTCCGGGTGCTCTAAGCTTGCAGGGGGAGACTGAAGAGTGGACCAGCATCTCTGGGTTTGATCACCTCTCACCCTTTGACTTCACCGCCTCTCCCCCTCTCCATCACACTGACTGTGCCCAGGTGCAGGGGCCTGAGCTAAAGCCCAGCCTTAACCTTCCTTATCTGGGTGTCACTCAATGGCACTCCTCCCTCTGAATATGTTTTCCTAAGCTCACTGGGGCTCACGCACACCCTGCCATCAAATCACAAGCTGCACACTTCTCTATGCCTGCACCAGCAGTCTTCCACCTCCCACAATATCTCCGTCAGGTTCCTTCAGAAAACACCCACCATCCCAACCAACCTCTTCCTTTTCTTGGTGTCTCCTACTTTTTTCTGCACCCACATACATTCACAGGTTCAGAGCATTTGGTGCAGGCATGTGTCGGGGGTGTAGATGTGATGGAGGTTAGACAGAGAAAGGCCATAGATCACCTCTCTCCAACTCTGATTTTTTTTCTGCACTCTGTGCTTCACAAAAGCTCTTTTATGATGGTGCAGACTTATACCATTTTAAGTGGACAGTTTATTGCATCTGTCTGTGCTTCTCAAATTTAACCTACAGTTAATGTGAATTGTCATTATTTGTGTTTCTTTTTTTTTCGCTTCTGTTCAGGTGACCCCCAGGAAGAAGTTCAAGTGCCCTGAGTGTACTGCCATTGACGGGCTGTCCCTGGATCAGACACACATGGTAGAGAGGTACGGCACTTTGTTTTGAAAATTGTGGACAAAATGAGTGCAGTAGTCTCTTGTCTTTTTTTGTGTGTGTGTGTGTGTGTGTGTGTGTGTGTGTGTGTATACAGACTTTAATTGGAAATCTCTTGTTACTCTGCTTTTGCATTTTTGCATGCATGCTTACACCCGCCACATGATTTTGGCTTGGTATTGTGCAGACTTTGTCGTTGTAGAATATTTTTGTAGCTATTTATTTATATAAGCTTTCTTTGTTTTCTTTTTGAATATAAAAAAGAATTTTTAAAAAATTCACTTTTAAATTAGGTGTAAAAAATCATCAAACTAAAAAACTTCTAATGGAGCGCCTGGTGGATCGAGCAGCGCACCATGTACAGAGGTAGTGTCCTCGCCGCAGCAGCCGGCGGTTTGATTCCGACCTCAGCTCTTTGCTGCATGTCGCCTCCTCTCTCTCTCTCTCTCTCTGTCAGATACAGGCAATAAAAGCCCCCCCAAAAAATCTTTAAAAAAATGTATTTAAAAATACCATTTGTCGCACTTCTACTGCAATTTAAAGGTTTGTTTTTTGACTCAGGTGCATGATCAGCAGCACTGCAGTTCTCCGCAGTTTTCTTTTCACTTTCTATTATCAGTAACATTTTCTGTGCATTTTAAGAGAGCTGTGTCAACCGTCAACAGTGTCTTGTTGTAGCAAAACCCACTACAACCTTTGCACAGTGACATAAAAATGTGTATTTATCAGAAAAATGCAGTAAAAAATGTTTCATGTTATTTTTAATCTTTCACTTACCACTTAAGCTTGAGATGCTGTTCTGGGAACAGTGAAAAAAATAAACACATGAGATCAATAACTTGAAAAATTTAGAAGTAATAATAATTTTTAAAAAGTATTTGATTTTATTATTGTATGGGCACCGAACAAACGTAAAGGAAAAAAATGAGAAAGAAAAAAGAAAGAAAGAAACAACGAAAGAAAAAATGAAAGAAGGAAGGAGACAACAAAGGAAGGAAAGAACCAAAGGAAAGAAAAAGAATCGAGAGAGAAGAAAAGAAAGACAGAAAGAAAGAAGAAGAAAAGAAAAAAGACCTTAAGATTGAAGGAAAGAGAACAAAGGAAGGAAGGAAAGACAGAAAGAAAAACAGAAGGAAGGGAGGAAAGAAAGAAAAACAATGAAAGAAGGAGGGATAGAAAGAAGGTAAAGACTACATTCATATACATCATTTTCAAACACCACTAATCCGAAAAATACATACATTCCCGTTTTTAACATAAATCTGGTGTGTTTTCATTCATAGATCTGAGTGCATCAACAAGTTTGCATCAGTTTTTGGAACAATGCCTCTGAAGGTGGTGGAACACCGTGCAGACCCGGTGCTCTACAAAGACGACTTCCCAGAGAAACTCAAGAGTTTCCCCAACATCGGCAGCCTCTGACCATCCTGTAACAGATGTTTGGACCCCGTCACAGCCTCAACACTTCAACATTTGCCACCAATATTGTCCCTTTAATTAGGACATCAATAATCAGACTTAAGCGATTCATGCTCCTGTCACTTCTCATTTCAAGTGACTTTAACTTTAATTTTTAGATTCATTTTCAAAAGCAGGATTATACAGGACATTGAGTTAATATCTTGAATGAAAGAGGAATATAGGAATGGTGATGAGAGCGACTTGTTTATTTTGTTTAAAGTGAGAGATATTGTCAGACATTTACCATTATAAATGCACAGACTAATGTTACATGAAAGGCTGTTTGAGGGTCCCCTTGAGTCTAATGTTTGATGGACAGGCTTACCAACTGGAGGCTTGTGGTCCCTCAGTTACTGATTTGGAGCTGGAAAAAACTCGGCTCCAGCTGCTCTGGAATCAGCGTATACAATGTATATTTGTATTTTGCAGCAGTGCTGTATAATAGTTATAATTTATGATCCTTCAGCTAGGTTTTTTTTTCCTCCTTTCAAACGCAGACATGGACTTGATTCTTTTAGTCGCAGTGTATAAAAAAGTAAATGTTTAGCTTACATAATATATACATACATATATATATATCTGTAGGAAATGATTCTATGACACATTTATGTAGGTTTTATCCAATGGTTAATTGAATGTGATAACACACAGCATGGTGGCTTACAGATGATGTACAGTTAGTGTTTCACATATGTTCTGTTTGAATCAGATTGGACAAAGCTGATACCATAAATCTAACATTTAGAGCGAGTAACTGCTGATTTAAAAAAAAAAAAAACTGATGCTGAGCTACTGGAACATCTTGAATAGTTATTTTACGTTGCCTGTGCAAACCTTTTTTTATATTTATATAAATATGAGAAAAGCAGTGGTGGTAATTGAAGTAGCCACTAAGTCATTCATGAGTTATGTGAACAAACACAAATAAGCACAGGAGGAGTTATGTTTGCCATGCATTTAAAATTATAACTGTATAGTGAATAATAGACAATTCCTAAATCTACAAACAGATATGTAAAAACTCTAGATGCAATGTTTTGTTTTTATTTTTCCAGTATATCTGTTGTATGTTTGAACTTCTGTCCTTTTCATCACTAGTCCTAGCACCAGTATTTAGGACGTAACATTGAGAGCGGTGCAGTCTGTAAGATGCCTTGTGATGGTTTTATTTGCCTTTTTTTAACTTTATTTCCATAAGGTCATTGAAATTGTTTTAAATTTTTTGACTGTTTATGTATTTAAGTGTATATATGACTTTGTAATACATAATGAGTAAAGACCACACTAATACGTCTCAGCGCTCTTTTCTCCGTCTGTGTGAGTGAGGTGGAAACAAGATGAAGTAAGACATTTTTCTTCCTTTTTTTATGTCTGTCTTTCCTCCACTCTCTGACCGTCAGGACCCTCCGTGACACGGACGATCCACTGTTCCCTCCAGCCCGTCACCTGTTGTTAATATACGCTGCCTAATCCACCCTGTTCAATGTCAGCAGTTCAAAAGGCCGCAGTTCGTATTTTTGTCAACTTCAATTAGTGTGATACTCTTGCGGGTTGTGCGATCTCATTTCAGCACTCATGTCCCTTCAAAGGCACTGAATTGCGTGGGGATTTCAGAATGTGACTACAGGAATGACACAATATTTTGGCAGGGTGGTGCATGCAATAAGACACTGTAAATTCATTGGATTTTAAACAACAGCAGACAACTTATTCACAAGTTGTGGCCAACCAGTATTTTAGGATGGTAACCTGAAATGCTTTTCTTTAAACTGGTTGTGACTTGAGTGATCTCTAAATACTAACAGGAGAATAGTTGGTTTTTCTCTGTGCTGTGTGGAGGAAACCACTGTTACCTTCTACTCTCTATATACTGTATTTTGCTGTTTTAACCTTGTAAACAATGTTCCCACAGTCTTAAAATTCCTGGAAAAGTTATTAAATTAGAAAAACTGTTGTCCAGGCCTGGATGTGTTTTGGAAATAACAGAATGCTTTGGAGAAGTATTAAGGTAGAAGAAGGTGTAAGGTAGATTTATTTGTCATTTTTTACATTTGAGAGCATTAAACATTAAATATACATTGGCCATTAAATCACATCGGCGTATGCAGCTATTTGGTGGGGTGGGGGGGTGTCTAACAAGAGAGTAAAGATAGCAAGTAATAGCAGTTTACTTATCTGTTAATGTTTGGAAATGCTTGTTTAATAATGATTGGCTTTCGACTAAAAACAAGAAGAAATACAAAAAGGCAGACCTGAGCCACACTGGTCGTAGGCTCAGCACCAAAACATTTGATGCTAGCAACATGGGGGGAAGTGATTCTGGTCAACCATGCTAAGAAAAAAAACATCAAGACAATCAAACATCAGACTGCCAGCATCGGCACATTATTCATAAGTGCTGCAGCCAGGCTAGATAACATTACCACTTTGTGTTTACTGTATGTATATGTATAGTCGCATTTCATTGCATCCATGCTACATTTTTGCTACAATGCCTGCCATAGGGCATAGCACACTGGAAATTGCTTTATAGACCTACCAATTTTAAACAACTGAAAAAAATCTTGGAAATTATGTAAAATATTAAGAAAAAGTTCTGAAGAAGTTTTTAAAAATCCATTGATAAAAAATGTGCATAGCCCTGTGTACAGCATGTACTACATTTTTCAACAAATTAAATGAATACCGATTCTGAATTGAAGTGCAATAACTTATTGTACTTTAATCACACACAAAACTTATCACAAGCATGGGTAAATTCATACACTCATTTCAGAAGAGCTTAAAGCCACAAAAACTTGGAGGCAAAAAGAAATTGAAACTCAGAAGAATTACATATCAAGAGAAAAACAATATTCAAACACAACTCTGGAAATACCATTTTACCACCAAATGAAAGAAGTAATAACACTCAAATATTCGATAAACTGTCTCACAAAATAAAACACATCTAATTAATTACGCTTCCAAGAGTCTTCCAAAACTTCAATTCAATTTGCATGCACAAAAATGTACATGCACACAACAGCACGCATATTTATCATATATTTACTCCTATACTGATTGCCTGACTTCAGTAGTATTAGAAAATGAGAAAAATAGATGACGACATCATCGCGCAGGGATGGAGTTATGCAGCATACAGGAGGGAGAGGCTTTTGATGTAACCTTAAGGTCCTGATGTGATTGTAGGACAAGATTGAGTGTGTCAGTGTAAGAATAATGATGCTTAAATACACAGAAGAGTGAAACCGGTATGTATTGTGTGAACCTGAGCTACTAAATGACTGTGCGCTCTGCGCAGAGGAACGGCATACGTTAAACCAACCAGAAGACAGACAGCCCTGTCTGTCCTGACACACAATACTGCAGTCCACAGCCTTCACATGGCTCAGTGTTAATTAAAAAGCCTTCCTGGGTTGGCTGTACGGCTGTGCCTCAGACCCTGCGAACGGGGGGCTGCAGCTTTGAGCCAGTGGATGTAGTAGAAGTGAGCAAAGGGAGAGGCGTAGAGCAATGTGTGTATCGAGGGGAGGGGGGGATCTTTGAAAGCAGAGCCATGACAGCTGAGGGGGAAGCATGTGTGAGGCATGTTTGTTTTGCATTTACCCCCTGAGCGCAGCTGTGTGCACTGTCCTTTTCCCAGAACACCGGAACACAGCAGACGCCCTCGCGGCTCGCCCTCCGTCCAACCCCGCAGCTAGAGCACAGGGGGCCCCATGTCCACATTTGCAAGGAGACCCTCTCAGTTCAAGTCAGAGATATGTACGCTGTAGTCAGGATTATGCATATGCCTTGGATTTGGGTCAGAAAGTAGAACTGGATGTAATTTGGAGGTTTCGGGGGGTGATCTGCTCCACTGACAGGTTATAGCCTGCACCCTGCTTGTCTTACCTGCCCAGAACGACAGTGAATGTGGTTCAGTTTAGAGAATTAGCAATGGTTGCTCCGCCGGAAGGTGTACTTCAAGATATCGGGTTTGCCTAAACTCCTTGTTCTGCTTAAATCAGGCCTTGCAAACAAAGGACGAGCATGCATAACCTCATAGGTAAACTTCCACTGAGCAGGCAGTTGTTACTATTTGAATGATATGAGGATGTGGATATGATTTAGGCTCTGGCTGCCCCCCCCTCCTCTTTCCATAAAGAGACACAAACAAATACATATTGTTTCAAGCTGAGATAGAAGTAAACAGGGAGTAGAGGCTGTAACCAGAGTGAATTCCTTGTGGTGCTTTATCCTGACGTGTTACTGGTTTTCCTAAAACAGATCCTGCTCAGATAGTGAGACAAAAAACTCATGAGGTTGGCCTTAAACTTTACACTTAATCCCTGTACTGAAACTTTGGGATAGTACCTGCATAGTCATTAAGGATGGGCATTTTACATAATTTACATATATGACTACTTAACGTTAAATTATTACACGAATGCTCTAAAAAATAAAATTATTATAAAAATAGGGTCCAGAATAAACACCTTTACAAAAATCCGGGAACAGATTTAGGTTAGTTGACCTTTCTGCATCGCATAGGCTGTAGAGATTAGCTATGATACTCAAGTTTTGCATTTAACAGCTTGCACTCATATTCATATTGTTTTTTTGTCAGAATACTTCGAAACATTGCTCTTATGCCTTGTCACAATTCTGTCTATAATGTTAGACTAAGTGTTGTCTGACTGAAAAATTTTAAGTTATCTGCATCAGTGCAGTTCTATAATTTTTTCTATTTGGAGGCAATATTCATAGAGAGCAGTCACATAGCTGTGAGCCATCCAGAATATTTCAACATTTAATATAGAACAGGTTAAATTTACATTTATATAATTGTACATAGTTGTTTTCTTATACAAAAAAAAGTTTCTGCTCTGTACGCTGAATGAATACTGATGTCCAAGTTGTGTACTTATGCCCAACCCTAACCTTCACTGAGTCGTCTCCTACTCTATACAATTTACTATTTACTAACTATTTTTTAACTGTAACAGTTGGTGGATTAACCTGTTTGGAGTTAATATTAGCTGTCTGTTGCCTCAAAGTTCCCCTTAAAGACAGTGCACACATCCACTGTAGAGCAACCAACCAGCACACCTATACTGGAATGCCACCTGATATCCGGTTTTCTGTGGGTCAGTTAGTTTGTTGTACAATTATATGATTAAACACCACTTTATTTAGCATCATACACCATGTGCGCTCAATATAAATTAAAATAATTAAGATTTAGGAATTTTGGCACATGGCCCCTTTATAAGATTAAGCCAATAGATTACATAATAATGCAGAAGCATGTTGTTATTGCACTTTAATGACGCAAAATCACAAATTTGCAATTAATCTGATTACCGAGCAACTGACTCACAGTGAATACGTGAGTTTGGGGCCCCAAGTCATTTGTTTACTGTGCCTAGATGATGATAAGTATGTCAGCTGTAACATCACGACTCTCTTAGTCTTACTGTTGCCTCAGTTGCAAAAATGGAATACCGTCATCCAACATAATTTACAGATATGTTTTGATATATGATTTATATGTGATGACCAGATGCAAGGTTTTTTTTTATTGTAAAGGAGGATGGAGCTTATATATAATACTCAAGCCTCTGTTGAGTTGTCCAAGGTGCAACATCCAGCTAAGATGCAGTCACACTTTACTGAAGACGATAGAGGTTACGCTGCATTCATCTGGTTGATGACTTCCTTTGTTTTGTTTTTCAGAAATAACAACAGATAAAGAGAAAGTAATACAATATACGTGTCTGAGCTGCCTTGTGACCATTTACTGGTCGGCCATGACAGCCAAACTCTGCCGTATTAAAGTCCAGAGAAGGCTGTTGAACACTGACATCCTTTCAGTGTTCGAAAGTGTCAACACACTCTGTGTAATCTCCACCAGCCTCCTCCGTTTCAAAGGTGGCTGCTGCTGGTTTCGGTGTTATTTCTGGCAGAATGACTGACTAGTAGGCACTTCTCTCTCTGAAACTCCTGAGACTGGAAATGCAAAGGGGGCACAGTCATGTCCACTTGGAGTCTTTCCTCCTGAAAACAGAGCTGGCTCTGTTTGGAGGCTGGTGCTCCCAGGATCTTCAGCCCTGAGAGCAGCAGGCCTGCTGTGCCCTTCTCATACTCCCACACACCACTTCCTCCTCCATCCCTTCTTCTCTCTGGCCATCAGCAGGCTGAGTCAGTGCGGCAGGTGGATCTCTCACCCTGACCGCACTAAAACAAACCACATTTCATCTGTTTGACTTTTAAATGCTTGAGGATAGAGCCACTTCTAACTTTTTTTAGTAACTGAAATGTTTGCATTGAATCCGAGAAGCTTCATAATGTGACAGATATGCTGGATATAAACAGTTTTTCTGTGGCACTATCATAACAGTGTGGCTGAAGTTACATACTTCTGCATGTGCTACTGCTGATAAGGATTGCCTTAGAATAATATGTACATGGCATATAACAACAGAATTATAATTTCAGTTATTTTAAGGATGCTTGCTGAACTAATTGTCAAATCAAAACCAGTAACAAAATGACTGGATGAAAAAATCAAACAAAAAAAAACCAATAACACTCAAAATTTAAATAATAAGGTAAGAATAAAACAGCACCTGAACAGGGATCTACAATGACACTGAAAGCACTGTACAAACAGAATTTCCTGTATTTTAGCAAGTAAGTGCATGGGTTTGTTTGAAATTATTTTCCTTCGCCTAGCATCTGATTTACACTGCAACTCTTGTCATACAGTACAGCATCACCTCCCACCAGGATTCCCACAAAGCTCACTGCCAGGGGTTGATAAACATGGCTGCGCCACACCACTTATCTTGACAAATCTCTTGTTGTTCTCTCTTGGAGTAATTGTCATCCATCCGTTTATTTGCATAATTATTTTATTGCAACATTTATGAAGGTAGTCACTGTTGCCTTTAGAGTTTTTAATTATAGTGCCCCCTCACCCCATGCTGGGTTTGTGTAGACATTTCAGGGGTTGACAAGGTCCCCCATCCAGAAGGTATCAACACATCATGTTGCCCAAGAAATGGCCGCACTGTGCTCTTTGGCTTTCATGCGCAAAGCAGCGATACTGGAGGACTTGCGGTCAGGGTCCATGTTCAGATCGTACGTGTTGATGCCTGTCGCCATGCCAGGAGGCCCTCCAAACAGGCTGCCCATGTGAGCCTGTCCCACATGAGCTCCAGGGCTCGGGACACCCAGAAAATCAGACATCCCGCTGGCTGAGTGGGGGTGAGGTGTCATACAAGGGGTCACAGTGTCACAGGGCACGACGCAACCCGGCACGGGAGATGCTGCGCTGCTGCCACCGATCCAAGAGGGGTTCTGGATCTGAAATAGTGATGTGAAATCAACACTGTTAAAAAATGACAAAACTGTGGCATCAAACCTACTGGCATCTGTCTTACTATTACATGCTGTACTTGCTATTTAGCCCATTAAAGGGGATCTATTGTGCATTTTTTCAGGTTTGTACTTTTTGTATTTTTAGTTACCTCTAGAACAATATTTGCATGCTTTAATGTTGAAAAACACAATTTTCCTCATACAGTCTGTTTGAATATACCTGTATTCATCCTCTGTCAGAGACGCTATGTTTTATCGCCTATCTCTTTAAGCCATGATGATATACATTAGTTATGCTGATAACTGCAGTACCAAATCATAACTGTCTTTGACAAAGGAATTACAGCTATTAAACGATCATTGATGAATTTAAGCATGTTTCCAGTCTGAAAGTAGAAATGGCTGAAACCTGGAAGGCAGGAATCGAAGGGAAAATGTAAAACCTGTAGAACAATCTCTCTTTGAAATCACATTTGGGTTGAGAAAAATGAATGTGATTTAGAGGCAAAAAACTGTCCAATCTATGCTCATTCTGTACCTGTGCGTAGTTCTCAGGACGCGTCAGGAGAGGCAGTTCGTAAGCTGTTGAGAAGTGTGTTCGGACCTGTTGCATCTGACCAAAACGCTCTCTTTTCCTCCATTTTGCCCTTCGGTTCTGAAACCACACCTGCAGAGAGAAAATGTCTGAATGTCATAAAACTGGCACTTAACTTTCATTTACCCAAGTATTCAGTCTTGGTCTTGGATCAAGGAGAGGTTTAAAACTCAACTCAAAAAAAACATTACATTTTTTTTTTTTTTTTTTTTTTTACAGATACATATCTAAGTTTCCCTTTAAGATGATTCCAGGCTGAACTGCAAGAAGAAGAAATGGCGAGAAATCAAAAAATAATATCTGCAGCACATCAAACTTAAAGCTCCAGTGTGTAGGATTTAGAAGAATATACTGGCAGATATGGAATATAATATAATACATTTTTTTATTATAGTAAAACCATCAAATAAGAACTCTAGTGTTTTTGTTACATTAGAATTAGCCTTTTATATCTACATAGGGAGCAGGTTCACATCCACAGAGTCCACCATGTTACACTGCCATGTTTTTATTGTAGCCCAGGATGGCCAAACCAAATAACGGGTCTAGACAGGGCCATCCACGTTTTTGTGTCAGCAACTGTAGTTAGCAGCCCCTCTAGAACTAGCCAAACAGCATCGGAAACATACTGATTTTTAACGCATAACTGCTTTATCCAGTGTTTTTACTGGTTTTGATCACCTGGTGTATTTGTTTTGGAGAGAGAGACCTCTGCATATAATTTGGCTCTCAGTAAAAACCAGAACAGTGAACACTGAAGGAATTCTAACCAGGAGTTCCTCTTTGCACACGGGAGAAGTTTCACCCGGTTGCAATTCTCACCACTAGATTCCACTAGAACCTTCACACTGTTCCTGTAATTGTTTTACTTTATAGGGCACAGGTACGAACACCATTCAGAGGCAAATGAAGTATTATCTGAGTCTGCATAGTCCGAGCTGATGGATCAAACTAACTGGAAATTGTGGGGAAAAAAATGAAAGTAGCCTTTGTGCTGCAGCCTTCACTTCGCTGAGCTCCTCGAAACCAAACGTAAACAGATCCCGTCCCTCTCACCTTTGCTTATTTGTTGTCTGACAAGAGCTGGTCTTTTGTTATGACTAATGTTTCCTATAATCAACTTTGACTTGTAAATCTGACACCGTTGTTTATTGAGTGCATTATTTTGTTTAAGTTACCATCAGAGTGTGTGGAGGTGATCACTCCATGGGGGGGGGGGGGGGGCTTTAAACCTGTCATGCTTTTCTTCAAATGTCAAAAAGCAAAGGTTAGTTTTACAACTCTTGACTATCTTATTGTTTCTCCCTGACCAGACTGATTATTGCACACATTTAGCAACAGAAACGTTTCCTCTTATTTCACGTATCCGCTCTCTGCTCATAAATCTAAGAAGTCAATATGGGAAATTGCAAAGTGAGAAGGGATTATAACTGTGGTTTGTTTGCATTTTCCTTTTTAATTTCCTGAGGCCGAAAGCTCCTGGCTTTGAGATGCTGTCTCCTCCTAAATTAAAGAAGCACAGAGAGTAGAGGACGTAATCCTTCTCTCCTTCATCATTTCATATTTCTTCCTCTGCACTGTTTTGCTCCATACAACATTGCAGTGTTTATCTAAATAAATGTTGCTCTTTATGATTATTATACATTAAAATATGATTGTAAGTTATATCCACAGTGTGACCAGCAGCTCTCATCTGCTCACTGTCTGCTCTGTGTCGAGCCTGTTGATTATTATACAGGGAGAACATATTTTCGTGTTGCACACTCTGCGTCGTGACAGTAATTGGTAAAGACCATGACAGCTTAAGTAGCTGGTGGACTTTCAATGAGGCTTTATTTATGTTACAGCCCCAGAGAGAAAGAGAAGAGAAATGCCAAACTGGCCCCAGCAGGAGAGCTGTATGGGTCTGAAAACACTTTGAAGTGAGAGAGCGGCTCAGAGGATTGATAACCCGCCTCTGCTGTCACTCATGTCAGCTTCCATACCAGAGTAAAAAGAAATCCAAGGCTGAGCCTGGCTTCGGTTTTCCAACACCCCCAAAGCACTAATAATATCACGGGAACACCTCTGACCAGTGTTGTTGTTCTTTAAATGTGGGTTTGTACTATTTTCTCCAAAATTCTGGACCACATAATTTCTTATTTCTCTTGTCAATTAAAGTTAAGCGCAGGACAACAGGGGAGTGACACATAAAAAGACATACATGGTGCAGTTTGAAATGTAATTGTCTTTTCTAAGTGGTGATGTGTTAACTCTGCGACAGTGGTCTCTTTTATGTTGGTTCATGGAAGTTTTTAATACAGTGTTGTAATTGTCAAGACTTGTTAATAGTCCAAATGTTATGCATTTCATCTCAGCCCTTTATGAATTATGATATATATTTAACTGTCCCTCCCCATAATATTTACAGCCTATAAATATATAGGCTGTAAATATTTTTCAGAAATGAGAATAGGCCAAATAATATTTTTTTAAAAATCCATAATTTTGTTCATAATTGTATTTGAATAAATGTACTTAGTTACATTCCACCACTACTAACATAAATACAAAGAGTTAACTATTTTCCAGCTCTAGTCTATTAATTTTTAATGATAGCATCTGTGAAATATTTTGTACTCAATACTAATTTCTCACAACTGCTACTATGTTTTCACAGTTCATAATTAATCTGAAAAAAAAAGAAAAAAGAAAAGAGGTCTGAACTGAACTGAGGTCTGGGCTGAGCCCCCAATGTCCTCAAATCCTAGAAACACCCCTGGCCTACACTAACAATTACTTTTCATTAAAATGACAATTGTTCTCTCAATTAATTGTTATTATGTATTGTTTCTTATTTGAAAATGTATCATTACTACTCCACTGCTTGTTTAGTTAATACGGCAAAACCTCACCTCATTGAGTTTGCAACTTGCCACAAGTTTTTACAGAAGTTGCGATGGCAACGCTACACATAAAAATATCCGCCTCTCTGATCACCCTGCTCTGTTGATTTGAATGTAAATTTCTGTTGTATTCTCATTTTATTTCTATGGTCTAAACACAAAAACATATCACAGTAACTAAATTAGCCTATCAGTATTTCTAAAAAGTATAAATGAGCATTTATTAATAAGTTTTACCACAATGTGGCATCTCGGCTAGCTATTTCTGATTATTTGGTACATTTACTTTGCAGTGTTGGCGGTAAAAGCAAACACATCTAACCATACAGTATGAAAGTCCCTAGTTGGACGTTTAGGCTCATATGACTTACAGGATAATTAATTATCAAAATAGTAGTCAAGTTTTATCATGTACATTGTTTGAACAATTCATTCGCTAAAAAAAAACCCTAAATCAAAAGGTTTTAAGAAAAATTCTTCTGTGATTCCTCACTCTTCTATAGTTTGATGTATTTCTAACATGACAAAAAACAGTTTACTCATTAAGCTATATCTGCAAGTTGGACTGACCCTGTATTCTCCTTCCTTCTTGATCAAATCAGGTTTCCCTACAATTTCATTGTCCATTATCTATTTAGATCTATGAACTCATATGGACACCTGTGTTTGTCCAATGAACTCCACGTCAGATGCCATCTCGGCTCTCTGAGCTGTCTGAGCTAACAAAATGGCAAATCTGAGAAATGTGATGTTGTTGAAACCCCGACCCTTGACCCCTGACCTTCCCATGTATCTGTGGTGCATATGACTCTGATCTGAACTTACTTTCTCCCTTTGAAACCCAGAGACTGAAAAAGCAAACAACGCCAGACCCTTTTCAACTGAAAGTCTCTTGTTTTTTTGCATGAGAACCATCAGACAATGAAGTGTAATATATCGACCTCCTCAGAATTACGCTCACATAATTTACCTTTTTTTAATATTTAGACAAAAATGCTTGTAAATTTTAAAAGTTAAACTGAACTTTTCAGCAGCTATTAAGTTTTTATTTTCACTTTTCTTTCACTCCAGACAGAGTTCATGAGCTGTGAGTCCTTCTGCGTGTGAATGACTTGAATGGAGCACAGAACCCTGTTCTCTGACTGACTAGGCATCTCGTGTCTTTTATCTTTTTTAACTTGAGTGTTTAAGAGGGCCGCTGGGAGAGCCGAGGGCTGTAAAGCTGCGTCCATCTGAAGCCGGCAGGTTTGTGATAGTATGAGCAGTAGAGCAGAGCAGAGCAGCATACCTTCAGAGCCTTGGGGTTGAGTTATAACCCTGCGGCTGCACAGACTTCCTGTGTTTCACTGCAAAGCTTTTTCTGGTCACTGTTCCACCTTGTCATGTAAAAGACTGCTTTAATCGAGCTCTTATCTCGTGCCATGTGTGGCACTGACACATAACAAAAATGTAGTGAAAATATTGTATCTTTGCATCAGCTTGAGCAAACACTTGGATCTATCATATGCTTAAAAGTTGCTCAAAATATCGATATGTCCAGAAATATCAGTTGCTAACTTGCTCAAAGCTCATGGGAAGGGTTTCACACCTACCCTGGACACCACAGCAGGGACACATTCTTGTCTGAACAGGATGTTAATGAAAGAAAAACAGAGAAAATCCAGGGGCTTTGGTAGTCCAAAGTGTGCACGTACACGCACACGTAAACACACACATACAGGCACACATGTGAACAGAGATGGTGGAGGTCTCTCCCTCTGTTCACCGATCTTGGAATGCATTACAGCAGTCATGACCGGATTGTATGTAAATCGGGCCAGAAGGTCACTGGAAGGGTTTCAGTCAGAGAGGTGCTGTACACCTCAGGCTCGGCTAATACCGGCAGAACTGAACTCACAAATTCAGGAAACCAAAACAGCTCAGGTACAAAGAGAAAGGCCACTCAGACGACCCCGTCGACACACAGCAGTCAAACAAGTCTCCTCGTATGCTGATGAAAGTCTGCTCTCCTAAAACTGCACATATGAGGCCCAGGCAGCTCTAACCTCAGCCCCATGGGCCCCCTGGCCTCTGTTAGCTCCCACTCCCCCACTCTCTCTCCCCTCAACTCCCACAATACCAGATAAATCTCTGGTGTTGTTCTGTGTGTGACGTTATCTCTGCAGAGCTGCAGATGTTGAAGGATCCATGAGGTTGTGTTGTTAAAACATCCTCTGCTCTGCTGTGACGAAGACCTCTTTTTACTTTTACACGTTGCCAAAGTTGTTGCTGGGATTAGACAACCACTGTGAAGTGTAACTTTTGAAATTTAGCTTAAGTTTGTTGGTTTTTGTTTCCTTTTACATATCTATTTCCTTTTTTTTTACCCACTTAGCTGCAGTTCCTGCTTTACCTGCACACGGGCTTCAGTCAGGTCAGTCCTCAGTGCCAGCTGCTCCCGGGCGTAAACATCAGGATAGTGTGTCTTCTGGAAAACCTTCTCCAGCTCTTCCAGTTGGTAGCTTGTAAAGGTCGTGCGGTTGCGTCTTTTCTTGCCCTTGTTGCTTTCTCCGCCATCACCCTTGTCCAGCGGGCTCGACAATTCTGTGCCTGGTGGCCTATCAGAAGCCACCTTCATGCCCTGATCCTTCACAGACAGGTAGCTGGTGTCCATTCCAGGTGGATCAGAGTCCGGGGCCAAGTCAGAGTCTGTCAGGCCTGAACTGTCTTTACCTGCAGAGACAGGAAGAAGATGAAAACTGTTAGGAGAGGTTTGTGTTTTTATAATTTCATCAGGATTAAAAGTGTGGGGTCAGAACTTGGATTCCTTCGTTTTGGCAGAGGTGAGACCAAGTCATTGTTTTGCAAGTCACAATCAAGTCCAAAGTCTTAGTACTCAAGTCAGAAGTCAAGAAAAGCAAGTCCTGAGTCAAGGCTGTCAAGTCCAAGTCCAGGCTCAAACTTTGAGTTTCAAGCCCTGAACAAGTCAAAATGCACTTTTCACAAATTTTAAGGCTATTTTACAGTCAGAGGAAAAATACATTAAGTTTACAAAAACCCTGAATGCCCTAAAAAATTTGTATTTATTTGTCAGAACAGGTTTGCTGTTGGTCCTTTTTGTTGACCATTGCATAGGTTTTGTATGTCAATGAAATATTCTTTATTATAACTTTTTCCACCGGCCGCTCAGTAACATAAGATTGCTTCATGGTTCTCTCCTGCAACTTGACTGGTTGCTGTGGGATTTGTTCAGACAAAGTGAATCTGGAGATTTAAGAGACATTTTGCAGGAATTGATCCTGAATGTTGATTCTGTGCTGTGTGGCACACATAACATAATTTTTCATGTGTGCACCTGGGGGGGGGGGTATCAAAAATTTTCAAGTAAAAAGGCTCAAGTCCAAGTGAAGTCAGGTGTCATTAGTGTTTAAGTCCAAGTCGAGTTTCAAGTCTGTTTTATTTTATTTTGTCCAGTCTAAAGTCATCAAATTTGTGACTTGAGTTTGACTTGAATCCAAGTGATTTGAGTCCACTGCTTTTTGGAGCTGCGTTCAAGTTATTGAAACTAGCTTATAATGCAACATTTGCCACTTAAAGCTTCTGGGAAATTGAGTTTAAGCACATCTCAAATAGCAAATGCACTTAATTGATGAAATGTGGATGCGTAAGTGACTGCTGCTGGAATATAAATGCTGTGTTCTTTTTCACCTTTTGCAACAAACATTGCTAATTTTTGTGTTAGTACCTTCAGAAAGCAAATTTCAGCTTTTTTTTTAGAATTATTTTTTTGAGCCTCTGTTCTGCTCGAGTCTAATATTGAGTTGCTTTCCTACGGCAGTTTATTCATAACTTGAATTGATTTATTTGTCAGATCAGCATAATAATTCACGGGATCTGATGGGGTGGAACAACCGAATTTCTTGCTCTTTGTGAGGAAATTCTGTGACAGTTTTGAAATCTGTTTGCACTTGGTGCTTAGTGTGTGTGTGTGTGTGTGTGTGTGTGTGTGTGTGTGTGTGTGTGTGTGTGTGTGTGTCTCGATTTGTTTGTCTGCATCTGCCCATGTAATGGATGGCCTGGATCACTGGCTGCTTACACGATCCAGTTGTAGTTCGTAGATCATTCTGTGTGTTTTACTGCACACACTCCCCGATCACCCTGATGCAAAGTCACCTGGCAGCAAGACTGTCACAATTAATTTCTAGTCACGCAAAAAAAGAGAAAGACCCATCTCTGTGCTCGCTCTCTCGCTCTCTCTCTGTCTCTCTGTCACACTTGCTCTCTTCATGACTGCAGCTTAACTGTAAAACCTCAGGCAGCTCTGATCATAAATTTCCACAGCCATGTCTCTGCCAGTGTTCTTGTCTAAGCTGGCAGCTCTTTTGGCCCTGCTGCTGCCCTTCACTGAACTATCCAGTTTATACACACATCTTTAGATTGATACACACCCTCATCGAGGTGGATGTAAAAACTGAAAATGTTTGGTTTCAGACCCCCCTCTCTCTCTCTCTCTCTCTCTGGCTCTTTCTAGTGGTGACTCGAAGAACTGCACCTCCCTGCTCCTTTACCATCTGAGGTGAAGTTATTTTCAGGATCGAGGACGTCTCTGCTCATCTGCCCATCCAACCATTTGTCAGGTTAGAACCAGAAGGTGTGTGTGTTCATTTGAGCTCTGTGTGCAATTCTCAGCACTCAGTCAGCACAGACGAATACAAACACACACACACACACACACACACACACACCCAGTGACCCGCAACTCACAACCATGTTGGGTAATGTGTTGCAAGGTGAGGTGAATGGATATCTTGTCACAGACTGTGTCTCACAGATATGTGCACATAAGTTATAAAGATCTAAAGTTATATTTTAAGTGCATCTTTTTGATCAACATCACTGGTCTAAATAGTTGAAGTGATGAATCATAGTATTAAGCTGCAGACAGAAAGGTGTTTGGAGTGGTCAAAATGTTGAATTTTTAAGTGAATATATGTCTGGTTATATACTTGGGGACATTTTATTTAATTTTGTTTCATTACTTGCATGGCGGATTATGCGACAATAGGCCCCTTGGGATAGTTATGCAAAAGGCCCCTTACTGCACATAGCAGCAAGATACAAAGACTTCGTGGCGGTTTTGTCTGCTCCTTTGTGCTGTTGGTGTTTTGTGTCACTTTGTAGACGTTATGCATTATTTTAAGATTTTACATGTCTGTGGTCATGTCTCTTTCAAGTTATTCTGTGTCTCGTGGAAGGAATGTTGTCTCCTCAGGGTAATTTGTGTATTTTTTGGTCATTTTGTGTCTTTTTAAGGTGACTATGTGTTTCAGTGAGGTTAATTTTGTTTTTTTGGTCACTTTCTGTCTCTTTGTAGATGTTTTGCAACTCTTTGTAGTTATCTTGTGTCTCTTTGTGGTCCTTTGGTGCCTCTTCTTGGTTGGTAAACCTTAATTAGAATGACTTTTTGAAGACGAAGGCCGGGGGGGGGGGGGCTTTGGCCTTTGGGCCCCTGGGCCTTTGCCGAGTAGGCCCATTCAGTAATCCATCCATGATTATGTAAAAATATTGTTGAAATGTAATTTCCTTCAGTATAAAATACAACAACCTCTGGTTGATGGAAAATGTTACTTTTCAAATCTACTGATATCTGACTATTAATAAGGACACATACATTTTATATTATGGATTTCTTGAGGAATGAGTCTTGTAAAATGTAATGGCTGGGGCTGGGTTTCCTTCAAAGTTTTTTTTTACATACTAGTGCCAATACAATTCCTGACTTTCTCTACTGATACCAAAATAATATTTTGCAATACTTACAATAAATTATAAACAGATGAAGCAGAAAAAAAGAAGGTGATGCTAAACTATATAAGAAATAAACACAATTGTAGAGTACACATTGTAGAGAGCAATCAGATGCCAGCTTTCAGTACTTGGCAGTTCTTGATAGTCGACCTTACAAACACATTTCAGTCAGTACCAAAATAGTATTGAGGTTTGATGCTCAGGTCAAGTAATGGCACACAGCCTATGTCTTGATTCCCACCAACTGAAGCCTCTCTGAGGAGAGCTGTGCATGCAAAAGAAGAAGAAAAGATTAAAACCTGTTTTACTGTACATTCTGTATTTTTGGATTGAAGGACCAGCTGTATTATTTAATGAGCACTGTGCTCTGGTTGTGAAATGTTTGCCCTACAGTGCTGGAAACAGACTCGGGCTGAGGAGCCATGTTTTGGTGGCAGGGGGTCTAACGCCCGCAACATTGCCTCCCAGTCCATGACTAACACATCCTGTTAGGCTTGAAGGGAGCAAATGTGTTTTATCCCGGCATAAATACACTCCAGTTATTTCATCATATTTCCCTGGCTGGCACCCACAGTCCCCACAAGGCAAGAGCTGTCAGGCTGTTTGAAATCATGAGGCCTCTCGCTGATCAAAGGCCATTGTTTATATCGCATGTCACTGATGTTTTTTTGGCAGGAGCGGGATATTGTGACAATCTCCTGCTTGTTATCCATATCATCTGCTGTAGCTTTGAGGCTCTCCGACACTGCCCAAGGTGAACAGCAGTGGGCCCTCCTGCAGGGAACACCATATGTATGAAGACCATAGGGAAGTCTTTTTGCAAACAATGCCTGTCAGGGTTTAATCTTTGTGAAAAGAGGCAGGAAGGAGCGACTATGAAAAACATAGGCTGCATAAAAATCCCCATGTTCATTAGTACAATTGGCTTTTTCTTCCATCACCTGCACCTCTGCATGAACTAACACGTCCCAACAATAATCGGGCAAACTCTCTACCAAAGTTTTTTTTCTTTTCAGAAGAATATGCCATGCAAAATGTTTGGAGTTGCAACCACAGAATGTTCTATTTTCACTGCAGTGGATCCAACAGGCCGCATCTGCTCCAACTGCTGCGTTACAGTGAAGAGAGTCTGCAGCTCTGTGTGGTGGGCACAGAGAAATGTCTGCAGAGAGCAAGTACAATAAAATGTGCTTCAAAACAAGCTGAGCCATAATGTGCAGTTTAGCTCATGCAAATATTTCCACAAGAGTTTGCATACAAATCTAAATGGTCACAATTTTCGCTAAATACACCACAGTTTATGACCTAGTATGTCACTTTTGGCATTGATATCAAAATAAAACAAAGGATTGATTTATGACAAACCAGTGTGCCTTCTTTTTGATATTACAAGGCACTTCAGGTTTGTTTCTGTGCGTCAGACACTCAACACGGAACGCTGTTAATTCACAGCTGAAAATGAGGGGGCAACATCAAAGTGTAATTTAACTGGCTGTAAAGCGACAGGGCACCTTCACCGCCTCTTTATTGACTGGGACGACTGGGGTCAACTCGTGGTGTTAAGAGGAAACACTATAAATTACACACCACACGGTGATTCAAACTGAAAGAGAAATATCCGAAACAGAGGGGAACGTAAACAGTGGAGAGAAAACAGATGAGGAGATGGAAAGGGAAGAGAGTTTGTCTGAGGAAATGTGTGAGCAAAGTATTTATTTGTAAGTGTTTCTGGGGTTTGTTTAACTGACTTAAAACATGGATTTTGATTTGACATGAAGATTTGAACAGTGGATAACCCATAAGTCTTGCTTGGCTGCAGATACAGAGGCTGGCTGAGACACTGCGGCCTGATGCTGTGTGAGCTGGACAATCAGGCCA
This sequence comes from Plectropomus leopardus, assembly GCF_008729295.1. Lineage (NCBI taxonomy): Eukaryota > Metazoa > Chordata > Actinopteri > Perciformes > Serranidae > Plectropomus > Plectropomus leopardus. The sequence continues at coordinate 17,257,736 of NC_056463.1, forward strand.
AGGCAAGAATGTGATATATAATGTATGAAGTTATTTACGACTCCATAAAGGGACTTGCCACAAATAAGAGGCCATTTGGAGATCAGCAGTGGAATTTAACTTCTTCTGCCTGAACGAATTGTACTTTGTACAGTTTTGAGGAATAACATGTTTTAAATGTTTTGTGTGCTACTCTATATCCACAACATTTAAGAAGGAAATAATGTACTTCTTTTGCTACATCAAGCTTTAGATACTTTGCAAGTTAAAATTGTAAAAATGCTGCTTACACATAAATGAATCCTGAGAAATAACCCATACATTTCATTTCAACACTGGAGGGACACATATGAAATGGGACATGTTTTGACACAAATTTTGAGTGTCAGATGCTTAATTTCTTGCATTCTGGTGAATTTTTATGCACCAATTTGTGCATTTTGTGCATCAGTTTATGATGTAAATATTTTTAGTTTTGGCAAAACAGAAGTCCTCTGCTACTTTCATGTTTTTATTGGGGAGTGACAAATGTACATGTTCTAAATATTGAATGGGGACATGTCCTCCGCGTCCCCCTCAATGTATGGAATAATGTATTTATTTTGCTACATAAATAGTGCTGTAACTTTTGATACTTTAAGTACATTTGCTTATAATACCTCTGTACATATGCTTGAGTAAGCTTTAGAATGCAGAGATTTTACTTGTAATGTACTATGTTTTATATATAGTAATGCTAAACATATACAATGCAATTTATGTTTCTCTCCATCATCACCTCTGAGCTCTGCCCTCTGCCCACATTTTCATATTTTCCTCGTATTTTCTGTGCTAAAGACATTTATGGGCATGTACTTCCACAGCGCTCAGGTGAAGTCAAGGCTTTATAAAAATGTAGCAATCAGATGAGCAACAAACATCAAAGAAAAAAGTGCTGAAAAATGCTAATATAGCGAGGTGAAATGCAAAACGAAAATTAATCTCATGTTGGCCTTTACTTTCAGTTTACCTGGCGAGCGTGTGTACATACAGTAACCGACAATCCTGCATAGAATTCCTTTATGTACATTTGATAATACTTTTACTTGTGATAGAGTATTTTTACGATGTAGCATTGCTACTTTTGGCCACTCGGGGCAGCAGAAATAAGTTGTGAACAAACACTGACATATGACTTCTTTTTACCATTCAATGACAAACAGTTGCTTTTTTACACATCAAGCAGTTACAGAGCAACATTATTATTTATTTGGATGCTTGTTTCACCTGATGAACGTAAGTCTAATATTCACTCTCTTTTAGCTCTTTTTTGGTCTCTACCAACTCCAGAGAAAATTATCTGGTGCTTAAGCTGCTAAATGTTACAATTTGTACACCAGCTAGTTGTTTATTGTAAAAAAACAGAATTTATAACCAAAGGTCTCGCTGTGTCACTACACCCTAAATAAGGTGCAAGTCGCTACGCATTGGCGTATTTGTATTTCTAGCCCTATGAATTAAAGACCTTGTATGCTTTGGTATCTTTGATACCACTTTTTTTGGTTATAAGTTTCTCCCTTTTTCTTTTTTTCCCCCGAAGTTTTCCATGAGCACCGGTGGCTTGAGGGACACTTGGAGCGCTCCTGCTGCCTTTCCTCTATTTCTTACTTTGTCTGTTTGATGTTTGTGAGGGGTGAGAGTGAACTACGACAGTAAAGTTCAGGGCCGTGCAGCTACACAAGAGAGCTCAAACTCACTATAAGGCTCCGTAAAGCCGAGGGGAGCTGCATATTCAGGCGATAATTCTCTGTAAGTTCATCACTACCAGTGACCTTTTTCACATTGTCACATTGTTTACACATTGTCATTTGATACATTGTTATTGTAAAAATAGCTTCTATAGCCGCTCTAAGTAACAGACCTTAAAACTTCGTACAGCACCGCTGAAGATGCGGTCAAAGTTTCTCTGACCCTCTGTTCTTGAAATTCAACCTTGTCTCTTTTGGAGATAGAAATAACACGACTATGAATAGCTTGTCACTTTACTTGCTTGGTGTGGTGTCAGGTGCATTCATCGAAACATTTCAGGACAATACTCACACACACGCACACACACACACAGACATCGGCCTTGATTTGGCCTTGACTGAGATTTGGAAACAGTCGATGTAACTCACAGGCAGAACTTCAAACATCAGCACATTTCTTTTTTTTTTTCGTAACAAAAAGTTTTCTTTAGTGCCAATGTGATAGGTAGCCGCTCACTTTGAAATTCAACTCTGCTGACTGAGCAGAGCAATGATCTCAGCAGGTTGTGCAAAATTCACAGACTGCGAAAAAAAGAAAATCCATAAAGCCCATAGACTGATAAATCACCTCGCACGCACTCTTTGTCTCCCTCCCTCTCTCCCCCTCTGCGTCTTTCCCTCCTACCTGCTCCCTTCCAAATGTTTCTCTCAGACTTTGGAGCAAAACAGAATTTCCTTCATCTTATGTTTTTGTTGACTGATCGAAGGAGAACATTCCATCCGAGTGGGATAAACTCGCAGGAGTGCATTTTTGTGTGCACACACATAAAATGAAAAAACCTCACTCAACAACATGCACAATCACTTTTTCCTATAACAAGGATCCAGCTTCCAAAAAACCCAAAACACATAAATCCTAACAACGTGTCCTGCAACAATACTGAAGGTTTGGAATCATGACACACTATCTGTAAGGTTCATGTGTACGGCTAAGAAATGATGATTGTCTCACAGTGGAAATACAACTGTTCATTCACCAACAAAATCCTCTTAAATTATATTTCGTTTAAAGCCTATCTGTCAACCCATTTTGGGATCATAAAGTTGTAAGACTAAGACAAAAAAATTACAAGGAAAACGTTAAAGTATATTTTAAAGGCCCATTAGTGTAATTAAACTGCATATTACAAACACCAGGTGCTGTCAGTATCACAAAATGAATGTTAAACAAAATAACAAAAGTATTAAAGCAAAAAAGATGCTATTATAGAAAACCTTAAACCCATTTTTACTGTATTTATATGTTTTTAAAATATATGTTTTAATCCTACTTTAATGCCAAGCAAGTTTTTATTTAATTTTTCAAAAGCCACCAGGGTTTCAAATACCAGATACTCTTTTTTTTCTCCTCTTAAATCCACAAATTAGACAGTAGGCTATCTCTATGCTAGTTTTTGATACAATGCACCACATGACTGCACCAGGACCTGGAAAAGCCTTCAACCTCAAAAAGGTTGTCCATTACCATTGCGCGGATTTATATAATAATAAATATTTAACAATTTAAAGTCAAGCAAGTGTAAAAAAAAAAGTCACCAGCCTATACTGACACACAACAGGTAAAACCAACTGAATCTCTGACGTGCAGTCCTGTACAGTTCATTCTGTGTCAGTGTTCAGTTTGCTTCAGTTTACATGAAGCGGTGACAAAGAGACCAAAGGAAGTCCTGGACTGCAGGAGCCTTAGTGCCCCGCTGCTCTCACTCGGCCATGCAAACTGAGCCTAATGTAAATTGCCCTGCCAAACTTTAAGCTAAATGGTAAAATGATCCTGAGTCCTTGTCACCTCCACTCATGTCATTGACTTGCTGAAGTGTGCCTCAGTTGTCTGGGCTGCATGGCTGGTTCCCATTACTCCCTGCTCAAACCAATCTGCGCAGACGGCCATTACGAGAGGCTGAAATGGTTTGTGCTGGGTTAAACATGTTGAGGGGACAAAAGGGCAGGAGATCGAAGTGACAAAAACTCACAAGCCAGTGCAATCACACCTGCATGTTAGTCCAAGAGATAACTTTAACGGCTTCTGCTGATGAAATATTTACACTTGCAGAGCAGCATAACTAAATTCTCGCTTTGCCCAAAAAATAAATTATGGTTTACACCAAAAGTCTTCAGATTACACCAGCAGTGTGTTGCTGCTGCAAAGATGTCATTCCCCTGCAAAACCAGAAGCTGTGAAAAAAAAACCCAAAAAACCTAAAAGGCCCAATCCCGCTATAATTAGGCTACAATTCAACACCCGAGCAACAACAAAGTAACATCCTTTGTCTTATGGTGCAATTAAATGTTTACTATGTAAAACTAGACTCCAAATGTTGCAACGTGCTCTACTTTGACACCAGAGAGTTTCAAACAGGGGGTTTCGAATCGATTCTCTCTGCTGTGTGCGTGCAGGGAAACTCGCCCTGCTCTCCAAACTGACGAGGGCAGGAAAGTCGAGCTAAAGGTCAGCACCCTCAGACACTGAGGGAGGACACGGACACATCAAAAGAAGGATATGTTGTCTCTGGAGGATCACAAAGACGTGTAGTGGCTGCTTTAAGATGATGTAGTGACTGATTGAATCACCCTTAGGGTCCTAGTTTTCCAATCAAGACGTCCAGTTTGACCATTTTAATAATGATACAGCAAAAGATTTATTCTTTGGTGGCCAATATGACTATTTATACACGTAAAAGCATAGTTTAACTCAAGGACACATTTTACACATTTATTAGTATTTCTATTTTATGTCATTTCTGCATTTATTTGACAACTGTGGTGGTTTTTCAAAATACATTGTCATCTTAATGTGTTGTAGTGCTACGAAATATATTAGCATTTAATTACTGCAAAAATATTAACAAGTTGATTCAACACCATATTGTGATATTTTGTCGCAATATTGTTCTGTTTAAATAGATAATAATAATGAGAAAAAGATAGATGAGAAATTATTAATATTCCAAATACAAATCTGACTTTTGGTGGCCGACTACAATAATAATATCAGTTGCTTTTTGCATGCTTTAGATACATTTTACTGCAATAAAAATAATTTAATTGAGATGGACAAACTGAAAACTGATTATTCCATTTAGATTCATTTGACAAAGTTTTTCGTTGTGCTTGAAAAAAGGTTATAAATCACAGTATATCACAATAGATGTTGCAATAATCACATATTGCAAAATGTTTAAAATCACAATAATTTTGTATCACGACGTATTGCGATAAATTGTATTGTGCGGCCTCTGGCTATTCCCACCCCTAAATAATATATGCCTATTTTTACTTTTGATATACGTACATTTTTCTTCTTTTTTTTAAACATTCATTGGAGTAAAACGTTAAATGCAAGACTTGTACTTGAAAGAAAAAAAAATAAATTGCTGTAGTGTTAAGTTTACTAGAATCTTCCACAACTTTTTCATTTTATCATTTGATATCTGCCAATTTTTTGCTGCTTTTAGCATGCACATCTAGGGCAGCCTGCAAATAGTTCTTTTGCATTTTCTTGTAGTTTCAGCCCCTCTGTCAGCTCTGAGCTCCGCTGCAAGAGCTGCCTTGTTGATTTCATGTAACAGCATGATTGGCAATGTGTTGAGTAGAAACAATATAACAGTGTTGGTTGTGTCTCTAATGTATATAAATGTTTAGTAGAAAGTCATGCTGATTTCCATCCTCCAAAAAAACTGTCTCAGTTACAGTTTCAGACAGGCCTGAGACCAGTCATCACATCACCTTCGACTCAACCGATCAGGCCACAAATTATAACAACAAAGTCATTCTGTGACAACTTCAAACTACCCTGCTATTGTGTAAAATACAGCTTTGATTAAAGAAATGACTCAGGGAGTAAAATACACCGGCATTTCCCAATAAGCACATCAGGAATCATTTATCATAAGTTAAGCATATTTTACTGCTGCCCTCACTCTATGTCTAGTTCGTGTAGAAGTCAGTAAAAAGATCTTTAACGAGAAACTGCGGTCATTGATAATCTCAAGGAAAACAGGCACCGGTGACAACAAATTTCGATCTACTTACTATTTAAACGATGCGAAACACTTCAGAAGGGATTTTTTTTTCTTATTTCCGAGATAAAGTGCTAAAAAAAAAACATAAACGCTACAAATATAAAAATAATTTTTCAATTCAAAAAAGTTAAAGATTTGTCTCTGAGGGCCAAGTTACTCTGAGCAGGAAATAAAGTCAAACAGAGAAGTTTGACATCTGAGTCACATTAATGCGCGAGTTCTTGACTATAACGCCGGGATGTTTTTTCCTGCCTCCTTCGCGGTGATTCCGGTCATTAGGCCTACATTCAAGACTCCGTGTTGTAAAAAGAAGAGTGCATAGTTTGCAAAATGAACTTAACAACATGCACATATGTGTATTTCATCCTATAAGTCTAACCTTAGTTCTAAACTGAAGAAAAAATGCAAAGAAAAAAATGAGTCGATCAATTAAATTAAATGTTTTGTAATGTAGGCTAAGTAATACAGATTCCGCATAAAAATTAGCCTCATTAAAAAAAAAGTGGAAATTGGAAATATTGTTTGAGGATTTTTTTTTTATTAAAATAATTTGTTTCTTCATCGTATGACTTAAAATTGCAGTTTACTCCCAGCCTAATAACTGCGGCTTATTTACAACATAATATAACAGTTTTATGTCATCTCGATTTACCGGATCTGTGTCAGGGTTAATAGGTAATAAAAACTTAACAGCCATTATAAAAAGGGCCAGTATTAGCTTTTGAAAAGATTGATCTCCGTTCTTGACATTTTGGAGCAGTAAAGGCTTTTTTTCTGCAGGCCGATTTCCAGAAACTGCCAAAACATCTTTAAAGTGCTTCCACTAAACATTTCAGTGTAATACTGATGGACAAGCAGCTCGAATAAATCAGAGAGAAAGGAGAGAGATGGCTTAATACGTGAAAATGATTCTATTATTATTATTTTACACGTACCGTTTATATAAATTTTATCTAGATTAAAAAAAACGTTTAAGTAATTGTCGGAGCCTGCACCTTCATAAACAGACCAGTTTAGCAAAAAAATATGCTCATTTTGCTCACAGTATTTCCCCCCCTTTTTACGGTATTGTGATCAGAATTATTTGATTCGTCCTTTCACAACATTACTCCTCAGTGGATTATTCTTAGAAGTATACAGAGCACATTTTGTAGATGCTATATGCAAACAGAGTGTGTGAGTGAGGCAGAAAGAGAGGACAGGGAGAGAGAGCCCTCATGCTTTGTGACTTTATTCAAGACCATAATGTTTCCATTGTTATAACCTCGAAACTACAACAGGTTCAGCGCGTCTATGTTAGACACAGCATAAAAAAGTGGTAAAGGCGAAGAAGAATTTAATTTTTTAAAAAGGGTCCGTTTTTGATCTTTGATCTCCGGAATAGATAATATGCTTAAAGATGGGGCATATTCCCCCTCAAAGTTTACACTCAGCAGCTTGAGTCATTCTGAAAACTCGCATTTTGTTTGTTTGTCTTTTGATTTCTGTCGCAGTGGTGGAACAGTGATGGAACTTAAATTTGGGTTAAAATTACAGAAGATCTATTGTCCTAATACTAACATTGTTTGTGTGTGTGTGTGTGTGTGTGTGTGTGTGTGTGTGTGTGAGAGAGAGAGAGATGAGGGAAAAGCAGATGAATGATCGCTTTAATTTACCAAATGGATGACACATCTTGCTCATCATGGTATCACGTGTGTTTCCGGTTAATGGCAAAATAGCATTTCTGGTTGGGTATAAAAACACGAATAAATGCTGCTTCAAAGTGGACGCCTGCCCAACGAGGGTCAAAGTTTTATTTGCACCCTCATCATTCACCCATTACAGTGGCGTCCCCACGCAATTAAATCTAATTGGAGCCAATCAGGCAGAGCCATGAAATGCAAATATTATCAGTTTGGAACTCACTATCTGAAAACCTGTTAATTCAATTGTCTGACTCAGCTCCAATATTAAGGATTGTAATGCAGATTATCGCATTAAATGCGCCCTAATTTAATTTTGATGGCCAAAGAGACAATTTGATAGTCGGGAAGATTATGCTGCTCCTTAACTGTGTTACGCACATAACCGCCGGGACGGGCCGGTACGAGCGGAGAAGCCCTGTGCGCTGTTGGGGAGCACGCAGGACTTTTGGGGGAAAAAATACATGAAACCTGTTAAAGTATGTTTGTGATTTTATGAGTCAGCCTGTAAAAGATAATATAGGATAAATCACGACGTATTATTTCTTCTGGTTCACTCACAGAGCTGTGATGGCCACTTTACGCATACGTGCCATTGATTGCGAACGAAACGTCCTAACCTTTAAGGCAGGCTGTATCTGCGGGTGTTGTGGGATTAAATGGAGCAATGATGAGCGATGACGTTGATGATGACGTTAAAATGATTTGCACAGGTAAAGGTAATCATCAGACACCAAACAGCCCGAAGGAAACACCCTGACGCTGAATGATTGCAGTGACTTTTGTTGCACAGCCTCCCTGTGAAATACGCTGCTGGTGAAAATAGCTCGTGATTTGTCTCGTGAAGCCTCACCTTGCCAAGTGGACGCCTGTGGCTGAGTTATCTTAAAGTTTTGTTTTTTAAAAATCTGCACTCACCATAGCAGGGGATGAGCGCTCCGTTGTGCCCGCTCTCCTGGTGCAGTTTGCCTTCCTCGGGAGGTGTTTTGCAAGAAGACCTCTGCATGAAGAGGTGGTATTTGCTGAAAGTGCCTTGCCCAGCTGCGGCGGCATCCAATGACTGGCACTCCTGCTGCTGGAAGGGGCTTCGGGACTTTTCTCCGTAAGCCTGACCTTTGTTGGGCAGGAAGGCAGTGGGGCTGTATTTGGTGTCAGTGGCTGGGAATGTCCTAAAGTGGTCCGTCTGGTGATCCCTACCTTGCGCTGCAGAGGGGCTATAATATGAATCCATGGATGTCATATCGCTGTATGAAACGCAGGTCTCGGCGTTCATGCCTAAAAAACAGTGTAGGGGTGAAAAAGACCAAACTTTTCTCTCTCTCTCACTCTCTCTCTCTCTCTCTCTCTCTCTCCCTCCCTCTCTCTGTGTCTCACTCTCTCTCTTGCTCTCTCTCTTTTGGAAAGGGAAGCGCAGACACCCCCACCTCTCCCTCTACCTCATACAGATGAACCTACACACACACACACACATGCATACAGAGACTGCAGCGCACACCAGACCGCAGCTGGGTTTGGTTATAAAACGATTCAGATCTTTTCCAGGAACCACTGTCGTTGACCAAACACTCCAAACTCCCCCTCAGGTTTGAGCAGAGTTACACACACCCGTCTTTCCTCGGAGGATGGGACCCAGATCTCCTGGCTTCAAGACCTCTTCCCAAGTGATTATGCTGATGACATGAACTAGTTAGGTCACTTTTTAGCTGAAAAAAAAGAAAAAAAACTTTGCAAAATAGGGGCGGGGGGCTTAACACATGACATTAATGCAATTTGGATATGAATATAGCCCATGAGTGATGGCACTGGGGCGGAGAGGGCACAATTTCACGCTTCATTCGCGATGGTTCATCAAGGGCAAGTCATCCATACTCGGCCGATTGTGTTCCTGCAGCCAGCTCTGTGGCTTCTGAATAAAATTGGGATTTAGTTTATAAGAGCTTTTTATCGCTTGGAACGGATTTTAGTGTCCCTTGCATTCGAATTATTTATTTCAGCAACAGATGCATGTTTGATCTGTGGCAAAAGGATACTAAAGTGACGTTGTTTATAATTTCTCGTGATTTTAGGATTTAAAAAAATATTTAGTATAATAAACCAATCCAAAAGTTGACTCAGTGCATTTATAATGCTACCACGCGTTGTTTAACGATATCCAGGCTTATTATATTCTAGTAAGAATCTCATTTAAATTATTTGATACTTCGATTATTAATTTTGCATTTTTTGTTTTTTCACTTGGTTTGAAAATATAAATAAGTCGATACTTGCACACACCCCTCAAAAATTATAATATGTGCATTTGTCCTCACTAATAAACACATGAAAGTAGCCTATTATTTTGACAAAATTTAAGATATTTACAACATAAATTGATGCAGAAAAATTCACCAGAAATCAGGAAATTAAGTGTTTGGTGCTCATATTTTCTATTGGATGTCCTCCAGATCAGCGTTTCATATGTGCCTCATACATTGAAACGAAACCTACGACCATATGTAATATAATCTAGCTCTTGAATATAATCTAGCTCTTGAAAAACATGATATTGATGAGATGATCTTTTTTTTACAGCGAGGATGCATCCATCTATTGTAGCCTATTTCGTGAGTTATTTGCAGATCCAGTTGTGCGCACACTGAAACGTCACCTGATCTTTGCAGACGGTCGTCAGAGCCTAAACACAGCGCAGACAGGAAAAGTTAAACAACCTGTAAGGAAATATCAGCGTAATTCCGCTGTGGACATTACAGATCGCTCTGCCGTGACTGCTTAATAACATGTTCGATAATAACAATGACAGTCATCTTTGTGTGCATTTGTTTCGGTTATATTGCAACCACTGGGAGGTATTGCCAAGATATTTGCTATGCGATGTAGTTTTTTTTTTAAACAAAAGTGGGACGAAATTCCCTTTTTTGTGTTTATTTGTTCAATCCTCCTCCTATAAGCATTCATTCTCTCTAATAACTTCCTGTGGGAGTTTGTCCCACCTAACCCATAACAGTTAATTATTTTACAATCTATTTGTGAGTCAATAAGTCCTGCATTAGCCATTGAAACAACTAAGACTTAAAAATACAATTATTTTCAGTACACATTTGAAAACAGTACAATTTAATTAATCAATTAACTGTTTTTATGTTTGTTTTTTTAAAAAGCAGTGTCATGTTAGCAAAATTAAGAGACACTCAATACAAGACCAGCCCTGTATTAAGGATGCAATGAAAGACTGCACACAAGACAACTGCACAGCCCTGTTTATTTGGTTATTGTCTCTCAAAGCCATATCCGTTTTAGGAATGTATTCCCAATAATGCAGCTTCTGTTGTCATATTTTTGATATTTATATTAGATATGCTTGTGTTAACCCAAACATTTTAGAGTTAGCCTTTGACCTGTGAGCAGCATGATGGAATTTACACCCATGCACATGCTGAAATTGTGGGATCCAAATTATGCAGCGAAGTGCTCCATGATCTATATCAGGCTGCCTATATTCACAATATTTATTTGAAATAATATAATGCTCACACAATAATGCATCAATAGTGAATTGAGATCTAGTGTAAAATAACATTTTCTTTTGATTAATCTGTTGAATATTGTCTTGTTGTTCAGTTGTTTGGTTTAAAAATGTCAGAAATTGGTGAAAAATGTTGATCAGTGTTTCCCAAAGCGCCCAGATGACATCCTCAAATGCCTTGTTTGTCAACAGTTTTCTATCATAGAGGAGGATAGAAACCAGAAAATAATAACATTTAAAAAGCTTGCGTCAGAGAATTTGGACCATTTTTTAAATTAAAAAAAAACCTCAAACTGATGAATAGATTATCAAATAAGTTGGCAATAATTTAATAGTTGACAACTATTTTAAATAGCCTAGATATGTAAAGTACTAATGTGAATGCGTTTTCAAAAACATTGTGAAAAATTTTCTGAACTTATAAAAAAAGATTAAAAGAAAATGTATTGGCAATAAAAGAGATGAACAGCACACAGTTTGGTCCATCTTCCGCTGCAGGTGTTCAGGTGAAACCTTCTTCTCTGTCTTTTCTGTTAATGTTTATATACTCCTCAGGGTGCACACTGACACAAGCTTATAGGAAACAGCAGAAAGAGTGACACACCTACAAGCTATACGTAGTGTGCAACAAACACACAAACATATTCATACAGCCATGCACAGATGGTGGACACATGTACACACACAAGCACACGGACAGGGGAGTAAGGAAAGCAACGGAGGGTAAGAGGAGCAGAAATCGGCTCCATTTATATGATTGGATTTCAAATGAACTCCGTCAGGCTGAAAGGTGTCCGTACTTGTTCGTCTGATGCAACGTTCATGCTCCGAAAACTGTGGCTCACACTCAGCTGTGAGCTGATGTCTCAAGGGGGAAGATAAAAATACAGTTTATGTTTCATCTAATACAGTAAAACAAATACCTCATTACTTTAAAGTCTCCATATGTCAGCAGCAGGATTTATGGCGGTGAACCAGACTTAATGATTACTTAGCTGAAATTTTCAACTTTCTGGAGCACTAATTCTGTCTGTGCTATTCTTAGCAGCGAGCTGCTGTTTGGTGATGGTCATGTCATGTAATAATATAATAATAATTACACAGATTTAGGTAGAGAGCAAATAAATAATGCTTCATGTTTGCAGCATTTTTCTGGTACTTTCTGTTTACCACCAAGAACTGAAAGGTCATTATTTAATCATTTTTAAGATGAAAAGTTATATTCAGCAGGAAGCACAATGGACAGCAGCAGGACTCTGACATATTATATATGCCTGAATATGTTTTATCTCTAGTGTAGCTCCAGGAAGTCTGTGGCCGCTGTAAATACAGATAGAATATAATGTGTTTTAAATTTCCACTGGCATGTTTAGAGTGTGGTTCATGCTTTGGCCACAAGCATGATCTGATCTTATTTCACAGAGAAAAGTGTCTAGAGTTTTACTAACTGTTATGGCTTTATTATAAGAACCAGTCTGTACAGCTCAGGATGGTCAGAGTAAAGGAGCGTGCTGAAAAATTATTTACGTGTCACTTTTCTGGCACAGTGAGTGAAAGCTTCCCCTCAGCATCAGACCCACCTGCAGTGAATAAGAGAGCATTTAAACACACACACACACACACACACACACACACACACACACACTGAAACATACACACTCGTGCATTTACACGGGAAAACACACTGGCATCTTATTTCACTCAAGTTGCTTCTGACTTTACCATGCAAAATATTCAGGCAAATTCCTTTAGAAAGAAGTCACAATTTAAGAAAGACAAGGGTGAAGGTTTCCTTTCAACACTGGAGGGAACACACACAAAACTGGGTATTTAAGGGTCCTCGGCAAGAAGGTTTTAGCAACAAATACTTAATTCCCTACATTCTGGTGAATTTCTACGCACCAATCTGCGTCCTTTCTGCATCAATTTATTGTGTAAATGGCTTTACTTTTGTCAAAATAAAAGTCCTCTGCTATTTCATGCTTCTTTTAGGGGAGTCAAATGCACATGTTTTAAATATTGAGAGGGAACAGGTCCCCTGTTTCCCCCAAAATGTACTGTCAAAAGTTGAATATTTAAATTCTCTGACTGTAGTTAGCAAGAGTAGGTATTTCATATTTCATTTTCGCTAAAGGAATATATAGAGAATCTGTGTAGCATCACAATGTTTTATTTATAATGGTATGTTGTGACACATTTTACATTTATCAAAAAATTGCAGCTCTTGTCATTTGGCTATTGCACTCAACCATAGTGTAATTTTGATAACATTTTTATTAATTGTACAGCCCTAATCAAGAGTCAGATCTGATCATAAATTTGATTGGACTGTAGGGTCACATGAAATCTAAATCTTGCATTTTGTTAATATTTTTAACTTATTAACTTATATAAGTTAATAAGTTAATTTGAACATACTTTATGATAATAGTCTTTCTGACATTTTAGGTATAAAACATTTTCTTTAAGATGAAATTTGTGTAAAACCCTAATAGTATAAGATGTATTTCAAACATGCACTCAACGTTACATTGAACTGTGGGATAGAGTACACAGAATCTGTGCATGTTACCAGTGCTTTTGTTAAATATTTACAGGATTTTATGCATGTGTAAAGCCTGTAATGATGTTTTAAAAATATGGTCTAAAACTGGGCTCTATGTAGCCAATAAATCCTGGTCTATATGAGAGCTAAAGCAAAAAAGTGACGTTAAATTACATCTTTTGCTCGGTGGCATTCTTGGCTTGCGAATTTTTATATGAAGAAATTATCTGTAATTTCTGGTATTTTTGCATTTCTTACTATTCAGATATGAAGTTCAACAGAAAGGTATGAGAAAATAAAATAGAAATATATTACAGTAAAAATCCATTCATGTTATTAATTACATCCACTGTGCATGCATTTCAGAGCATAAAATAGATAGGGTTAATACGTTTAATCAAAACACAATATTTGACTCAGTAAGAGAAAATGTCAGCAGACAGTCGGCAGCTTCTCCTTAAATTTTTCTTGTTGCCGGATATTTCTAAACTAAGGGTCTATTGACCCAGAGCCATGACGAATTTTCTAGGAAGCCCTGTGTAATTATGTTTTATTTTCTAAACCCCCCCCCCCTCAGTGAAATACATACAGACATTGTTCTAATGGCACAATGATTGAGACTGTTGTCACATTCAGTGACCTTGAAATGGCCCTTTAGTGTGTGATGCCTTGCTCCACAAGATATTTGTGATTGTGAGGGTTAAAAGAAAACACAAGGACGTGGAAGAGACATGAGCCCACATCCTCGCTGCGACTGACAACATTAAACTTTAGCCTCTCCAGTTTGGCTTTAGCCTGTGGCAAAGCAACTTGATTGAGGCCTTTGATGGGCATTAATACACCGTGGAGAGACGGCTTTGTGCGGGAATGGAAATGAACATAAAACGGAAAGCGGAACAGGAAGGAGAGAGGCCCACAAGCTGATCTTATTTAATTTCACATAAAAGAGACATTCCATCTTTGCAGAGCCTGTTTGGGCATCTCAGTGTACGAAAACCCCAGACTTTCTCAACATCATACGCTATGTGAGTGTGCAGCAGAGATTTGTTGAGCATTTCTGAAACCAAAACAGCAGTCTGGGCCTTTTCGAACACATCACATGTGGCAGCAGACTTTTGAAAACACATGACTGGTATAACATTTCAGTGGCACTGGCCAAATCAGCGTCGAGAGTTGTTTTGAGCCACTACCTGGCATAATGACGGGCGGCCCTGCCCACAGGCAAAACATCTGCTATTAGTCCTGACCACATTCTCGGTCTTTTACAGTGTAAAGAATGAGCTAAGCTCTGCTCAAGTGTTTCATCTTCTTGACATGCAAATATCTGCAGTGTATCTGACTGAATCAAAGATTACCCCTCCTGTCATATCCTATTACAGTGTTTTCAGTGTGGAACAACAGCACTGCACCAGTGGTGTGTTGGATTCTTTGATGAGTGCTTGACTCAACCCAGTTTTGGGGATTTCAATGTGAATATTTTGAAAGTTAAAAGTTTTTATTTAATTTTACATCATGCATGTTTTTTTGCAGTGAATCAAGTGATCGAGTTGTATTTATTTCAACTAGCCTGAAAACAATTTTAGAGCAATTCAAAACATCTGACAGAGAGTCCTTACACGTGAAATGATGAGTCTAATGAATGCACCGCTGGGTGTTCACTTAAAAGGGAACACTACCTAAATTAATAATTTCAATATGTTATTTCCAAGGTTAAGGAAATCAGTATTTGTGAACATTAGCTACTCTTTCTCAAAGCCAAAAAAAAGAACCCACAGAAGTAAGTCTCAAACTTGTGATGTCATCAAGTATACAGTCTGGAGCCTGATTTTGTAGACCGACAGAATGGTTATTTTCTTTTTATACCCAAATTAACTTTATTCTATTGTGCTCTTCTTACTTCTGAAACAGAAAAGGTTCCCATAGACTTCAAACATTCCCCTGAGTACTCTCTGTGTGATCTGTGACATATTTCCTTGTTCATTAGGTGCATTTCCATCCACCTATTTTTATGTGCATTTTAAATTTATACATAAAAAACACCAAAAATTGAAAAAAAGTTTTTACACTTGAGGGAGGTGAGAAGGTTGGTTTATCAGTTCAGGCCTAATTCAGTCAAGTGCAACGGACACAGGTTCACAGAATAAATGATGACGTGCAGTCATGATGTACGCAGGCCACTGCAATTTCTCTCCATCGTTTTTGGAGGCTTTTAACACTCTTATGCACACAGGACTGTTACCAGAACTCTTCTAAGAGCACATAGCTGTAATATTAGTTGTTAAAAACTCTCTGTTTCCACTGCCCAGTGTGCTCTCCAGTATTACAAATCTGTCATTTTCCTTCGTTTGAGGTTTGATTTGCGCTCTTGTAGTCATGTCATCTTTTTTCATCCACTTCTGCAATGACACCTGACTCTGGAATTAGAGCCACTCGATATACCAACTGCCAATACTCTAATTACAGAAATGGATGGAAAAGCGCATAAATTTGCATTTTCTGTTGCAGATTTTTCTGAAAATTAGGTCAAAATTTGCACTGTGTTTAGATGGAAACCCAACTGCTGTCTGTAGAGTGGCTCGAGACTTTATACTCAGTGACATTACAATTGTTCATGTTTACTAATATTTTTGAAACGTCTTAGACCATAGACATAACATCTTGAAAATAAGTTCCCCTTTAACTCACCAAATTAACTTTCTGAAGAAACATGAATAGCATATCAGCTGACTTCCCAACGTGCAATGTATGTGCGCTACAACTATTTGATGACCCTTCTCTTTAGTTGTTTAAAGAAATCATACACAATGTCAATTTGCTGTGTAATGTATGTTAACTCTCGGTTGCTTCCTCTGATACTGAAAAAAATGATTAAAGGTAGAATCCACTTTAGTACCCATCTCTGTTCAAAATGAACACATTTCCTGAGTTCTCCGTTACAAAAGTGCCTTTAATCGTAGCGGCCACAGCTGTAAAGCATCTGCAGCAACTGGAGAACTGATTCCTCAAAACTAAACTAAACAAAACATTTGGAAGGCAAACCTGAACATACTGCAATGTGTCAGAGTGACGAGGTTTATTGAAGTTGATTTCTCAAGTTCAGCCACTTAACAAGTCCGCTCATACATTACAATAACTCACAAACTGAACCAATTATTCACGTTTAATAGTTAACCGACATTATTAAGGCAGCAGGGCAGCTTTTGTTTAAACTAAATCAGCTACCAATGTACTAGATTTATTACCCTCAATTAAAGCTCTGTTTAGCTCCTCTTAACCCCAGCTATGGTGTAAACATCAAATGAAAAATGTTTTGTAGTAAAGTTAACACATTGTACACACTCTACAAAGTTTTTATGCATCAAATATCCTTTTGTAGTGAAACACAAGTCACACGTTACTTAAGTTTTATTAGTGCATGAATACATTTCTGCGATATTTGCATGGTGGTATTGTATTCAGTCTAACTCTGAACTGGGCTTTTGTATGAGAGCTCGCTGTGGAGTTTGGCACAAAGGACCGTGACAACACACTGTGTGTTTTGATGAATGAGTGGAACAAAATTCTATACAGATGTATGAGCTGCTAATGTTCTCTGATTCATACATCAGTGAACAATAGATCACATTAAATGCTGTCTGATTGAAATATATAAATGTGATCCCTTTTGGCATGTTTCACAGTAAAACATCAAAAGAAGAGAAATAAGAGAAGAGACCTTAGACATTTTTTTTCATTAAATTTCAGAGGCTATTAAAAATTAAATGTTTTTCTACTTGTTGTGTTTGTGAGCTAAAGCATGATACTCGGGTGGCTGATGTAGCCAAATCCATATTACCATTCAAAGCTACAAAGTGTGATTAAAAAACATTTAAATAACTGGCTATAAACCGAAATTGATGTGCCATATTCACCTCTTTGTTTATGTTCTCCACACTTAACATTTTCTTGATGATTTATTTGGGGCATTTGTCAATGTATTCTAAACTAAACTAATCTAAACTAAACTAAACTAACTCCACTAATCTAAATTAAATTAGACTAGACTTTTTCTCAGACAAGAAACTGAAGAACTTGAATGTAGTTTTCTGGTAGAGGTTTATGTGTACTTTATAGTCTCACACATTGTATCACTTTTTTTTGTTTGTTTGTTTGTTTGTTTTTCAACTCTTTTTATTTGTGAAAGCAGAACAAGTCCAGCATTTATATATATGTGTAGATATCACCATATCTTTTCTTTGATTGTTACTAAAACATTACAACTCAGGAAGTAGTCCAAGAGAAAAGAAAGGAAAAACAAACTAACCTAAAACAAAAAACATCATAAGAAAATAAATGAATAAAGACAATACTGTGTGGAGGTGGGGGAACTCATAAAGATGTTAAACATTGTTATTTAATAGAGTAAATATTATAAGCTGATTGGCTATGGTGTATTGTTGTCATATAAACTCAACAAGACATAAATCTGGTTAGTAATACATTTGCACCAAATAATGTTACACTGAAATCACAATTGAAGTAAAAATATGGCCTTTTAGTGCTTGAGACGATTGGCTGAGGTTCTCCATGAGTAAGAAGGCTGATCGTGATCATTTTTTAATTTTGAGATCCTTGGTGCAGTGTGGTAAACCAGTGCTTGTGTGTGTGTGTTTATGATATCTAGTTGGTGGTCTGGTTTGGCCCCCCTTCACAGTAATGCACAATTTTTTGCCACCATGTTGTCTTTCTGAATGACACAAAACTTACCAACTTGTTGCTTTGTCTGTTGCACGTCAGTGTGTGATCATGTCAGCCTTCTGCCTTCAGTTTGCTGAACGTGTAAAACAGCTTCTCCTCCCTCTCTCTGTACCTGCAGTGAACAGTGGTAAGAACACACCTGCAGGTTCACTCAGCCAATCTGACCGAGTGTCTTTTGGGCGAGGATGATGAGCCTCAGCCTGTTTGAAGTGCTGCAGAGTGCAGACTTTTATGTGCTGCTGAAATTGGTTTCACATGAGTGTGGAACCGAACTGCGTCAGCAGATTATCTGCTCAAATTAAATGAAGAATGAGAGAAAGCAAAAAGACCCAGTGGTTGTACTTATCTTGAATTTAATAAAAAAGCCCAAGGCGGTAAAAATAGAAAAGAAATCTGTTCTCGCTTTCTACGGTCTGACTTTGAATTTGGGTTGGTGTGTAATCTCAGTATATGCAGAAAGAGCAAAAGTCTGCATCTTCACTTCACACAGTTCTAGTTAAACATCTGCTTGACTTCCTGTGGAGCAGCTTAAAACATCTGGCACCTCATGTCTGGCAGGTTCAAAGACTGAACAGGTAAACTCCCAGTGAACCTCAGTGTTTCTGGTTCATAAGCACAGAATTTTATTTCCAAATGTGCTTTCATAGTTCAGTAAATGGACATGCAATATAAAAACAAATGTGAAGTTGCCATTTAATTTAAATTCCCAATCAACTTTTAGAATCATTAGTTCAGTTGCATTCCTTGTGCAGTCTCTTTGCTCTGCTTTCTTTGCTTGGACATGTACACACTGCATTTACTGTATGTGTAAGCATTTCTGTGCTTGTTGGTGTAGTACAGTGTGGATTCAGTTCAGAGTTATTATTTTCCATCTGCCTCATTTAAAACATCTTGACCTTCGGGCCCTGCAGAGCTTGCAGGAGGCCTGGAGATGGTGCCCAGCCCAAACAGACCCTCTACAAACACAGAATCCACAGATGAAAGTTTATTAGGATCTGGAAAAATGTTTCCCATATGTGACTACCTCCAGAATCTGGTGTTGATCTTGGGATTCCTCCTTTACTGATATGATCAGTTGAGAGAATTATCCTGCTTCATCAAATTCAGAGCACACCCATGTGGCACACACAGCACCGCAGGACAGTTAGGTGTGTGTGTGTGTGTGTGTGTGTGTGTGTGTGTGTGTGTGTGTGTGTGTGTGGGTGTGTGTGTATGTGTGTGCCTGTGTTCATGTGGGTTAAACTGGGAGTTGGCAGATTGCAGATTCCTGCAATCGAATAAACATAGATACTACTGATCAAACAGAGTGGTTTCATTAAAAGTCACAGTGTTTATACCAGGACAGTGTGTGTTACTGATCTGAATATTTCACTGACCATTGTAATCTTACTCTGCTAATTGATTTAGAAACACTGTAAATGTGTACCATCTACATATATGCACAAATAGCAGGGTAGACATGTTGATGTGAATTACAGCTTGAGAAGATGAATACAACAATGATAATAATAATAATAACAACAACAACAACAACAATAATAATAATAATAATAATAATAATAATAATAATAATAAAAACTTTGTTTGTATAGCACTTTTTGTTCAAGAAATGCAGTCCAATGTGCTTTATAACAAAGAAATTACATCCACCAAGTGCTTCACATCAAAAGACATAGAAGACATAAAGACATAATAAAACCCACATGTAAAAATTAGATAAGAACAGAACAGAATACATAGAATGCATCTTCCCGTGAATAAAAACGACTTAATAATACTGGTAAAAGTTAGTTGAAAATAATATCAGCTGTAGAGATGTCTGTTTTCTCTCCAGTTTTATGGAACTAGATGGCACTCAGCTGGTGGTACTCAAAGCTCCAAAAAAGTAGATTTGTGAAACTCAACAGCAATGTCTCTTTCCAAAAATCATGACCTGGTTACTCAAGATAATCCAAAGACCTTATGAGCAGTTTCATATAAAACTATTTTCTTTCAACTAAACTACACCTGCCAATTGTATAACAGTGCATAGGGAAGCATCATAGACGAAAGCTCGTGCTCGTGGCACAGCAAGATGTAGACATTAATGGCGTCCTCCTCGGCTGAGCTGTAACGTTAGTCAGGTAACGTTAGGTCAGTGTCGCTGGGTGCAGGCTGTTCTCATGCACTGTTCATACGTTTTCTTATGAAAAGAAATGTACCAACATTTATACATATCCTACTTCATCATGAGCCGGTGATTCATTTCGCTCATGTATTTGAGAAGGCTGTGATCATGTGACCAATGTGCTGACGGGAGCAAAGAGGAACATAATCCTGTAAGGGGGTAGATTTGGGAGGTCACAAAACAAAGGACATATCCCCCAGGAGACTAATATTTGGAAACATGTAAACTTTGAGTATATTGTCACAATGTTTCTTTTCCTAAACATACCTCCATAACTTTATGTTAAGTACGTAGCTTGATGTTACATATGTAATGCCATGGGGTGCCAATTTGTAAAATATCACACGGGCATACATGAGCCTCTTGTCCTTATGCGTTGTGATACAGCTGACGGTTGTAGTTTGTTAGAAAGACGATAGTTACTACATGAAACTGCTCACAACAAGGTCTGTGGATTATCTTGCGTAACCGTGTCATGATTCGTAGAAAGAGATATTGCTGTTGGGATGCATTCTTATGGCAATTTTAGCACCACAAGCTGAGTGCCATTTAGATGGCAGACATCTCTATGACCGATATCCCTATCACTTAGCTACCCTCACAAAAATAATTTAGATTTTAAGATGGCACTACACATAAGAGGAGGAATATGTATTCTTGATTTTGGGGTAAACTGTCCCTTTAAACTAAATTAGAAAGGCATGAATCCAGACTTGACTAAATTCAAGCAGATACTTGTCCACCTTTCACATCAGGCTCACATTACATTCAGCCAATGCTTTTGTCTAAAGCAACATACTTTTTACCTTCCTCAGTGGGAGCAATTTGGGGTTCAGTAGCTCAAGTACACTGACCTGAGGTCAGAACAAGCTGGGGCTGAACTCTCCACCTGAGCTATAGCTTCCTTCCCAGTATATGTAACAACAAGGGGACCAGGCCTCACACTGCAGTACACACAGTTGTTTGTGAATTCAGTCTCTGAATACATGCTCAACAAAAAGTTACCAAGAATGTTGAGGTTGAAAAAGCTGTTGCCATTAATCAAATTCTTGGCCGTTAAGCAACAACCCACTGGCATTTAAATGGATAAAGCTTGGCATGTTTGGTAACCTCTCTTGCCTCGTGTGTGCCCCTATCTATAATTTAGCTCCCAAGAGCAACCGTACTGGCTCTGCTGGGCAGAAAGCTTTTATGGAGGTCTTCAGTTGGCTTTACGATGTCTGGAAACCACAGCCACAAATATGTCCGCAGGACTTCTCAGAGGATAATGACACTTGAACATGGTGATTGCGCAGCTGACAGCAACAAATGTGATGGCAGTGTTTCAAAATGTGCTACTGTGTGTGTGTTTTCAAGGCCAGTACAATGTCTGTACTGTAGGTTACCGTGAACAACAATAAACTGTTTTTGCACCAGTTTGAGTCACCCAAAATGGCGGACAGCTCTCAGAGAAAATAACTAAGGGTGATTTGAGGAAGACTTTGGAGCCATATTAATACTGGAAATTTGTTTTTGGGGTAGTGTTTCCATTGCTCGTGAAACACAGAAATTCATAAGATGCTCTTGAGGGAATACTTCACCTGCCAAATGACCATTTGTATATCACTTAACCCGTGCCACACAGGATTTGCAAAGAATTTTTTTTCTAACATGCCTCTTATGAAAAACTGGTAGACACCAGAGCTTCTGGTTTACCACTACATTGATCATTTTTTGTGTGCTATTGTGTGACTTTGGTGTATTAAAGGGTTAGTTCAGATTCACACAATAACATCGAATTGAAGCAGTGGTAAACAAGCAGCCTCCACGTTTAGTGAGGTAAAATGACTGTTTATGATGATGGAGTCTGGATCAGGCTCTTAAGTGCACCGGGATTTGAAACCAGTTTCATAGAGGCCAAACAGTCACATGATGCCCTGAAGCCCAATAAGTACTTTTTTCCCATTGACTTACATGATGAAACAGATGTCTGTAAATTAGTGGATATATTTTAGAGCGTCAACACTATTGTGAAATGACTTCTTTCACTATCAGAACTTTATCCATTCAGTCCAATAACATTTTTAAAGTCTAAAAGATCTGCACGAGTAAATAATTTTATCTCCGTTCAAGTTAGTAGAGCGCTTAATCGGTAGTTGTCCATTTGGCCAGCGGAAGATACCCGCTTGGCCGCACTCGGCTGCGTTTTAAATAGTTTTGCATTGTTTTAACTAGTGAGGTTTTAGGGAATGTGCTTGTGTTTGGGTAGTACAGAGTATAAAACTGGATAAAAAAAACTGGTATTATGTTGCACAAGTTGTTTGAGAGATTGAACACAGATGTTTGATATAGTTTCATAATTATTTAACCTGGTCCCCCTGTTATTTCAAGTAATCAAGAATTTTCTGTTTTTTGATTTTTTTTGTTCACAGTGGAGGCATGTAAGAAAAACATTGTCTTCATGAATTCAGTGTACCTTGGGGTGAGAAATTGATTTATAAATGATCATAGGGGGGTAAATTATTCCTTTAAATACTTTCCAGTGTCAAATAAGCCAAAGTGCTGTCAATACATACACATTTTAAAGTTACACTATATGGTAAGTAAAACAAAGCAACCCCTGAGACATGTGATAGTAATGTGTACCAGTATGAAGATACTTCAGAAACGCTGCACTGGCACCTCACCCGACTCTAACCACTTCTGAGAGATAATGCTGTGCAAATAGGTTGCAGGCTGTAATCTAGAGGGCACTGTATTCTGAATAAATTACACAAATGTCCAGCAATTTGTTGTCTCCCTCCCTACCACCCTGTCTTTGTAAATGTCCAGATGCTGAAGTGTTGGTTGATGCTGTCAGCTTTTTTGGTTCCATTGGTTCTCCTTTCATTATGCAGTTTGATGTTTCACATACTGAAAATCTTCTTCATTCTTTCAGATATATACTTAAAAAATAGTCTAGGCAATTTAATAAAGCTGACAGTCTACAAACAATGTAAAACCCAGAGTATCTTTCTGTACTCCATGTTAAAGTCTGGAAAACCGCTGAATCGACTTAAACATCTATTAATTCTTTAAAAATGAGATTGACTTTCATTGTCAGTCAACGAGGCCAACTGTTTTCAATTTAGACACAGTATACTGCTGGATATTTTCAAGGGTGCTGAATGAAGATCTCCAGCCTCATACTAACCTCAGCCTTGTTTCTAAAATTTCAGCACCCCACCATGAAACTCAAAATGAAAGTTGATATAAAACCATAATGTATCTGGCCTGGTTTCATGAGGTTTTCCAACTGATTTGTTTTAAATATCAAATAGCTTATTATATCAGAAATCCTTACTGGCTTATACAAGTCTTGTCCTATAAAATGCAGTATATTTGGAGAGTAAGATTAATGACTGATTTTCCTGATATCTGTAATCTTGTTAAAATGCAACAAAACCCTAAATATCTCCCATTTCAAGATGTACTGATTTTTTGGCACTCAGGAGCACCAAGTAAAATCACTGTTGTGCACTGTGATACAAACAATATATATATATATATACATACATACTTATACTTATCCTCTGTAATAGTATTATGTAATAGTCCTCTACAGAATACTTGGTTTTGGTCCTGGCAAAAATACCTGTGACACTTTGTAATGTTAGTTTGCTTTTCTTTACCAGCTGCTGTTTACTTCCCCTTTACACCACGTCATGATGGGCAGATAGAGAACAACCAGTCAGAGCTGTGATGTTTTATTGTGACTTGCGCAACCTAATTAGTTTGCATATCCATAAGGAAATTTACTTCTGGCTTTTAAGGTTTTCACCTATTTTAAAATTATATTAGTATTTTGTGGTTCTTTCAGCGACTCAGATGTGCCAGACATGCTGACTTTTTTAGTATTTACCCGCTCTATAAGATCATTCACATGATCTTAGAACATTTTCACAGTCTTTAAGATTGTATATGAACCTTCCTCTGGCTTCAGTCTCTCATCTTTGAGCTCTCTCCTTTTCCATTCATTCTCTGTTTAGTACTGATGTTGAGTGTTAGACAGAAATGATAAATTTGTCTTCCATTTCTAATTATTGGTAACATCAGGGCAATCTCAGCTTGATCTCAGTGCTGATAGGATTTTGCAGTACAATGTAATGCATATTTTTTGTGCAAGTGAAAAACCTTTAACTCCCTCAAATAGCGCAAATTTCATATAATTTGTGTAACAGTGCAGACCCACCATAAATAAAATGTGCTCACATTTATTGTAGGAAATCACTGTTTCACTGCACAAAGCATGCTGCGATACCTGCAATACGGACCAAGCTAGTGGTGTGACGAAAGGACATGACAGTATGAAAAATTCAAACGGTGCTCACATCAAGACAGTCAATGAAGCTGCAGCCACAAGCGACTGGCAACTGTGTTCTAGCTTCCTGACATAGATGTTTCTCTGATGTACTGAATTGTAAAATGCAGTGACATGACATTTGCTGCATGAAAAGGTTTTCATAAGGGAGCATCTGACATCTAGATTTAATATGTTTTCTAAGACTCTTCACTTGTGTCAATGAGCACATTTCACTGTTTGTGTGTGAGCAGAGAAAAGAGAGAGACAAACATATGGTGGGAAAAAGCTCCTCAAACAGGAGTCCAGCAAAAGAAAACAGCCAAGACTCTCCCTCCACCAGAGCAAAGCCTCGTTCTCTGGAACAATGTCGCTGGGATAAAAGTTGACTGTGATCTCCGAGCTCGACCTTTGACCCTGACAGTATTTTGATTAGAGAAGACGGGATCCTGTGCATCTTTGGCGTTTAATCTCTGAGACTCAGTCAAAGCTGGACAGGGGGTGTTGTGGGAGGGCTGGAGCAGAAACCTCCTGTGTTTATTTTGGTGGGCAGATAGGAGTCTCGCAGCAAGGTGCTTGCTGTCATCGCTGTGACCTACGAACTCGGGCAGCCGGACATCCCGAATACTCCAGAGAAGAACGCCACGGCAGCATGTGGGATGCTCAGTGAACAGGTCAAAGGGCAGGGCTGCTGCTGAACATGTGCACAGATGTCAAGAAATACCCTCACTGAATTTTCTTTGAGTTAGTGCAATTTGAGGAGTCAGCTAATAGAAAAAAAGATGACAGTATTATCATTATTAAAATATTGTATAAAATATACACTTCTATCAGTTTTTTTTCATGTAGAATTTTTTTAAGTTTAGAGGAAATGCAGGTAATAGTCATATACTTGTGCTCTTTTAGAATTGGATCTTTTCCTAGCATGCAAATGGAAAAGTGCAATAATTGACTGTTCAGGTCAGAATTCTGAGTCAGAAACTGGAGCAGGATCCGTCTAGTGTCGACATAACACCTGAGCGTCAATCACAATCAAGAATTCTGTTTAGTGCACAATAGAGAAGGACAAGTCTTATTATTCATAGAAGTACATACACTCAAAATGATTTACTCTGTAGTGATAACGGGTTGAGGCTTATATCTCAATATTGTTTAAGTCGTGAAGGTTATGCTGTCTCATAAAAATGTTCGCTCATAAACTCTTCCCTCAGTTCCCCCAGGAAATCCTCATGTAAGCTACAGTGTGTCTTATCTTCACTTTATATCATGTCTAAATGCTTAGATTTATGTTTTCTGTGTCCTATCTATGTGTCTACGCTGATACCCAACTCAAAAAAGATGCAAAAGAGACACAAAAAGGACACAGAGGAAACCTCAGGGGGTCAGGAAGCTTTTTTTTCAAGCTAGTAATAATAACACAAACTTTTTTAGTGTTTAAAAAGTGGATGAAAGCTAACAATGAGTTCACAAAGTCTGTGTGATTGTTGTTTATTTTTTCATTGTCAAGCATTAATAAGAAGAGGGTATTTTGTTGGCTCTGTCACAATAATCACAATTCGCAACAGGGCAAATTTCAAACTACACTGAGTGAAGCTGGACAGCTCAGTGAACAGTGAAAAAAGTGTCAATGACCAGCACTGAAACCCAAGTGACTTTTTTAGCAAAGGTCAGCACCACGAGAAAACAGAGGGCTCACTGACGGGTCTATCATTCTGGAATGTCCTGATAACTATGAGGAAAAAAAAGAGGTCCTTTCAAACTGGATCCTAATCAGAGTCATGTTCTTCATTTGATTTGAGAGGATGCTCGCACAGACGCGGATGCCCTTTTCTTCAGATGGACATTTATTCACTTAAAGCATTTAAAGGAATCACACAAGAATGAATGGATGCTATTTCTGTGCTCAAAAGTCAGTCCTAAGGCCTTTCCGCTTGTTAATTTATTCACATAAGAAAGTTCAGGACTGAAAAAAATACATTTTGTGTGTCACAAAGTGTAGCCAGGAAGCTGGTGTTTTGCATGCCATGTTTTGTAATGTAAATATTTTTTAGAGTGTTTTTGTTTTCTGCTTTTCCTGGCAGGAAATGAGGACACTCCCTAAACACACCTGAGGTGCATCACACAATCAGGAGAGTCACATGAGAATGAAATGTGACTGAAAATGATTCAGCTTGGATGAAAGGCAGGCTGGTGTGGTGCGGGGCAGCGAGGAAGAGAGGAGATATCCACATTAGACATTCAGGACGACGTACAACTGGACTGACATGGACCATGCAGCAGACTCAGAGAAGGAAAGGCAAACTGTTAACGGGGGTGTGTGTATAAAGGACATCGAAAAGGACTGTCATGCCAACACGTGGGGGGCAAGAGTGAGCTGGTAACCGTGAAAGGTGCTTATCAAAAGAGGGTATAGATTAGTTGAACTGGGTGATGCTTCATCAACAGCTTTCTTTCTTGACTCTACACCTGGCATTTAGGACATGAGCTACCAACTCCAGGACTGCAGCTACAAGTTCCAGGTTCCAGTCTACCCATCCAAACCTCATCCCCAGGTTCAGCCTCTGCTCACGCCCCAGCAGCCCGGTTACCAGTCCAAACCTCAATATCAGCCTCAGCGGCCTCATCACTGGCCTGGCTAAGAGCTTCAGCAGCCTCAGCAGCCAGGCTACCTGTCCAGTGGCAGTTTTGTCTGTCATTGTCCTGCCAAGACTGAAGCTGTGGGGGGATTCAGCAGGGTGGGTTTCCATGTCAGTTAAATGTCCTCTTAACTAATTTCTGAACTGATGCTCAGTTGTCATGGTGTTGTGATTTTCACTTTTAGAATGAGAGGGATCCATCTCAACTATCGATGTACAGGAAGATTTGGCTACAACTTAAGGGTAAGTGTTGTAAAGTGAGTTACTGCTAATGTCTGGAAGTAAACATCAATGTTCTGCCCTTTCATTCTGCTTGCTGCCACTCAGCTGAGGTTAAAGCCACTAATTACTCTAACTAATCTTGTCATTTCAGATTGGAGATGGATGGATGGATGGGCCTCAATGAATTGAAGACTGCAACCTTAACAAAGGTACCACATACCAGATCCATTCCTTCTGCTCTTTCACAACAAAAGCCCTACACATACTGCACACTGCATAGCTGTTAAACAGAGGACACTCAAATTCACTCACAGCATTTCACTAAAAAGGAATACTCTGCCTTTCATTGGCTTGGCCTCATATTCTTACCCACAACCCAATCAGAGGGAGAGTAAGTCAGGTCATGTTTTCGCCATCCTAGGATTCCCATAGTTGTATATTTGCAGCAAATCTATTCGCTTAAATCTTCCATTGAACAAAAAATATTGGCGGCCAGCTGTGGCTCAGGAGCTAGAGCTGGTCATCCACTAATCGGAAGACGGGTTGTTCAATCCCCGGCTCCTCCGGTCCGTATGTCAAAGCATCCTTGGGCAAGATATTGAACTCCAAATTGCTCCAAGTGGCTGTGCCATCAACGTTTGATTCTTAAACTGAGTAGCAGGTCTTACCTTGTATGGTAACCATAGCCACCAGTGTGTGAATAGGTTCATGTGGCTCTGCATCAAGGGGCTTCAAGTGGTTGGAAGACAAAAAAAGCACAAAACAAATGCAAGTCTGTTCACCAACGAGGACTACAAGTGTTGCAAATTTACAGTGCAGTGCTGCCATTATGAATAGTTGTGATGAAAAATATATTTATTTATATTTATATTTATTTAATTGACACTAGATGAAACTTTAAATATTATATTAACGTAATACAAATTACATAATTTAAAACGATACGTTTCCAACTGTTCCTACTTCAGCGACAGTATTAATAACATAGTTGTCAATTTTGGCATCTTTTTTTTTTTTTTTTTTTTTGCTTGGTGGCATTGACCATTAGTAGTAGTTAGTAGTAGCCAAAGTGGGCTACTAGTATAACTACTGCCGCTACAGGTTAGGAGCTTTGTAAACTTGGGATGTTCATATGGTTTCTAATGTTTAGCCACCTCTAAGGAGATGTGAATGTCAGGTTCTGGGAGCCGCCATGCTGGCAACAAAGCCCTGTTCATCGTGCTTCAGGGTGACCAAGTGATTCCAATTACAGCTGCATATGTTGTTTACTGAAGCTGGGGTCGTGTAAGTCAAACATGAAGGAGTCTGATCTTACGAGCGTATAGCAGAAGTTTGGATCACTCTGACCTGAGTCTGTTCAGACAAACACTGAGATCCACTGTCTCACCTTTCAACCAGGTGATTAAAGGTTGTCTGCCTCCTGAGACCTTTTAGCTTTTACATTATTTTTGTGTGTATGTTTTTTAATTAATTTCCAAAAATTGAACCTTCATTTGCAGATGGTCATGCAATCAGACTGAACAGCTAAACAGAACTGATCAGATCAAATTGGAGGGGGAAAAAGCAAGACAAATCAATTTGTTTTGGTTTAATATGACATCCGTTAGCTGAAAGAGTGATGGCCAGTCTGAGAGGACAGAGGAAGGAGATGATAAGTGAAAGAATCTGAAGTGCCTGAGGGAAAAAAAAACATACACAGCACTGAGTAATGGAGCTCATACGGTCCGGCAGAATTTTTAATGTAATAGTTTTATCTCCATGCTCCGAGCCTAACTTGGACTATATCACACTTATGAAAGGGTGCCACTTTTTATAGCCCAGACATTGAAGTTTAAACTTTTTATTTTCAAATTGGTAGCATGTTATCACTGTGACAGAATAGTAACAATGTAAAAAAAAAAAAAAAAAAAAAAAAGACAAAGTAAGAGGTTAGGAATAGGAAACAGTGCTGAATGCTTGGTGACATAGATGTAACATAAAGCTACACAGCAACTGGAGATTTATTGTCACATACACAACTTACTGCAATGTGGCGTGCACCTACAGACTGTACTCAAAGAGTGTAAAAACATAAGGTATATAAAGTTTAAGATCAGTTTAAGATTAAGGCCTACTCTAAGATTGCTCCAAAACTAGAATATGGTTATCTAGAAAGATACATTTTAAGGATTTTCTCAACATATTACAGCAGTGGCGGTCATCTCGATAGTCTTTCTCTAGGGGTTTTTCTTACGTTGGCAGTGGCTCTGTGGTTTGCATAGTTTCCTCACCATAAAAGAAGTTTACACACACCTTACATGTTTATCCTCTCTGTAAGATTGCATTGTGTTTTAGTATCTATAGCTAATTTCAACAGTCATGACAACTATACAGGGGATGAGCTTTTATATAATCACCCGTTTACATTTTATTAAGGCTTAAAGTTACACATATTTAAGAGTGGGGCTGTTTTGATTGACAGTCTGTCTGCAAGGTGTCACCGTAATCTGTGATTCAGATCCACCCGTCATTCCTCCACAGCTCCAATCTCCAATCCAAATATCTTCACTTCTGGCTCTAAAAACACTGGTGACGGTCAAAATGCCAAACAAGAGGCTTTAAAACAGCAGTCCACAAACCATTGGGTAACATCATGATAGCTACGTCCATTATTCTATACAGTCTATGTTTATTCCTTAATTTTTTGGCAGTTCAGCTTGTGCCACATGTGATCTTGAGATCTCATAATGAGGCACAACTCAGAGCCGACAGTTGGCATTTACAGTGAGCTTTAAAAGGCAGTACGCCACTTTTGATTTTAATTTTAGCATGTAGAACATTGTGATAATATTTGATATTCCATTTTTCATTTGACTGATGAATAACTTTATAGCTCGAGATGAGGATGCATGCAAATATTAGCACTGAATGATCTCGATTGGGTGTTTGCATGCCACCATATCCTGGTTTCTGTTGGAGAACTTCATATTCACATTTCCCTAAACTGGGACAAAAAATTACCCAGGTTTCAGAATCATGGATATGATGCTGAAATGCGCAAAAAAAATGTTACCAGGATATATCAAAAAAGGAGAACATTATGGGTTAATAGTGCATGATGACTAACATCTAACACATAAGGATGAGGAAATTTTCTTCTCAACATGTCAAATTAACACTGAACTCAGAGAGATGGCACCATTGCATCTTACAAAACAGATGTTTGATAAAAGTTCAACCCATTGTATAAAATGTTTTGTATAAGACATTTGGACATAAAACAAAATGACAGATGCACTGAATAAAACAAGCTTTGCATGTGAGAATAAAGAACATGAAAGGCAGATGAGGATAAGTTGATTAAGCAGAATGAACAAAGGGGTGTATTTGGCTGGACTTCACTCTGGGCAGAGCAGCAAAGGGCAGACTGTTGGCCGAGTGTCGACATCAGCTTGTGACTTACTGACTGTCACAGTTAGGGACGGTGACTGTGTAGATGGAAGGCTCCCTGAACAAATGTCCTTTTCATTTCATGCTTTACATCCATCCTCTGCTGCTGATTCAATTGCAGCTAATCACCTCAATTGAAATCACATGTTTGAGCAAGTAAATAACCTATTCAAAGGATTGTGCACAAAAATAATCCTTTCTTCCTTTGGATGTCTGAGAAAGTAATGGATTTTGGTGCATCTACTGTGCATGTTGTATAAAAGAGATAGTTTGTAGTTTTGCATGTCTCATACCAGATGTGTGAAGTCAAGTCATATGACTTGGCCTTGAGTCAGAGTCAAAAATGTGATGACTTCACTTAAACTTGAGCCTTTCAACTTTAAAATACTTGAAACCTTCTTACTAGCCCAAAGATTAAAATATAGGTTATTTAGAAAGTATGCCACTAGTGAATTTATTTCCCTTCATTTCCAGAATCAACAAACGTTATTTCTCTTCATTTCCAGCAAGGTGACACTTAAATCAAGAGATCAACTTTGTTTGAAGCAATGGACAACAAAAAACAAATTGCAGTATGCAAAATGTGTGTCGAAAATTAAAGATGGAGATGCAACAACTTCCAATTACGCACAAAATTTGAAGTTGCACAAAGAACTGTAAAGTTCAGGCCATAGACTGTATATAGAGATGGACAAAACATCTCCACTTACCCTCACTGTACAAAAATTAAGCAAAAATATCTCTTATCTTAATATCTTGGCTACGGTCACAGTCATCTTGTGCTGGTGTCGTCATTTCAAGCCAGTGTCTGTGAAGAAGCGATCTCTTCAGTGTCAGGTTTCCCTCCAGGCACCTGTCCAAACAATCGCTAGCAGCACCACTGATTGCTCTCATACTGGTGGGCACACAAAGCTGTCTATCATGACGTCAGATCCCCTTTTTTGATGCATCTAATAATCAATTAAAATAGAAATTGAAAGAAAAACAAACACTTTAAGAAACATTAGAGTGGTAATAACTACCTAAAATGATTCAAACCATTAATTTGACTTGTACTTTGAGTTTTTAGTTTGGCCGATGTCCCATTTACTTTCACGAAGGGGGCAGAGACTTGGGACTTGCCTGGTTTGGCATTGACTTGACTTGGGATTTCAGTGCAAAGACTTGAGACTTACTTGGTATTTTGTTATTTCATATATGTTTTCCCCCTAGATGACATCAGGACACTGCTTACCTATCTACACTGTATTCATAAGCTACATCAGTGAGAAAGGGCCCATGCTACAGCTTCATAAAGTGAGAGCTTTTGCTTATAGAGGAGGAAGTGAAGGAAGGAAATACGGTTTGGCATGTTGACTCAAGACAGAATTTCCCAGGAGGCCTAAATGGACAGCTATTAAAGTTTAATTGCTCTCCTTGCCTATTGGAGGAGCGGTGAGAGCACCAGTGGAGTAAATTTCAGGGCTACTGTGGGTAGGAAAGCTGCTGAAGGAGTTGACTCACACCTGTCGCTAAAAGGTTAGAAAAGCGAAGCTCTGGCGTACGTCTACACTTTGTCTTATTATCTCAGAAGTTGTTACATCAAAAGTAAAAGGAAAAAAATAATGTGGCACGATCCAGAGGAAAAGGGCGGATGACAACAACGCTTAAAATTTCCAAATGCCAGCCCAATTTCCCCCTCATCCCAGAAAAAAAGACAGAAAAAAACAGAGAGTATCTGAGCTTTGTTACTCGATTATTTGCATAATACACTTTGATGGGTGGATACTCATCTCAATCCCTGGCTCTTTTGTATCTGCAGATTACAAAAGGCCTGTTTCCAGCAGGCTACCAAGAAGAGACTATCAAAGGGAAGGAATGGGCTTTCAAGTCAGGACCCTTCGATTGTGTTACAGATTGGTTCCAGGTGAGGCAGCTTTGGGAAGTTCAGCCGGAGGAAAATTGCCCCTCTGTGCAGCGCTTGTGAGAGGCAGGGAGGCTTCACGGTTGGCATGGTGCTCCGGAATTCCAATACTACTCACGTTTGGTGGGATTTCTGAGGGATGAACGCTGGGCCTCAAAAATCTTGTTGTGGTTGATTGCAGTTACATTAAAAGCTAAGCCCAGACAAAAAAAGGGGAGTACAGAGTGTCTGGCTGTTTAAAAAAAACATGCTAAATAGCTGGATAGCACCACAGTCTGCAGACAATAATTGCCAACATAATGTTCAAAACATCCCTTTGATTCGCTCATAAGATAAGCCCTCGATTTATTTTTCAGAACAGACATTTTCCAGTTCCACTCTGGTGTTAACGTGATTTTCAAAATGAGTGGTTCATGTTCTTCTTTTTCACACATGCTATTATGGCAGGAAACTATCTCAAGGACTCCTGGCAGATATGGAACATGCACATTTCAGCAAACAAGGCTCATAAAGTATTGTGCATTGCCATTCTTATCCATTGTTCTTTTTCCCTCCAACCCTGTATCGGTTATCTTCTTTCTCAGACCACACTCGCTGGAGAAAACTAGCTTTTGATCATGAGGAGTTACAGATTTGTCTGACATTTCATTATCAGTGGATGTTCATCTTTGGAGAGTTTTGGAGTTTGGACAGATTTCCAGAAGATTTCAACGACTAAAAGAATTTGACAACTTATTCGGTTCAATGCAATTTAGATTCAGTATTAAAGCCCATCATCACATTTAACCATTAATGTTACCTTGACGACTTCAAAGACTCCACCAGTGGCACCAATTGTCTTGTAACCGATATCGCACCATCATCATCTTTATCTTCTTTTGATATGCCAGTACCCACCCCAACCAGCCTCAAAGCCAGGGCCATCTGTACAGTTAAACACATCTTTAAAAAGTCCACAGGGAGACTCTAAACAGACCCTAAAGTGTTTCACACGTACGCAGAGTGCGGTTCTGTGTGTCTGCTGCGCACGCTCTGTCAGATCTGATCTGAACCAGGCTACGTGTGGGAAGGACAATTAGGCAGAGACAGAGCTGAGCCATGCACGGGCGTGCCAGGCCATGGCATTATGCATCACTCACCTGTCTGGCCAAATAAAGCGAGACGGGGAAACATCTGCTCATGTTTTCAAAGTGTGCAAAAAATATCTGTCTCATCTGGTTCTTTGGGAGTTTTGAAGCTGTGTGGCAAAAATATAATATATTTTCGCTTTTTGTTGCAACATAGCATCAGGAACATCTGCCAGCATAAGTCACAAATATAAGATCATAATATAATAGTTGCTGTTTGCGTAATTTTATTTGAAATCACAATCACTGCATTTATCTCTTCAACTATTACATTCTCACTCGCAGCTCTATGCTCGGCGCTACAAGTCAAACTCAATGACTGCATAAATAATGGCCATATTACAGTTGTCATGAATGGGAAAATAAGATATAAAGACCAAACCAGGCTGTAAAAATGCTGATTTCTGCTGTAAAGTTGGGCATTTTAACATGGAGAGCTATAGGGATTTACTCTGTTTTGGAGCCAGCCTTAAGTGGCCACTAAAAGGAGTTGCAGTCTTTGGCCCTTTTGCATTGGTTTCAATTTTCAGTCCTGGAAGATGCCACATAGTCAACCTGTGATGCTCTCGGTACCCGCTAGTATCACTTTTGGACATTCAGGGACAGCATGTCAATTTACACTCTCTACATGCATTGTGTCTTTTCAAAATAAAGTACAGTACCTTGTTATATAAATAATTTGATTGATTCGAAAAGATTTAATTTGTTTATATGCAGCATCGTATGCATAATTGTGAGCAGTGTACCTGTAAGTTCACAGAAAACAATCAAAGTGGCCGTTTGGGAAAATTAAATTCTACAAGTGAAAAGATTGTTTCCACCTTCACGAAGCACTGCCGCTCTCGGTACAGACTCCAATCACTCCACCTTCTACCAGGGCCACACAGAGAAAATAAGCTGTTATTCCACTGTTGTTTGGAAGGATTGTGAAGAGATTGGTCCTGTAATGAAAAGAAAATAGAAGTGATGTTCCCATGACGGATGTGGTAAACTAAATTGAGAGAGACCTCGGAGTTCACACCTATGGTCCCCCTCTACTCCCCCTCACATCCACCCTTCGTCCTTTAACCTCATTGACTCACCCTTTCCAAAGAACCTGATCTGGCCTCGAGGCCCATGCGCTCATGTCCTGCCGAGGATTTGTTGATTTCTCTAATCACTGTTCCAGCTCTGCTTGTCTTTGTTTGTTTAGTAGGACAAGCAGCAAACACAAGCGCTTAAGATGGTCCTGTGGAACAAAGAGAACTGCTTGAGGACACTGAACTCTTGATTGCATCTTTAAGGTCACTGCAATTACTTTGTCCTGCATGCTTTTGTCCTGAAGTACACTGTAGCAGAATTATGTCAAGTGTAATTATGGATGAGATTTCTCTCTCTTTGTCAAAATGCATGCACAAACTAACATCACTTATGTAAAGTGACTTCTTGCTTGTTTGGTTCTGTCAACATGTGCTTGGACTGTGTTTCTTGTCTTTTTTAAGAGGTTGTCCATGAGTGGGCACGCTGTCCTGCCTAACTGGGAGTGTGGGTATATTTCTGTGTGTTTTTATCTGTGTGAGATCTGAGAGGAGATGCACGGAGTGGAGGGCGAATGCTGCTCAGAATGAAAACCATGAGGAGGAGGAAGTGCTGTATTTACGCTGTTCATGGTCTCCTCTCTTCGCTGACAAGGGGAAACAAGCCCTGCTGGCGATCTGCACGGCTTGGCCTTATTTCACTGACAGGAGAGTCTGTATTCTCTGAAGCCTTCTCTGTTCTTCTTGTGGCAGTACCAGTATGTTTAAAACCAGAACCACAGCTCTGTTCCTATCCTGAGAGACCCAGACATGTACCCCCTGACCCTCAAAAGTGTTTATTGATGTGAACAGAATGGGCATGATGCAGATTTTGTTATATTTAGCAAAGACAAGAGTTCTTTTTGTCCTAGCAGAGACCATTCATTTATATTTTAGCAGACCAAAATCAAGCATAAAAACTGTATTACTGTATACTTATTTTGAGGACACAGGGGCATAGGACATCAAAGGCTTCAGCTTGAGTACAAAGACTCACTGCAGTCTCCTTTTCACCATACAGATACGGAGCAACAGGAGGGATCAGACACAGCTTGACATGAGTCAAAGCAAGACAAGCCAAACAGATGTCCTGTATGGCCAAGATACATACGGTGAGTACATATGGAGGCTACTGCAGCACTATGTACTGATTAGTCGTTAGTGACACGGCCAACATATTAGCAAGATAGGAAGTAAGTACTTTCCCAACAGCACATCACAGTATTATGCAAGGGTTCACACTATACAAAAATGTCATATTGTGATTATTTCGACAGATAATGTGATTGCAATATGAATCATTTTAGTGCAAATGATTTTTCTTTCATTTCATTTTCACTGGAAAAATATTTTAAAAACACCACTGAAGACATTTGTGCTGGAGTCTGTACCAAACAAGTATCTTTACCTTACGTCTTGAATATGATTGTGGGCTGGGACATCTCTGTAGCACCAAAATACTTCATTTATACTAGTATGTTGTGACACATTTTACCTTTACCAAAAATTGTGGCTCCTGCGAGTTGGATATTGCACTTGGTCATTTTGCAGTTTTGATAATATTCAATCAATCATGCAGTCTGCATATTATGAGACAGGTAGACTGCACAAATTAACAGCTGATTTTATTTTAGATCATTCACTAAGTCCCCAAACTCATTGACTATCGTCTAATATCTGTTTATGCAGATTATCACTCACCAGACTACAGTAAAATTGTACTGTTTTTGTCATTTGATCATTAAAAACAACTCTGGAAAGTCTTGCTTGCTACAATTTTCAGAAGTCCATTTTTAAGCCCACCGTTAAACTCAGTTCAAACTTGAGACAGTCATGCTCACACATGTTGGTACATAAATGCGAGAGCATTTGCGTCAGAGGGATAGGGCTGCCCTGTTATCTTTTTTTTTTTTGCCTTAGATTTAATAAACCAACTTAATTTAATGGTTGACGATGGGAATGTAGCCAAGCTCAATTTTCTATGGCTTGTTTTTCTCTACCTGATGTACCATAAGGCTCCTTCACAATGAATGCATGGTCACACCACCACCAATACCACTGGATCTGCAGCTTTAACTACATAATGAACTGTTGTGCCTCAGATGTCAGTCACACCGTGTATCTTTCTCTCTCTCTCTTTCTCTCTTTCTCTGCCTGAATCTCTCTCTACAGTATCTCCTTGAACAACCATTGATACACTTTTTAAAAGTAAAAATTCTGTTTTTAAAATAATTTCATTGATTACAAAGAAGAACCAAAAAGTGGTATTTGTTTGGTCTTTCATTTTTTCCTCGGAAAACATCTGTACTATAAAAAATAGTATGTTTTTCATTGAATTTGTTGTCACACAGCTTAGTCATTGTGTCAATAAGAGCTCCAGTCCTATAAAAAGAAAACTGAAGGAAGAATCTAAATATTCACTTTGAAGATGTCACGAGAAAGAAACTATTGTGATATATTTTAAATGAGTGTTTATCCCCTAAGTTTAGCCACAGGTGCTGAATACCCTATGCAATTTCAACCTGTTCTTAGCCCAGCTCGTCAAATATGGCTGCTCTGTCAGTAGACCTACATGTCAAAATATAACATGCTGGGTTCCCTCACGGGTCAGTCTCCATGCTCATGGATGGTGTGTCAATCTATGCTTGTTATACGCATTGTGTCTTTTCTAAAATACACTTCTGTTTTCGCAGGAAATGTACAGTTTGTGCTCGTTGCATTTTTTTTTCATTTCTTTAGCAGGCTTTATGACAGGAGATGCCAGTTTCCATTTAGTAATTTTAATAGTCTTTGGAAAATCTGTGACATGAGTGAGTAAGAATGCCACAGTACTTTAAAATACACAGTTTAGTCAATCAGCACAACTTAATTTTAGTTATACTACCCTTCAGTACTAAAAATAATACATAATTAGAAAAAAATTCTGTTGCATCACATCTCAAAATAATACATTTGCACAATAAGGTTGTTTTCCACCTTAATCTTGACTGAACCCCCGCTGTAAACACTTGAACAGTAAAATGACGTTCAGTGATTAAACAATGGGAGATTCAGGGCTTGAAATGTTTCCATGAGATCATTGAAACTGGGCCTTTTTCTCTCAACATGCAATCTCACCAAGGCACATAAGTCAGTACAAACACACACATGCAAAATCCACACAGCAAAACAATGGATAACATAGAGTGTATATATACTGTCAAACCAACATGGCAAAATCATATGACTTCCAGTTTACATGCACATATGACACAAATGAAGACCTGTTGTGGAACTCTGGACGACTAAACTCGGTCCTGGTCAACGTGGTGAACTCGTTGTGCGTCTGGTACTCTTCTTAAATACACTGAAATCTTTGCGTGCCAGTGTGTGTTTTGTCTGTGTGTGTGTGTGTGTGTGTGTGTGTGTGTGTGTGTGTGTGTGTATAGTAAAAAGGAACTGCTTGCGCTGTATAAATCCACATACTGTGACAGATGCCTGGTGCACAATGTCAAAAGCCTGCCTTTCCTTAAAAGCTCTTCAGGCTCAATCCAGAGTCTGACCCCAGATCGTCCGCAGAGCACCTGCCACGTCAGCCCTTCATCACCGTCACAACGCCCACTCATTCACCAGCCCCAGACATGACAGACATGGCACTGGACAGAATTGCACACAGCACTCCAATAGCAGGGCGACAGTGAGAGATGGGTGGGAATGACAAACACAGCTTCATGTTATTCCCGTCATTGAAATAGCAATCAAAGCTGATCCAATTAAGCCGGTCTGTATAATTGAGGTCTTTTGGGAAACGCTGACAGGGTCCAGATACTCCTTCTTTTTGTGCAAACGTCTCACCAGAAGCACAGGGAATTCTGGGATACAGGGGAGTCATGACAGAGACTTTTGTCAAGGATGTAAACCAGACATCAGCCGCCTGTGTGTCCTGATGTTGCATGAATGCTTATAGGAAACAATCATGCATATATCAGAGCTCTGTGCACACTCATTTTAAACAGTCGTGCATTTGTCATTGTCCAGGTCTGCAATTGTTTGTTTAAGCTCATACTTGGCGTACGATGAATGTGTATTACATTTCTCATTTAAGCTCTGTCTTTCCAGGGCAGTCATGCTGCCTTTTTCTGTACAGGTCCTCTTGGTCTGCCTGCCCTTTTATTTATATAGACACTAGATTTAAGCTGTGGCCATTGAAGTTCTGCTCATTAGCGCTTTCACTTTTCCTGCCCTTATAGTTATCATCCTATATCTGTAAGTAGTACCTTCTACTGTTCAAATGCAAATGGTTGCATATAAGCTAGTATCCAAAGAGGTGAGGCCTTTTTGTGGCCGTTCACAGTCGATTGCTGATACCATCTTCAAGGTCAGGCTACATCCATGCATGTTTCTAGTTTGACTTGCTTGGATGACACATGCTGTATTATTATCTCCACATCGCTTTTGTTTTGGTTTTTCAGCGGGGCTGGATTTCACCCGAGGTAACAGTGGAAGTCCAAAACTCTTCCACATCTTTGAAATACGCAGACCGACAGCGGAGGTTATTTGGCACAGAGTTTGGGTTTAGATTTTCATTCAAATTGATTTGAATCTAAATGCAGAGTAAACATGACACATTCCGTCCGCTTTATGGCAAAATGGATTGAGTTTTAACAAAAACCACAGAACGTTTCAAAGCGGTGCGTGGCTTTGTATTTCAGCTCAACTCATCTCCTGTCATCTCTGGTCAGGATCTACTAAAATCTAGCTGCTGGCTATTTTGCCTTCGACTATTTCTGTTGTGTGTAGCCCCTGTGTTATTTTTAATATGTTGAAGTGCAGATATATCTCTTTAATCAGATCTGCTAGAAATGGAGCTAAAAATGTACTTAAATACCTATTAACTTGTGTATGTTGCACAAAGGCTAAAAAGTTTCTTGTTTCTTTATTGTTTCTTCCTCCTCTATTAACAGTACCAGTCTTGCACTTGAATATTCCTTGTAAATGTTATAGATAAATCTTTGAGTATCGCATACATAATTACATTTTTAGCACTCTTTTTTCACTTAAAGCAACATTTTGTAATCAAAGTATATGAAAAATCAGAAAAAACAGTTGCTAAATAATAATATTTGTCTTAATCTCTCCTGTATGAATTGATATAATCTTGAAAGATCTGACATTTTCTACTAATTATATAGCAGGAACTAGCTTCCCTAACCATGTCCATGACTGACAGGTGTCAGTCAAAATCTACTTTCAGAGGTGGTCGCAAGTTTATGAACCTCTGCTGGTGTTTCAGCTCCGAGCAGGCTTCCCATGAGTTTCCATGATGCCCTCTGGGCTGGACTCTGCAGGACAGAATGCCAGGTCTGCTCTGGTTTCACGCTGTCAGATAAGATCAGTTTGTGTGTTGGATTTCTGTCACTGAGCAGAGCAGGTTAGTGCTGACCCAGCTCTGAGGTTTGGACTTCGGGAGCCAACACTAGTCACGCAATGCAGAACAGGAAGTCAGAGGTCAGAGTTTACCTTTCTTCCACCTTCTTATGTGCGTCATTCCTCACAATGATAGCTGACCATCTAACAACAACAAAACAAATATGCCTAAAATTTTTCTTTGTGCGAAGGCGGCATTTCAATGTTATAATAGCGCTATATTATATATTATATATTGTATATTACATATCATTGAGAGGCCCAGGAAGAGCCTCTACCCTCAGGCCACAAAGATACTGAATGAAGACCACGCCTAATCCTAAACACTGACATTTATGTATTTTCACTACACTATTCTGAATATCAAACTTGATTGAACTGACAACTGCATTTCACTGAAATCATATTTTAGGATTTCGTATGACAAATAAATTGATTGAATGATTAATGTGGGAGAGCAAGAGTGGTTTGTGAGTTATTTACATCTTAAAAGTAAGACTTTAAAATATGGTTTTAAAGCCTCAAAGATCTTTTGAGCAGAGATTTAGACTTAATCAGCTGAACTGCCAGCTGTCACATGTGTGTAAGATATAACAGATCATTTTTAGCTGAGATGTTGTGTGGGAACACAAATGCAGAAGAAAAAACAGCAGCAAAAAAAAGAGATGACTCAGTCTGTAATTGATGTTGTTCACAGCCTCCTTTTTACCACATGTGAACAATATTTTCAATATGTAAATAGAGTCTCTGACACTTGACAAAGACTGATTTCCATCAGAGATATGTTGAAAAGCTGTTTTCTCTTTCTCTCAAAAATAGTGTTGAATGTGGTTGAAGAGATATTTGAACATGCGTCCTCAGTTACTTAAAACACCATTGGAGAATTTGTACATGTGCAGCTTTTTTGTATGATTTAGTGTTGAATAACATTTTGTTGGGGTGCCCAGTGGTTCAGTGGATAGAGCAATTGCCCCATGCACAGAGGTTGTGTCCTCACTGCAGTGGGTGCAGGTTTGATTCTGGCTTCGGCCCTTTGCTGCATGTCACCCCCCCCCTTCACACTTTCCAATCAATTAAAGGCATAAAAAAAGCCCAAAAAACTTATCTTTAAAAAACAAACATTTTGCTCCTGTAATGTCTGTCTAATTCAGTGTGCCATTGTTACTGATAACTTGTTTTCATTTAACTCAAAATCTTTTACTCATCATTTCATTTGACTCCTGATTTTATCCAAACGTAGCATGTCTTTGGCCAAAATACATGTTTCATTAAAGTCTGGCCTTTATGCTAATATCAACAAACACTTTGGTTAAGTTTACAGAAACACAATTTAAAAGTCGCAAACTGTTCTTGAACTATGTAATATGCAAAGCAGATGTTCAGCAGTGAAGCTCGATATCATCACTTTTTAACCAGCTGTCACATATATCAAACCACGATGTCTTTAATGGGTTTACTGCATTCAGTGACTTCTGTGTGGCTCTCTGATGCAGATTAAGAACTTGTGATGAAAGAAAACCTAAACATGCAAACAAGTGGAAACTAGGAACACTTGCAACATGGACGAGAAACCGCTGCTCTGTCATCCAGAGAAAACTTGGTAACTTGTAAATTATACAAGTTGCCAACTTTGTTTTGTTGCTGTGTATACAAGTTACACTTTTACTTGGAGATAAAAATGTGATTTTTTTTTTTTTTTTTTACATTCGGTCCCACCTTGAAAGTTTTTTAAAAAAGCAAATAAACAGATTTTTTTCAGTATTCATATATATATATTTCTCAGTCATATAAATATAAGTTTTGTCCTTTGCCTGTTAACAGTTGTTAACATGTGACACACCAGCTGTAAACAATAAACAATGACCATCTACTCATATACTGTGTACATGCACAAACGTATAGTGCGTATGTATGGTTTCCTTAATGAGATACATCTGTTTTATAATTTATCAGACTTGGAGGACTGACAGACACGAGTTCCGTGGAGCTCATGAAGTTACGGAAGATACTTTAATAAAATCATATAACAGTCCTGATTATGAGACACAAACAGTTTTGCACTCATACAGGTCTACAAGGTCGTTTTATACAGGGATAAGTATATGTTCATTTTCTGGTCAATGTGAGTATGAGAGGCTTATTATGAAATACTGTCGAAGATGTGGTACTGTGTTTCATTTAAGGTTTAAGATAGACACAAATATTCAAGAGCGTAGGTTTCGTTCCAACACTGGTGGGAACACATGGATCGGGGGGTTTGGTGGCCCTTTGCCAGAAAATTTTGAGCATCAAACACTGAATGTACGACATTCTGGTGAATATTAATGCGCCAATCAGTGTCTTTTCTGCAATAATTGATGGTGTAAATGCTGGTGTAAATTGTTTGTGATCACAAACGGGTTACATCCATGTATAGTCTCTTGTTTTCGTTTAAAAGGTTATATGTAATAGAACATTCATTCTGTTTCTTTGCATCTTTTCAATGTGCAGGGATGTCTTCTTATGGCATAGCCTGTTGCTGGACATTTTTCAGTTTATTATATAAGTACCCAAATGTAATAACCGACATTACTTTGATAGAGTACAGTCATAGCATTTTAACTGCAACTCTCTGTGGCATAGGACATTATGAGTCTTTTTGCATCTTTAATAATACCCACATCACCAAAGACATAACTGGAATGGTCTGCAGTAAGAAAATGGTGCATTAGGTTTTAAATTGCGATGGACTGGAGATACTAATAATCATAGTTTGTCCCAAAGCACTGCTTTGTAAACAAATCCACCCTGGAACCACAATCCAAAAATCAAACCTCAGTCACATGAATCACAAATTGCAAGTTGGTGAATAAAATTCTCTGGCTGTAATAATGATAATGACGGTACTTAAGTGGAGATGCTTGTAATCTGTCTGTAACACATGTGGGCCATGAATTATTAATGCTGCCCAACTATCTAAAGCGTGGCTGTGAGTGGAAAAAGCCCCTCATCCCCCTCGAAAAGTCTGAAAACACCCAAGATCCTGATTTCAACTCCGGTGACTTATCATAAAATAAAACCATGTTTGGGATAATGGCATGAAAGAAAAATGTGATATAAGGTCTCGGAGAAAAACATGTAAGGATACATAGTTTGCAGTGGAGGGTAGGGATAAAGAAAGGGGAAGCCAGAGGGGTTGCAGATGGATTCCTGTGCTCGCCTGGACTGCCCTACAAATGGTCTGGGGCCGGAGTGTTTGTGGGGCTCTTGTGGTTTTTCAGCCAATAAATCCTCGGCACATATTTAATCCAGTCAGATGTGCTGCAGGAGAGGAGCACCGAAGGATGTACGGCCATTACTCAGCTGCCCACATCAGAGAGTAGAGCTGGAGATCCGTACACCCCCACCTCACTTGTTATAGACGTGGCCGTCATCAGACAGAGAGCCAGACACAGGGATCTTAAAAGAGGTGTGAAAATTAAATGTGAAAGTTCATTGAAAAGGTCTGAAACTCTGAAGGTTTGATAATACTGATGCTCTTATGCTACAATTTTACCATGTGATGCAAAATGTTACAGAATTTTCCATCTATAAAAAATATTATACATCCACGGTGGAGTAAAACTAGAGTTTTGAATATAATAGAAGGGCCAAGAAGGGTTTAAATGCAAGTGCTTCTGTATTGCAGAACATTTTTAATCCGTTAAATTTTTTAGTATTAAGTTTTGATTTGATAAAACACTGGCATATGTTTTGGCTTGGTGACATTTATGTGATACAGCCCAAAAGCCATCGAATTTATTTATTTATTTATTTAAAATTTCAACCACACTATTATGCACACACATCTGAGGACCATCAGAGACAGCAGCTATAGGACTTGTGCGGACATAGTTTTTCAGTACATTTTAAGCACGATCACCTTCAGGTAAAGGGGACACTGGCACCATCTTCTGTTCATATTTTGCTATTACAAAGCCATCTTTTTTCATTTCAGTCTGACCATCTGTCCTCAAAAAACACCATCAATTTATCTCAGATTTAACTTCCCACAGTTGTAATCAGAGCGCAAAGAGAGATCATTGGAAGTTTATAATCTGTTTATAACAACAGCAACTGGGTTGTACAGATCTCAAACCTATAACATGATGCTATTAATACTTACTA
The DNA here is from genome assembly GCF_008729295.1 of Plectropomus leopardus. NCBI lineage: Eukaryota > Metazoa > Chordata > Actinopteri > Perciformes > Serranidae > Plectropomus > Plectropomus leopardus. The sequence goes on from NC_056463.1 coordinate 17,302,417, forward strand.
CTATTGCTAATATTTTAATAATTTTTTTCTTTAGTAATTCTTTTTTTTTTTTTTTTTTAGTTTGGCCACATGATTAAAAATTAACAATTTGCAGCCCTTTTATGGGGTGATTGCAGTATTTTGGACTGTTAAGAAAAAAACAACAACCCCAAAACAAAACAAAGAAATAGGATTATTTACTTCCTCACCAAAAGAAGAGGAGAAAGCATCAGAACAGTATGACCATTATATTGTGATTTATTTATGTCACAGAAAATATAACATAACGGTTGACTCTTTCTCCCTCTCTCTCTTTTCTTTGCATCATTATTTCATAGTATACTACTGTAATTTTATTGTTCTTTACGACATCTAGTGCATGTTTGTACATCCTGAAAGAGGGATCCCTCCTCAGTAGCTCTTCCTGAGGTTTCTGCCATGTTTTTTTGATTGTTTGTTTTCCACCCTGTTAAAGAGTTTTATTTGGGGGGAGTTTTTCTTTAGTCATTGTAAGGATCCAAAGACAGAGCGATGTCATATGCTGTAAAGCCCTCTAAGGCAAACTGAAATCTGTGATGACGGATTTATGAATAAAACTGAATTGAATTGAACATGACCTTGAAATTTCTAATAACAAATCATCATCGTTCGTCATCATTTGTGAGAAAAATATGTGAGTAGCCTATAAATGAGGGACTCTTCATTATTTATGAGGGTAGGGGATAGTGCAAACAAGTTTTTAAGCACTCGGGCGGGAGTAATGTTTTTATTTGGCTGAAGGGAAGGAAATTCAACTTTAAATGGTTGTAATTTCTATTTATTTTAAATATCCTCAAAACCTCCAAAACCCACAAGTGGATATCAAAGGGATGTTTTCTTTAATAATCTCCAAATTCACACCATTTATCATAACCAGACTGAAATATGGTTATTTATGGTGGAGAGAGGGTCATGCATTTTCCCCCAGTCGTTTAGGGATACTCAAGGAAAAGTATTTGTAGCCCCAGCGAGGGTCACGACATACGGTTAAATGATAATTTAAAAAGGTCACACCAAAGCTACATCCCTGCTCTGATAAATAAAACACAGTCCCTAACAGACACGACTTGACAGTGAATAATAATAATAATAATAATAATAATAATAATAATAATAATAATAATAATAATAATAATAATAATGATAAACTTTATTACAGACTCAATGGTCCAGATAAGAGCAAGACAATACATACAAAAGATATAAAAGACACATAGAAGTACCATACACAACATATTCACAATGCAATAATCACTTAATAAAAAAAAAAAAAAAATGAAATAAATAAAAAATCCCCAACACAATATGTACAGATCTCTTAAAAAACGATTAAAAAAGTCAATGACCACAGAGGAGACTACCTATACCAATGCTTCCATATCCTGGACATATAGCGTGTAGTGCTCAATTTGCTGCTTGTCAAAGCCATGATTATACAATTCTCTGAGTTGCTCAGCCGACCTATAAATTTATACATCAAATTTCTCAACGAGGCTTGCAGTGTATTAAGACCTGCAGACACCAATAAATCAGGTGAAATGTTTTTGACAGAATAGGAGTAATATCAAGAAAATTTAGAGATGACATGGATGGAAAACAAATCAAGTGTGCACCATCAGGTCTAACATTAGACTGATGACTCCTCCATCCATTGTAATAAGTATTTTATTGTCAGGCAGTCTTGAGGTCAGCAGAGGGGTCTTTGTAGCAGCTACCGTTAGCTCGGCAGCTGCTAACCAGCCATTGGCCAGTGTGAGCCTGAGCATCCTTCCAGAAAAACACCACTGAAAGTGAAAAATACGGACTGCTCCGACAGCTAACGTCCAGTTTGACAAGAGAAATCTCTTTGAAGACAAGAGTATAAAGGTATGGGGTTCATGTCATCGCCAAAAAAATGGCCTTTTAACCTATTTTTGTTGAATAAATCATCTGTAGTTGAGACGAGTTGTCGCAGCGGAGCGAGACGGTCTTTGTTCGTCAGTTATAATCGTTATTTCGACGCCGTTTCTTTAGCATGACCGTCGGCTGAATAACCGTAAGGATTTTTGTAGTTTTAACCGACGTCTGGTCACCTCGGGGCATTAGCCGCTAGCTAAAGCCCCAGCAACCGATACGCTAGCTTTTGAGCTAACAATGGGACAGGGAGATTAGGAGCAGCGTCTCTGATTGTTATATTCAATCTGTTGTGACATTGGCTGTAGTCAATTTTACATCGGTGAAAGTCTTGTTTCTTAACGAAGCCAAAAAGATGAGCTATCGTCGTTTACTGACACTGTCTGAATTGGCGTTAGTTACGCATTGCTAGCATCCCACAAATGAGGTTAGCCGGTGTCTCAAAGGGAGCTATGGTTTTTAACTTTGAACAGAGGGCCGACATTTTAATTTGGGCTTACTTCCTCTGTCAAATTCTCAATGTGGTTCTTTACAAGTGTCCCACTAACCATGCCATTATTTAGCGACAGGTATTTTGTTACGCCTCAGGGTAAGCATAATCGTTTTTTATTTTTTTGCCCAAATCAAAGATGGGGTGATCTGCACTGTAGTATCTTACTTGTGACTGCATCTCAAATGAGGCTAAGGAAGCACCTCCCAAAATTTTACATGAAATATACCCTGTAGATTGCCTCATTGTTAAGCTCACAGACATTTACACCTCAATTTGCAAATATACCACAAACTATTACACATCTCGTTTTAATTAAATATACAAAAGATGTTGGGATCTTACTTTGAAACCTCTAACTCAGTCTGCTCCTTTAATCTCGGGTATATCATCTGTTGTTATAATAATCCAGACAATGGTGCTCTTGAATATCTAATGAATTTCGTTTTTTCTAAATGCTAAGTTTTTGCATTCGCAAACACAAATTCTGTAAATTAAGTAACATCTTAATTTAGTTTGTATCTTTCCTCCTGGAGGGGAAAGTTCTCCTTAAGCCCCTCAGCTTAATAAATAACAAGAAATGTGTCATGTTTTTGGAAAATTATGCTACTTCCTTCCCCAAATCCTCTGACCTAATGTACCATTATATCTGTATGCTTGTACCTGTTTAAACTTTGATTTTATGTTTTTTTCTTCTTATTTTCTCATCTTCTTATCTGTCAGTATCATTTTTTTTACCGTTTGTATTCCGCATTTCAAACTCACATCTTTCAGATATATTGCTTTTTTTTTTGTTTTTACCGTTTCACACTGCCTCCAAAAGTATTAACTGATACACAGCGGGGCATAACCCTAATTGCTATTGGTGGCTTAAAATAAAGTATTCTACTTCTTACAAAAGAAAGACCTCTATATCACTATAGTTTCTACTTATACTCAGGAGCTAACATTTAAAGTCTTCTAATGCATATAATACATTTTCTCTCCATAGATGCCTTCAGCGATGATTGGCAACAGTGCTGTCCAGTCTGCCATTTCAGACCAGGGAAGTGGAAGTAATTCTGAGGCTATGAAGCAGGTTCTTGGAGTGATCGACAAGAAGGTTCGCAATATGGAAAAGAAAAAGGTATTTCTAGTTCGCATTCCTTTCTCAGCAAAGGATATGACATTATTATCCCTTTTACTAATTTGGGAGAACACAGATAAAGGAGTCTACTGTAAGTTGAGAAAGGTAAGAATGGGTACTTACTGTCAGTTAATGTTTAGCAAGAGGGCTCATCTAGTAAATTTTGAAAGCTAACCAGTGTGAACTGCTCATCAGAGAACAGCTGCTGAGTCTGTCTCTGTTTTTTATGCTGGCAAAACATTACAGCTTGGTCAGAAACTGCCTTTCATTTCACATCCAACTGTGTGAGAAATCAATTTCTCTTTTGCGACAGCTTGATTTTTTTTAATCTGTCTGTAAATTTCACATTTTGTGTTTCTCAATATTCTTACAGTCCAAACTGGATGATTGTCGGGCAAGGAAGAGTAAGGGAGAACAACTGAATCAGGATCAGCTGGTAAGATAGGAAAATGGCTTGTATACAACTATGTTTTAAAACATTTTGCTGCAATGTAAGTGCAATTAAATCTTGTGCGCCTACATATTAATAAATGACAAATAATAACAAGGATACCTTTTATGCCTCAGCACTAAAAATAGCAATGGTTGGAGGCATTGTGTTTGCGGGCTGCCTGTCCGTCTGTCAGTTCCACTCTCATGAACACGGTATCTCAGGAACACCTTTGGGAATTTCCTCAAATTTGGCATACATGTTCACTTGGACTCATGATGACTTGATTAGATTTTGGTGGTCAAAGGTCAGGGTCACTGGCTATAACTCAAGAATTCAAATGCTGATTATGACAAAAAATCACTCAAATTTCTAATAAGACACAATGATGAAGAGGTGACATTTTAGATCTAAAAGGTCAAAGGTCAACTTCGTTGGAACATCATAGTGTTCTGCAAAAAACACTTTTCTGGCCATTAATCAACGCCATGACTTAGGAACAGAGTGAGAGACATCCATATAGCATCCATATAATTAAAGCATTTTTCCTGTCATGGCTGCAGCTTTGTGTTATATCCTGTTCTCCTGATGGTCCAATATAATCTCGTTTGTTTTTCTGATATCGAGCTTCAGGCGATTGTTGTTGCACTATGTGATGAAGCTCACTAACGCTCCTCTGTGCTCCTCTAAAAATATTCTCCAAGTGAAGACAGCATGTTTCTCCGTGGAAGTTATGCACTGGAATCATACTTGTCATTATAGTGATAACTTGAATTTGCCAAAAATTACACTTTGTACATTTCGTTAAATTTCATCAAAGTCTTCAGTACATATATCATGAGTCTGGACAGACATGGATATAAACTGGAACTAAATAAATTAGGTCTGAAAGATTATCCTGTTCTACTAGAGAAAATTTATATATTTCAATGATACAAAAATTTCTTTTTTTTTCCATGATGTACTTGAAGGATGCCTTGACAAAGTACCAAGAGATCACCAACAACCTTGAGTTTGCTCGAGAACTGCAGAAGAGCTTTCTGGCTTTGGGCCAAGAGGTGAGTCCTGAGTCACAGTTGTTCTCATAACTTGCTGATCAGTTATTTTAAAGCTTGTATATCTGCGATATGGCCCTTTAGTGACATTTATTGCTTTCAAGATCACAAATCTTTGTATTTCAGGTTACCACAACCTGTTATAACTGATACCATACTCCAGGAATAAGACAGTTGCATATCATAGCAACCAAACATGACAAAAATTCATTGAATACAGAGTGCATCAGAAAAGCTTGATTTATTTGAGGTCACTGAGAGAGCAGGAGAGTGATTTGCACTGATTAGCAATACTTGTTAGAACCTTTTCACTTTAGATTTTACAAGTGCAGTAATGAACGGGGTGAGACTTGGCTTTTTTTTTTTCTTTTGGAAATTTTGTGAAACTTAATGCATCAAGACATGTCTGACTGTGTATGTTCAGATTCAAAAGACAGTGAAGAAGACTGCGAGGCGGGAGCAGCTGCAGAGGGAGGAGATGGAACAACGGCGGCTGAAGACAGTTTTGGAGTTTCAGTTTTTACTGGACCAGTTGGGGGATGAGAACGTCAGGCAGGACCTTAAACGGCCTGATGCCTCTGGTTCCCCTTTGCTCACTGACGCTGACCTCACAACACTAGATGAGTTGTACAAACTTGTGGGACCTGATAGGAACTATGATGTCAGGTATGAGATGCCATTAATATTTAAATGTGCATGAGTTAAGCTGCAGTATTAATATCACTGCTTTAATATGTTGTCCAAATGGCTATAATGTGAAAATTGGTACATTTGTTCTACCTGCTCAGTAAATAAGGATATTGAAACAGGGCCAATGACAAATTAACAAACTGTATATTTATCCTGCTGTGCAATTTGCAGGTTGACTGAACAATATGAAGAGGCCTCAGTACACTTGTGGGAACTACTTGAGGGCCGAGACAAGGCTGTGGCAGGGACCACATGTAAATATTTTTATGGCTCTTGATTCCCCACCACATAAACACAATTAATTAGGCACTTAATGCATTTGTATATCAGTTAGTCATGCTTTTTGTTATGTTTTGACTTGTCGTGCTGTCTTTGTTCCAGACAAGTCACTGAAGGCCACTCTGGACAAAGTGCTGCAGAGTGGTTACTTTGACAGAGCACAGACTCATCAGAATGGGACGTGTGAGGAGGAGGAGGAACAACAAGAGGAGCAGACTGTTGTGACTGAGTCTAATGGTGGGAAGCAGCCATCAGAACCAGGTAACTAATGATGAGATGTGTCATTTATTTCTTTTACCAGGTAAGAAAGATGTCTTCACGTTTGCTTTATTTTTCTCCAGAAGGAACAGCTACTGAAAAATACACAGAGCAAATTCAAGTGGAAACCACAGAGGTAAGATTTCTAAGATTTCTAGGTATTTTCAGATTCAGATCCAAAAACTTCATTGTCTGTTGTGACAGAAAACTGCTTAGATGTGGCTCAACATACCGTTCAAACCGTAATCAGACAATAAACATACAGTATATTTTCCTAAAAAAAAAAAATAGAATAAATATGTAATTCAATAATTTACACAAAATAAAAATCTCAATATACAGCTGTGTGCAAAGTGGCATCATGTTTATGTAGATGTTATGGATCATTACCTGTAATTTAAACTGTTTTTGGCAGTGGGAATTAAGGAATTTTTATTGTATTTTCCTTGGCCAAGGGGGCTTTATAGCGGTAACCTGTGCCTATAACATACATAATGCATAACAAATCCCTCAAATAACAGCTTTTCAGTTGAAAGTGTTATTATTATGTGTTATTACTTTTTTTAAAAATACATTTTCTTGTGTTACAGTTTGTAAACAGACAGTTCATTCCAGAAACTACATACAGCAGTGCAGACAAAGACCAAGTGGAGGAGTGGACAGTGGAGGCACAGGTACTACTACACTACTGAGACACCACAGTCTTTAATAGCACTGTGCATATGTCTTAGTAATGTGTGCATATTTCTCAGTAACGTGTACGTATTTGCCTGCTTTCTAATATGCCTGTCCTGTGTGTCTGTGTGTTCACTAGTTGGTGAATTCCCTCCAGCACCAGCCTCCTGCCCAGCTGGTTGTAGAACCAACCGTTACTGCGAACCATGGCACTCCCCCTCCAGCTGCTGATCCAGTGGTGAGGAAGCAGGCAGTGCAAGATCTTATGGCCCAGATGCAAGGGACATACAACTTTATGCAGGTAAAAAGGTCCAATATATTCTGCAATGTCCAACTCAGAGCTGTTAGTGCTCAGAGATGAAGGCTTTAGCTATTTTCTCATATGAACTTCGCAAATGCAGTCCAGTTTCTTTTTCACACATGTAACACTTAATAGGTGATTGTGTGTGTCAGAATCGTTCTCATCTACTGGAAGTACTCAATTTGGTTCAGGTGACAGAAGTTCATAAATCTCATTGCCTCTCCAGTTACAATGTCGTTGCCATGTTTGTGTAATTAACACTTCTTCTTCACCCTTGGATTGCTTGTTGCAAGGTTTGCTTTAATCTCCGGTTTTGGGTGTGTATGTGCATGTGGGCTACTTTTCAAAAAACAGATTACAAATCTCACACATGGCCACAAGAAAATGGAAACGGAAAATTTTTGGTAAAAGACATTAAATGGGACCTGATTGAGATATGGTTAAACAAATTCCAATTAAATAAAAGTATATTTTAGGAAACAATTTAAAAGATGATACTTACTCAACTGGTCTTTTTTCTCAGCAACTCATGCAGAATCTTTATTTAGGGCAAATGCCTGCTGACATAGGAGATTAAACCCAGATCTTTGAGTTAAAGTATAGTATCCCAGTTTACTTTGTGACTGCACTGCCACTACATCTGATCCATGACCCAACAATACATTTACTCTTGTTTCATTTTCATAGGACTCCATGTTGGAGTTTGACGGCCAGGCTCTGGACCCAGCCATCGTGTCCGCTCAGCCGATGAAGCCTGTGCAGACTGTTGACCTGCAGCAGATGGGCTGCCCTTCAGGTTAGTGCCAGTTCATTTGCCTTAACTCTGAACAGATTCTCTCACATATCCTAAGGGGTAAGGTCTTGTCACTGTTGTATGATGTGGATATATTAACCTAAAAGTGTAATACACCAGTTAGTAATTTTTTTTTCTCTTATGTGCCTATCTTTTTTATTTCCTTCCAAACAGTCCACTCAGAGTCCAGACTTCCTCAAACAAGTGTAGTATCTGGACCACAGGAATCCTCACAAGTAAGTAGTTTGAAAGCACAACAGGATGTGGTTGTTTTAATTTGCCTGAAAGAGGGTTAGTACAGTTTACTTCTTGTATTATGTGGGCAGTATGTTTCAAAGCACGGCTACAAGTTTTCAATGTGATGCCCTCTGACTTGTGATTTTACTTACTATGTATCACAGGGAGTTAATTAGTGGAATCATTTGAATATGATGATAAAGTAGAGGGGAGCCTTAATTTGAAAAGCCAGAGATCCCAACTCTCCCACTGACCTCTCCTCTATCCTTGTTTCCTTTCCTTCTGAACTCCCTTCTTCCCTCCTCCCCAGGCCTCGATGTCTCTATCGTCTGAGCTATCCCCTGCCCCATGCTCCCTGTCCTCTGCTTTTCCACCTGTCTCCAAACCCACCCATACTGGAGGCATCAATGTCAACGCTGCACCCTTCCAGTCAGTGCAAGCGGTACGCTTTCTATCTGGGTTTAAGTTAACAATATAACCAATAAACATGTTAAGACTAGGGATGCACTGATCAGACTTTTTCAGTCCCGATACCGATGCTGATACCTGGGCTTTGCGTATCGATCGGTACCTGATACCGATGCGATATCATTGTTGAATTTATAAACTGTATACGTCACCATGTGGAAGAGACTAAAGGCCTAGAAAATGAAAAAGGTGGACATTAACAGTTTCATTTGACCATGGTATTTTGCACTGTAATAAACGTATGATGAATTATTATTTATTAAACAATCCAGAATAATAAAAGAATTGAAAAGCTCCATCTTAAACAAACTTCAGGTAAATTAAAGCCGATTGTGGTGATAATAGGCCAAACTCTCCTGACTGCAGAACTCTGAGTTGAACTTTTGCTGTGTGCTATTTATCAGTATACTTGGAAAAATGAGTAGGCCTAAGTCTGACTTTGTTTTAACATGAAACTAAAACAAAGTAGTCTGTGTCTAAAGAAGTCACTTTCCATCGCTGAATATCTTTCTTTTTGTTAGTTTGGGCACTTTGGTGCTATGAGGAGAAGCTCTGCTCTGTCTGTCTGTCTGTCTCACTTTGCTGCTTTTGGATCATCAGCTGTTTGATCTGCAACAAAGAAGCGCTGTGGAAGAACTTAAGACTCGTTTGTCAAAAACTCAGCTGTATTCTGGAGTCAAAATCGTTTTCTGCATTATATGAGTGTTCAGCACTTTTGGTGTTGCAATGTTTTAGTGTGAGATTTGCCTGGGCAGTGTGAGAATGTGAGAGCAAAAACCTGGTTGACTATTGGTGCAACGGTTTGATATGTCCCCTCATTTCCAAGCCTACAGTGCATGCTGCTGCTCAGATGTTCCTTGGAAGTTCTAATTGTGATACAGAAGACTTGTCTTTCCCTCTTCAGGTATTTAATCTGAATGCACCCGTACCTCCAGCCACTGACAGCCAAGCAGATCCTCTGAAGCAGCCCAGCCAGTTTCCTGGTGGCTATGGACAAGGATTCAGCAGCCAGTCAGAGAGTTCTGTAAACCAGCCTGACATCCCACAGGAGACATTACAGTCGGGTAAGGGTGTAGTTTTGGCTGGTTGCATCTTTAGACCAAGCAGATGATTTACATTGGAAAAGCTGTTGACATTGTTTGGCATCACTTCGACATACATGCACCCAACAGTTTTAAGAGGAGAAATTATGTTTCTGTGTATGTTTTTGTATATAGCCCCCCAAATCATTAAAACATATATTTTATCCTATGAGAATAAGGTGTTAATAGATTGCAACTTGCGTGTACAATGAAATATTGTAAAAATAATGTGTCGGGATTATAGGGGCTCAGTGCTACAAGTCAAAAGCTCTTTTTACAAAAAATACACAATTGAGATTGTGCTATAGGGCTACTACAAAGTCCCTTCTGTGCATCTCCTTTACATTTTTACAGAGAACCAAACAACGGCAGAATCATGCCACTGTGGTGTGTAATTTTAGACAGTATGCCATCATTGCAAAATCAAAGAGGCGAAATGCTGCTTCCAGTGTGACATACAGCATACATGTGTACAGTTCTTTATAAAAAATATTAATAGCATAACATACAATAATTTACTAACCCTGTAAATTTGTGGCTGATCTCCTCCTCAGCCTACTTAACTAATCACCAATCAATGCATCAGTTATTAATGATCCTGTTTGTTTTGCTGTCTTTCCAGTTGTTGGTGGGTTCCAGCCCCAAGACCAGGTCATGCCATCAGCAGGAAGCCATGAAGATTCCTCTCCAGGTGCAGGGTTCGGACAGTCAGGTCAGTCTTTTTACAACAGTAGGGCTGTGCCCAGAGGTGGACCCAGGAACAGCCGTGGCATGATGAATGGATACCGGGGCTCCTCCAATGGATTTAGAGGTACAAGCCTCAATCTTTGTTCTACAGAGATACAATAGTCACACAGCCTCGTGATTCATTGTAATGACACAATACATGTTGAGGTCACACAAGTCTGCCATAAAGTCTAATGTCTTTTGTCATCAGGTGGATATGACGGCTATCGCCCTCCTTTCTCAAATGCTCCCAGCAGTGGTTATGGTCAAACCCAATTTAACACGTCTCGGGACTATTCCAGTAACACCTACCAGCGGGTAAGGGTTCCTTTCATTATGCACTGAAATACACTTTATGCACCAAGAAGCTCATATAGTATCTTATCTGTTGTTCAGTGCAGTATGTATTCAGATTTGTAAGATGACCAGTTATTTTAAATCCCAATTGTTTCCTTAAGGAGGGATATCAACAAAACTACAAGCGGGGAGCTGCCCAAGGACCTCGAGGTTTGTCTAGAGGAAATGCTCAAACAATGCGATCCTAAGGACCGTCAAGTCGCGCCATGTTTAACATTCAGGATTTTTGAATGTGTTCGCCCCAGCTCACTTTTATAACAGTGTTTCGTTTCTCATTGGTAATCTTATTTTTTTAACTCTTGGCCTACTTATCAGCGTCAGCCTGCTTTTGGTCTGTCCAGATCCTCTTAATGTTCTAACACAAAATGCTGAACTTCACCACATGTAGGATTATCAGCAAGTCTGTGTGATATAAATCAACAAATAGATACTCCTGTAAACTTGAAAGATTTCATTAATTTATTTTTTGTACAAAATAAATGCAAAAAATACCCTGCCACTGTCGATCTGATTCCATGTCAATGATTTTCTTCTGCCCTTTGCTGTCAGCCACAGTCTTCTCAATCCTATAATTTTCATCGTGTTTTTTTTTTTTTTTTTTGGTTTTTAGCCCTCTGTCACCTCTTTCACCATCACCTCTTTGTATGCTGTTATTGGTTGAGACTGTTTCAATAAAGTTGTGTTCTATTACCTTCTGATTAACGATACAACTGTCCTGCTTTCCTGCATTTGAAGTTGTGAGTTCTGCAGTTTAATTCTGTATGCGTTTACATGTCAGATTGGTGTGTTTCAGTTGTTGACAGTTGTTGGCGATTTGGAGAGATGGATCCTGTCTGACACTCAGCCCTTCAGTCTTCTGTCAGTGTGATCAGGTAATTAAAGCCACTCTGTGTAGATTTATAGCATCTTTCAAATGACTTGGGTATAATTTTTGGTCTGCAGAATAATAAGAAAATCGTGGGGAAAACTGGTGCAGCAACACATGAATTTAGGATGAAACACTTGGTGAATAATACTATAATGTACATTTGACTATGGTCTTACTGAAGCTTTTTATTTCAACAAATAAGGGGCCATAGTTTTATATTTTCAATATATTGTATGTGTAAATTAACCATACTTTGTTGTTTTACACTGTCCTGTTAAGAGTTTGACAGCTAATTCATTAAGTGATACAATCTGTTGCACAAACTGAAAGATCACCATAACTGTTTATTATCTTGAACTGAGGTGTACAATTTTGTCAAATTACTGTATTTTATCCAGCAGCAAGCGATCGGGAAAACACAATCTATACATTTTGTGCAAAAGATGATGCAGTATTGTCTCAAAGAAACACTTGGCACACAGAAAACAAAATGATACTGCAAAGAAGAGTTTGTATTGATATCTAGATTTTGTATAAAGTAAAACCACAACATGGCAAAACCTGTTATCTCACTGGATGCAAATTAAGCCTTTTTCAATAAAAAGTGGCAATAAGTAAACACCAGTTTGCCATGGCCAGTTTGCCAGCTAGAAAAAAAACACGACATTACATGGATAAAAAGCAACCTGGATAGTACAGCAATTACACCAAACAGGTAATTTGTGGGGGAAAATATGCCATGACATGTTTTTCAAATTAATACCAAATAGTACCTGTCATGTGCCAAATATAATGATGTGAAATCAATGCAAATTCAGAGGTTTTCATGATACAACACTTTGACTTTAACAGACAATATTAATCAGACAACAAAAAGACAGTGGTGATATCAGCTCTTATCAGCTTAGGGCTTTGCTATTTTTTCCAATAAAACCTTGAAATAAACTGAACATATTTACCAAATCCAGCAGTTGCTTCAATAAAATACTTTGAAGAAAACTATGATGAAACATGCTTGCCAACATAGGAGCAAAAGTCTGCAACCTTATCAGGGCTGGAAATTAAGTTTTTTTTGTCTACCTTCCTTCCTATAGCTGGTGGAACAAATGAAATCTACCAGCCACTCAATAGATGACCATTGTTTTTTTTTTGGCTGGCGAGTGAAGCAAATCTAGCAGCCACTTGCATATTTTACCAGCATTTGGCTGGTGACTGATGCTAATTTACGACCCTGACCGTGATCGACAAAACAAGCTTAACAAAACTGTTATATAGAACAAATTAAAAATCACGATCAATAATGATCAACTCATGAAAGTTGCATACACTTTGTGTATGAAAAGTAGACCAAAATCAAAATGCCTGTTAAACTGTTTAAAAGCTAATCTATGATTTCAGAAGTCCAGTGCACTGAAAGTAACCTCAAGCTCCCATTTAAGCATCTTCAGGACTTTCGGCTGTCATGATATCGTAAAAATGTCACACCTAATTTTTTTTTTTTTAAAATAACCTAGCACCTTAATTTATTTTGACATCAAAGTCAGTGCAGAGCGGCTTCAGTGTGGCTCCAAAATGGCCAGTTCCTGTAGTCCTGTACCTGACGTCTTTTAGGGCAGAGCATTTTCCTCAGTTAAGAAAACTCAAAAAATCTTTAATGATACATATGAAATTATAATGTTTGAAGATAGGTAAACGACTGACAAGTTATGAAACCAACCAGAATCAAGAGTAAGAAAGTAACAAAAGTATTGGCAAATCTTGACAAAAGTGTAAAGACTGAGCAGTCTGGCTTCTCTGGTTAAAAGGTAGTAATATTTGGGGACAGCTGCAGCTGGAAGTCGTGAAAATAAAATGTATTCCACAAAAATTCGATCGAAGGCTTGTAGATTATGATTACATGAGACTGGCAGTGGGGATGGATTATTTCCAAATGGACTCACAGACTTGCCCAAGATTTTGTGCAAAGCTTTGTCATGAGTCAGAGAACAGCTGATCAACTGTCCATGCCAATTGGCAAAAAAGGACAATGTGTGGATGCATGAGCGTACATGGTTGCAGCCATTACATGCTTGTTTTAAGATGTTTGGGAGTATTCTGAGAGTCAAGTCAAACTCAAAATGATGAAATTTAAATTACTTTTTACACCTTATCCCCCATCAACAGCTGCACTGAGCATATCCAACAGGCTGTTAGCTCAAACCTACCAGGCTGTAGAACCAGTGGCTTGTCATTGATAAGAGGTTCTGTGCTTTGAAAACAGCAGGTCAAGAAAGCTCACCAATTATTATTATTTTTTATATATATAATTGTATTACCAAACATTCTTGCTCATTTGTAATGTAATCAAACACTCTTTGAAAATGTAAGTATGAACATTTTAGGATGTCCTTGGTTGGTGATTTTGCTAGTGTAACTCCATTATGTAATCCAAGGATTACAGTTATCAAACACTGGGTTCAGCAGAGATTCCTTTTGTGCTGCTCTCCTTCACCTCATGTCCTTCAAACCTCTAAGTCATGCTGGTTAAAGAGGCCTAATATTCAGAAGGAAATGCTCTTCTGCACGCTGGAGTGGAGGTGCTGCAAATGTCCTGTTGTGGAGGTTCAAGTTTTGAGAGCATTGTTATGGCAGGTTATGCTGGCCCTGTGCGGCTTCTTGGTGCCCTGGTGGCAGGTCCTGGTGTGTCTGGGGGAGACCGTGCTGTGCCAGGTCCTGCTGCTGCTGCTGCTGCTGTTGTTGTTGTTGTTGTTGTTGTTGTTGATGATGTTCCTGAGGTATATATTGAGGATCTTGGGGTGCAGGTTGATGTTCTTGTGCTTGGGCCTCTTGTTCAGGATGCAACTGGTTGTCGATTTCATGCATCTCTGGAATAGCATTTCCTTCGACTGTAACAAAGAAGCAGTTTTACACTGTCAGAGGTCAGCCAGTAAAATCTATTCTCTCTCTATATCTATATATATATCTATATCTATATATCTATATATCTATATATATATATATATATATATATATATATATATATATATATATATATATATATATATATATATATAAAAAGCATTAACAGACAAAATGGTGCAATTAATGCTTACCGTGAACCTCCGGCGGAGTTTCTGCTTTCTGTGATTTCAGCCGTTCCATATGCTCAACTGCCTGTAACGAGTTTCAAATGTTTTTGGTTTTTTTATATTTGGAAACTGCACACACTACTGCGGTTATTCACAGTAATTTGATAACTTCAATAAAACATCATAGCTCAAGAAAATATATTTTTAGCTAAGTCAGAAGATGTTGTCAGTAAGGGCCTTGACACACCAAGGCCACTGTCGGCTGTAAGCGTCTGCCAACCTAGTTATTGTGCTGTGTGCTGCTCCATTGGCCCTGGTTATTTTTCAACGGCTCATTATTTTGAATCAGTGTCTGTGAATAAATTTGCTGTTCATTGGCAGTTCAGCTTAGTGTATGAGAAGAGAAACTGAAGTTAAGGAAAGCAAAGAAATGCCAGTTAAAGAGGGTGTAAAATTCAAACAAACCTGATGAGGTAAATTTGTCTTATTTTATCCATTGAGTTTTTCTGCTTTCCCTTTTGAATAATGAATACAAATCACAGCTGCCGTTATATGGAGAGTTGGCTGAAGTCTTGTTTTTGGCTGAGACACAAGCGAAGTGAGGTGACAACAGTCAGCCTTTGTTGCTACTAGTCCTTAGATGTCTGTTTGAGCCTTTAGATTCCAAACACTGATTTGGTGTCAGCACTGTTTTCGAGCAGGTTTCGATGTGAAAAGTCAATATTGTCAGGGTAAACCTACTGTGGCAAAATGTAACTGCAACTCAAATATTCCAGCACTGCACCACCCCTCACCTGCTGCAGCTCTATTTTCTGTGCATTAAGCTGCTCCTGCTGTCTCTCCAGTTCGTCTCTCTGTTTCTGGAGGTCAAAAGCCTTCTCGTTGAGGTCCTGTTCCTGCTGAGCAAGATGCTCCTCAAACTCCCTCATCTCCTCATCTGTGTACGCCTGGTTCTGCTCCAGGGTCTGAGGAGCACAGAGTGGATGTGGCACCATTTATTACAGTCCTACTTCTTCTAACAAAATGGCTTTTGGATTACAATACTCTTAATAATGTCAATTCAATGAATATATTGTGTCTCACCTCCCAACTATCTGGCTCCAAAAATTCTTTTTTTTTAGTAGCAACCAGGAACTCATCTAAAGAGACCAGCCTGTCTTTGTTAGAGTCTACCTATGAGGACGAAAAGACAAACAGATAACAGACTGGGGACTCTATTTATATCCATATGCTAGAAAAAAGAGCTTTGTGATGACAGGGTCCTTAGTCTAACTTATTGTACCTCATTCATAACATGCTCTCTCATACGTAGCCTCTCTTCCTCCATCTCCACCATATCATCCTCTTCGTTGGTGGGATCATAGATTTTCTCCAGCTTAAATCACAAAGACCAACAGTCAGTGCAAAGACCATTTGCAAATAATATGAAACAGTACGAATTTTCAGATGCCATGGCTTTACCTCTTTGGTAAACAATGCCTCCAGTTCTTGTTCATCAAAAAAGCCATCTCCATTGGTATCTACATTATTAAAAACAATAAAAAAGACTGGTGAACAAAAACACTGTTATCTGTTATATACTGTATATTAGATGATATTATAATTACAATTATATCACATTATACAATACAAATGACAGCATGATATAAATGGACGTCATCCCTCAGTTGCTGGTTAGTTAGGGTCTTACCATGCAGGTTGAAAAAGGTCTTAGGATCAAAATCCTCAGGGTCCAAGCCATCAGCTTCCTCCCACACCTCCTTTAGCTGATTCTGGCTTCCCTGCAATATGGAAGAAATATTAAATTTAAATGACAGCTGAGGAAAAAATATGGCTGCAGCTAACAATTATTTTCATTTTAGTTTAATCTGCTGATTATTTTATTTATTTTATCAATATTACTTAGTTTAGTCTATAAAACCCCAAACTCTTTATTTATTATCATAAATTGACAAAAAAAGCAGTAAATTCTCACATTTAAGAAGCTGGAACCATCAAATTTTTGACATTTTGCTGAAATTATTGAAATGATTAGTCATTATGAGAATAGTTGGTGGTTCATTTTCTTTGGTTAAATAGATAAATTGTTGCTAATAAATACCACCAAATTTCAGCATCCTGATAGATAGTTTACATGTAAATGCTGAAAAAGCCCTCTATAGAAATCCAAACCCAACCATGCACAGAAGATAACATGTCTTTTTCTTCTTTGCAAAAACTAAACAATTAAAATCTGGACTAAAATTTGCTACCTTAACTGTTGTGTTGACTAAAACAAAACATCATAATATAAAACTCATGTTTATGTGTGCACTTGAAACAGACTAACCGGGTGGTTGACTTTAGGGTGGTCTGCATGCTTCTTCCTCATCTCCTCATAGTGCTCCTCCTCTTTCTTTCTTTCGTCCTCATCCAGTGTCTTTAGATGCTCCCGTCTGTCGTGCTCTTTCATCATTTCATACTTCTTAAACTCTTCGTGCCGCTCTTTGTCGTAGTTCTCCAGATCTTTAGTGGCCTTGATACACAGGTAAAAATTACAACAGTTAAAAATCCACCTTGCTTTAAATTAATAGTTAATATAGTGGAATACTGTACTTTATTAAAAAAAAATAATAAACAGTTTGAGCTATCAGTGAAAAGCAGGTCACAGGAGGCTCCCAAAATGACACTGCTCCTCTCTACACATGCAGCTGCCCTCCTTTCCTTCCTGGATGTTAAAAAAAGTATAGCTGTCTACAACTAAACATAAGGTCATTCTTTAGTTATTATTGGTGGCTTAAAAATACAGCAGTTGTATTTTAACTTCTCTGCTGTGCCATGATACAACATTTCTATAGTGTCTACTAAACATTTTCCCAATTACTTCAGTCAGTGAAGTCAGAGGCAATTTAAATTAGCGGAGCGGTGTTAACATTTTGTATGGCATGAATTAGCAATGAGAGTTACCGATTTTATGAGCCGATCTAAGTCATCCACTTCAAATGTATGCGGGTTCATGTGGTTCAAGTACTCAAACTGTTTGAGCAGAGCCTGGTGGTCCACTGCTATGTCTGTTCAGGGGATAATCAGTTACGTAAATAAAAACATAAACAGAGACATAACAGAATATTCCTCGTCATTTATTAACCTCTAACATTATAGTATAGTATTTAAACATAGTATTTTCTTTCAGTTTAAAACAAAATAAAATGCAACTTTCGTCACACAACATACCATTCCCTCCTTCAAGATCTTGCTTGGCCTTTATCAGCGTTCGGAGTCGGTTCACTTCCTGCCTCTTCAACTCGTCCAGTTTTGTTCTGACATGATGGCTGACAAAGTCCAGCTCTTTGGCCAACTTACCTTGCTGTATTGTACATGAATAAGTTAATGTTAATTTCTCTTATTTTACTTTGGGGAGATTAATTAAACACTTCACTAACTGTACTGTGTAAACTTTCGGTCCACTAGCAGAGGACCAAATTTGAAAAAAAAAAAAAAAAGAGGAACAAAATCTATTGGTAAACTGGTAGTATATCTCAACAAATTCATGATTTACCTAGATGTATCACACCGCTGAACACGTAAAAGCCCATAATTTAGTATTCAGAGTTATGATTTAAGAGTCGTTTACACAGAGGAGGTGAAGACATGAAAACATCCTACCATGTTGATAAGACTAAACAAAAGACAAGCAGGATACCTTGATGTCTTCCATGTCTGTGTTGTGGAGCTTCTCTCTGAAATGCTGATCTTTCTCTAGAAAATCAATGACTTCCCTGAGGTAGCGGTCATAGTGGAGTCCAGTGTCCTGTAAAATGTAGCAAATCAAATGTCACTTAAAATGTTATTTCTATATTAAACATAAAACACCAAGTGAACCTGCAAAAAAATCATCTTTTTTGTTTATTATGTTTTGTTATCAGCACTTCTTTAAGTTAAGTCTGATGTACTGGTGATTGTGTAGGTGAGCAACAGAATATTTTGTTTTCACGGCTGCTGTCCAGTATGACAGATTGTCTGTCCAGGTGTTTCTGTGTAGAGATGACAGGTTTTGCCGTGAATGTCTAAACTGTTATTACTGCCTTCTGCGAATTGCCATATGCGGCAGCTGTTCTGTGGTTAAATATCACTTATTTATTCTCCAATAAAAAAGTTGCACTTGTATGCATTTTTACCTCAAAACAGAATCTACATTTTTATTTGTGCTAAGCCAAAATGTCAATATTTACCATGGACCAACCCTTCCTAAGGCAGAACCCAGTGATTCGAATCTGTGGCTGCACAAAGCTTCGACATGTGTACCATGGCTGTTGTACTGATGATGAAATGGATTTGTGAGATCATGAGTTCTGAGTGGAGTTTCTGATTTAGGTAATTTAATTGTAGCACAAAGAGACACCAGGCAATCTTTCAATAGTGCAGGTGCTGTTACTGAGCTCTGTCTTGTTTACTGCCTATGAAACAGCTGATAACAGCGACACAACATCAGGGTTGCTGATTATTTTTCTGAACATTTGAGTCATTTAGTGTATAACATGATAAAAAGGCCCATCCTAAATTACCACAACCTAAATATATTGTTAAATCTACTTACATAATAATACATGTTATAACAAAATTAAACATAGATGGGTGGTTTAAATCATTCTTTGGCAAATACCTTTCTCTACATTTCATTAAACTTGCATTCTGACAAAATATGATACACATCTTCTTCACAATTATCATCACAGGTTGCAGATCCTCTGGTTTCTATCCAGCCCTTTTTATCTTCCAACGACTTCCATAATCACAAATAGCCTGTAGGCACGTTCGATTTTCATGTAACAGCCACTTTTCCGGTTTAAGCTCTTGTTTAAATTCTACATATATTTCACATGATGTCATACTTCTGAGCTCAGTTTGCCTATTTTGCATGAACTGGTTTTTCAGCCTAAGCTGGACAGTTTTCTTTCTTAATTTTCAATAAGAGTATATTTCATCCAGGCAAGGAGGCCTTCACAAGATGGAATATACCATTTGTGCCTTTAGGGGGATGAAAGGGGTGTTGGAGAGCTTCCACTATTTTTTTAAATACAAATTTCAGTCTTTCAACTCATATATTCTAAAACTTTTAATTTAGTTATATCAATAATTAGATTTTTTTTAAAGGGGAGACAACATCAAACTTTTCATTTCAGGCTTTTGATGGCCTCCCCTCTTATCCTGGGTAATCTGCCCCACTGCCCCTCCACTGTGATGCCCCTGATTAAGGTGTGTGTGCATCAGGTGTGCTCTTACCACACTAGCTGGAGGCTCCTCTGGTTTTTTCTCTGGCTCTTTGACTTTTGTCTTATCCATACTGATGGGCACAGCCTCTAAACACAGCAGCTGGACCAGTAGCAGAGTCCAGCCGGTGAGAAGGGCCCGGCTCCAACACATCTGGAAATGGGAACAATTAAGGTCAGAATAGTTGCATTTTACAGTATTAAATATATTGCACAGTGTGTGAAGATAAACGGTTAATGTGTCAAAGGATACACACGGGTCTTTGTGTAGTCAGCTTCCTGATTTAGCGTTATCCTTATTAAAAAGCTCGTGTAGCCTGCATAGTTTACACATTATTCGCTCCTGGCATCCAGAAGAAGCTCTTAGCTTTAGCACTGCCACTGACAGATTAGGCTAATGAGAATCAACCACTTAAGCTAACTCATGTATGCTATCAGTCTGAGCAGCGCAGCTTACCTTACAAAGTCATGAAACCAATGTTAAAAGCTAAACTAAAGAGCGAGATAAATATGTGTCACTGGTATTACTCACTTTATTGTGAGTCCTGGACCTCATCTGCTCTGTTTTCCTCTCGTCGGTTCCTCTCAGCTGGAGTTGTGTCGGCAGCTAGCTCGCTAGTCAGCAGCTTACGTTGTGTGTATGTGGCAGCGCTCACCGCATTGGTCAGTTCAGCTGTCCGTCAAACACACTAGCATGTTGCGTTGCATTGAATAGTACGTGGCGAGGTGACGAAGGAGCAGGTGGGCGGTGACCTCGAAGATGCTGTGCTACTTCTTGTTTCTGATCGATCGATTGCAGCTAATATTAACCCTTACAAAGTATTCATCTTTTTTTTTTTTTTTTTTTTACCTCCACAGTATGAATCCCATCAGGACAAGTGTCTGTACCAAAATTTGAACCATAGATCTATTTGGGATCTATAAATGGTCTATCTGACAATAGATGGGTGATTAATTCTTAATTTACCCTTCGAAACCAGAGCAAAAGAGAGAAGGTACAAGTTAAAAGAAAATTACTTGAAATTTAGCATTTAAAAAAAAAAAGGAAAAACGGTGACGACTGCAAAAAACCCCAAAACCGGTTAAAAATATTTTAAAAAATGTATAGATAAAATAATAATAATAACAATTCTAGCTTGTATATTTGTGTGTGTGTGTGTTTGTGTATGTGTGTGTATAACATATTACAATTTCTCTCTCTCTTGCATTCTTTATTAAAACTAATTTTTAGGTAATTTTTGACACCTTTTCTAATTTCTTGCAGTTTGTGGGAAATCTTTACATTCAACCAACCCTTTAAATAATTTACTAAAACTAAAATAGTAATACCACAGTGTGGAAGTATTACATTATACTGTAGGTTCAAAATGCAATTTGAATAGAAGTACATGAGTATAACTAAAAATATTCTTGAAATATTGAAAGTAAAAGTACAGGTATTAAGGTATTATTGGCCCCTTTCTGTAGCCTTTTAGTGTACATTATACTAGAAAAGAATTATTTTTAATGCATGAATGTGTTTGCAGCATTTAGATGTTGCCGCTGGTAAAGCTGTAGCTAATTGTAACTCATTCAGATAATGTTATTTCATCAATAACACTGCATTATATGTCATATCTTACATTGTATGTAAAAATTAGTCTGCAAAGCAGCTTGTTACAGTAGCTGTCAGATAAATGTTATATATAAATAAAAAACAAAGGAGCATAAAATAGAATAAAAGCACCTCAGAATTGCACTTTTCTAAGGATAGTGCTTGAGTAACGTTGAGTACTAACTTTTTTTTTTTTTCTCAACTCAGAAAGCAGCGGTCTGTGATTAATGGGTCCAGGTGCACCTCTCGCCCCAGCCTTTGCTCGCTGCACTCAAGGGGAGATCTTACATGGACCCTGGTAGCTGTACTTAAAAATGGTTGCCCTCCTCTCGACGCTCTCTGCAGCCCTCAGACTGAGGAGACCAGCGCCTATGTGAGGTTCCTGAAGACACTCAGAGAAATGGTAACTACTGTAAGTAATCAGAAACAAATCAGTACTTTTCTGTGTACCTTTTATAAATGCTTAAATTTTATCACTTCACACTTCAACACTGATGTCTCGTGCAGATGTAAGCACACATCTCTCCAACAGAGGGTGCTATCATCCTATATTGGCTGAGTGCCATTATTCCAGTCTGTTCATAGTCATAGAAGTGGAAGCCTGGGAAACTTGTCAGATATGCTCAGTGACAAAGGAC
This sequence comes from Plectropomus leopardus, assembly GCF_008729295.1. Classification (NCBI taxonomy): domain Eukaryota; kingdom Metazoa; phylum Chordata; class Actinopteri; order Perciformes; family Serranidae; genus Plectropomus; species Plectropomus leopardus. The sequence continues at coordinate 17,324,712 of NC_056463.1, forward strand.
ATGATGAGTGCATGATCAAACCCAATTAGAGGCTACGCTCATTGCCTTCCCTTGCACACTCTATTTATTGATTTTTATTACTAATGCTAAAAATTGCAGATTTAAAAACAATTTAAACTGTGTTCATATTATACTCCAAACGCCCTCTTCTTTCAACAGCCACCTGGACCAGTGTAGACAGAAGGCATAAATTAGTTGCTCAGGATTGGTAAAATATTGGCTTTCAGCTGGAACTATGAGTGCTCAAATAAAACCCCCAAAAAAGACCATTTATGAGCCTTGGGAGGTACAGCAAGACAATGAATCAAATTTTTTTTTTTTCTGGAGCAGTTTTCGTAAGACTAAATATAACACCCCTGCCCTGTAGATGTCAGTGTAATAGTTCAGTGATCTGGAAGGCAATTAATCATTGTCTTGGATCATATCTAACATAGAAAATGAAAGAAAGAGCAGCTGGGGAAGATCAGCACTTCTTTTTAATCAACAACTATATAATGATTAAATGCACCGCATAATGAACCAGAGACTACTGTCTAAATATTACCCGACAGAGTGTGTAGTTAATATTACAGGCACTTTGAGACACCTGTACACACTCATTTATATACATCACGCTGCTGAGATTAAGGGAGAACTTGAAAAGATGCATTTCTCAATAGATGTTATTGATTTCCTATGTGGGCATCTGCCAGACACATTAGGACCCAAACTATTCTGAGCTGAAAGTCAGAAAAGAACAAGAGAGAATCTTTATTACATTTTCTGCTCAGCACCTTTAGTAAGCTGTGATTCAGCAGGAGGAGTCTCTCTGAGGAGAAGACAATAACATTGAGTCACCTTGCTGCATTGTGAGCCTCTGGCAGCCGAGAGGCAGGAATCAGCAGCAGCAGCAGCAGCAGCGGCAGCAGCAGCAGCAGCAGAGACCATGCTGCAGAGCTGCACTGGACTGCGCATCAAGTATGTGTGTATTTGTGTGTGAATTAGTATGTTTAAGTGTGTGTGTGTGTGTATGTTTGTGTTGTGGGAATGATGATTAATCATATCAAGGTCAAACAACAGCAATTGAGCGGGGGCAGCGGATGATTACACTGCAGTATGTATGGTGTATCAGCGACCACGTGCTGCAATTTTCAGACTCGTTGAGAAAAACACGACAAGTGCACCAATTACATTAAACTTAAGTACAGCAATATCAATAATACAGTGGAATTATTTATTAATCAAGACGATATTTATGCCTGTTGCAGATCTTTGACAGTCTCTGCTTGATATTGCAGAACACCGATTCCCCAAAATGCAGTTTCTTCTTTAGATCTGTTGCAATTGAGTGGTGCTCTTATCATCCTGTGACAAATGTATAAAAGCATTTTATGATTCAAGCAGAGGGTACACATAAGTGTAAATTAAAGGAAATATACCAACATACATAACAGGAGTCTCGGTGTAGTGTTGGCCCACTATGAGTTGCCAAAAGAGATTTTACGCTGCTTGGCATAGACTGATGATGATGGAGGGCACTGTCTAACACGTCTCCCTTAGGTTTCCAGCTGGGAGTAGATCTGGTGATTGTAAAGGCTAAAGTCATCAGTGCCCGCTTGTGCCTCATATAGAAGCATGTGCATTTTTTAATGTTTATATACAATACATTTTCCCATTTCATTTCTTATCTATCTGTAGATCTCATCAACCTGATAATTTCTTATTAGCCTTTGTGTCCAATATGATCAGAGACCCCACATGTAGGGTTAGAAACATAGCGGAGAAAATTCTTTTCTTCTTTGACTTATCTGTCAAGCAGATACGACTAGAACTGAATTGGTTTCTGCACAGCAGCTGCACTATAATGTTGTTTTTTTTTTTTTTTTGAGGAAATGTTTTATCTCTCACTGTCTTTGAAGAACAGTGCCTTAAACCACTGGAGAGTGTTTCAACAAAGCTTCCCCAAAAGGGAATCACAGATCAAATATTTATAATGTTGACAGATGCTCTCTGTTCACTGATGTGCACACCATTCAGGAGTATTTTCCTTTCACAAAGGTATATAAAGATGACTGTAATCTACACCTCATAGGAAACACAAGGGAAAGGCGTTTAATTGGGATGCCTTTTGCACCTCGCATGTTACATCATATTAATGATAACGCAGTTATATAAGAGAGCACAGCATGATGAAGTGAACTTCCTTTAGGTGTTCAATGCTCAGCAAAATAACTCCTGTGCCAACACTGCTGTGACTTTGAACATTGCCTGCCCTCACATAGCTCAAGTGAAATTTATAGGCAGCATTGGTAAATTGGGCAGGTCTGTTTGATGCGGTGTAAGCGTTATTTTAATGTGTCATGGTCAGGAAGGCTCTCTGTCCGCAAGGCGTGACTGCAGTGAAGGTGATGTGAGGCTGACAAACTTCATCTGAAGCCTCCATGCATGGACATAGTCATTTACACATGCAGCCATGGTTCACTTTAAGCACACACACACAGAGTTTTACAGAGACCTTGTAGCACTCAAGTGCTTTTTATTTCTTTCTCTCAAGGTAATACACATAATTGAAAAATGTATGCCAAGTCACCCCCTCCGCCCCAAACACAGATTTGTCTTACAGTCTGTTTCCAGACTCTGAGTCTGAACTGTGGTTGTGCATTTTTCCATTCTTGCAGTACCATGTACATTGCGGCACATATAGGGTATATAAAATTCACAGAAGGATTTTTAAAGGTTTATTGCTAAGGCAAGATGTCTGAATCAAATGGAAAATAAATACCTTGAATATTTTGTTAATTCTACAATATCTACACCTTTAGATTAAGCTGTGAGTAGTTTCAGGTAAATTACATCAGTAGAGAAGGGTGTGTTGAAATGTTTATTTTTTGTATGTGTGTTGTGACTACACACACACACACACACACACACACACACACACACACACACACACGTATTGATATGTGTGTGTACTATACTGTATATATATACTGTGTATTTATAGAGAGAGTATGTATGTATGTAGATGAAGTCTAGTGTGTAAGAGTTACGGGGATGTAGTGGCATCTGGTGGGGAGGATTGCTGATTGCATGAAACTTCTCCCGGTTAGAATTCCCTCAGTCTTCATTGTTCAGATTTTTACATGGAGCTCAATTATCTGCAGAGGTTTCTTTGTTAAAAAAAAAAAAAAAAAAGCTGACCTGGTGATTAAAACTGGTAAAAATGCTGAAAAAAACTGATAACAGTTTTATGTAAAAAAAAAAAAAAAAAAGAAGAAAAAATGCAGTATTTTTCTAAAGCTTTCGTCAAGGAGGGGCAGTAAACTACCAGAGCCAGTATTTGGTTTGACTGTTAGGGGCTGCAGTGCAACGGTTCATTTTAAGGTAACAAAAACACAACAGTTTGTATTTTCAGGTGATAATACAGTTAAGTAAAAATATTTATTATATTATATTCCATGTCTGCCAATATATCCCCTCAAATCTTACTCACTGGAGCTGCCACATGTCTATCTTATAATGAGCCTGTTATACAATATTTCTTTAAGGATGCTGGAGTTCTCGTTTTCTCCCATCTCTCTCATACACCATAGAAGCTTAGAAAGAGAAAATTGGGCCTAATTCTGTAATTAAGATATTTCTGTAATCATTTAACCCTTTGAAACCTGGACAGACATCACCTTTCTTGTGCTGCATTAACTTTTCACAAGTATTTACACTTTTGAACCCTGAGAAAATTGGTTTGCTTCATCGTGGAAACATGTATGTGCAATTTGGACTATGTGCAATTTCTTAGTGTAATTTGATACAGCCAGTGCTGTTTTGTAGCATCTGAGTCCAGGACAAATATTTCCCTACAGAGATGAGAAAGCCTAGTAGTGGAAAAGTAATAAAGTAGTAGATTAGGAAAATTATTTTAAAAAATGATATCCAGAAACCTATATTTAAGTTTATCATAATCATATATTTAAAATTATGTCACAGAATTACTATTTCAAGGCGTTTTTTGAAATAATGTCCACGTTTATTTTTATTTGTTTACTTTCAGATTGTTTTTTTTAATTGGTAATTTTTTATTTATTCATTTACGAATTTCTTTGAAATCATTTATTTCTTGTTAAGTTGCCTTCTTCCTATGTTTCTGAAAGAAATCAAGCCAATTTGCTTAGTTTTTTAAGGGGTTAATATCCTTAAAATGACTTCTATTTTTGCCATTGGAGTTAGTTTTAATATTGCTACGTTTTCTTTTTTTAATGTGTGTCAAACATCATTGTCCAGACTGTCCCAGTCACAAATAATCCAGTGCACTTTTTCTTCACCCTGGGGACTACACCCTACTTTTCTCCGCACTGAGCTTGATGCATTAATCTGTTGTGGACATCTGAGCCTTGCTTTAACCTCTTTACCAGACACATGCCTGCGTTTTCCCTTTTCATCAGCTCAAATAACATTTAAAAACACCAGCGTCGTGAAAGTGGTGTGTTGACGAGTTTCTTCCCCTTTAAAAAAAACTATGCAGCCCTAGCGGTGGTTTTGTGTGGGCTGCCTGGGAAAGTCTGCGGAGAGGGAGAGGGGGGACAAGCCGAGCCGGAGACGAGAGATCATGGCGGCACCTCTCGGACGGGACACCCTACCTGACCACTGGTCGTATGGAGTTTGTAGAGACGGACGGGTCTTCTTTATTAAGTGAGCAGGGTTTAAATATCCAGCGCTTGATACTTTTACAAGGCATAATTAAGGATTTTTCCTTGTTTTATTATCGCTCAGTAACAGGTGTCTTTCTTGCAGTGATAAAACTCAAAGCACCACTTGGCTACATCCACGCACGGGTGAACCTGTTAACTCGGGACACATGATACGGTCAGGTACGCGACAAACTCTCTGAATTGCAGGGGGACGTTTTTCTTTGCTGCAATGTGTCTTTCTGTCTCTGGCGGGTCGTTCAGTGTGTTTTTGTCCGTGTTGTAGATTTGCCAAGAGGATGGGAAGAGGGTTTCACGGACGAAGGAGCCAGCTACTTCATCAAGTGAGTGCGCATTGTTTCGTTGTTTTGTAAAATTTGATCCCATTTCGCTGGTTGTTCCGTCTTAAAAAGCTGTGTGTGAAATGCCTTTCCACTCCTTTTCAATTGCTCTTAGTGACTGTGCAGCTCTGGCGCGTTTGTGTTTGAGTTAAACTAGATTACACGGCTGTGCTGTTAACACAATGTTGTAAAAACACAGCATGCACATGACGAATGACACAGAAACACATCAGCATATGGATGAACACACAGGGGTCCCATCAGATAGGTGAGAGCAATTATCTCTGCCTGCATTGTTAATGGGAAGTGGCACTGCCTAGCAGGACAGGAAGAAGGTTATTAAAATTCTCCTCACATCCTCCATGCAGGACCTCTACTCCCTCCATTAGATACTGTAGGTGTACAGCCTTAGTGTGTGTGTGTGTGTGTGTGTGTGTGTGTGTAGAAAGAGAGACTGTAAAGGTTGCAAGAGAGGGGTGTGACCATGTGGTGACAGAGATGTATGGCATGATTGCATTATTGAAGCAGAGAGGACAGGATTTACAAAGTCACAGACCGCAGCGTGAAGTTTTTTTGTCAGACGTCCTTCACACATTCAAATAGCAGGATTTAGGTTGAAAATCAACGAAAGGCACCACGCAGACACATCTGTTTAACTAGATAACGCACAGATTATGTGCATTACATTTGCATTTCTATCCGCAGTGTTGTACACCGGAGATGTTTGGTCTGAAGCGTAACCAGCAAATCATGCTGAAACCAATCAGATACGTCAGGCTAACAATGACAAACAGGCAGCCTACTGTAAAACTAAGTGGAGACATAAATTCGTCATTAGAGCTGAATAACAATGACTCTTCTCATTGTAGTTCATTCAAGGTTTTGTAGTTCCCGACCCATCGTCCTGTCATGGCTCTTTTAGTTTGCCCCATTTGTTCGAGACAGAGGGGCTGTAGGGAGTTCTTTTATGTCCCCATAGCTGCAGTCTTTCTGAGGTTGAAAGTTTCTAAAAAGAGGGGTTTGCTCACCTACATGCATGCAGTGCTATGCGGAGACCAGTTTGCAGCACCCAAAAAACAATACAAACTTTTTTTTTTTTAATTTTAGCAATGCCTGTTACAAAAGGTATACAAGTATCATGAAAGAGATGGAATAATAAGTTGAGCTAAACAAATGGATGTCAACGCATTTAAAAGCCACTTTGTAAGACTTTCTGGTATGCGATGATTTAAGCTTTGAAAAAACACATAAAACAGTTTCAACTCACAAATTTGTCGTTGCTGACACTTGTATTGTGTGTAGAATAAAGGCAGGCTTTGTCTTTTCCTCGTTCACTCGCTTTTCCTCTGTAAGAAGCAAGAACAATACAACAGTGAAGTTGTGTGATATATGGTGGCATAAAGGCTGTTAAATCAGTTGACTACTTGTTGCCCAGTTGGCTTGGTGGAAGGATCTTGTTTTGCTCGTGTTTGGTCTTTGTTTCTGTGTTTTCGGGGGCTTATTTTGTGAAGTCAAATGGTGGATAGGAACACACCGAGACAGTTCTCTTGTACCATTCAGCAGGGCTGACATCTTCGTACTTTCTCATGGCGTGTGAAAGATAGTAAATACATAGTATTTATCATTGTGTGTTTGCCAGAATAGGTAGCTCCTGGGTGATTATTTTTTTTAATGATATACCAGCAATTGTATTTTGAGAAATTACTAATACAGTGATATCTCGGTCCAGGCTTAACAGCTCTCAATAATGACAAGGTGAAATAAGGTGAAATGAATGAACATGACTTTATTGATTGAAAGTTTAGGATTTTGGTCTCCTTAAAGAAAAGCATGTCGAAGTGATCTTGGGCAAGACACTGGACCCAAAATTGCTCCCAGTGGCTGTGCCGTCGGTGTGTGGATACTTGTGAGTGTTTACTGTAGTTGGGTATCAGGTGGCAGCCTGTATGGTGGCCTCAGCCAACAGTGAACATGTAGTGTTAAAGCTTCTTGAGTGGCTCTTAGACTACAAAGTGCAAGTTCATTTACCATTCAACATTTTCGAAACCAAAAACAACATTTTAATCAGGAGAGGCCAGGTGAATGAAATGACAATAGTTTAATACAGATTGCAGGTGCACAGATTAGCAGATGATTTGATGAATAAGAATTGACAGAAAATCTTGGGCTATCAGTACTGAGACAACTCTGTATGCTCAACTGCTATGTGATAAATTGATTGGTCTTTATTTAATTCTTGAAACAGTTTGACTGTGAAGTCCCATATCGCTGCTTAGTGTTCATATAGATAATTACTTTGACTAAGAGCTGGGCCTGTGAAGAAGCTCTGCCTTTTCATTACACCTCAGTGGGGGGAGTTTCTGTTGATGTGAGCATTTATTATTCTGTGGTGATGGAGGACTGTCATCTTTCCATTGTGGAGAAGTTTGTCTCCGGTGGTTTATTTGATTTATAGCCGACCTGGATGATGCTACGTTTCTGTATTTGTCCCATGTGTATACAGGGTAATTGTAGAAGTGTTGCTAATGTTAAGCCTACCTGGCTTTTAACTCCGACTCTCAGCTTATTAGGCTATATGAGTGGATACACAGGCCTGGTTAATTTGTTGCTACTTTGTTGTTAAAACGCACGAGCTGGCTTGGCAGATTAAAAGTTAAAGACAGCCTACTCTCCAGGAACATGTTAACAGCCTTGGTGCAAGATATGCTTTGGGTATTGATGTTAGCAGGCAAAGCTGAAATGCTGAAGACAGTGAAGATGGCTGCGGCTCTATGGGATTACGCCTCACATCACATTAAAAAAATTGGAGAAGGACCACACAACTTGGACCGGGGCCATGTTTCAGACCATTAAAATCATCACAAGTATTTTTAACTCAGCACTTATAAATTCCTATTAACACTACAGAGACATCCCCCACTGGCACTAAGTTTAGGTGAGTTTATTTTTCTGCTCCAGGCTGCAAATCGTGGCTCTTTTTGCCTGATGAGATTTCATCTCACACTCTGTAATTTTTAAATGGAGTCAGATTTTTAGGATCTCCATCCTGCTTCTCTTGTCTGTTAGCTGTCCAGGAAGCAAACGGCAACAAACTCAAGTAGGACTAAAGTCCACATGGTGCTACCGTGACAACGGTCGGTAGATTTGGTTGTGTCTTGTTTGTGGAATTTAGCTGAGTCGGAGTACAAAAGAGGGATTGTTCAGACACTGCTGCTGTAGCAAAACTCACATTTATTTACACCTCGCTGTAGGCCAGCCTGCAGACCTGAACTATCTGATTAATGGCTGCTGGTGGTATGTTTGTTATCATGTTCCAAAAGTATACGAGTCTGACATTTTTTCAGTATCTCAACTCAAACTAAGGATATAAATACAGTTTAAAGTATGTAGTTTACAGTACTTTACTAACATTAAAGCAAAATCTGTCATGTCTTTCTGAACACGTTATAGATGTAAGAAAATAGCTGCTGAAAAAACGTAAAACGACTGTGTAGCACTGCATTGTGGAGTTTGATCGTCAAGCTGTGGATTTTTGGGCTGGGCCTAAAAGCCTCGGCGATGATGCGCTGGATTCATCCTTAACATAATCCCTCCGCATAAATGAAGAACAAGTCGCTGCGATGCAACAGACTCTGGTTAGCAGCTAACTCAGTAGCAGAAAGCACACGCGTCCGCTGATTCGAAGAGTGAGCTGCCATGCAGCTACAGACTCTTGCTTAACCAGTAGCACAGTAACATACACACCTCGAGCCAAAGAACAAGAGAGCTGCTGCATGTTACAGGCTCTCGTTTAGCGCCTGATGTTAGCACAAAGCACACACCCAAAGCAGTAAGCAGTAACTGCCGGCGGACTGGGTAGCAGATTTGAGCTGAAACGACTGAAAGGTGCGTTAATGACAGAATTCTGCTTGTGTATTTATGATTGTGGCATTTAACAGACAAATTTATTCATGTATTTATCAGACTGAAAGACACACAGAGGGTGAACAGAATGATAATGATGATGATAATGTAATGCTACAATCTTTAATGTTAGTTGTCACCATAATTTCAGCTCCTTCAGCGGACATGCCCCTGGTATTACAGAGCAGAAAATACTGCTCATTTTTCCAAAATTTTAAAACCTAATTTCATATTCTTTGCTATTTTTTAAATATGCAGAATTGACTGGAAGGTTAGTAACACATTTTCTGTTGCCCGACAGATTCATCACATATATATTTATTTTTGCTTTACCCAGGTTTTAACAAATCAATAGATTGAAATTTGGAGCGTAAGATTCTCAAAACTAATGGCCGAGTTCTGCCGCCATGTGAAACAGATTGAAATAAAGTGTGTCTGTCTGTCACACTTCTGGCAAATCTCCAAGGAAGTGACCCAATTTCAAAATGATCTTCCAAAATCATCCCATTTCAATCTCTGAAGATAATGTGCCACAGATGAAACAGGTCAGTGCGTGTAGGTAAACATGTGTAATCAATGCAAATTAAGCAAGGAACTGGACGGTAAAAGAAGGCTGAAAAATGATGAGTGTGACAATGAGATTTGTTAAACATAATTACAGTGCAACTGAGCTAAGCTCCCTTTCCAAGTTATAATAGAAGGAGGGCCCGACTGTCATCAACCGAAATGTATCTCTCACATGGTTAAAGCTGGGGACACCGAGTTCAGTTGGATTTACTCTCCACCACATCGCTGGCACTCACTGAGCATAGGAAATGTGCAATTCTATAGCTCCCTGAGGAAAAAAATGACCCCACTGAGGTACAATGGCATCCTGTTGAGGACACAGTTCACATTGTTGCTTTCGATTCTGTGGACTGGAAGTCCAGGAAGAAGTGGTCAATGTAAAACTGATGGATTTCACACCAAAAAAAGGCTTCTCCTGTCCCAGCTTCATTTACCTGTCAGCTGTGATAACCCTGTCAATATTTTATAGTGTTTATCTTCCCATTCTCCTGCTGCTTGTTATGTTTTAGGTTGTGCTTGTATTCTGTAACTAGCTGACTTATTTTGTTTGATCAAGACAGTATGAGTTAATTAGCCGGGGGATGTTTTGGGAGTTTTGAAGCAGGGTATTTTAATAGGGGATAAAAAAGAAGTTTAGTATCCCTACAGGCCCTTATCTTAAAGCTGTTTAATGAAGCTTTCTTTTTCTGCGAACACAGCAAATCCATACCTTACTGCTGAGTTCAAAACATCATTGCCAAAAAAGAAGAAAAAATAGCCTCAAGGTCCTTCTAATGACCTTTATACCTGCAGATTTTTAGATTCTTTTAATATGAAAGTTGTTTGTATGTAATTCTGGGGTTACCATTGTGCTCCTTCAAGAAAAATAAATGGATGGTAAAATTCCTTAAATACTAAAAAAACATCCTTAACTTGAACTGTTTAGGAATATTGGGCCTCATTTACTGATGCGTGCAAAGAGAAGTTCTTCCAGCAAGGCCAGACATAGCATCTTAATACCTGCTTTGAGGTAGATCAGATTCTTTTGTGTACCCATGGTGCCTGTTAATAATAATAATGGGGCGCCTGGTGGATCAGTGGATAGAGCGGCGCCCCATGTACAGAGTCTGTGTATTTGTCGCAGTGGCCGCAGGTTCGAAGCCGGCCTTGGCCCTTTGCTGCATGTCTCCCCCTCTTTTTCTCCCCCTTTCACACTCACACTGTCCTGTCAATTAAAGGCAGTAAAAGCAAAAAAAAAAACCAAAAAACTTTAAAAAAAACCCAAGGCAGATTTAGTAAAAGCAATGAAAAACCAAACTCTTACATTTCAATACTAACATTCACATGTACTTCACTGAAAGCTTGCAATGGGACACACGGCATGCATGCATGAGTATATTAAAATTTTTAAATATTGTTGTCTATTTAAGCCTTTTTAAATTATTTCAGTTTTAATGTTATGGATTAAACTAGACGGGGTGTTTTTACATCTATTGACATTGACATTCTCATGGTCTGAGGCACTTCTAATTGTTTTTGCAGAATATGAAAAAAATTAGTTTGGAAATATTGAGGATTCCCAGATTTGTGCATACAATGGTTGTGTGTACAGTTTTAGCAGATTGGTGCAAATGCACTGTTTGTGAATTATGCCGATTGTGTCTTTTTCAAACTGTAAAATTACACCTGTGACACTGTACTTGACTTTGAGGTGAGGAAAATGTGTTTCTTAGCGCAGGACCGTTCTGTGTGAGACAGCTGTACCACAGTGGATTTAGGATATGAGTTTTAAAGTGTTTTCCCAACTGGTCCTCCTCTGAGCTCAGGCAGGAAGACAATCCTGTGAGTTGTTTTTCTTTTTTTTTTTTTTTTTCTTTCAAAGAAGCAGCAGAAACTCACTAGTGACCCGCTCAGAAATGGTCAATGCTCAGATTAAGACTCAGAAAGGGACCTCAGACTTCATCCTTAAGAAATGTTTTGAAGCTTAACAACATATTTCACTGACGTTAGTCTAAAATTCCCCTGGGTATTGTAGATGAGCCTGAATACCGTTATAACTAACCTCATGTTTGTACAAAGGACCGTGCATGTAAAGGGACGCTGTTTGAGAATCTTTGTCGGGTGCCATGGGAAGTAATGAAGAAAGATTGAAAACACATCACTGAATACCAATCAGATGGGCTCTCCAGCCCCCAGGCAGCAGGCAGCAGAGGGATCAGCGCGAATGCTTTTGTTTCAGCAAAGCTGAGGTGAGGGTGACAGGAACAGTGAGGCAGCTGTTCATCTTCACTGGTAGTCTACTTGCAGCCCTCTGTGTGTATACAAACATAGAATTTCATTGTGATATCCGAGAGAGCGTCCAGGTTTAAATTTTGCCTGGATGATAAAGAAAAGCAGGCATGAAACTGGGTATGTCATTCGGTTCATCCAGTTGGAACTTTTTGTCAGATGTTTCATGTAATAAGATCCCAAAACACCAGCAGCTTTCATACTGTATGTGTGCTAGTGAGCAAATATTAATTACATATTTATATAGAGCAGGTGCGCGGGCCCTTTCTTGCTCATGCTTTGGCACACCTTGCACTCCATGTTGTGTTCGCCCTACAATTTCATGTCCAAATGGGCCAGCTGTGCTTGTTGAAATGCCTCTATGGAGATCGGCAGATTACTGTAGAAACCATATTTCTTGAAGCAGCGTCTTTCCCATGAATTATGAGACATACATACACACATTTTTTGCACACATGTCCGTAAAGCCTTCAGAGGCAAACTATAATTTTTAAAGTTGGGCTTTATAAATGAAATTGCATTGAATTTAAGGTACCTTCCTGGAGTTATGCTCTTAAAGAAGTATTTGACTGGTATATAGGAGACCCTCACATAAAACCCTGAAGTAGAAAGATGCAAATACTTTAGAAATTCGTGCTACACAACCAGAGAAAAGATGCTTTTGCTCAAGAGGTTGAAAACCTACAACTACCAGAATGTCATGCACTTGATGTAATGTGGACTGGTCTGTGTGAAACAAAGGCGGCTTCGTATCACAGTTAAACAGTTCAGCTCAAACATGTTTCTTTAAAACATTTTAGGGGAGAAATATGCAACTCAGTAACATAATCTTGGTTTGTATTTGATCCGTTTTTACCCTTTGATCTTCATTTTTTTCAGCTGCCACTTTCACTTTGCTGGAAGCAGTGGTACCCACTTCCTGTTCACAAACTCTCACCATTACTGTGAATGGGGCATTAAAATATGTTTCTGAAAACATTTTAGGCGAGAAATAGGCAGTGCGGTAACATAATCTTGATTTATATTCGATCAGCACTACCTAGTTTTACCGTTTGATCAGATTTCAGTGAGGGACAGAGAGAGGGCCGGGTGTGTTCTCTTGATCAGCTGTATACTCTTAAGTGTGTGTTTTCGGCGGTGGGGGTGGCTGTCAATATGAAAATAAGTACAGCCTGTAGTTTAAGCAACAGCCCCGAGAGCCAGCTGGATGGGATGGAGGATATCTAGGCACTGGTGAGATGGAAGAAAGTTTACCACAGTTCATCTACACATAGTGCCCACATTGTTTTGATATAAATCTCATTGATAATCGGCAAAGTATCTGTTTAATTTAAAGATGCATAATTAACCTTAAGTTACTGTGACTGGGTTTAGAAAAAGAAACATGGTGTCTCAGCTATTTTCCCATAATTTTCTTTATTGACACAGTCTGTCCTGGCTTTAGTGAATCTGTTGTTTGGCTGTATGATTTCCATTATGCCTCTATGCTGACTCTGATGAGCTTTTTTTTGTCGGACAGGTTTCTGTTTACAACAGAGATTTGTGGTGAGCACAGGATCAGCATAAGTATGTTAAGATTAAAATTAGCAACCAATCTACAATTAGAATAGACTTTTTTGTGTGTTTGTATATGTGATCAGAGACATTAAATTGAGAGGGCTATGCCTGGCAACCTGTGCAACTTCCACACTTCAGTCCATTGTTCTTAGGAATCTTACTTATTTATTTTCACATATTTGTTGCGTAAGTCATATATATTATAGTATAGACTGTCTCAGATATACATCACATCTGCAGACTCCTCGTGTGAGCTTGCCTGTAAACACAGTTCACTCTCTCTTTCTTTTTCCTTCCCTCAAGCTGTTTGTTGAGACAGTGACCTTCAGCTGAAAATAGATACTCTGAAATGGTGGTGTCATTCTGGACAGGCAAAATCCTGATGGATCAGATTACTCCTGCCTTATCCTTGCAAAATAAAGAAATTTAATTTTGGAGACAGTATTACTATGACGGGCGACTAAAAAGCACTGCACTCGTACACCATGTTGCACAAAATGCTTTGCCAAAAAAAAACATTTCCTCTCTCTGTGCTTAAAAATGCCTGCTGGTTGGAGATTGCATTGAAACGATTGATTCTTGTTTTCATTATTCTCTGATCATCATGCATTTTAATTGCACTTACTGATGAAATTAGATAATGATCAAATGATTAATTAGCTGAAAACACGGATGGTGTCAGTCATTCTTATTGCAGCATCACAATCCTAGTTTTTGTCAAAATACCAGCACCTTCGCTTGTGCTGCCTCATTTTAATTTTACTCCCTGCTTGTTGTGCTTCTCTACCCACCATTGCACCATGTGTGCTGTGCAGTGAATGAAAATATTGAATGAACGAACTAAACGTATTTCAAGGTCAAGAGAATAGCAAAACATGATGTAGTGCTCCTTTGCCATGCTGTGCACCGTCATATAAACAGTGCCCGTAATATTTTCTTTTACAGGGCAAAGTGATGATTAAAGTGGAGCAATAGTAGAGCTTGATTACTTTCTCTCTGTCTTTCACACATCCGCTCACACCAAACACATGGAACATTGCAAACACTTAAATTTCCTGATAACAAACGTGCATAGACAGTGAATCTCGCCTTGATGCACGAATCATTAATCCTGCAAAGCTGGCAACAGAGCACATTCAAACACCATCTTTAGCAGCAGATGCAGAAATACTGAAATTGAAAATTAGCATTTATGGCCAAGGAATTGCAAAATGCCTGATGGCGAGGAAGCAAGTCTTCTCACTCTTGTAGTGTGATTTATGTTGACTATTTTGTCATTATCAGTGGATCCTTGTATCATGTTAAAATCATGTCCAACTATTATGTGCATCTGTCTTCTCTCAGTGCGTTTGGGGCAGTCCGAACCTTCACTTTCCTTCAGACCACAGTGTTTTATAAACAGCTATGTTGTCAATATCGTGTCATTTGGTGATTTATTACAAGGCTTGTGTCAGTTAAACAATACATACTGTACAGTACTGTCGGGGCCTACAAATAGAGTCGGAGGTTAAAGCAGCGGACTGAATAAAGACGGTGAAAACAATGAGTAGATTGAGAGACTGGTACAGTGGACGTTTGTGCTTCAGAATACAAAGGAAGCTTTCCATCAGGCCTTGTTTGGACTTGCAATATTTATCCAAGAACCTGCAATGAATGAATACATTAAGAGGTGTGCTCGGTGGGATGATATACATTATCTAGAATGAGTCATTCACCGTCCAGGCGGCTTGAGCAGTTTGACCAGTCAGAGCTGGAGCAGGAGTCAGAGCTGAGACAGGGCAGGGGAGATGCCCGAGACGGGATGGGGACCTGCTGTTGCAGTTGCCTGCCCCTTGGCCAGGGGACTGACTCGGCTGATCATGAAACAGAGGTGGTTGCTGAGCTGGAGCCCTCCAGTTTGGAGGAGAAGGAGAGGCAGATTGAGACAAGGTAACACTGGTTTAATAGTATTATTAAAGATAGATTTTGTATTTTGCTTTAAGTTTTTGTACATAAATGTGATTACAGTATGGATATCTGTAATGTTATTATAATGTACAGCAAATGTGAATGGAACCAGCATGCAACAGAAATAGAATTATACAGAAAAACAAAACTTTTTTCCTCCCTTTTTTGTGTCACTCCTTTCGTGTTGTTAAAGAAGAAAGCTCTGCACCTGAGTAAATTCAGCTGCCTCTCTGGAGGAAAGAAAGATTTTGTGTACCCTCCCTCTGATTGAATTCAGATGACAGTTCTTTCTGCCGCATTCTGTCAGAGTGTGACTGGAGCCACTGCAGAGAGAAGCAGGTCCCACACTGCTCTCATCTCGCCAGACGGGTGAGAAAAGAAGTGATTAGTTAGCAGCCAGAGAACTGGAAGATGGATGTCGTGTAAAAAGAGAAAGTCTAGTTTC
Organism: Plectropomus leopardus; assembly: GCF_008729295.1. NCBI lineage: Eukaryota > Metazoa > Chordata > Actinopteri > Perciformes > Serranidae > Plectropomus > Plectropomus leopardus. The sequence continues at coordinate 17,340,401 of NC_056463.1, forward strand.
TAGAGAGCACATCTGAGACGCGGGCTAACCTTTTTCATGAAGTACTGTTTTTTTTTATTTCTTCCTAAAGGTCCCAGTGTTTGATGTAAGAGTGATGAACAATAAAACAGGTAATTTAAATGTGTGATGCTCACATCACCAGCAGAAAATCTAATACACTATAGCATAATGGCATTGATTTTTTTGTTGTTGCAAGCATAGAAAATTTGCATTTAGATAAAAAAGAGCTAAGGTTCATTTGATAAAAGTTAAGATACTACATGAAAAGTGTTTTACTCAGTTGTACAGTGAAACTGCTAAAGAGCCCTTTCTTAAACTATTACATACAGTACATGCTACACACAGAGCAGAGTCGAAAGAAACTTCTATCTGAGTCACTGTTTTAAAGTTCAAACAACTGTGTTAAAGCTGCACTTACCCATAGTTTTATACCAACAGTGATTTAAATGAATAGGTGTGATGTGAAAAGTGTCACTTGCGGTGACAAACCCACAGATATGGTTGGTTTAAAAAATGATTTCATACCATATACATTTACTAATACAGTACTGAAGAAGAGTGCAGCTGCACGATGAATCCTTTCCTCCTTGACGGGCTGTTGGACTCAAAAAATGGATTCAAATGTCGACTATTATGAAGACTTTGGTCAACCAAAGCAAGACCTGTTGTCATTCCTTTACACCACAAGCTCACCAAACAGTGGTGAAGTGCGGGCTGCGGCGAGCTGTCATCTGATGTCTATGGGAAGCCGCGACTGTTTGATTCTGTGGTGAAATACAGCCAAACTAAAAAAAGGGGATAGTTTAACTTTAAGTGGCGAATTGCATCCAGACAATAACCACAAAAGCAAATATTTATCAGTTTCTAATGCTGCGCTGTAACTTTTAAATTTGTACTTTATACCTGTCATAGTATTTTTTAGCTTGTTTGTTTTTGCTATTCTCTGGCTTTTTAAGTTTTTAATTGTATTTAAATGTCCTTTCATAATGTGTTTCTTTTGCACCGTCTTGATGTTTTCGATGTTTAAATAGAGCACTTCATATTGCCGTGTTGCTGAAATGTGCAATATTGCCTTGCAGCCAGTCAGTGCATACAGTTCTGTAACATTTTGACATTTGTGGAAAATAATTTCTATCTTCCTGAAACACATGAACACGTGCCCCATCTGCAGAAACATGTAATTATTGTTGCAAGCTGCTGCTTGGTGTGTTTTTGGCATTAAGGGTCATGTAACAGACCATGAAACCATGATATTTTCTTAAACGGGTATTGTACGGTCATAAAATCTCATACTCTTACAACTCCACTTGCAGAAAATATCATAACAACTTCACACTCTTATCAGCTCTAAAGGCAGACAGACAAAGTTAGTGACTGTAGCTGCTAAACATATTGGTGCACTTAGCTGCTAAAGAGAAGAGTGGTTCCCTGCAGGAGTTGGGGAGGACCAAAAAGAGCAGCAAAAAAGTGAATATTGGTCTTAAATTCATTAGGTGGCCTGACAAACAATTCAAAATGCCAATGTTTTTCTGTGTCTGCTGGGATTTCTAAATAGGCGCCTTTTTGCCAAAAAGTTTAGCATAAAAAATTGAAAGTGATGATAGGTTTGTGTGGATTTCTCAGCTTGTTATGTTAATCTGCTTTTCCAAGTTTTAATGCAGCTTTAATGAAACGATCCATTAGAATATGACACTGAATTGGGACACAGCTTAAAGTACTAAAGTACATTCTAACAGTGTTTACATGCACACAAAAAAAATAGTGTGTTGTGGAAGATCAGGTCAAGGCAGGAAATCAGAGACTAATCAAAGACTTGTTGAATACAGGATGACCTTGGACATAACTGATTTCCTCTGTACTTACAACTATTTTTCAATATAACACCCTAAAGATCTGTACAGATTTGTCTTTTTAATCTGACATTTATTGACTCGTGATAGGATTTGTAGCAATAAAGGTGCTTTGCCATTTTGCTCTATACATATACCTTAAGGTATATTATCTGAAGTCTGAATAACTCAACACCTCAATAAGTTTATGTTCAGCAGCAGATTGTGTGCATGAGCTCTGAAAAATGTTTCTCATTCTGGATTGCTTGATTGAATATTGCTGTTCCCATTAATGGAAAATTGAGTGTGAAAAGGATAAATGAAAAGGCACGTCTGGCCGATGCTAGGGAGAGCAGATCTGGTGGTTAGGGCAATTTCAGTCACTGCAGCACTTATTGAACACATTGACCGCACAGCTGTGTGAGTTCTCACAAAGCAGTCCAATTTAATTTGCTTTAGTGCAGAGATGCAGAGCTAACTCCCTATTCATGATCTGATTGATTCTCCTTTTTACTATTCTAAGTTTTTGTGATTTCATGATTTGAGATGATTTTGATCAGTCGTCACATCTGTAATTTGCTAAGTGAGATTAAGCTTGAATTGTGCAGCAAAGATGTGGAGCTGATTTTGACGCCATATTTGGACGTTTTCAAATCACTGTAAGAACTGTTAAGTGATGTATGCCCTTATCTGTCAGTGAAGCATTGAGATGCAGTGAATTATGTGCTTGTGTTTGCTCAGAAGTGCTGTTTGATATGAAGCCACTAGATATTGCTGTTGAGTCTGTTTGACAGTTTGATGCAGTTAGATTAATCTATAGGAATTTATTGGCAACTATTTTGATAATCTTTTAAGTCATTTGTCATGTTAAAACTATATGGGGATTTGCTGCTCTTCTTTTCATTACTTATTAAAGTAAAAAGTTATTTTTATTATGATTGATTAAATTGATTTTAATTTGTCTGCACAGAGGACTTGTACTTTTAATACTTTAAGTACATTTTCCCAGCTATACTAACACACTTTTTCTTTTTCTTTTCAATGCAGAACTATTTAACTTTATTTGTATAAGAGTATTAGTATTAATATTAGTATAAGAGTATTAGTAGTAGTATTAGTGCTTTTACTTCAGTAAAGGATCTGAATACTTCCTCCATCACCGTTTGTGTCTACCACTCACCATCTTGTAAAAAAAAAAAAAAAAAAGTTTAAATTAATAGCCAAGTTTAAGGCTTCAGTTATAATATGAGGGTAACTTAGTTTAATTTGTCAGTCACATTGACATTTTCCTTTTTTTGACTGATTGTTTTTTTCTTTTTTATTGCATAGTTACTTGACAATATTTACTACACTTCTGTGTATTTTTTCTGGGTATCACCTGTAGTATATTTGCAATTTTCTGCTTTGCTGGGTTTCTGATTAGCCAGCACAACAAACTAGGATTGATATTGTAGCTTAATAATTTTGTCATACAGCAGCCAGGAGGACAGCAGTGGAGGCAGGTGATAGAGTGATGTATGAATGTTGACCTGACAGTCCATCGTACGTATCGACCTAAGCCACCCTCATCCCGCCCTCTGCTCTTATCTATATGTCTGTCTGTGGAGTATTGAACCGGCACTGCAGCAGCCTGAGCCAGCCACTCAGCTACAGTCTGCCCTCCATCCTCTCTCCCTCTCTGTCCCTGACTGACGGGGATGTGATCTGATAAAGAGGACTCTGGGTTAGACTGAAGGCTCTGGTTGCAGTCAGAGACAAAGGTCAGCACTTTATGTTGACTGGACAACTCGTTGAGGTGAATACTCCTCATCTGTGGTCACCAGAAAGGCGGTGGTGGCCTCAGAGATTCTTAACAAGTTGCGCCCTTCCCCTTTCCTTCTTCTTCTTTGTCTATATAGGGACTGAACAATAGAGCGTTATCATTTCATTCTTCCCTGGAGAGGCTAAGTAGAGAGTAAGTGCAGGCGGTGTTACTGAGTGATCCAGAGTGGAGAGAGAGGGCTGAAACAGCAGTTATAGTCCTATCTGACACCGCTCTTTGTGCACCGTGCTAGCACACCCACCTAGCATTGTGCACACAGTTAAGACAGGCTCAGTTACCATACATTAAAGGAACAGAAGGGCACGCACCTCATCATTCGTCTTCAGGATCAGGACAGATTTGGACATTTGAGACTTTTGAATTGGACTTACTGCTTCCCACATCTGATCACTTACTGGTAAGTAGCAATATAGCAACAATGTAGCTATCAGAAACATACAGAGAGGGGCTGAATAGAGTGAGAGGAAGTGTTTTTATATCAAGACACCACAACATAATTAGAATGGCTCACAACTGAAATGGCCATTTCAGTTTCACCTTTAAAAAACTCTAAAAAATGTTTATTTGTTATGTATGTATGCCCTTTTATTATATGTATTCACATGTTTCATTGATTTGTGTTCATAGACTCATGATAAAAGGGACCTTTCTATAATTCATTCACTTTCCATTTAAAATAGAGATTCAGTTCTAGCAGTTTCTTGAGGGTCGTGCTATTGGTGGGGGCAGTGTTTGAAGAAGTATTCAGGTCTTTAACTTAATAAAAGTTGCAACACCACAATGTCCTGCATTTAAAATGTCATATAGGTAAAAGAAGCAAAGTATTAGTGGCAAAATGTACTTTAAGAAGCTGTATTAACATTCAGAGCATCTCTATGATTCAGAGTCTGAGCCGGGATTGTCTGCAGACAGCTCTCAACAGTTGAGCCTGGAGCCAACAGCTAACGGTACTAACTGAGCGAAGCGTGCCAACAATGGCAACAGTGCTGACAGAATTAACTTTGTGAATGTTTTGTGTCGGCACCACGCTTCCTTCAAGACGACATTTCACCACTATAGGTCGGGACAGCACTATCATCGGTAATTGTTGTATGCATGCTGTGCAGAGCAGCAGCGCTTAGCTAGAAAATGGGATACACAGGGTCGCAAATGCACTAACGTGTGCGCAGCTGGACCTGCGACCACAGCAAAGAACAGAACAGCTCAGATCACGAACAGACCGACAGTGTAATTTTATCAATCCACTTTATCTTAACATATCAAACCAAGGTTCGTTGCCATATTTATGTTCTGAATATCATCTACAGTGTTTCTAAAAGGTCAAAGTTCAAGGTCATTGTGACCTTGTATCTATCTCATTCTCGTGAACACGCTAACTCAAGAAGGCTTTGTGGGAATTTCCTCAAATTGAGCATAAACGTCCAAGTGGACTCAGTGATGAAGTGATTAGAATTTGGTGGTCCAAGGTCAAGGTCACTGTCACCTTGCGTCTGTCTCATTCTCGTGAAATCAACGTCATAATATTCTGCAAAACACTTTTCTGACTTTCATTCAGTATCAGCTCTGGAACAGAAGGGGAGATATTTGATCAGATACTGAATTGGTGACATTAATCTCGGGTGTCCACCTTGATTGTGCTGATTGTACAGATCTTCTGTGCTGTCTAGTTGAAGATGTGCGTGAAGCATCCATGCTTGACTATACGTAGCTTCTATGCAGCAACAACCATATTTAAAGCATTTTCAACTGTCATACAAATTATTTTGGACAGACATGGATTTAAACTGTGAATGCAACTTGACTGTTTCATGAAGGCATATCATTGTGAGGCGGTTATTCAAGTTTTGTTAATGTTATTACAAGCATTTGTTTTTTAATTCATTATTTCAGTAGAAAATGATTTATTATTTGCTTCCTGTCTTTGCTGCAGACACGTTGGGAATGTTCTTCTTTCTGGCCATTTGTGTGGCTGTTTTAAAATGTGAATGTTGTAGTTTTTCCATTCAATAAGCAAAATTTTAAAAGCAGGCTAATGCGCATTTCAAATGACCATTGGTGGTGGTACGACCCAGAGATCTGTCATCATATCCTCATCTCCACAGCGCTGCAGAGATCTTTACGTGCTGTGAGAGTGCCTTCGACTCCTGGGGTATGCTAACGAGATGTGAAGGAGAGTGTAGATGGATGAGAGAGAGCACCAGAGGAAGAAACTCAGGGGATGAGGGCAGCAGCAGCTGGATGCATTACCTGCATGTTTGTGTGTGTATGTATGTGTGCAGGTACTGTCAGTATAATCTGTGAGTTGACTTCCTGTGTCCTTAGCTGGCGCAGAAAACATTTTTCACCTGCCCTCCCACTGTCTCTATTAGCTGATAGAAGGCATTTGAGGCATGGCATCGTCATCTGTCTCTTCAGCTGTTAGGTCAAAGCCCTGTCTTCACTTTCATTTCTCATATCGTGAATTATATCTCCCCAACTCACTTTCTCCCTCCTTTATCAGATGATACAGTATTTCCTGTTTAGGCTGTTAACAGTCATGCAGCATGGGAACATTTGAAAGAAAAAAGAGAGTTGTGATGTTGTCGTTGGTGGATATTGTTGTCTGACAATGCACTGTGTTGTGCAGGCGTCAAGGACCCCTTTGCTAAAAGAGAGATGGAGCAGGGAACCCCTACAACATATATTGTATAAAACTGAGTTGAATTTGAGAGAATTATCTGAGTATTTTTGGGTCTTCTCTTGTTTATTTTTTGTTTGTTTGTTTGCCTGTAGTTAGCCTCACTCTCTGTGCTTTTGCTGGTGGCTTTTGTTTCTGAAGGTGAACGGTGTGTTTCTTGCTTGAAAAAGTTATAAAATGATGCGCTGCGGCTCACAAAAGTATACATGACATACTGATAATAATACAGGTAGTTGGCTAATATGTGGCCAAAAAGTGCTGCATAGTGATGTAGCACTAGCTAGCTCACATGATTGCACAGGGATTCATGGGTAACAGTTAGGCTATCAGTAGTATTGTGTACTGTAAACTAAACAGGTATTATGAATAGGCCTATTTATCTTTGGAGTACTATGTTGCATTTATGTTAATGTGTGTAAGACAGATTAAAAAAAAGAAATCACAACTTTAATTAAATTATCAAGAGGTAAATTAGTGACCCCACTGCAGTAACTCTGAGGATCCTCAGGGGTCACATACCCCCGGTTGAAGACCCAGGGTTAGTGAAATCCTCGGAGCAGTTTCCACCAAGATCAACTCTGTCTCTGTAAAATAATTACATATTTTTGGAGATCATTTTTGGTCTCTATTAAAAAGGTTTCCATCAGAAATGAATCACAGTTACTAAGTGATACAGTGACACTCATGGCTGCATACAGGGTTGGAAATAAACTTTCTGTCCACCTGCCACTGTGTCCAGCGGATTCCAAAATCTACCAGCCACTTAATAGATTACCTTTGTTTTTGTGGCTGGTAAATGAAGCAAAATCTAGCAGCCACTTGCATATTTTACCAGCATTTGGCTGGTGGCTGGTGCTTATTTCAAACCCTGGCTGCATACCTTTAGTCTTTTACAGTTGAAGAATTCTGCCATAGGCATGTCTCTTAACTGCCAAAATAGTAGTGTACAAAGATCAACATATATAGTTTATGCAATTATTTATCATTACATAACGTGCAATGTTAATGTTGCAACACACTTTCTCTCACTTCTTATCTTTCTCCTTTTTTCTTACTCACAACTATAATTCCTCATTCTCCCTCGTCATTCCTTTCCTCATGTACGCTGTGCATGCTGTGCATTTCTGCCTGCATGACTGCAGAGGGAATGGAGCTGAGAGGGTGTCCAGTTTAGGCAAGTGCTCTGACGGCAGAGCTCCACAGAGGAACGCATATATTAAAAGAGAGCCGAAGAGAGGTGAGGGGAGAGAGAGAGAGAACCACTACAGGGAGGATATGTGAGAGACGAGAATATGATTACATGGGTTATGGCTAATGCTTTGTACCTGTGGTTTTACTTGGTGCTCTGGGGCCTTTTACATGATGTATTGGTGAAGTCGGCTGGCTTTAATAATACTTATGAGAAGCCTAATGCTCTTGGAGACAGGGGACTGTTCAGTGATTACGTATATTTTTAGCTCCACCTCAGCAGCACTACACAGGCGAAGCGGGAAAGAGGATGTTTTGAATGAATCGACGCCACGGTGCACAGCAGAAGACGTCAGCAACAGCAGCACTACCAGCTGAGAGGAGTACACACACACAGGCACCACTGAGAAGAGCAGAGCAGAACACAGCAAATCACAGTCCTGGAGCTAACATGTTGGGCCAACCAGGACAGTCAGCCTTACAGGCACCTTACAAGAGGCAGCCAGTGTATCGTGCGACTCACAGGTGTGTATCCCAGCCCCTCTCCCAGCACATATGTGGGATTGTGTCGCTAAATAGCTACTCAGGAGGTGTGTCTGCTGAAGCTCTCCAGCAGCTGCAGGAGATAAAGTGCTTCGGATTGCATGCCGTTAAGTGTTTGTACAAACTGTATGTGCAGAGAGGAGAATTTACCCGTGCTGAACAGTGTCTTATTGTCTGTGTTTGTGGCAGAGAAGGCAGCTGGCTGTTTTGCCTTTACAAACCTTTGGATTGCCTTTGGGGAGAGCGTATATCAATGTGTACTAATGGTGCAGTCTCTCCAGGAATGAGAAGACAGAGTGGGAGAGAAAGAGAGAGATGCTCACTGCAGTGATCACAGGTCACTGACCGCTGTGTTGATGTCAGCAGAACTGTGATCTCTCAGGCTGATTATGATGCTCTTCAACATACACGGTTAATAATGTGGGATGTCTCGAGGGTTAGACTGTAGTGGAGGTTTGATGCAGTCTTCCCCACCTCTTACTGAGCCAGAGATACACTTTTCAAAGGAATGTGCTTGTTTACTTGGGTCTCATTCTTAGCACAGCTGCTATTAGGGCCCAACCTGCACACACACACACACACACACACACACACACAGATGAGTACTGTATATACAACAAACTCACACATGCATGTCACATCTGCTGCATATTACACTTTTTCATGCACTGGTGAACCATTTAGCTCTCTTTTTGTAGACAGTGTTGTTTGCATCATTGACTTGTGCTCTCTACCCAAAGTGTCAGCATCAAAATGGACTGAACATATATGCTGCTGTGTATGGCCTTAACATGGTTTGAAATTTAGGGATTTACCAGCACAGCTGTAGTCACCGATATACGAAGTGGCAACTAGGGTTGCAGCAATATACCCATATCAGGGTATACCATCTTATGACAGTTGACGGTTATCATACTGGTTACATTTACTTTTCCAAGATATTGGAAAAAAATGCAATCAGACAGAGAATCTCTCTTGCCCATCTCTTTGCATCTCTTTACCCCCTCGACTACCTTTTTGCACATACTTCCATTAGAAGCTGTCTTGAGTTTTAACTGAAATAAAGTTTGTCTGACTAAAAACACTTCTGTTTTCATTCATTTAAGGCTCATTGTAATTGATAATAATAAAAATAATACTAATTGTGTAATACCGTATATATCATGAAACCATGATATTTTCTGAGACAGTTATCATACTGTGATAATCTCATACCGTTGCAACCCTTGTGGCAACCGACCGTTTTTAAGTTGCCCTTTGGTTAATTTTATCACTTGTAATTGAGTTGGAACACAGAAATGATGTCATAGATCCATGCAAAAGATTACGAGCTTATTATCATTCTGTCAGGGTCTCGATGTCAGTCGCAGCGATAAGGTTACTTAGCCTATTTATCATTCCTGCATGTGCTCCCTCAACGGTCAGCCCTCCTGCTGTGCTCTCAGGCACCGAGGCAGTAGGCTGCAAACACCAGGCTGCAAAATTTCACCTACAGAAAGAGTCACAGATGATAGAGTTTTGCTGAGCTTTGAAGCAATGTTGTTTTCATTGCAGGATATACAACTACATTTATAACTTAGCTCATTTTAAACCAACATCAAAGAGCTTCTTGTGAGTATGTCCAGTCTTGTGTGGTGGTCTGTTTTTAATGGATTATGTAATGGTCGGCCTCAGCTAGGTCTGGTTCTACTCAGTGTGTTGATAACATCAGATTTTTTGTTTAGTTCACCCAGTCAGTTCCAGTAATGCTGAGTACAGCCCGGTCACACCCAGCTCCAGCTCATCCATCCCCTTTCATCCCTCAGCCACAGGGTGAAATGTGGCCAAAAGACACAACGCTTCATTTGTATGCTCAGCTGATATAGAGGTCATATCTTTGTTAAGTGCGGCTTTGAATGGCTGGAGCACTTCAAACTGAAAAATGACACACCTAAAATTGGTGCAGGGGACCGAGAACCCATGGATATGGGGGGGAGGGGGTATCAGAGAAAAGAGGTGACCTCTTCTTAACCACAGACATTGTGCACATTTCCAGGGAGACTTAATGCTTCTAAGAATAGACATAATGATGATATGGAACAGGAGGTTGAGGTATTTGAAAAGGGAGTACATTCTCTCTGTATTAAGACCGTGACCTTTTAAATTCCCGAGATTGTGATTTAGATCAGCCGCTGTGAGTGGGATAGAAAGTCTAGGGAAGGGACTGTTCTGGTAAAAATCTTGCTGGCCAGTCATAGTTTAAGAGCTGCGCACCAGATGTGGCCTACCTTCCTCCACTCACTTAATAAGCCTCGTAAGTCTCTTACAAACTCTCCCCACACTCTCAGGATACAGAGATCTAAAAATAGCCTCTCAATTCAGTTACCCTCTGCCAGCCCAGTGGAACTTCACCTCATTTATTTAATCCATCTGATTAATTTCCTCGATAAAATGATAGGGTTATAGTTTGAGAGCAACCAAGAGGGACAGATGGGAGTGGGCCAAAACCATATTGTTAAATCAGTTTTTATAATTTTTGTAACATTATGTACTGTGTTGAGATAACTATTATTTGATGTCTAATCATGCAACATGGTGATTGGGTATTTTATGTCATTTCTGTACTGAAAAATGGCGCTCTTGTGTTTTAAAAAGGGGAATACCAGAAAATGAATAGATGATTTAGAGGGAACAGATTGTGAGAGAAACCTGCTGGGTTTGGATAGCTTTGTGTACAGCATGTTTATGCAGAACAGATGTGAAGACACTGTTATTGTACAGCATGATACAAGAAGACAATGGCAATAAAAAAAATTTGTTTGCATACTAGTAGACGTCATGTGTTTTTGGGGCCTCCGTGTGAGGTACCTGCATGATGTTCATTGCCTCTGAGCATTGCAGTCATGGAGTAGCTGTGTTGTCTTAACCCTGTGTATCACTGTAATGCAGCTCCCCAGTGGGAGTGTGTTCAGAGGCTGCTTTTGCTCTGCGGTGTGTGTCTGCTCAGATTCTGTAATGAGAACTGCAGGAGAGAGGTCCCTTCAAGCCTGGAGCCAGTCTGGACACAGTTAGCTCCCAGGAGGGAACAGATATCACACACACAAACACACACATCAAGAGCTGACTCAGTCCGCATGTCCTGCAAATAGGGGATTGTGAGGAGAAGCTATTTGCCAATCTTGATGAGAACTCAGGAAGAGTCTCTGTTTGTCTCCTGTGATAACACGTTGTAGATGCATTGTACACACTGAAGCAAACATTGTTATATAGACAGGTCTGCTGCAGTAAAGTGTGCTGCACTATACAAGCTTGGACACCCTCAGGGCCAAGATTCTCTGCAGCAAAAATCACAAGACTAATCAAATGTATCCCTTACGGTACTCTTTTTTGCTTAAATGTGATGACTTTATCATTTACCACTAAATCCCAAAGGGAAATGTAATGTAATCAAAGCTTTGAACAATAGATTTGTCCAGTGTTGTCTCTAAGTGTGCTTTACAGAGTATTTTTTAGCAGTTGGATAATGTGATACATTCCTCCACTGTCATCTTGCTGACAAAAGCTCCCCATTTGTTAAAACAAATCTTTGTTTTTTCAAATGTGTGCGTGCTTGTGTGTGTGTGGCGGACAAGAGTTGGTAGTACAAGGAAGGTATTTAGTGTTGGGGTGACATAATAATGCCTCTGACATGATTGTGTAAGGGATTTAGACATGTTTCACAGCATGAGGGTTAGCTGAATCCGATTGTTAGAGGATTCACTGGCTGTTTATCTGCTCCTCTGCTTTTGGACAAAAGTGCTGGCAAGTGACATGCTTTCATGAAATGGTATTAGAAAACAGGGATTACCCTGGTTCAGATAATGTAATCCTTAAGGACACAATGAAATTCAACTACGCCTGTACTATTTTGTTTCTCTACATGATAAAGAGCATACAGTAAAAGGGGTGACAGCATGAACACACTGTATCTGAACATACCTACAGGCCTCGGGATGGTCATGTCGTACTGTATTTGGTATAATATTGATTATATTTATTATTTAAAAAAGGCGATAGATTGGAACACTTATGCTTGAGTTTATTGAGCTTAATCACAAAGCTGTTCTCCTGTGAGCACCTTATTGATGTGCAAAAATACCAAATATTGATCCACCCAGAACAGAACAAGTGCTGGCCCTCATTAGACCATGTACCTGCAGCTTTAACACCCCCCTTGTGCCATTACATTCAAATGGGATGTCATCCAAGCTATTTGTGGAAGTCACCAGATTTTTGTTTAAAGGTGAACTGGATTTCTGTCGCTTTAATCTGATCTAGTCGCATGTTCTCTTGTTCAGACATATTCAGAATAGCCATCTCTGCCTATTTTTTCCCATGGTTGTCTGTTGCAGTTTGACTTTTTTGTGATGTTTGATTTATTTTTGATGTTGCAGGATTATGGGGTTTAGAGATCAAACAGATAATCTGACCATGAACATATGCAATTTGTGTCTGAGTGTGTGCGTGTGTCTGTGAGCGCTCAGGGGAGTGTGTATGTGGTGTGACAGATTGCCTAAGTTTGGCTGAATCAGACAGAGTCATGCCGCGGATCATTCATTTGGTGCTGTAAAACCTCAGGGAGCAGACAGCTCTTCTGAGCTTGAAGGCGAGGAAAAATGCTTGGAGTTAGTCTTGCAAATGATGACTGCTGCTGCATAGGGCTTGCATTGAGAACTTGCAGGTAGGCCATCATCATTTGGATACACTTGCTATGTGGGTTATATCTGTTTGTGATTGAAAGGACTGCATTTGGAAGGTGCACCTGGCTACTTAGAGATGCTGACAGCTTGATCTTGGAAACAATACTGCAGCTATTTTGCTGCACAACGCTTAGATCCTAGATAGAGTGAGGGCAGCTGGTTTTCTCTTTTGTAAAAAAAACCTCTGACTTGTAACTAGAAAGTATTGTCTATTATCAGAATGAAAAGCTGACTGTGTGTTTTCTTTTTTTTTTTTTTTTTACTTTTGTTTCACAATTCTGCATACTTGTACTTTTTAATGGCCGCTGACTGAGAGTGATTTATCGTGTTATACTGAAGACAAAGCTGTCATCTCTGACTGACATCTGTGCTGCAGAATTCAGGACAAGCTGCCTCACCATAAATTCTCTTGAAAGCCTTAAACAGCAGTGTCGTAAGTAGGCACCTCACATGGATGTACACATGTACCTTATAGAAAGATGGCTAAGAGGCTGCAGTGATGCACCATCTCCATGCAGAATCCATTTTTATCAGAGGAGGGATGCTGTGAAAGCTCTGACAGTGTTCTTTGTATGAATATCAAATGATATTCAGTTATGTGGAATTATGTGGAGGTATGATGCAGAGCCTGTTTTCCCAGAATCCCCTCTCCTCTCCTCTCCTCTCCTCCTCTCCTCCTCTCCTCTCCTTTCCTCTCCTCTCCTCTCCTCTCGGAGGAAGATTATTTGATATTAGCACACATACACATGCACACGTACACAAGCATAAAGAGCAGACTTATCTGCCCATCCTCTCCTTTCCTCTCCTCTCCTCTCCTCTCCTCTCCTCTCATCTTTTTGCTTTGGCACTCATCAGAGAAATAGCTGAGAAACATATTTAATCAGAGAGGATGAGCAGATAAGTCTGCTCTTTATGCTTGTGTACGTGTGCATGTGTATGTGTGCTAATATCAAATAATCTTCCTCCACTGTAGTATAAACTTAGATGGTGATTGGCCAGAGTTGATTGGGACACTGAAGGAAGTGGAGAAAGTTTAGGATTGCTCTACTTTTCCACTGTATTGATACGCTTGATCATCAGGTTTATAAATGCTGTCATTTATACTAGTTGATAATAACTACTTTTCTTCATTAAACATGCAGAATTTCAAGGCAAAAATGTTCACAGTCTCACAACAAACAATATTTTTGTCTTCAAGTATTTCAACTTACATGTGTCTTCTACATTCTAGATGCATTGACTGCAATCCTGGCTGCTTATTACTGTATTGACGTATTTTTGCTTTTTAAAAGTTTTGAAAAGGTTGTTGAAGCTAGATTTTAAACTTTTGCCATCCGCCGTTATGCAGCCTCGTCATTCTGTATAAAAGGTACAATCACAGAATAAGATAAAATAAATCCTTTATTAGTCTCACAATTGGGAAATTTGCAGTGTTACAACAGCAAGGTGTGTACAAGATAACCAAGCAAAAACAACAATATAAATAGTAAAACTAGTAAAAAGAAAACAAGGTGCCAAACTTAACGGTTTGAAAAATATTTACACCAATTGCACACGGAATATCAAAAAAATTGCACTTTAGTATAATTCCAGTTGGTGTGTGTGGTCTACTGTGAGCAGTGCTGGTTGTACAGTCTGACAGCAGCAGGAGGATAGGACCTGCAGAACCACTCTTTCACACACTTTGGGTCGAGCAGTCTGTCGCTGAATGGGGGGACAGAATTGTCTCACCTTTGACTGGCAACTGAGATAGTAACAGCACCAAAATGAGGTCAAAAGGCAGGGCAAAATCATGAGCGGGACAGGTGTGACATATGTGTGTGACCTATTGCAGGAGATTGAGCAGCTAGCAGCAGTCAGCAGCTTACATAAAGAACAGCAGCTGAAAATGTCTGCAAATTGGGAAAACAATGAGATTTGGGAGCTCTGCAGCCTATGAGCAGAGCGCGAGAACAGCCGCCATATAACAGGGACAGTAAATGATTGTTATCGCCATGTTATGCCATAGTTATTGTATACAAAGCTCTGCCAGTGCCTATGTTGTATATCTGGAGGTAGTCGCTGTTGTTTTAAGTGTCATGACCGTCATGCCTCTTTTGCTTCCATGATGCTGGTATGCTATCTAAAATTACGTACTGGAGGGGTATGATGCAGCCATTGTTTGGTTTTGTGTAAAGGCTGCATAAAGAAGGGGCGTTTGTTGCAGCCTAGTGGTGCAATCCTTCTGTAAAGAGGGCTTGACACAATGACAAAACAGAAAAGTATTCCTGAAAAATGTCTGCAGTTGCTTTCTACAACAGTTACAGCAAAAGTAAAGCTTTTAACCAAAAGTGCTGCCTCAATTAGAAATATTACTTCAAAGAATAAGTTATCATTTTTTTGCTGAATTACTTTTTTTGGGGGCTTTTTTAAAATGTTTTACTTCTTGAACTGCATGACATCATGTAACACCTTATTTCATTCCACTTGTGATTCATTATCTTAATTTTACTTATGCACATCATGTGAATGAAAGCATCATAGCATAACAAAATCTGCCAGAGTCTTGGCCTTGATGTTTGATTTTGTAGATAATGGGTGACCTCAATGTTTTATACTGCTCTGCTGCTCTTAAATGCTTTGGTGTGTGTGTTGTTTTTTGGTTGAAGTTAGATGGAAATATTGGGTGTGTACAGGATGTTTCTGATGTGGGAGGAATTAAAACTTTATGCACTGCTTGGTTTTGTTTCATGAGTTACTCAGACGGGAGCTCTTGGATAAGTACAATACGGTCGAGTAGAAGGTAGGGGGGACCCAGCATCTCTTTATCTTGTCTGATTCTTTCTCTGTTGGACCTCAAGTTCTTTAATATTCAGTTTTTATTCTGCTGACAGTGCGATGATCATTTTGCTAGTTAAGCCTCCTACACATGGGTGGAGCTCCCTGAAGGGATTCTAGGGTGAGTCGGTCAGATTCAAATGAATTACTACTTAAGTCTCTGTCTTGGGGATGTTAATAAAAGTTTAATCAGCTATCACCATTTTACACTACGAGTCTTCATTGGTAAGCTTTGTTAAAAATGAAACTGCCTGTTTCAGATATTTGGTGATATTGCTGCCTGTGAAAGAGATGTTATCTGTCAGTGTTTTACATCCTACATAAGATTTCGTTGTGGTATTATACAGTAGGGTCACTTGGCGGTTTTGGTTTGTTTAGCAACTTATGACAGCACTATCACAGGGCTTTCTGCACAACATTCCCACTGGTCTTTCCTGCCTGGAGCTTGTCGTTTTCAAGCCCTCTGTCTATCTGCTGCCTGCGATTTTCAGTTTTAACATGCCCCCGCACTTCACATCCCCTTCTGTCCTACATTGCACAGCTAAGTGATTAGCTGTGTTTGGCATTGCGATGTGGGTTGGACTTTGCGTTTAGCTGCTGAGATAGTGTCTGCTCAACACTTAAGCAGATGTTGTAGCTCCTTAGCCACGGGCGGTGTTGAGTCTCAGGTTGTAAAAAAAACAAATTTGATCTACTTTGCCAGTTTAGATGCAATACTTGATATTTGATTTAATTATTTTGGGAGGACTTGCAAGGCCCATTTTGTTTGATGGGTGTGATTCCTTTGTGTATAGCCGTCTCAGACATCATTAGACTAGCAAATGAAGACTGTGCTTCATAGCATCTGAATGGCTGATCATATCACATATCCCAATTACAGTTTTGGAAATCTTCCACAGTGAAGATGCAGTGGAATGAGCCGGGATGTCTTCTTGTTAGTCTGCCCATCACTCCATCATGTCAGTGAGAGAAGAGCTGCGTCAGCATGGGAAAGGCAAGAAATCATTTTGTGTTTGAGATGGACCATAATTACATGCATTTGATTAAATTCATTCTAACTAAGGACCAATGCAGATCATCCAGCCTGCTGTTGTTATCCGTACTTCTTTCTAATCAGATTCCCTCAGTGTGTTTTTTCTGTGAGACTGCGTCAGTCAAAACCTCCTTCATCAGAACTGGCTAATTTTACCTGACATGGAATTATTAACTTTGACCCCAACCGCAATATGCTTTCCCTAGACTGCCAAGTCAACTAACTCCGCGATTGTTTAGCTACAGCTTTCTTGCTGATGCTTGTCTGCTGCAAGGGTCAGTTAGTACAGACGGGTTAGAGCCTTCTGTTCATCACTGCACACATTGACAGCCAGTAAATTTGATTGAGAAATTTGACATTCGATGCACTTCACAATCCGGATAATCTATAAGATGAACAGTATCAACAACAATTAGGCTATCAGTCAGAAGGTGATTAGTTCATTTTTAACAGGTAGACGGGACGACGACATCCTCACCCCTTTGCTGTAATAGTTTTGAAAATATTACAGATCTAAAATGAAACCGACAGAAGACTGCGTAGAAAATTACAAATTCTTCCCCTACTTCAGCACAACAAAAAAGCTAGAGTCCTATTTTTGCTGTTGACTTCTCTCTCTTTAGAAATCTACGTTTCTTTGGCTTCACTGACTCTGACTCAGTTATTTCTCAGACTGCTGTCTCTTGCCTCATCTTTCTCCTGTGTTTTTGTGTGTCTCAATCACTGACTCAATTTGCAATTCACATCGTGAGGGACAGATCTTATTGGCTGAGAGGCATCACATGAGATGATTTACAATGCATGCATGTGGTCTTTGAGTTTACAGGGGTGCTAAACCAGCATAAATGCTGCTCCAGTTGGAAGTGCTCCATCACAATTAATTGTTCTTAATAATTTATCGACTGTAGGTCCGTGTCCGGCTAGTATTGTTTTTGTGTCCAGACTGAGACTGCTTTCGTGACCTCGGGGGGGTTGAGATGGATTACAGGTTAACAAGGGGGAGGCATTTTGGTTATTTTGCTAACAAGGGGGATGACGTCCCTCCGCATCCCCCCTCAAATCCCCTACCAGTAATTTGGGCCTCTGCCATATAATACACAAAGTCTCTCTTTACATGCCCCTTTCAAAAGCAGAATGGCAGAATTCACTGGATTTTTTTAAGTATCCCCAGAGCTAACCACTTAGCATCAATTGAAGACTAATAACATGTTTTTTTTGTTTTGTTTTGTTTTTTTTGCCATAAACGCCTCGGGTGTATATGCTACTTATCCTGGTTCCTCCTCTCTTATCTGTCTGTTTCATCTCCTGTCTACCACAGCAAAGTCTTTGCTGTCAAATCCAATTTGCAACCTCATATGTTCAGTAAGCCGGGCCTGTTAGGTATTACTGCCTGTGAAAGTGAGTTGGTGTAATGACATTAATAGCACAATTTATGCTTAGTTCAGCCAAACATATTTGTTGGAAAAGTGCTGCCACGGTAAATAAGCTTTTAAACTGATGGCAAACACATGCTTTAGGAGGGATTTCGATGATCTGTCCTCAGTGCAACATGAGGTGTAGGTTTCTGGCAAGCAAGAAAAACTCTGCAACATGAGAATAGGTGAGAAATTTAGGATTCTGTTTGAGACTCTGTTCAAACTTGATACTTGAGGTTTTTTTGTGCAAGTGTTTTCACTTTTTGGAGAATAAAATATTGCCATTTTTCAGGGCCGCATTGTAACTATGATTGCAAAGGAAGTATAAGAGGATTTTGAATTTACAGAAAAACTACTCTGTTAAATTGTAAAGTAGTACTGCAGCCTTACAGATCCAGTGTGGACAGGCAGCTGTTACGGTTGTCCTGCTGAGTGCTGACGCGTTGTTTTCACTTTGCGGCTATGTACACTCCCTGTGATGACCTGCCTTCACTTGATCTTTCATGGTCAAATTCCTTAGTATCAGTCACTTACCTGCATCTGCTTGTGAACTATAGGAGTTGAAAGCGATGCATAGCACCCATAGAAGCGCCGGAGAAGTGAGGTCAAAGGTTACCTCTTATTAACGCGTGATTTCCCAATCTGTGATTTCCCAAAGCAAGTGGCTCATGTTGTCATGTCATGGGAGATTGGCTCAGACCTTTGATGATAAAGCTTGAATCAGTGCTGTGGAGGTGTGTCTGTATGATTGTGTGTGTTAGAAGTGTGTGTGTCAGTGAATGGAAGCAAAGTGCCTTTGAGCCTCTGCTATTGATGTGCTGATCACAGTGGGGGGAAGACTGTGGCATGAGAGAAAAGACTTTTCTCATTGCATTTGTTTCAGAGTTGTCTAGAGAAAGATTTGAATAGATTTTCGTCGTGTTATCGCCTTGTGCGATTGATCAGTTTAAGATGCTCTGTTCATTAGTAAATTATTATCAGTTGATGACTTCCTCTCATAACATACGTGTACAAAAGGGCTACATTTGCGATTGACAGCATCCCCTGATGTGCTTTGCTTACAGTCTCTCACCTCTTTCGCACAGTCAGGTATAGTGATGCTTATGCTGATTGTGTGGTTTTTGTCCTCGTAGGAGATAATTTGCTGTGCAAAACTTTCTCTCCCGTAGCTTTTCAGTGCCCTGAGAAGAGCAGCTAGATGTCAGACCTTAGAATAGACAAGAATAGACAAGGCAAGATTTTTATATATAAAATTTTGTCAAATAAGAGTTTCTTAACCCCCCTTTCTTAGAACTTTTAGATTTTCCCTGTTCAATTTATTTGTCAGGTATGTAGAAATCCACTATGGATGAAAAGACAGACATGAGCTTACTGTTTTCTAAAATTAGATTTAACACAATGTTTTAAGGCATTATTGAGAGCCACAATTGACTGTGTTTAACCCCGTGGAGAAGCTGCTGCAGATGGTTGGTATCTCAAAACTAAACCTATTGATGATTGGCTGAGTGTGCGCACTTATAAATAAAGGAAAATTCTAGTAACGCCTGGGTAAAAACCAGTGAAGCTATCCTTTAGGATGACCTCATTTTGATTTTGATTAAGTGTGCAACAGTAACATCTTTCCCTCCTCCTTGCATTCCCCGTAACACACACACATTCATACACTTCAGATTATGACAATTCTTGTTAGCACAAATGAATAGATGAAATAAATATGACTCCTGGTGGCTCTGGGTCATCATTATTCAGGAAGGTGCAGGATAAATCTGTGGTATTAAATATTGACCTAAAGCTGCAGGGGCCTCTTCATTGATTTATTCCCCAGAGTAATGCTCGCCCCAGAAAACTTCCTAACTTTTTTTTCTTTGTCGCAGCATATCTCTGTCGCTATTGATCCCTAAGATAAGTGCTTTTGAAAGTAATTTTATTGTCATGGTTGGAGGCATTATAAAACCACAATTTCTTTGATGAATTACTTCAAATCACCCTTTATAAATATTTATCAGTCAGCTAAACTCGTGCCAATGGAGCAGAGGAAGTGCTGATGCGCTCGCAGTCCTGTAGGGATCCAGCTCTCGCTGAGGGCATTTTCTGTCTTGCTGCAGGCCGTTGCTGGAACAATTTCAGGTTGTAACAAGTTTATAACAGTGTGACCAAGAGCAAACCTTCTGTGAACAAGATGATAATGTGGGATTTAGGCTCTTTGTGAAGCTTGTGTTTGTGCACTTGAGTTAAGCCTCCAATAGTCCTTGTTACAGTCCAATTATGGTTTAAAAAATATATTTTCCAACTGAGCAGACATGAAATGAGCTGTTACTTATAAGCAAAACCTATTTTTCGCAAAATATTTTAGTTCCTGGACCAGGATCCAGGATATCAACATTTTCACTTAGAGGAGTGGTTTTTCAGAGTTAGTTTCTGTGCATGGACACTAGTGTCTCCTTGCATCTTAATTCTGTATTTTTGGTCCAACACAGGCCTTTCCTGCATTCACTGCAAAGCAATTAGCTGTTGTTTTGCTTATGTTTTGGAACGGCATGGCCTGAAGGACCATTGTGACTGCAATGAAATGTGCTGTGTCAGAACTGTGTGTGTGTTGAATGTTAATGGGGTGACAGCTCTTTCAATTTTTGCCAAACCCTCTGTCTGACTGGGGTACAGACACTGGCAAGTCCTCGCACCTGCTTCTGCTCTGCATTTGGGCTTGTTTGAACCTGACTGTGTCACTTTTTGCCCAGTGCTGCTTGAGTGGTTTTCTGGAAGGCTACCTACTCCACAAAAAAGAGCTTTTGCCCAGGTTTTCCTGTTTTCCTTTAGAGCTGTTTTGGACTACTGGGCATTCAGAGAGGCATAACTGTTCTCCAGTACGGCCGTGATCACCGTGTCGTACTGTCAACTCAGCTGGGAATTTCTGCAGTTGTAAACAATGAAGATGATGATGATAGTAGTAAATGAGTGCGGTGACAGGGAAAAGCCAGTCAGTGTGAAATGTGTGTGGTCTGAGTGACAGTGAAATCTCCCAATAACTCTTTGGACAGACTGCCTAGATAATTCTTCCACAAATCTGAGGGAAATGAAGCTGAGCGAGACTGCTGCAGTGCTCTGCTATGAAACTGATAAAGGTCAGTCAACATGTGCAAATCCTGCTGCAGAATGCTTATCTCCTTAATGGCTCCCTGTGTCTGGGTACTGAGCACAAACCGCTGTTATTAAGGCTTAATTAATTTTGTCTGCCAGGCCTGGGTTGCTACAGGGTGTTTCTGGAGGTCCATGATATCTCTCTCTTGCACGATGTAATGCCCTGTCGCACATTCATACTGCTGGGTGGGGTGTTGTACACACAGAAATGACTGTCATTACAGAGTTCAGTATTAGATCGTGGCACCTCGTTTAACCTCTCATGTGTTGCAGCCGTTTCTTCCCTTTGCTTTGTCTTATTGTTTGGATTCTGTAGAAACATAAAATCTGTGTATTAACAGCCTGCTGATATTAATGAAACATTGGTTACAGATAATTGAATTGCTTTGAAAATGAAGTCAGCCACCGAACTAAAGTAAACGATTTCCGTTGTGTGTTCTCTGGTGATTAAAAGAATTGCACTTCATTGATTTGTTTTTAACTTCACTCGTAGCTACAGTGTAAGGCCAGATGCAGGCTATAATATGACATTTATTACACCACACTGATTCAGGAGATGAGTTTATGTTCAGCTGCACTGGCTCCTCTTAATCAGTCAGTTTACTCTGAAGTTATCGTTTTGACTCGGATCTTAATATTTCTCTTACAGCTACATTAACTTTTTCGACAATTTTTTAAAAGTGTCATTATATCCTGACATTAGTACATGAGGCAGATAATCTGTGAGACAAATCACGCACCTCTGCCTCCTCGCACTTCTCCTAATGGCATGTGCAAGAATCACGAAAACAACCATTCAGAGCAGAAGAGTCTACAACGCAGCGGTCGATCATGTCAACTACTGCTCGTGAACTGCTGTCAAACTGTCAAACTAAGCAATGCTGATCAAATATGAATCAAGATTCTGATACTACATTGCCTTTCTCTCGTCTCAAATTTGTGTAGAAACATATTTCAGTGTAATTTTAGCTTTAAAATGAAAAAAAAGTTTGCTTCAACTGGTGGGCGTTGCTCCGTTTTGACTTCACTGTTTTCAACATGATGGATCGGTCACAAACGTCTTATTTTACAGCTAAATAGTACAATAAAATATGTTTCTGAAAACATTTGCGATTAGAAATAAGCAATACAGTAACAGAGTCTTATTCATATTTGATCAGGGCTGCCTAGTTTGACAGTTCGACTGCCGTTCACAAGCAGTGATTAACATGTTTGATAGCTGCTTTCTCTGAAAATGACCTGTCTCTCTTTACTAGCTGACCTTAGAAATCCTGAAAACGGAGCCAAGTGTAGATGTGGAAGATAAGTGTTCTTCTACAACTCCTAAATCACAATGTGCTCAAAGTTTAACGTGGGATTTCTGCCCAAAGACACTAACATTTTAACTGCCTACCAGAGCTTTAAATAAGGTTGTATAGGATAAAAGAGTCATCCTGATGTCACGTTTACGACAACATGTACATAAGAAATCTGACATAATACATGTTCTCTGTGTGGAATATATAATATGTGAAATGTTCTGCCTCATCTTACATCTATTTTTCTTTAACTAAGTTTAATGCATATATAGCTTGGAGTGAGACTATGAAATAATTCTTGAAGTTTATAGTGTTTGATTCAAATCAATATACTAATTTCTACTTTTTAAAATGTTCTTCTTTACTAATTAACTAACTGATTTGTTGCTTTTTATTCAACTCGTATTGTGAATGGAATATTAATTGATGTCATGCCCACAGAGAAGGAACAGGTGCTCCCACTGGCCTGTTTGTGGCCCTGCATTAATTCCTCTATCTCTTGAGAGTTTTTAGACATCACATTGATGCCGTGATGCTCATTACGAAAGCCACATGGAGGGAGACAAGAGGCTCTCTTCGCCCACTTTCAAAGCACTGAAAGTGTATCACATTATCTGAATGTCGTTAGAGAGTTGTCATTGAATTAAATTGCTCCTAAATTAAAAATGTGTGGGAAAGAAATGAATCATAAGCCAGGGGCGAAACAGCAATCCAATACTTTTATAGCTCCCCAATCCTTGGATGTCTATCAGATTCAATATTTACCACGGGCCAACAGTATGTAGTTACCACCTGCTCCTCTGGGCCACATTCCTCAGGTTTAGTTTCAATTCCCTCTAATTAGAGTTCACAGGTCAATGTCACTGTCAAAACAGTGCCTCAAAAAGTAGACCACAATGACCTTGAGTTGTCCTTGAAAGGGCCTAAGAAATGAAGTGTTTATTTGTTAAAACAAGTTCCAGTCTATTTCTGGACCCTGATTTAAGTACTCGAGACTGTGTTTGTCTTGTGTTAATGTAGTCTTTATTTGAATAGTTTCAGCATAAACCACTGACTGCATAGCAGATATTTGGCAGAAGCTTATGTGGATGCTGCAGCTGTGTGTTTAAGATATTCCGCTGCCTTCTGTTTTTAATGTGAATCTTAAAAGTGTACATGGAGCAACTCATTAGAGTCAGGATGACTTTGCCAGCCAAAGGATGTTATCATACTGTTGGAGGAAAAGCGGAATTGCATGCTTGTCTTCATTACTTTAGTTGCAATGCTGCCTCTCAGAGGATACTAGTGGTACTCTTGTGAGACAAACACAAACCAAAACGAATCATTAGTGAAGAAAGTGTGAGAGTAGATGAAAGCACCAACTTGAACCAAGTAAAAAAAACATTTTTCTCAAGACTATATTATTGACTGAGGTCAGTGGTGGAATGTAATTAAGTACATTTACTCTAATACTGTACATAAGTATGAATCAGAGGTACTTTTGTTGGTATGTTTTGTTTTATTTTAATGCTACTTTATAATTAGCTAAGTACATTTCAGTGAGAAATATTGTACTTTTTACTCCACTATATTTATCTGACAGCTCTAATTCCTTTACAAATCGCGATTTTTATTTTCTTTTAAAGATGTTTTTAAGGGCTTTTTTTGCCTCTAGGACAGACAGCTTGAAAAGGGGAAAGAGAGACAGAGAGAGAGAGAGAGGAGATTTAGGTCTTTTTCATTTTTTCGTTTCATTTTTAAAATGTTTTTCCCCTTCTTTTCATAATTTTGAGTTTTGGGGTGTTTTTTGTCTGTTTATTTTATTTTTATTTTTATAATTAGGATTTTTTTGTGCTTTTTCCATTTTTTTTATTTTGAAGTTTGGAGTGTTTTTTTCTCTTATTTTAAAAAAAAAAAATATTTTGGGTGTTTTTCTGTATTTTTTAAAAAAAAATTTTTGGGGGGGGACGTTTATTCTATTTTTAAAAAAATAAGTTTGAGTTTTTTGTGTGTGTCCTTTTGTTTTTGTGAGGAGTTCTCTGTGTAGGTTATTTTTATATTGTATACTTCAATTACATTTTCCTGATTATACTTACTACCTTTTACTTAAGTGCCATTTCAGTGCAGGACTTTTACTCGTAACAGAGTATTTTCAGGGTCGTATTAGGACTTTTATAAATTAAAGGATCTGAATATGTCTTCTACTACTGACTGAGGTGCAGTATGTCCACTTCAGCAGCAGCTACATAACTCAGTTGCTCCTTGAAAGAGATGACATTTAACATATTCAATTCTGGGAAAAAGGGAGTGACAGGTGGAGAGATGGAAACAGAACATGGAAAGGGAGGAGGATCTGATAGGAAACAGAGGTATTCCCCTGATGGGAGGGAGTTACATCTCTCGCATCCACCCAGCAAGCGTGGGGTGAAACTCTCCGACAGCACGCTTGAGCAGGAGGAAGCGGAGATAAAGTGCTCCCCCTCCTGCTCTCATCCTGCTCGCTGCACTTTTACTCCTCTCTTTGCGGGTGCCAGCCTGTTATGAGAGACCATTTCTGTCGTCTTCCTCCTGCACTGATAATACCGAGAAGATTTCCATGACCCGCGGCAACACAGCGAGTCTAGTAGCTGATTCGCGCTGATTCACTGTCACAGCAGGTGAGACTGTCTCCACTGTGTGCATGATACAGCAGAGTGCAGTAGCAAACAGGAGCAGAGCGATCTGTGCTAGTAGTGTAAAGGAGTTCCTTGTGTATAGGAGGAGTTTTCTTTTTCTCCTCTAGGATTTTTTTCCTAAGGGAGACTGAGCGGTTGGTGTGTGGAGGGCGTATTGTGGAGCAGTTTGGCTCCTTTGTGTGTTTCTGTTGGTATGAGAAAGCGAGAGAGAGGTGCTCAAACCACAGAACCTTGCCCTTGGTGCCCCTGCTGCCAAGACTTAGCCCTTGTGTTGGACAGGGATTACTCTGAGCCTTTTGTTTTGCTGGAAAAAAAAAAGTTATGGCATGCCAGGACTGAAGCGTGGACTCTTGTTGCAGCAGTGAAAGAGAGAGAGCATGTTCTTATGTTGTGAGCTGCAGTGCTGCTGTTACTACACATTTCTTAGATTAGCAGAAGCATTGGCTGAAACCAGGTTGCCACTGTGCTTTCAGGTTACTCACTACTTAAAGCTGAGGTTGCCTACTTTACATCAAGCTCCACTCAGTTTATAGAAAGTCCTTTATTTGCTGCTTTAAGGGTCCATGCACAACGATAGAATTTGGTCTTAAAACTGATATATGGTAGTTTTTACCTGACAGTCACCTCTTTTATCAGCCTGGGTTTAATGCCGTCTTGTTTACATTGTGGTAACACTTGTACTGTACATGTAAACACTGTTACACTGAGAAAAGCCCTCTTGAGGCTTTCCACAAGTAGAGATGCCAGTCATTCTTTCTCTTCTTTATCTGCCCTGATGGAAGCAGAAACTCGACTTGACCTGATGGTTAGTGTTTTGGGGCCCTGAGTGCCTGTTTTTGGACTTAACATTTCCCTGACCCCTTAATCTGAGTCTAACATTGAACAGCTCTCAGGATAAGTGCTGTAGTGCTGCACAAATATCTCTAATACTTTGTTGATTCTTCCATCTTTTTGTCTTCTGAATTATTAATTGTTAGCGTACTACCAATGAACAAATGTTTACAAAAACGCTTGTGACTCACTGCTGTATTGCTATATTAGGCTACTGAGGAGCCATACTATATTACAGTATGTGTAGCTGTAGCAGAAGAAAGTTGACTGGAGTAAAGTTTTTGTAATAAACTGGAGTGTAGGATTGCAATGCTGTGAAATTTTCACAGTACAATAAACCATCTCAGAAAATATCACCGTTTTACAGTAAACAGTATCACACAGTTATTATCATCACTATGAGTTATAATGACCATTTAAGATGTATGTGTTGTTTTTGTTGTTCAACAAACACAAATGTAGCCAATGTACATAAAATAATAACCGTTAATTTTCATACCACAGTATACTTTGAAACCTGTATACCACTACGACCCTACTTCAGTGTTACCTAAGTAGCTTTTTATATACTGAATAACTTCAAGATCATATCTTATTTTGAATCAAAAGACAAATAACCTGAATAAGTCCTATATCTATGCTGTTCATTAGATTTATCTATGCATCAACAAATTAAAATCTGCCTAGTGCTTGATTTATGCTTGATGCATCTGTGAATATCTGCACGGCCAAAGTGACATCACACCATCAGACATGGCCCTTTGTGGGGGTCCCATGCGGCATTTATTGCTTGTCTGTACCTGTCTGACATTTTCTAACAAGGAAGATGGGTGAAGAACCATGGTATAGAGTTTCCAATACACTGGCCCCTACAGTTTGGGAGAATATTGCTTTTGGCAAAGAGAAACTTTTGGGGGTATAAATGATCAAAATATAACCTCGTCACAATCTAGCTTCAGGTCATATCTGTGCTACGGACCATCTGGAAAGCATATTGAAGCCTTCAGAGGTTGCCACTATCTATGTTTCCACTATATCCTTTTTGTGATATTTTAGATTCAAGACACACAAGATACTGATTAGAACTCCTGTTGATAGTGAGTGATTTAGTTAAAGATTAACTGCTATCTAATTAATGTGCAAAGTAAAGTTAAACTTCAACAGAGTTTATGTGCTGAATGGAAATAAATCTAGAGGGAGAGATGACTGCAAAGCGGTTTTGTGTTATTTCTCGATTAATCTATAATATGAAAACAATTCATGATTTATGTAGAGTCACGACACAGAATCATATTAGATTCTAGCAGCTACTTGTGACTGGCACTGACAACAAAACTGTTTCTCCAATACATGATCCAGAAAGCACTGTGCTCCAGCTCCTCTGCAGCAGGAGTTCATTTTCCCCTTTGGGACAATATTGTCACAAGGGTTGATGGAAGCTAGTTTTCTGCAAACAAATAGACCCACTGTGCTGCAGTGTTTCTACACTAACTGGGGATGCTGCAAATTCCGTGACAAATAGTTCAGAAGTAATGCGGCTAAAACAAAAGCCTCAAAGAATGCAGATTCCTAATTAACAGGGGATGCTGGTGCAGTGCTGTATGTGCCCAGTGCAGCTCAGCAAATTATGAGTTGTTACCAAAAACAAGCCTGGCCAAGCCCCTGTGTGTGTGTGTGTGTGTGTGTGTGTGTGTGTGTGTGTGTGTGTGTGTGTGTGTGTGCGTGTGTGTGTGTGTGTGGGTGTGTTTGTGTGTTTGTGTTTCTGCATGTATATGTACGTCAAGAGGTGCTCTACATGAATGTATGATTGTTTATATTTGCTGTCTTGTTGTTTGTGTGTGCAGAATCGTTCAGCATCATTCCTGTTCAGTACACCCTTTGAACTTTTCTGAAATGTCAACTCATAAATCTTAACACTGTGCTCGGTTTGGCTCCCCTCCCTCTGCTGCATGGTGATGCAGAGAGGCACCACTTTCTCTTTGTATCCTTCTGCACATTTAAGAAGTTGTGCAGTTGTCCTTCAGAGGATTCACCACTTACTGCAGGATCTATCGACATATATTTCCCCTTAGTACACTTTAAGTAAGCATATTGTAAACATGTTTCTCTTAGTTATCTCTTTGTCTGTGCCCATGTGTATGATTACTGTATAAAAAAGCAACATATGGATTGAGCCTCTGCACAGCAGCAGTCTTTACTGTATGGTTTTACAGCACGCTGGCGCACAGTATTTCACAGCTTCTGTTGAAGAATAGTGTTACGGTTATTTCTGTTGTAATAGATCGCGTATGATGCTGATGGAGGAAGATAAAAAAGGGTCAGGAGGAATAAAATAAAACACTAACAAACGCCAGGCTTGAAAGCATATTACTGCAGTTCAGTATATTATCACGCATGGTCACTCACCACAGTTTTTCAGGCACACTGAATGGAACAAAGACGTCAATATACACATTCATATCTGTTGTCCTGCTGCTATGTCAAATAGCTGTCTCCTTAATAGCTACACCTGCTTGCTGCTAAATATTAGTGGTAATGAATTCTTCCATAATTTTTCACTGTATAATGTCTCTACAGAACACGGGCTTTGTTAGCTCCACATATTTATATTTGCGTACAAAATGAATTTTAAAAAGTCTAAGATGCATTAAGGATCAGAAAGCCAGCAGCATCTCAAAGGATGTGTCACAGTTTAAGGGGATAATGGCAGCACTGAGTACTAACTAATCCTGGTGAGCAATATACCTTAAAGACCCTCTGCAGTCGTGGGATTTTGTGTAAAAAGTGAGAGAAACTTAATGAAATGGAAAGCCAAACACAAGAATTTATTTAAGCTTAACCTGCCATGATGTTTAAATGATGCAGTTGGGCATCGGATAAATACATCAGTTGTTAGAAATGTATTGAATCTCTCTCTTTTTTTTTTAAAGCAGAAAAAACATAATTCAAGTACAGCCTTAGAACGATTTGGATCAATCTGACTGTCTGTAAGAAGAAATTGAAAAATGTCTGTTTGTGAGTAGATATTTTCTCGGATTTTGTTTTATTTAGTTGTAAAACTGTAAATGAAATAACCCAAATCTGTTTCTAACCTATAGTCACAAATACATAATTGATAGACCAAAACAAAGAAAGAAAGAAAGAAGATTCTTGGCATAATAATTCAATCCTCCCCACACCAGCACCACTTGTCTGTTTCTTATTCTGTCCTGTGACAGTAACATGCGTTTATGCTCTAGTTAAAGCAATGAATGGCCCCATCTGACTGAAATCAATAAAGCCTGGTGAGCTGGCTTATGGAGAGTGCTGAGCCCTACACTTTGTGTAAAAGAATATGTGGTTCCTGACCTGGCTGCACTGCTAGCATAGATTTTTTTCCTTTTTACAGTTGACTGTGCCGTTCATTGTAAGCTTAACTTTATGTGGTTTTGTTTAGAGATGTAGAAACACATGCCATGTGATCAGGCAGGAATATGTAAATGACGTGATACTAACGTTGTTTTTTCCCTTGGTGTTGTTTTTTCTTTAATCTCCCTCTGTCCTGCAGTCACACCCTGAGGGCTACATCATTTCGGCACCCTGTGACCGGACAGATATCCCCTGAAAACACAGAATACACACTACAAGACAGGTGAGTCAGTCTTGTGTTTCCTTGAAATGATGCATTCACTGCATGCTAAAATGTGTAGAGGTTAGTTCAAGGTCATGCAATGGGAGTCCAGAAGTAGACAGAAAAATAGCCTATCACCCTCCCTGATGAAGCATGTCATGACAAGGGGGGGAGTGGTCTATTCTGCAGTAACATGCAGAGCCAAAACAGTTACAGTTCATTAGGAAAATAAAATGTCAGAGTCGGAACACTAAAGGATGGGAACTGTAATTTTTCTCATCAAACTGAATACTTACATTATCCTCATGCCATTCATAACTGACTGCACTCACTTGTCAGTTGCTTTGGATCCCGGAGACTCTTAAGTATGATTCTTCCAATTATTACCTTAAAAGGATTTATGGTAATGGCATGGCTGACAGTCACATATGCTTTTCACTGTGTTAATATGACATCTGGAGTCATGAATCTGTCTCATCAATCAGCTGAGTTAGTTATTTATTTCTGGCCCATTTGGCACGTTTTTCTCAGTGTAGTTGGAAACATTCAAATGGAAACCTGACTTTGATACCACCGGATTTTACTGTGCCAAGTAAGCTTTCTGTGTATACTAAATTAAATTCTAATGTGCTACTGAAATTTTAAGAATTTTAGCTGTGCAAGAATGGCAACCTTGTCCTGTTTTCATTCAATGCAGTATATACTGCAGTAGCATGGCAGTTGGATTTTTTGTCGTTATTTTATGTCATTGTGTGAATCTCATCGTGTAAAGCCATCAAAGCTGCACGGCAGGTTTAGAGCACAGCAGGTGTGTGATCATATTTAAGCTGGCAGCTGTAAGATGATCGTGCATAGCGCAGATTCCACGTTAGGCAGAAGCAGGTTGAGAGACAAGCATGTGACCTCCACATTCCCACTGATTAAAAGATGTTCTGTTGAAGCGAAGCAAAACTGATTGTGATTCATCTGCATCCTCCACTGTCATTCACTTCCTGAAACTCTTCATTATCCCTAATTTAGTTCTGTTGAGCCGTGGATTTGTATACCATCAAGGGGCTTTAAAGTTAAAGTTGCTTTAGTTGCAGCAATAGCGATAGAATGTTTCTTTTACTTTGAAATGCCAGTCATAACTCTATTTAAGCTACTAAACTACGGTGAGAATAGCACCAGTTGTATGCCCTTCTCACAACATGACAAGAATGGCAGTAAACCTCGTTTAAGCATATACAGGGAGCATAATACAGTTCTGTATATGTATTTTTCATTTTTATTGTTAACCCTTTGAAACTTGGGCAAATTGGCTTGATTTCTTTCAAAAACAAGGGCAGAGGGCAATGGGCACCACAGGAAGAAATTACCTAGAAATCAGCAAGCAATGAGTAAGAAGTACAAACAAACATAACCAAACACAAAATAACAGCAAAACAAAGGAAAATGAAAAAAAAAAAAAACTGAGAAATTACGTGAAAAAATTATAACAATTCTGTAAAATAAGTGTAAATATATAATGATGATAATATAAAAATACCGTTTTTTGGACATTTGTCCTTAGCTTTTAAAAAATATTTTTCTAAATCTACTAATTCTTGCAATTTTCATGACATGTCTTGTAAAGCTTGGATTCTTTTCTAGAACCCGACTGGGCCCGACCCGACCTGTTGGGTTCGAGATGGTTTGGCTGTTATTTCTCACTATTCCCTCAGGTTTGAATCAGGCTGGGTTCTTGCCAAATTAACTTTTATTTATTTAATTTTTTAAATGAAACTGATGTGAACTATCTCATTATTAAATGGCACTTTGGCAGGAGTTTTAATGGACTGAATCAAGAGAGAGGGAAAGTGACGGAACATGTGGAGAATGAGGGGGAGTAGAGGGACAGAAAACAAGAGAAAGAGAAAGGGGGCTGTAAAGCGAATTGGTTGGCAGTTTCTGCTTCCTCCATCACCGTTTGTACTTAACGCACTGAGGGACGCAGCCTGATTTGCTGAAGCTGTCATGCACAAGATGACAGACTAACAGAAGGATGAGAAGAAGGAAGTGGTGCAAGAAAACACACCAGCCCTTAGCCTGTAATACATGTGTAATATTTTAAAAAATATTGTATAACATATATAACGGAATATATTATAGACCTATTTTTACAGTACAAACTTGTGTTTTTAATTGGGCTGGGGCCCTCAACTGCTGCTGTGGGTCAGGCTTGCAGGTTCATATGGGGTCAGGTCTGATTTTTTTAGGCCGGATCTAAGCTCTAATTTCTTGCCAAGTTACTCAGGGTTCCAAGGTTTACTTATATTTACTTTATATATTCGTACATATATACTTTAATTCAGACTTGCTTTACTCAATACCTGTGAAGGGCATCTGAATGCAGTGCAAGAAAAGTGATGTGGATCCAGGTTTTAAAGGAACACCCCCAAGATATTTCTTACGTACTGTCTGTCCTGGCTTTTTAATTCTTTTAATCTGTTTGCTCACTGTATCCTCATACAATGGTTCATATGATATCTTGCGAATAAACGCCCAACAAATAACGTTATGTACTTTATGTAAAGTTACGTACTTGACTTAAAATCTTTTAGGGTTAGGTTTAGACAAGTAAAGTCACTGTGGTTAGGTTAGACAACATGATGATGACGTACTGTGAAATGACTCAAAGTTCACTCAAAGGTCACACAGCTCCGAACACCATTCTTCTGGGGACAGTCCTTTGTGTGTCCTGTGACTCCTTAGACTGACTTTTTGTTCTACTACTTCCTTCTTTACTCCTGTTTGGGCACTGGTCACAGCCTTTTCAAATAAGTAGGTTATACATGAGTTACTACCTCATGATTGAATGTGATACGTATGGTTTTTTTGTTGCATTTCTTTTCATAAGAAACCGTACAAACAGTGCATCAGAACAGCCTGGTTTGCCAACACAGAGGTGATTGCTGTGGTTTCCACAGTTTGTACAGACAGTGTGTGCTGCTTATCGCTCTAAAAAAAACTGAGTGCTTTGCTTTTTGGATGTGGTGGATAACACATTGTACAGCGCTGGGCTGAGCTTATTTCCACTTTAACTGTTTCCCCTTCCTTACTGTCTTTGTGCTAAGTAAGGTCACTGTAAAGTCATGCTGGAAATGTGAAATAACTTGTGTGACATCATCTCCCTTCTTGTTTATGCCTTCATGCTGGTGATTGCTGAGGCTGGAGGTATTATGTTTTTTGGTCGTTTGTCCGTACATACGTACATCCAGCACATTCTTGTGAACACGATATCTCAAGAACAGCTCAAGGGAATTTCTTCAAGTTTGACACATATATTCACATGGACTCAATGGTGAGCTGATGAGATTTTGTTGGTCACATGTCAAGGGTCAAGGTCCCTGAGACTTTGTCTGTCTCATTCTTGTGAGCGCAGTATCTTAAGAAAACCGCAAGGGAAGTTTTTCAAATTTGGCACAAATGTTTGAGTAGACTCAAGAGTGAGCTTATAAGATTTCGGTGGTCAGAGGTCAAGGTCACAGTGACCTTTCATTCATCTCATTCTCGTAAACGTGATATGTCAAGAACACCTTAAGGGAATTTCCTCTACTTTGACACAAACAGTCAGCTGGACTCAACGAGTTAAAAAAAATCATTTTAAGAATTCAGTTACTTTTCTGTGTTCATAAGAGAAACTGATGACAGAGAAAAATCAACTTCACTGCATGTGGACTTTTGAAGTAGTCTGTCAAACAGCAGCTTTAAACACTTTTAAGCACTGTTACATACTGCATAATACAGTATCCACAAGGTACATTAGTTTACCATAAATCTTCAAGCAGCTTTCAGCAATGGAATCATTGCTCCAGTAGTAGCGCAGTCTTAAACTAAGGCTAGGTTAAGTAACCTAGAAGAGGAGAGATGTGAAAAGCAGCTTTATTGCAGATGTAGGTCAATTTAGTAACATTGTAAGGTATAAAAAGTATGAATTTGAGTTCCAGCATTTACTCCGAACCGCTCTGTGTTGCAGTTCGCACACACTGCTAACTGCTGAGTGATACTTTTTCTACTAAACCAACTTCTATTAACTTTATTGCTGTATTTTTGTGCCTCTCTCTTGCGCCCGTCTTTTCGTAATGCAGTTAGAGCTTAGTGGAGAGCGTGACAGCAGGGGTGCAGTCGTGGTATTGAATGTGTGCGACACAGGCATGACCTCACTGTGGCTTCAAAATGTTGGTTCTGTTCACTGTCACGCTGATGTTATAGGCTTCATTCTGCATATAATGATATCTGAAAAGGAAGTTGGTTTCTTCCATGAATCATTGACTCCCGTCCAAGCAAGGAGAACTTCAGTGAGACCCGTGTCGGATTGAGGACAGAGCAGGAAAAAGAGCTTCAGGAGGCCCTTCTCCATGGAGGGGTCGATCAGCCCATGCTTCGCTGGCCTGGAGGCTTTGACTTTGTTATAGATTATCACACTATGATCAATTTGTCAGCTCTCCCTATGTGCACCCACTGCCTTAAAGGATTAAAAAAAAAGTCAAATATGCCCTCATTTCTATCATACAGTAGCAAAAGCAGCAGGGAGAGATGGAGCTTAGTGTCTTTCCCCTTCTGCACTACGTGATGTGAAATATCGCTCCTCTCCACCACATGCCACAACAAATCTCCTGGGGAACTGTTCCAGTGACAGTGGTGGTAAACAGAATGAAAGCTTCACATAAAACAGCAGAGTCCCCTTGATAGGACAGAAACATCCTGTAAAAATACTGGCTGCAGTCCAGGCTGTGAGTGCAGATACTGTAAGTTTTGTTCCACTGTGGGGTTTCTCCCTTTTCCCTTGTTCTACCAGTGTTTTTTTTTGTTTTGTTTTGTTTTTTTTTTGCTCTAGTTGCCGACACTACTTCTGCTTATCTTGTTTTCCTTAGCTTCAGTGTAGTGTGCAACACAAAGCAGGAAAAAAACAACGAGGTTAGTGCTGCTTTTAACCTGTTTGCGGAACAGTGCAGAGGGCTAGTGGCAGTGCTGTCAGAGAGACGGGTCAAACATTGTTTCCTTTTGCAAGTTCACTCCTGCAGTCAGGAAGAGGCTCTGCTAAGTACGGGACAGTTGCATGGCAGTTATACTGGTGGCTGGCTGCAGTTTCAAAATTTTGTAGTAGAAGTAGAAGTTTACTAACACTGTCTTAAGAGTTCATATACATTATTTTCTAAGCCTGTGACAAGAAATATGAACAAATTGCACTCAGAGTGCAAATCTCTGCCAGGCAACTGCCCAAGCTAATAGCGGCCTCTCTAGA
Source organism: Plectropomus leopardus (assembly GCF_008729295.1). Lineage (NCBI taxonomy): Eukaryota > Metazoa > Chordata > Actinopteri > Perciformes > Serranidae > Plectropomus > Plectropomus leopardus. The sequence continues at coordinate 17,375,240 of NC_056463.1, forward strand.
CGGTTGTAATTACAGCAGACACATTTCCGAAGCTAATAAAAATACAAGCCTCTTCTATTTTTGACAGAGTCACAACACAGAACAGATTGAGTGTTCCTGTTAACAGGCACTGTATGCAAAATATAGACACATTATAATTATGAGGATGAATGTAAAGGCCAGAAATCTTTGATTCATGTCCCTCATGACTGGACTTTTAATGGAATTAACTTTGTCTGTTAGCTACAGCACATCAAAGAGGGAAATAACAACAATAAATGATCAAAACAGACAAAAAAGAGACAATTTAACAGGCTATTTACTTATGTATGGTAGAAGCACTTATATTTAGAAAAAATTACCAAATCAAAAAATCCCCAAATTGTCCCTCCCAGCTTCCTTACAATCAAGGTTAAGATAAAGATTAAAAAATGTGGAATATTTCATCTTGTATTGTGCCTAACTTTAGTGGATCATAACATATCAGTTTTTTAACGACGAAAGCCAAAATGTGTCCTGCAACAGACAAGGGAACACATGCTGTTGAGTGAGGTGTCAGCAGTAAATGACGGTACTAAACAGTCAATAAAACATGTCTTTCAACAATTATGTTTCACAGTAACCACGGGAGATCCTTTCAGCATACAGTCATACATGTGCACACATATTATGAGGCTGATTGATCCAGTAGTTTGCAAGATTAGCTGCGGACAGAAGGAAACACACTCACTCATGCACACGTACGACCAAACACATGATCACCTCCAGGCTTATGTCTGGCGGAGATAAATACATACTGGAGGTAAATGTAACATGGTCTAATAATCACCTGACCTGATGGTTCCAGCATCACAGAAATAGCCTCCATTCATGTGTTTTTACTGCCAGAGTTTACTTAAAAAATGTACAATTGTACAGTCATAATCTGAGGATGATTCCAGGGGCATGACAGTGACTTCGATTTGATCCAGCGGACTGCACAGTCACCTGAAATAAACCCAAAGGAGCACCTTTAAAATGCAATATAACAGGAGGTGTGTGAGATTTGTGGATGAAAAATCTGCTGAAGCTGCATGTTCTTATTTAATCAGCACGGACTAAAATTCCTAAGAAACATTTCTGGGACCTTGTTAAATCAAATTGATCCTTGCTGTCTCCAGTGTTTCCATTATCTGTGATGAATTTCTCTTTGAGCACACGGGACGTACCAAAGTCTGCAGCAGCCTGGGGAAAAAAAAAGTCCATGAAATTGTGGGAGTGAACCAGTATGCCATTGCAGTAAAAGACATTGCGTTGTGGTATCAGAGTAGAAATGTGCTGCATATACTATGCTATTTACTACGCTACTAGACTGTTTGTATCTTTCTAATAATGTGGTCTGGAATACAAAATAGAGTTATTTGACACCAACTTGTCACTAAAACTGAATAGGCTGGGCTGTATTTCTTCCATGTTGTTTTTTTCTGGATCTTTAGTAATATGATGATGTCATGAGGAAATGTGGACTGGGATGTGGATATAGCTGTCCAAATATAGCTTGTATGTGTGTGCTTGTGTGCGTCGAGTGTGTCCTCTGTGCTTTAGTGAAAGGCCTCAGTTCTTTTTTGTTTTGTTTTGTTATCTGGGCGTGTGTACGATGTGTGCCCCGGGGTGTGTGTCAGACCAAGTGTCACTGGAGTGTTTGGCACACAAAGCTTCTACTGTTAACACATCCACCGCAAAGCCATTGGCTGTGACAGGTCGCGTGGCGGTGTCAGGAAATAGTCATATCCTTTATATGTGAGAGCTCAGCACAGGACTGCGCTCTGCTCTCCGCTGTGTCTGTAGTTTGTCAGAGGAGTTAGGAGGGAATATGACTATCCAATACCTCTCATCCTGTCTGTTATACTGATCTCATTCTATGTTGCCTTTTTAACTGTAGGATAGAAGCCCGTATGTCCAAGTCAGCGGCCAATCAGAGATCCCCGAGCATGGTCACAGAGTCCTCCAAGCCTGTGACCTCAGCAGCAGTGGATGCCACCTCAGGGTCAAAGGTGAGCATCAATTTTGCCTACACAGAGTTTATGTTGAGTATGTTTCACTGGTGTTGGTCAGTTTTACTGTAAACTTTGTAACAGTTTCAAAGAAAATGACTCCTTAGACAGAATCAGATTGTTTTGTGAGCTTTTTTATTTGGTCATAACATCTAATTTTAGGTAGCAAATTGCTTTAAGAGCCTTGTTGAAGGCTGTTAACGCTAATGTTGATAAACTGGATTAATCAACTCCAAAAGACATTATCTCATTCTGATAAATGTCCACAGAGAGCAATAAGCTAGCCATCTTTCAAGCATACTAAAACTCAAATACACGTCCTCTGGGACTGGACAGGTGTGTGATGACCTGCTGTGTACAGCATGCATCTTTGCTGATAGACTTTTTGCTGTTTCCAGAGGGAAATTTTCTCTGCAAACATGTTTTGTCACTGAATATGAGACACACAACCGAAGCACAGGACTATAATAAAATAAATTACAAATGTGGAATTGGTAACTGATTTTTTTTTCTTGAATGCATGAACACTTGATGATATTTATTAAAAGAATTTTGATATTTTTAAAAATGATTTTGTTAAAAAGCTAAAATGAAATTGATGGGCAACAATGCTGATAACTGATTAATACATTGTTTTTTCGTTGTTTTTTTTTTTTTCAGAAAAAGTATAGTTTGCTTTTTTAAGCTCTTCGGATGTGAATCTTATTGCTTTTCTTTGTCGAATACCTCAAACATCTTTGGGTTGTGAACTGTTGATATGACAAAACCAGGGTTATTGAAGACATTACTTTGGGCTCTTAGAGTTTGTGAAGGACATCCTAAACTAATTTATGACATTTCACAGACCACATGTTTCAGAAAATAACCAGCAGATCAACACGAAAAAACTTTGAATGATGAAGTTCTTTTTGGATGATTCGCCTTACTTTTTGGTCCCTCTTGTCTTTTTTATTTTTATTTTGTGTCATTAAAATGTGTCACATTAATAATTCTGTATGAGAAAATGGGAGTGCATCTTTGTTCTTTCAATCCAGCTTATCGATACGCCAACCCCCAGGTTTTTTGTTTTTTTAATACAAAAGCACCTGAGAAAAAGTATGGTTTAATTTTTAACAGAGACAATGTATTCTAAAATGACCTTGTCTAAAAATATGCCTGATTATAAATGGATATACGCATCCACAGGAACAGCCAGTTGGTATTTCCTTTTTTCATTATGGGTGTTACGAGAAGGATGTTCCAGGAAAAGCTTTTTTTTTCTTTCCAAGTAACTAAATGTTGCACTTGTATTCTCTGCACTGTGGAGGGCAGTGCCGTGTAGGGTTGAGTATTGTTGTTTCTTTTTTTCCAATACCAGTGCCAAGATAATATTTTTAAAATGGTACAGGTGCCTTAACTGTGGCTGAACTGATATTTTTCAGAATAAAGCAAAAAACAATGGTTGACAACATGAAAGAATGTTTTTTTTTATTGCAAAGGTAAATTTGAACTGAAAATTAAATATATTACCCCTTAACAATTTAAATACAATAGATATAAAAATATGAATTAATATAAAACACTATTATAAAATACACATAAATTAACATAATCAATAAAACTTAACCAAACAACAATAATTATATATTTATCACAATTTTATATTCAATAACAGTTACAGTAATAATAACAGCAAAATAGCTGTAGTTTTGACTTTTCTGTCATGGCCCTGTTAAAAAGTAAAAACTAATTCATTACCGATCTTCCTTGTTTAAACTAATTACATTTTTTCAAAACTCTAACAATATTAAGGAAATTATTATTAGGACAAACCAAATTGAATTGAATTAAAAATGTATATAGGCAACTTAAAATTTCCCTCCACAGTTTTTACTATCCATCTCCCCATATTGGATCCCCACCTTTCCAGGGGGGTCGTCCCTTAATTTGAGAATCTCTGGTATGCACTCATTGTTAATTACTGTCCATCACTTTAGGTGGGCAATGAAAATTGGCTTGCAGTTCTTCAGCAAAGCCACCATGTAATCAATTATTTTGGGTCTTTCTTTGCTTTCTGCAGGGCTCCAGAGGTACAGGGAAAGTACACAGTTTTGGCAAGAGGGATCATGCTATTAAAAGAAACCTCAACATCCCAGTGGTGGTGAGAGGCTGGCTCTATAAACAGGTGAGATGGTGTTCCTCTACTCTTATTGTGAGTCTGAAAGAAAGACCCCACCTGTCACATACAGGAGCACATGTTAAAGAGTTTTGCATAGAATCCGATGCTCTATGAATTTCAGCATTTACAAATTGAATGATCAAACTGCTCTTAAAAACCCTTTTAATATGAACTCAAGTGTTTTTGAGAGCACATAATCCTAAAAGTATAAGACAGGAAACCCCTGAACAAACCCAGAGTTAGAGACCTACAGTACTGAGTTAAATAAAGAGGCTGCAGCTTTGTGCCAAATGCTGCAATCAAAAAAACCCCTTAAATTATTGTTCTAATGTTATGCATAAGCCTTCTCTCCCCATTTGCTCACTGCTAACAAGCACAATATTCCCAAACTACACTTTTTAATTAAAAAGTGAATTTAAATGCATTCCTGCGAGGAAGATTTCTAAATACACTGTGTGTTGCGTTTCCCCCTTCACCTCCAGGACAGCTCTGGAATGCGACTGTGGAAAAGGAAGTGGTTTGTTTTGTCAGACTACTGCTTGTTTTACTACAAAGGTGAGTCTATGGAAAGTGCGCTTGGCCAGAAGTTAACAGACAGAAATGAAAATGGTCATACAGATAAAAAAAAAACCTTTGGTGAGCTCCTCTGAGGGAAAATGAATTTCTTGATTAATGACAGTCTAAAATTAGATGTATGACATATTTCGCCATGTCTTTCTCTCCCCGGCTTTCCCTTCCTCCCACTTCTCCATCCTTATTAACTTGAGTGTTTTATTATGGGATGTAATCTTTGCTTGTGTTGCCAGAGCATCTACCTCCTCTCCTCCATTAATCATACTGAATAATAGATAAGCCACATGCCACCTCGTGCCACATGCAGCCACATGGCCTCGACCAGACAGGAGTCATCCATGAATTATGCCTCGCTAATTTTCCTGCTGTTCATAAATCTGCAGTCACTCGTAAACATCGTAAAAGATCTTGGCAGAATTAGAGACTGTTGTTTTGGGTGTTACAAGACTCTGTGTGTGTTCTTGTTTCACAGACAGCCGAGAGGAGACGGTGCTCGGAAGCATTCCTCTGCCAAGTTATGTCATTGCACCAGTTGAGCCTGATGACCACATAAACCGCAAATACGCTTTCAAGGTAACACTGAAGTGACACTGAATCAGATTTATGAGGTTATGATGTTAGTATGTTGCCAACAAAACATGTTTACTCTTTTTCCCCCCAAGAATATTCATTGCTGTGTCACTATTTGGTAGCCAGTCTTGCATACTGGGTGTCCCTGCTGTGGTCTCTGTAACACAGCAAAGCGGGTTGGGCACTCCCTGCTGCTTAGATCACATTTTGAATTTTCGTTGTTGTTGTTGTTGTTGTTGTTGTTGTTGACATTTTTGCACAGTTTATGATTTACTGTTAAAGCTTGAATTGGTATTTTTTTTAATGAAAACTACTTTGTGTCATATTTGGTGAAACTGTTACTACAGTCCAAAAGGAGTACATGAGACAGATAAAATCTGAAAAATGTCATGTCCCTCGTCCCTTTTCTACTGCCTCAAAGGGTTTTTGGTAGAATCACACTGCAGTGCACTGAAAACAACCAATCGGACCCAAGGAGTCTAATGCAGCTGTTAGTCGTGTCTGTGGCTGTTTGTGTGTGGTCAAATCGTTAAACTAGGCAACACTGATCAAATGTGAATTAAGATTCTGTTTTTGCATTGCATATTTCGTGTGTCAAATCGTCTCAGAAACATATTATAGTGCACTGTTTAGCTGTAAAATGAGAAAGTTTATGACCTGGCCGCCATGTTGGAAACAGTCGTCCAAAACACCAAGTCCCGCCGACTGGCTGAACCAGTTTTCTCATTTTATAGCTAAACAGTGCACTAAAATATGTTTCTGAAAACATTTGAGAAGAGAACTAAGGGCAATTTAGTCAAGAAATCTGGATTTATATTAGATCAGCACTGCCTAGTTTGACAGTTAGACTGCAGTTTACAAACAGTGATTGACACGTTTGACAGCTGTGTTAGTGACTCCTCGGCTCTAGTTGGCTGTTTTTATTCACGTGTGGTAATGCAATTAAAAATGATATAAGACAATAAAGTAGGCAGAGGTATATACCTATATATATATTCACAGATGATCTGTCTCATTTTGTGTTCTTGGACTATAGTGACAGTTTCAGCAAATATGGTGAAGTTATTTCTTAAAGAAGTTAAGAACAGATTTAAGGCTGGGTACTGGACTTAAGTACTCGATTATCAATCAAAATGTATGTGTAGCACAGAGCATCAAGTATCAAAAGTTGGGAATGGGTCATAGTTTTGTTTGGTCATCGTTTGATCAGATATTTCCTGATTCAAATTATAACCTTTCTATTTACTGATTATTTTATTAAAGCAAACATGTACAGTCGCTTGTATAACGCTGCTTTCTTTGAGAAGTTTGACTTAATTTGTTAAATTAACATAAAAGGTTTTTTAGAAAAACAAATTCTCAATGTGCATTAGTAAAAGAGTATTGTTTTATTATCGGTACCAAAGCTTCTCTGGAAATTTAAACTCGTTATTACATTTTTGCACAAGAGAGATTTTGCATGCAACTCAGCTATTAGTACATGTAAAGACTTCTGTATGAAGTCAGGTTGTTTGGAGTCAGGTGGACTTTCTGACGTTCTTGTAGCTAATCTTTTTTTTAACACAAACCCAATGGTGGGTGTTGCAATGAATTGCTGCAGTACAACCCTTTATGCATTCTGTTCACTTGTACATGGTCTGATTTTGTTAACCTATTGTGAGAAGGGGCAGAAGCACATTTTCTGCTATGTCTCAGTAGCCCTACCAGAGTGCTAGAGAGGCTGCAGCAGTGCGGTTTTCAATATGGTGCACACAGTGCAAAAGCTTTGTTCTTTCACTGAAATCTGAATGGCACATAACTCCCTTGCTATAATGTACCCAAAAGAGCCGGCCCACATTTGATAATAGTGTCATTTTTATTTAAAAATGTGCGACAGAACTTTTCTTTGCATGTGGCAAAATCTTCCTCTCTTTTCCGTCTGTGAATTGTGCCAGAGGACAGCAAAGGGATTTATGTCTTTTGGTTACAGCAAGAGTGTTAACATTATCCAGCTCCTCCTTTGTGGAAACACAGAGCTTGTTGCAAAGAACAATAGTGCCTGAATGTTTGATGCACCGCTGCAGCTTCAGGGCATTCTGTTGCAATCCTTTCAGCTCCTTTGTACTTCAGCTTTTGTTCTTGGATTCTGTGTGTGTGTGTGTGTGTGTGTGTGTGTGCATGTCTGTGTGTTGCATGCTTCTCCTTTTAAAGATCATATTACATACAATGGAATTTGTAAGATAATTGTGCTGCTGGAAATATTAATTATGCATTCAGCCTATTCACCGTCTCCTCCCACCACTTGCTGTGCGCTGTGTAAGGTGAGGTGAAATGAGCCTGGGCTCTGCTGTACCACCCTGTATTTAAGAGATCTTTATTCCCCTCAGCTCTCTCAGAGCCATCATGCATTAAAGAGCAGGAGATTTCATTAAGTGTATCTGAGGCGCTTTGGAAATGTTCAGTTACTGCTAAGTAAGCATGACAGCAGCTCAGTGGACGTCTGGTGTTGTTCAACAACAGGATGTTTCAGACTGTTGAAGCAGACTGCAGTTTGTGCTGGCCTGCATTAATGAGAGATGGTGACACTAAAACCATTCCCAAAATAAATTTCATTAGTAGTTGAATGGAGCTGATATAAGTAAACATGTTGTTTCAGTCAGTACAATGCTTCTCTAAAGTATTAATACTTTTTTTTACCCTCCCTGAAGCATTGAAGCTGTAAAACCAAGATGATGTGTCTGATTTTAAAGTGTCAAAACAATTTTGATGTTGCCACTGTTACTCATTCTTGCCTCTCTGTTAATGAAACCATAAAACCACAGCTGGAGCCATTTCTGTTCTTTCTTACTGAGTCAGCAACTTCCTGTTGTTTTTTCTTGTTCTCTTACTTTTGCTCATCTCACTGTGTTTCTCTCATTCCCTGTTGGTCAATTGCCTCCCATTGTGACCCGGTGTGTGTGCGCGGGCGGAGTGAGTACTGTTCTCTGCGGGCGGTTGTCCTCAATCTCACTGGCTTCCTGTCTTGCATGACTAGGTATTTGATTTCACTTTAGCCTCGTCAGTGGACCGCCATCCTCAGCTCATTTTTGTTTCATATCATACTAGCAGCTGCTGAATGCACATTTCGAAATGTGCATCAAAGTCCCATCATGTACAGACATCACTACAGTCATCTATGAACAATGCCAGAACACGTGTTTTTTTTGCAGGGTAAAAACAGAAAAAAAACTTTTGTTTTATGTGTGCAGTGCAGTCCATACGTATTTGGACATTGACACATTTGATATTGTTTTTGCACTATACTCTAGCAGATTGGCTTTGAGATAAAACAGAAAAATGCACAGTGCAGGACTCATAACTATTTTTACAGTCCCCCAATTCTTGGACAAGGTCAGAAAACCACGACAAGGCTACAATTCCTGCACTGTTTACCCAAAATGGATTTACACAAATCAAAAAGAGGGAGATCTCTCTAACATAAAAGTTATCATTTTATTTCAAATCAACAGAGCAAAGAAAGACAATGTGTCAGATATTGAGTGAGTTATCCACTTGCTTATTTTTATAAATGTGGTCAACTGGTAGAACAAGACACTCACATTACCAAGCTTAGTCATATGATCAATCTCGTAAACTTTACCTACTCAGTTGCTCTGGTATTTGTCTTGTCAAGCTGCATTTCATTTATCACCTTCTCATTGTCATTGGACAACAGGGTCTCAGACATGTTTCCCACGCTGCTCTCTAATTTCATTGCACTTCTTTTGATGTTTGTTGCCATCAGCAATTTTTGCCCTGTTTCACATATTTTAGCTTTATATTGTTTTACAATAATAATAAAAAAACATAAGCCATTGACTTGTTTCTCTACACCTGTTTTAAAGCAGGTCAATATTGGGTTTACTTTGCAGGTCTAACAATTTTGCAAAAGATTTAATTTTCATTTTATTAGAATGATTGCATTCACTCTACAGTCTTCACAACTGATAAATCATAGTGATGATTGGCTGGAAAAGGTTTTTTGTTTGACTCTTAAGAATCTAAAGAGCTCAGAGGCTGTGTACAGTTTAATAACCTAGTTGTAACTTAGTTGAAAAATCACGCTGACTGTGTGCAACTGTGATACCAGCTGTGACTGTGTGCTGTGAACATTTTATTAACTGACTAATAAACTGGCAGAGCTTCCTTTACAATAAGTCAACTTTGCACTCATTACAAGTGTATTATACAGAAATATGAAATAGGTGGAGCTGATATTGTATCCTCATAATTATTGATGGACCCTTTTTCTGTCATTGTGGATACAGTCTTGCAGATTTTTTCCAAATTATTGTGCATGTTGTGTTGTGGATGCTCTTGTGGTATTGTCGTCAGTTATTCATCAATTTTGTCACGGTGAAGTTACAATTAATGTGAAATAAGTAACAACTTAAATAAAAACATTGACCATGGAGATAGTATGATTAGACCCACTAACTTTTACTCTTTACTGTCTATTGAATAGATCAGTAAAAGTTAATCTGATTATGAAGTAAGAAAATTTGCATATGAGGTGAAAACAAATAGGAGTAGCTATGAAACTATTGAAAAAGGTGCTGGGTGCTCCTTTACTGTGGTGTAGCTGGTTGCCTGCATCAAAATACAGAATTAAAAGTAAACTAATATTTTTGATGCCTGGTTATGTTTATCCTGACTAAAGTGATGAGAGATGGCCATAACTGCTTTTTTCGTTGCTACTCTACAGCTGTTGCTGACTAACTTCTTTGTGCTAAAGAGATTGTATGTTTTTTGTCAAAGCTTTTCTAAAAATCACTTGGAAACTATAACCTGTTATGTTTTTTTTTTCTTGACAGAAACAGCACAATGTTCAAGTTGTTTCTGCCTCAGCTCTTTGCTCCCTCCCTGTTCTTTTTTTTGCAGTAAAATGTTGCTGTAAACTTTGTCCTCACTGAGTTGACAGCTGTCAGTCTCAATGCACAAGAAAGCAAAGTTTTCACTCATCAGGCCATGCTGGCATTTTCCTGTCTTCAGTAAGAAGTTCTTATATCTATCCTCTCTCTTTCCATCTTCTCCCTCTCTTTTATAGGCGAGCCATACAGGAATGCGCTCCTACATTTACAATAAGAACTCTGTGATTGGCTCACAGGCAGAACACTGCGGGATGCGGACATATTTCTTCAGTGCGGACACACAGGAGGACATGAATGGCTGGATCCGGGCCATGAACCAGGCTGCGCTGATGCAGCAGAGTCACACTATAAAGAGGTTGGTCTCACTCTACAGAGTAGGATTCATTTCTCTCATTGGCTGGGCTTCTACTCGAGCCAACATCTCACCCTAAAGCACAGCAGTCTCTGTGAACCGGATTTGTCTTGAGATTATACCATAACACAAACCTGGGTGTCACAGTCATATCGACCAGACAATAATCATCTGTTTAGCTGGAATATTATGTATTTAAGTTTGAATGCATCAGCTATAGGGTCTTCTGCTTTAATATTGGTTCCATAATGAAAATGTGCTTCTTTTTCTTGCCTTCATGGGTTTTATTTTAACAGCATGAGCAGCCTGACACAGCAGGTCCAGCCCTGTCCGCCTGTTCTGGGGCACTGAGATGTCTGCAGTTTGTGTGTGTGTGCGTGCGTGCGCACACACTGCATCTGGGCCTGGTATAGATGAGTCTGCTTAATGCAGACCATTGCCAGCTGAGCACTTCAACAATAGAATGTGTTTCTGTAGCAGTAATTATAATGTTCAAAGCAGAATTGTGCATATTTTGTTGTTGAAAATATGTTGTTGTTGAAAATAATCACAATCTATGGCAGAAATAGTCTGCAGTACAGTCTGATATTTTGTGACTACTGTATCTGTGATGAATGCATTACAAACTGCATTTAGAAATCTTAAATTAACTGGCTGTATGGTTTAAATGGTCTGTGCAATAATGCCACCTAGCGGCAGATGTTAGTCAGTGCTCCTGAAATTTTTATTTTGAGCACCCAGCGTTCCACATAACAGTCTTAATTTGGTCCCCTGAAATGCAACATTAATTATATGAAATTCGTTGCACTAATAAAGTACTTCTAAAAGCTAGCACTAAAGTTCCCACTGAGATCTGTGTGAGGTGATCTCTGAACTGCATAGTGTACCTTAAACGGCTTCTATACACCTTTTATTTATGTTTTTTTTTTATGGAAAGTTATTGAATAACTCCCCATGGCCTCTGATCTTTTCTATTAGAGACTCAGTCATGAGTCTGAGCATGTGTTTAAGTATTTCTGCAAATGGGTTGGGAAATTACCTTTGGAGTCACATAAAGTTAATTTGAGTGTCCATTGTGGTTTTTTTTTTATCCACTGCTTAATGTTGTGTAATCCCTCGTTTCAAGAATAGAGCTGCACTTCACCATAATACATGATGAGGACTTCGACACTTCACTGCATAGCCTCTATCATTTAAGGGCCCAGTGTGTAGGATTTAGGGGGATATATTAGCAAAAATGGTATATAATATAATACCTATGTTTTCTTTCGTGTATGATCACCTGAAAATAAGAATTGTTGTGTTATTTTTACCCTGGAATGAGCTATTTATACCTATATAGGGAGCGGGTCCTTGTCCACGTAATGTTGCCCTGACTGTTTTTACAGTGCCAGACAGACAAACCAAACACTGGCTACAGATGGGGCCATTCACTTTTTTGAGTCGGACAGTACAGTTGGTAGCCCATCAGCTGATCAGATTTTTAAAGTGATTAAATCACTGGGTCCATTTCAGCACATGTTAACAGAGGCCTGGCCAGCTGCCTGCCTACAACAAGCCAAACAGCATCAGAGAAACACTGAGTTGTAATGTGAAGCTGCTTTATTCAATGTTTTTTCCAGTTTAGATCACAGGGTCCGTTTGCTTTGGAGAGGAAGACACCTCTGTGGATAATCTGGCTCCTACTGAACAATGATCTCTGAAGGAATTCTAACCAGGAGCTCACACTTGGCACATGGGAGAATCTTTAGCTGGTTGCACTCTGAAATCCTCCTGGTTAAATGTCACTAAATCCTACACACCATTTCAGTTGTTTGCAGGCAGGACTAACTTAATCACCTAATTCTTTTTTTTACAGAGAGGTGGAGAACCCAAAGAAGGCTGTGCAGCAGGCTGTCCCACAGACCAACCATGTCCACTTCAACCAGAACTCATCTCAGTCCGAAAGCCTTCGCAGGGCAGACCGAGAGGAACCTCCGGATAATGGTACCCAACTGGCTCACGGGGATGAGGTGAGGTATGGATTAGAGATCCAAGGGAGACCAAGCCAGTCAGCCACTGCAGAGGAGAGAGCAGAGAGACTCTCCCCAGACTCTGTGGATGGTGCCGCCCACAAGAACGGACAGCAAACTGTCATCCAAGTGGCTCTGCCACCAGAGCAGAATGGGAATCTCGTCTATCAGAGGGGCTTTGTTTCGCGGGCAGACACTGAGAAACATGTACAGAGGAGGAATACACTGGCTCAGGTGGAGCAGTGGGTCAAAGTTCAAAAAGGAGACCCACCAAAGAGGTCAGTTTGACAGTTTAAATCTATAACAGCAGCATGAATGATGATGAAAAAATATTAGTAAATGGCTCCCTCTAGTGGCTACTCTGAGGACTATTTGAATTGCTCCTATTGCTCTATTCTGTATTCTATATTCTATATTCTATAGCTATATTTAGATATGAAATTGTCCTCATAAAAGTAAAAGACCTCCATGTGTTTTTCTGTCTCAGTGCTCCCTCTGCTGAGTACAACCTCCCTCGGCGGACTCCTCCATTAAAGCCCAAAGCCAACACAGCGGATGCCACCTATCAGTCGTTGCCAAAGTCTCCCCGTCTCCCATCTGGCAGCAACTCTCCTCCAGCATCATGCAACCTGCCCAGTGACTACAAGTACGCCCATGACCGGCTTAGCCACTTCCGCATGTCCACCGATGAGCGCATGGCCACCAAGGAGGGGATGGTGTGGCAGCTGTACGAGTGGCAACAGCGGCAACAGTTCCGTCACGGCAGCCCCACCGCTCCTATCTACACCGGCCCTAACTTCACAGACTCCTCATCTTTTAGAGTTACAGTGGAGATGCCACGATCCATCTCTGTCCCTCCGTCCCCTTGTGAAGTCCCACCATCAGTACCCTCCTCTTTCAAACCCCTGTCCCCTCGCAGGCCTCACACTCCTTCAGACAGACGCACAGTAAGGCCCCTGGACGAAGTGGCAACTGGGGACAGCACAAGATCCAGCTCCCCCGGCCATATTTGTGCCCATCTCTCTCAGGTAAGATACCTGGGCTAGGAACACACTTAGGGTGGCAAAGCTTTTCTGAGATTTTTAGTATTCTCTGCAAAATTCTTAAAGGTATACTCTGCAGGATGATGACATATAGACTCAAACAAAAGTAATTCTTTCAATCAACACTTAATGCCCGCTAGAAGTGTGTGGGTATTTATTTTTATGCAGAGACCTTGCCCTTTGCCTGCATTTTCTCATTTTCTTCTAATTTTGCAGTGTTCAGGATGTTCCTGGGCACAGCATGCAGCTGAGTACAGGACTATATAAAAGGTAACAACCAGATGCGAGACTGTAAACAGCCACATCTCCAAGTGGCAGTTATGGAAATTGTGGACACAGCAGAGTTTACAAACAGAATCCAGCAAGTCCTGCATAGTATACCTTTAAGAGTTCCCAGTTAGACATTTTCTCCAATTGAGACAGCAATTCGCGTAACTATTAGTATGCAATATAAAGCATTTACTTTTTTTCCCCATCAAACTTTGAGATGGAGAATATTAAATGAAGTCCTGAATACACACTGATTCAAAGTGCTCAAATATTGTAAAAAACACACAGACATTTTGTATTTAAAGAATGATACTAATTAACTTATATTACTCCCTTTAATATTTCATGACAGCTTTAGATGTTAAAATTAAATTATGTACCAGAGCCTAGGATAGCAAACATTTGCCTGTTAAATCATCCATGTTGAACAATTAGTCAGCATTACTCATTATGAAATTAAAAGATGCAAAACTGTACCTAATTCAATCCTACTAACAAGTATTGTCCACTTAGCCACGGGATAATAAAGCTTATTCTCTCAAGCAACAGAACACAGGCCAAAAAGCTTTGCCAAAGACTATTAAGACACATAAAAGAGCAATACCACTAAACTGCATGACATATTCATTAATTATGATGAATGTAGTCAGTGTCTTTAATTCCCTTTTAGCAGTGCAAACACATAACTGAGTGCTCAGTAACATCTGGCTGACACAAAAGTACTCTGATCCAAAATGTTGTCAGCTGAGTTTTTATTTAAACTACATGCACTGGACATTGGCCAAGTCAGTAGCAGATGAAAAAAAAATCACCTGAATAGTTTGGACTGTTTGTCTAACAAAACAAGCAGTGCGAATATATCACCTTTGGGTCTGGGAAATTATAATGAGTTTTTCCGCTTTTTTTATAATTGTGTTTTTTCGAACTTTATTTTAATTGTTTTTGACAGTCACAGAAGAGACATACAAAATGATAACGGAGTTATGATAGGTGGGATAAAATGCATGAATTTGTGTAAAACAGAAAATGAAAACAACCTGTGTTACACTGCAGCACCGTGGTCTGTGAGTCCTTTATGTCCATGACGTTGATTCATGTGAAGCCTGAGAATCTTAAGGAGGAGGGTGGCGGGGAACACACAAGGGAATTAAACAAACTTCTCCACACAAAATAAATCTGTACAATAAAAATATCACTTTATATTCAAATAATAGATTCAGATTTTTTCCACTGTCTTTACATTTTAATACATGCCTTCAGTAATCTAAATTTCCTGAACTATTTCTGTCAATTCAAACGGTGAAGGATACTCTTTACTCAGCCATTTCTTATATTCTATTGTCAAAACAATTAATGTGTTTATTGGGAAAATACTTTGTAGATTAATTAATAATTATAATAATTATAAGCCCTACAGTAGATAAGACATCTCATCAGTGTGTTCTGGATGCCCTCATCTGGCAAAGAGGAGCTGTGATTCACAAGAAGCAGCAGTAGGTTTGTTTCCTATGTGGTATCACTGTTATAAAACTCATAGTAAGACTGTTTGGAGTGAATTACTTCATATGTTTCAATTATCAAGAAAACACTTGCAAAAATTTGTTTGACTGAAATCCAACCCCCATAGACTATGAACTAACTAGTCAAGGAAGTCATAATCAGGCCCAAAAAATACAGCCTAACCCCCCATGGACCATGGCAGAGATTTACATTATTTATAACATTAGACTGACTATAAGGTCTGCATTAAAAAAAGGAATAGTGGAATTGCTCAAAGTGTCCAGTGATAGGTTTCCATAGCTGTAGTTCCCCACAACCCTGTATGGGATACACAGATATGAAAAAATGGATGGTTAGAAGTCCCACCCTTGTCTGTGAGTACTGGCACTAAGTGAACATCAGCAGCCTGTCATTGGCATGGGACTGAAGTAAAATGTGATGATTCACACATAGTTAGTCAAAAGACAAAGGTCTCATTCTCACGGCAGCTGTGGATAGTGGATGTGAGGTATCTATTGATGTCGACTTGAAGGATGTTGCGAGCTCACAGGGACACCATGGGAAGATTAGCATGAGGAGCATGAGAAGGCTCTGGCTTGTCAGTGCACACACTTTGATCCTCATGTGAATCATTCGCAGATTCACACAGTCCACACCCAGGCCCACTCCACAGGTGGTGTGAGCATATGTGAGTAAACGCTCGCTACTCTGCCGTTCCCCAAACCCATCATTGCACTCAGACAGCACCGCCACCGCCGCAGGAGACGGAGCGAGGGGCCGTCCCGTCATCCACACCCTGCGTGGTCTTCCCACCACACCCTCCACATGTGAAAAGATTTCCCTCCAAACCATCACCACATTTGCCAACACACACAAGCCTCACAACCAACCCGTTGGCCTTACACAAGTAAACAAAGTGTCACAGATGCTCCGTTTCCTCCATCATTCACCCGAGTGTCACAACACTAATTATAACTAAAAAACACAGTGACGCACAATTATGGAAAACCCTTTAAAGGAAGATACATTTTCAACAAAGGGAGCCACACTGACTGTGCAAGACGATCCGAGGGAGCGATGTTTATGGGAACTAAATTTAGTCTGCAATGAACTTAGTTTTGGTGCACCCAGCATCTTTGAGGCTGATGGTGCTCTCTGGCTGGAGTGCGCTTAAGTAATAGCAATCTGTATACCTCAGTGGAATATCATTAAGAAGTATGTTTTATTAGCAGCTAATCCAATTTGCCCAGGGCTCCTCAGCACCCTATAAACATCTCCACTGTATCTCAAACATCAGCAGCGGTCTCTTTCTTCTGATCTCGCATTTAAATAAAAAACCTATTATACAGCAAAAAAATAGTGGCATGGGAATCTCAAAGGGAATGGCTTACAGTGCTTCTCTTGCTGGTAGCAAACAAATGTTATTTTAAGAAAGCAGGTTTGGTATAATTTATGTGTAGTTAATTAAATCTCTTGTTGTTTGTGTCCTTTTAAGGTTCTGTAGTGGGCCTGGTTTTTGCTAATTCTGTGTGTTAAGCAAAAACGTCAAATTTCCCGAGCCCTGTAGCGTTGAAAACTCGGGGCACACCTTGTTTCGAATAAGAGTAGGAGTGATGAAAGGGAGAAAGGGATGGATGAAAAAATAAATCTGCTGTGTAGTCAAATTTGTTTGCAGACTTGGAGGCAATGATTTAACTTTGATTCAGTGTGATCTCTGCACTCTATTGAAGATTTCACGTTTGCAAATCTAGATGTGTTAGTTAACATATATTTAAAGGTCCAGTGGGTAGCATTTAGGGTGATACTTTGGCAGAAATTGAATATAATTATGTTTTCTTTAGTAATAATCACCTGAAAATAAGAATTGTTGTGTTTGTGTTACCTGAGAATGAGCTGTTTATGTCGACAAGGGGAGCAGTGCCTCAGACTATGCCATGTTTCTGCAGTAGCTGAGAAAGCACAAACCAAACACTGGTAACCTCTGTTAGTTAGCAGCCCCTTTGTGACAAGCCAAGCAGCGTCAGAAAAACACTAATTTTTAACGTGAAATTCCTTATTTTGTGTTTTTACCGGTTTTAATCATCTGGTCTGTTTGTTTTGGAGAGAGAGTTTCAGTTTCAGCTGGTTGCAATCTGCCATCCTCACCACTACATACCACTAAACTGACACAAAGACCCTTAAATACTTTCTGCCTAGTGTGGGACCCCCATTCTCCAGCTTCAGATAGCTTATTAGGGTGTCCCATTTCAGATATCTCCGTTATGTTGTACGATTGTTCTTTACTATTTTATGAGTAAACCGAAATCCGAAATGGAACTGAAACTGTTTAATTAGTGAATTAGATACTCTGTTTGATTTGACTTTGTAAGATCTGTAATAACAAGTTGATATTTTTTTTTTCTCTGCAGACTTCCCAAATAGAAAGAAGGTCGATGCCAGCCATGGGCTACATCACACACACTGTCAGTGCACCCAGCTTGCATGGAAAAACGGTAAGACCCTCTCTGTTACATTCACAGCATAACTTTGTTTCATTATTAAAGATATCATCCTATTTTTATATACTTTAATATTAAAATAGGTTGAAAAATAGGTTAACCCATAAAGCTGGTGTAAATGTTATGCCATATGAAATTGGTTTTAGCTTTATCAGTTCTGATAGCAGTTATCATGAGAGAGTCCCTGATAGAACAATAAATCATCCTCCCAGTCTCAGGCACTGTACTGTCCTGATGGTTCTTAAGTATTTTCTCTCATCCCTCTGCCCCTTTGCTGGCCTCTGGCCCCTAAACCCGGGTTTGGCTACAGCCAGAGGAGCTGACCCTGCTCCTCATTCAGCTTCGGAGGCACCAGGCAAAGCTGGCTGGTGTGCATAGCCCCAGCGATGCGTTCGCTCACCTGCAGCAGCACCAGCACAATGGCCTTCTAGGCCCCAGCATGCAGGTCAGGGGCCCTCGTAATTCCCTAACTACCTCTACAGCACACTGCAACCCCTGCCAGTGCATTGTGGTCCCACTCTTCCCAGCCAGTCCCATACATCACCTCCCTCTCATTCATAAGATTGTGCAGTCTGTTGGCGTTGCTTGGTTGTCTTGTGTATTCAACCATTTTGGCATGGGCTGTATTGCACTTCAGACTGTCGAGATTACCGTCTTTGTAGTTGTCACTCATTCACCTTGATGAAAACATGAAAAAGCTTTCAGAGGCCTTTGTTATTCTATTTCCAAAATGTAGTATGCCATATTTAAGCATGTTGCTTGTCAACTGTGCCTGCTTTTATACTTTGTTTTATAGACACATAACCATGCACAGCCACAAAAAGCATATGTGATGAATGCAAGTTACTTGTATCTACATGTGTGTGTGCTCTGATAAATCTTTTGCTCCTGGTGTTCTCATTCTGAAGTAGCCATCAGGCCACAGTCTGCCCTATGAGCCTGATTACAAACAGTGCCTTGCTGTGAGACCACAGTGAAGCTGCAACGGTGCTCAGAAATGACAACTCCACCCAGTCTCTAACATCCAACCATTCTCTGGCCATCCTCCATGCTTATGAAGAAGTGTAAACACTCTGTTTGACCACATGTCATGCACAAGACCAGAGGGCTGTACCACAAAGCAAGTTCAACACAGCCAGGCTCTCTTTGCCTGAGCTGGCTTGACAAACGCAAAATCCCTCAGTCAGAGATAAGAGGTACCAACCATCCATGCCTTCCTCAAGCTCTCTGCGCATTCCAAAAAAACCTTGTCAAAAACTAAAATTTTAGCAAAACTTTCAATTTTGAAAATGATAGATCGTGTTCCGTCATTGAAGAATATTTAAAAAGTGTTGCAGTAAAAAAGAGCACTGTTGCTTTAACTAAAGCAAGAGAGGAGTGATAGAAGCGCAGAAAATGACTCATTGTGAAAATTCACAAGTTAATATAACCTATTTATTTAATCACTGTTTTTTCTCTAACATGAATGCTGCTCATTCGACAGTTCTAAAACTTTAAACTTGATGCAGCAAATTTATACTCAAGTCACTGCATTTAGGTCTGACACTGTCCCATTTTGAAGGAAACTTGCAAATTACTTAAGTGTTTGGACAAATCAAAGTGAAATTAATTTAATGATTAACTGTTCGCCTGTCTATGATAAAAAGGTCTGAACAATAGACATCTGTAATGTACCAGCAATATAAAACGAACTTCCGCAAAACAGAACGAAATTTAAACGAAATCCAAAGGGTGTTACATAATGGTATGATTTGAAGGAATAATACCACATTTCAAATGCCAGTGAATGTCATCCTGTCTAAAAATATAGGGAAGTATGAATAAAAAATTCTACCTGTGATTTTATGGAAGGCTTCTTTTAGAGTCAGTGTTGGCAAATGGAGCTGAACAAAACTACAACAGCATTCGGGCTGCACAGTTCTTGCCAAAATGTGAATCCAAAGTTTTCACCCTAAGACTCGAGACCATGATTCTCATTTTTTCAACAAAAACATTTATTGCCCTTTAAGATACTCAAATTTAAAAAAAAAAAACACTCTTGGCATTAACATAAGACACATAAATGTGCTTGACTTATATAAAACAAAGGCCACATCAAGTGCTAAACCTTTAGTTAAACCTAAAATTCCTCAACTGAGGATCTGTATCACTCCTATATTGACACTGATTATTGTGATTCTATTCAAAGGGGCTATTACAGGGGCTTTTGGCCAATTTCAAGCTGAAACTCTAAACAAAATGTTACCATTGTGATCTAAATAGGTTAAAAGAAAGCCACCTTCGGAGGACGTGAATCTCTGGGTTTAGACTCAACATACCTCGCTAACCCCCTAATCTCGCTTCGTGGTACCGCCTTCTGAGCTGCTCAGCTGTGTATGAGGTCAAACATGAGGCATTAAACCAGTAATTACACGATTATTTAATTAAGTTTGGCTTTACTAACTGTAGATAAAAATACAGAGGTAGAAACTGTAATTGAGACCAAGATAATTAAAGTCCTGTTAGCAAAGCCCAAACAGCAAATAAAGGCTTTATGAGTCATCTGGTCACCCATTCTCCTCTGCAGCTTCATTTCAAATGATTTATCTCTCCACTGCTCATTTAAAGGCTGATGATACTTACATACAACTGAAGAAGGACCTGGAGTATCTAGATCTGAAGGTGGGCCCCAACAAAGTAAATGCCACTTTATCCTTTTCATCCTGTTCTCCACCTCTGGACTGCAATCTTGTTCTCCTGCTGCTGCCTCCAACATCTGCCTCCCCATTTCCCCCTTTTTCCTGTCTTTCCTCTGTTCTGCGCTGTGCTTTCTACTGTCTCCTTATGATGGAATTAACATGTCGTTTAACTTCTTTTTATCATGTTTGTAAGTTATCCATTTGAGGATAAAAGACATTTTTTTCGTTAATAATCTGGTGAATCCAACAAAGACATAAAGTGATAGCAGTGTTTGGCTTCTTAAGTAAAAGTCCTGATGCTCAGTTTGTCAAAATGTTCTCCATTGGATGATACTATGGTACTTTCAAATGCAGTTTGGTGATGCAGTTATGTGACCCTGACACATGTTGATGTTTAGCTTCTCATGATGGGAATTGAAGTTTTCCGCAGCACATGGCTAATTTTCCAAATTGTTTTAGTCATGTGAACTCCAATTCCTGCGTGAGTGTTATGAATTGTCTCACTGCAGACTGCAGAAGCCTATTACTGCTGTGTTCAAGCAATCTAACTCATTTAGCGAGCTGTTGGCATATATTCCATTTACACGCGTGCAAAGCATTTGATCCTTATTGATTTGTATGTTTAAACACCACAGTGCATTAATTAGAAACCTGGGTTGTGTTTTGGAATAGAGGGAGGACGGCTAATGATGTACAATACATCCTGTAACTCCTCTCCATTTCCTGTTTCAAAACAGATCCAAAGTATTGACCCGATGACCGTTTCAGTACACAATGTGTTTGAAAACTCCACTCCACAGAGTTTTGGGTACTGTTGGAATGTAAGGACGGTGTGCATACAAAGTGAAACAAACCATTTCACTGCTTTTCAAAAGGAATGTGATGCATCCCTGGAAATTATGCAGGATTTTGCACATGGATATCTTAATCTGATTGTTCGCTGCGTGATACTCCCACACTGCTATGACATTTGAGATGATGGGAAGGAAGCTGCAATGTCAAAGGGCTTCCATGCATGCTTTTAAGCATTTCTGAATGAACCGAATGTTGAATGTTTGTTTTTGGTTTTTTTTGCTTGTTAGAGCATAGAGAGATGACCCAATGGTGCTCTTTAAGAAATATTCTGGAAATGTGACAACTTAGACCTTCGGCCTCTAGTTTCATCATGGTAATTGGCAGAAACAGGTGATAACGTGCAGTGGTGTGTTCACTGTGGTCTTGAAACTTCTTGCATATACACACTGTAAACTTGGAAAAGACAGAATTTTAAAAAATTGTTCGTATTTTTCATGTGACCCTTCTTGACTGGTAAACACCCTCGCCTTTCAAACTCAATGCAACACAAGCTTTCTTTTAAAAACTTGTAGCCTCCAAGTCCCAGCTAAGATATCCTGGGGATCACTTGAGTAATTTTCCCAGACTTGACAAAGCGCCCTCCAGAACCACAGAATACATTATAAAACTGTTCTCACAGGCTGTGTAGTACTCCACATGACTAGTAATTGACATGTAAAATAGGCGGAATGCCCCTTTTACTGAGTCTCCCATTCGTACTGCTCTGTACCGTTGCGCTGGGTGTGGTGATCCTGATGTGGATGTTATGAATATTCCACTCACACTTTTCAGCTTCATGCATTACTGACTGTGACACACATCTTTGCCCCGTTATCTGGAGAGCCTGTGCGCACAGACTGACAGTCCCTCCCTGTTTTGTTGTACTGATAGCAAAGAGAGAAATATCATAAAGTCACTTCAAACTACAGTAGAACTAATTATAGAAAAATACAAGTTTCTGATAGTGATGTTATAAATTACCTATAATAAGAATTAAAGAAGAAAGGCTATTAAGCTCACTGTAAAGACAGTAAACATGACCAGATACTGTATGTTCTAGGAACAGGGGAACAATAGAAATATACAGAAATATACATGATAAAGTAAGCAAACAAGTGCTCCAATTTTTCAAAAACATATATATCAGTACTATTCTGTTGTTACTTTTTGTGCTCATGGTAATAGAGGTGATAATCTAAGAAGAAACTAAATACTTATTTAGTTGTGAAATTACAAGGCATATCTGCAGATTGATCTTATTGGCAAAGTGAAATTTTACAGATCTTCAAGTTATGCTGAACTAAGACGGGGTCCTTGTTAATCCATGATGCCATGGCTAGTGCAAGAACACACAATGCTCATTATTTTAAATGATTCCCACCTTTTCAGTCTCTTGTTGCTGGCTTTACCCATTCTGTCACTGCTCTCTCCGCCAGCATATACTTTACAAACTGCCTTACCATACCATCATGAAACTAGAGGCCCTTGAGTTTAACATTTATCCAGCTGACATGTTGTAACTTTATGAAGTAATTAAATTAAAGTTCACTTCAACCATAAAGGAGCAGTGTGTAAGATTTAGGGGGATTTAGTTGCATCTAGTGGTGAGGACTGCAGATTTCAACCACCTAAAATGTCTCCCGGTTAGAATTCCTTCAGTGAAAAACACAGTATAAAGCTGTTTTATGTGACAAATTAGTATTTCTCCGATGCTGTTTGGCATATCGGAGACAGGCTACAAGTTAGCACCTGCTTAGGTCTGCAGAGGGGCCACTAATTACATTGGCGGATGTGAAAACACGAGTGGCCCTTTCAAGTGCCAGTGTTTTGTTTGTCCACTCTGGGCTGCACTAGAAACATGGCGGTGCAACATGGTGATCTCCATAGACTAGGATCTGATCCCTGTGTAGATATAAACTGCTTATTCTAAGGTAATGATAAGATAACAATATTTATTTTCAGGTCATTATACACTAAAGAAAACATACTTGTATTAGAAAATTAAATTTTTGCCAAAATATACCCCCAAAATCATACACACTGGACCTTTAAATGTAAGGTAAACCAATATATTTCTCAGAAGTAAAATCATTTTTAAAAAAATATCTCATTAGCAGCCAGGAAAGAGCAGCTTTGGGGTTTTTAGGGTTTCTCCGAACACAAAGATGCAGAAACTCTCTGCATCACTGTATTTGCACCTTTTTTTTGGTTGTGAGATGATTTTTTTTCCTTCATTTTTTTCCAGATCCATCCAGCTTGATTTATTTGTCTAGCAGTCTCACTGTATGTTAAATCCAGACACAGCTGTTGTTGTTTGTTTACTGGAAGTATTGAAATACAGAAAAGGTAATCAAAATAAGTTACTCCATGACTGATATTACACATTTTATTTTATTTGTGGCTATTGGGACTTTCAGGTGACTGGACGTGAGAGTTTAAAAACAGAAAGACCATCAAGGCCTGTGAAAATAGCAGAAAGTGATGCTGATGTAAGTGAATCATTATGTTCTCAGGATTGAAAGAAACAGTCTGATAAGCACCCTGTTTATCCGTCTCTGTAACATCTCCATTTCCGACTTCTTACAATTCACTACAGAGAAGCAGCTGACTTTAGTCTGACTTTACTGTGTGTTTTAGTGTGGTTTGTGTGTGTGTGTGTGTGTGTGTGTGTGTGTGTGTGTGTGTGTGTGTGTGTGTGTGTGTGTGTGTGTGTGTGTGTGTGTGTGTTCTTAAGTTGTGGTAAACAGAGGCTGCAGAGGGAACGTATGCATTGCAACACTGTGGGGACACCCATCCACACTGCACAGTGAGGGCCTGAGAGTATCGACCACAGCTTTTATTTTCCTCCCTGCAATTTAAAGGGAAAAATACATGTAATGGGAGTTTTAGATGTTGAGCTGTTAAATTTTTCAGTTTGATTTGCCTGACCCTGCTTTTCTCGTTCTTTGTTTTCTGCTGAATAGAGGTAAATAAGATGGATGTCCTGGCTTTTCATCATTAGCATTGTTCCACTTTAACAATTTATAAGAAATTGCCAGCAAATTGTCTGAACAATGAATATTTCATGCAATTAAAAACAACAATATACGGCAGCAAAATAAAAACAGCTTAATTATTAATTGAACAGAATGATAAATAGATCTGAGAAAAAAATACACTGTGTGAGGAAGACTGTGAACTAGGCAGTCTTATGTTGTTTTCATAAACACATAACCCATTTCTGGGAAAACAAATCTGTCACTCTCAATAAACACGCTTTTCTCCAAAAGCGAATTTGAAAATATGGATTTTTGATTATGATTACTCATAATGGGTATTACCAGATCTCACCCCAAAACTCGACAGTATAGAGCCTTTTGATATTTCTCGCTGCACTGATGAGAGGAATTCCTCGGGGCTTTTCACAAAGATGAGCCTTATTGACATATTTACAGACAGCGGAGACGGCAGCAGACGATCAATTCGTCTTATCTGGCTGCGTTGTTGTTGAATACAGTTGAATGAAGACTAGAATAGAACAGCCGACCTCTGTTATAAACAGATCCTGTATCTCATCAGCCTGGTCACTGATTTTTCTCTGTTGTTTTTCTGTTGCATTATAGTCTTTGGCACTATTGGAGGTAAAGAGAGAAAAAAGGAGAGGTAGATCAATATTTTATCCTTTGTTTTTCTTACCATTTGAATGTTTTTCCTTTAGGTAAAATTAAGTCGACTGTGTGAACAAGACAAGATTCTACAGGAGCTTGAGGCCAGGATACGCAATTTGAAGGAAGACAAGGTTTTTTGTTTTATACATATACAGAATTATTTTTCTGTCTTTTGTATGTATTTATATTTGTCAGTGTCACAGCCTGTATTTGTGTATCGGTGTGGTCTACATATGTCTCTCACGTCCCTATCTAGGACAAGCTAGAGTCAGTGCTGGATGTTTCCCACCAGCAGATGGAGCAGTACAGAGATCAGCCCGCCCACGCTGAGAAGATTGCCTATCAGCAAAAATTACTACAAGAGGATGTGGTGCACATCAGGGCTGAAATATCTCAAGTCTCCACAGTAAGACACAAGCTGCACTCACAAGTTGATAATGCCACGAAAAGGATTGCTCATGTGTTAAAATTGTTAAATATAAAAATGTTTAGATTTGGCAGGTAAGATGCTCCAAATCAAATTACTCTGACTGTTTCCACTAGCAGAGATGGGACGTATTTTAATTAAATGCTTTAAAATGTTTATTGAATTACTTTTTAGTATTTGCAATTTGTATTTGTATAAAAAATGAGATGTACTTTGTAACAAAATTACCTCAGGAGCTTGAATTTGAAATGCTTAAAATACATTATTTAATCATCATTAAATATTTTATTCTCAAACAGGACGCATTTGTATCCCCAGTTTTAAACTGTAGAGAAAAACCATGCAACAATGAGCCTAATTACAGTCTTTGGCTAAATGCAAATGAACCTCATGTAAGTCCCGTTGGGTCCAAAAACGTGCTTAATGTGGAATACCGTATTTCATACTCTCCTGTTATGGTGCAATTTGTGTCTTTTGCACTCGTTCAGTTTGTTGCCTATAAAGTTAGAGATCTTACAAATGTATTTGCTCCACTGCACTGATATTTATCACTCTTGACAAAGCTGAAAATCAGAAGAAAAATAGTGGATCTCTGAGGACTATTGTAACTGTTCGCTTCCCCCAGTTGCATTTCAACTGGCTGTTTCTGGCTCTGACTGACAGAAACCACCCAGCATGCACCTCTTGAATTTGCAGCCTCCCACCTACAAGATATCCTGATTGGCCTCTTCAAATCAATAATGTAGGAAATAAGCAGAGCTCATCTTTTCCATGAGAAGGGGTTAAGGTCAGTTTTTACAGAATGTATTTTTTTAAATTACAAATTACTTGTATTTTAATTACCACATTTATCATACCAGTGTTTGGATTTTTTAAAAATACTTTTCACGTGTTTTATTTCAAACATGTAAAGAGAAATGATACAAGAATGAAAATACAGCTAAATAAAAAAATATACATGGTTTACATGTCGGAAAAGGAGTGGAAAGAAGTATGCATTTAAATAATTTGTAACAAGATACTTTTGGATGTATTTGTTCTCATCTCTGTCCACTATAGTTCATACAGTTGCATGGTGCCACAAGCAGTATGTTTTTATTGGTTGATAACAAGATGTTCACTTCTATTTTTAGTTGTTCCCTTTTGATGGTTTCTGCAACTGGCACAATGTTTCAGGTTGACTGTGATTCTCAAAATGAGTGCTTAGGGAGAAACCTGAGGCTACAAATAAACTCATGAGTACATTTCTTTGTCACTCTGAAAGATGCTGTTGTCAAAATAATTTGATATTCAAAATATGCAGCATAAAATGTACAAAAAGCCAAGTTTCATGAGAACATATGCAAATAATTTCGCAAGATTACACAAGATTAAACAAAAGTATTTTTGGCTCTCAGTGTCAGACATTTACGGTCATTTTGTTTGAAATATGTGTGATACTCTCAGTGGATGTTGTATATATAAACAACAGATCAAAACCAAGTGATACGTAATTTTTAAAAGTGATTTCAAGTGAGGTATCATGATTAACCTGAAGTTGCTCAACCTCTCCACTGCTCCTAAATGACATCTCACCTTTCATGGGCTTACTGTATGTATAAAGTGTCACCTTAAATCTCTGTAAAACAGGTTGCAACCTTACAGGGATAGTTAAGATTTTTTTTAAGTGTGGTTCTTGTATGAAGTCAGTATATTACATACAGTAGATTTCAGTTGGCATGCTTCCAATTTGGAGTTGCAGCAGGAGTCCAACGCAGAAGCAAAACAATGTACTGCTGTGGCCAGGGGCATCAGGAAAACGTATTTTAGCCACCTGAAAAAAATCAATATCTGTTTAAGTGTACACTATATTTAGAATATTTTCACCACTTTACCTTACCACCAGGCAGCACTTTCTGACAGGGAAATGAAACCATATTATTTCTCTCTTTAATGCCAGACTCCATTAAGAAAAACAGTGGTTGAACATTGCTTAACACAGGAGCTGCTGGTCTACTGCTGCCTGAATAAGTAATTTCGTTTATTTTGTGTGGGAAGTGGTTTCTTCATAGGAACAGGCCGATGGAGAGGAAAAAGTGTTGAAAACACTTTAAATATAGTGTACACTCAACTGTTATTGATTTTTTTAGGTGGGACTTTTTTAGGTGGCTAAAATCAATTTTGATGTGGTTCCTGCCTACAGCAGTACATTGCTCAGCTTCTGTGTGTTGGCACTCCTGCTGCTTCTCCAAACTGGGGACGTGCCAGCTGCCATCTGCTGTATGTAATATACCGACTATGGAAAAATACCCCACACAGCTCCACATCAGAATATCCAGACCAGTCCTATGAAACCATCATATAAGCATTGGCTCACTGTATCTGAAAGCTGTGTTCTATCTCATTAAAACATGGATTGTGTTGTGTTTTGTTTTGCAGGAGATGGAGAACGCCTGGAATGAGTACAGCCGGCTGGAGAGAGATGTGGACTGGCTAAAGTCGGCCCTGCAGGGACAGATGAACCGAAGCGATCTCTCTCAGGTCTGTGGCTCAGTGATCTCTGTTAACACACACAAGCAGTCATTCACTCTGATGGTTGTGTGTGAGAGAGAGAGTGAATGATTTGCAGACTTCTGACTTCATATGCACAGACACAGATAATTCTGTGTGGTTGATCTGTTCAGAGAATCATCCTCAAATTATAAACTTTTATATATTTTGGCAAAATAGATGACTTCTCATCAGTAATACACTGCCTGGGTGCACAAGTCATTTTACAGTGTGTGTTGAAGAAAATATGTTTCTGTTGATGTATATATTTCTGTGTTTTTCTGTGAGCAGCAAGACAAGGGTCAGATCAGAAAGGAGCTGTGGAGGATTGAGGATGTTATCGCAGGCCTCAGCACCAGTAAAGCCAACTACAAAGTCACTATCTCCTCTGTTACCAACCCAGGTGAGACACCTGCAGGTTTCATTTGTACAAAGCAAACAACGTTTGCAATGCAGTTAAAGCCACGTGTTCGTGCTTCAGCTACTGTATGTCACTATTAAAGCTCTTAAACATATACTCGATACCAGTGCCTTGAACATCTCCCACGGGGAAAGAAAGCACTGTCTTTACAGCGTGTGTGTATTAATGTTATATGTTCATGTGCGTCAAATTCCCCAGAGAGGAAATTTGTGCCTTCAGTGTCAGCGTCATCAGTGCCTTCAGTGTCTGGGAGCCCGTCTGCTATGGAGATAAGACTGTCCCAGCAGCCGCAGCAGCACAGCCCCCACCTCAGCCCCAGTAGCCACACTCCCACCCTTTCTTCCAGCCCCAGCCAGCAGCCCTTACACCACTCCACAACCATCACCAGTGGGTTTAGATGGGTGAGTGCCTCCTCCCTTCACAGGGAATTACATTTGTTAGGGCAGTTCATTCACAGATTACCACACACAACCACATATAACATAAAAGCATTTCTGTAACTATCCACAGGAAAAAATCTTAAAAATAGGTACTAAATAATAAACACTAAAAAATACTTAGTCCTAAAAATATCTGATAATAATAAACACTATGTATTATATACAATTCCAGTGTGTAAAAGTGCAGTAGTTAAAAACAGTGGATATTATAGGGCATTAAAAAGTCTAATGGCAGCAGCTTTCTGCAGCGTAAATTCCTGAATCTTAGTGGAATCAACCTGGGGCTGAAGATACTCTGCAGAAACACCTGGGGGTTGGTGGGGTTGTCCAAATGAAAATGGAAAAGCAGCATGAAATCGCTCTACTATGCAATTGATGTAGCTTTGCTGACCAAACAAGTCGAACTTTTCCTATGCCCTCTTATATTGTGTGTCCAACTGCCAGTGGTCAAAAATAACACATTATGCCTTTCAGAAAAGCTCCCTCTTATCTCTTCTGGGTCAGTGTCTCCATCTACACTTTTATTTCAGCACTACTTTAATTAAGCTACTCTCATATACCAAGCAGCCTAATATTTTTTGTGCACATTTATGACAAAATGCTCAAGGACCTCTCATGGTTTGGGACATTGACTGCTGAGTTGTTACTCCTTTCCTTTACTGGTCAGTAGGGGCCACGAGTGATCAACAACTGCAAGTCACATAGCAAAAGGCATTTATTTACGTGTTTATTTGACAGGGATAAATGCATGAAACATTGCTTCATAAGAAATACAAAGTAGATGCTATGCAAAGTAGATGCTATGCATACAGGTTTCTAGCCAAGGCTAATTTGCAACCCTCGTCCCTCCCAGCAATAAAAACAAGCCTTACATAGTCTGTTGCGACCATATTTGTCCTTTGCCGTGGCTCAAAAATTGACATCCATAGAAAAGTTTTGTCCAGTTTTGAACCAAAGTATCTGGAAATTAATAGGCAAAGGAACAATATGAGATGAATAATTCCCCCCATCTTTTTTTCTTTTCTTTGATGCAATCTTGACAGTAAGGGAGCCAAACTCTCCTTTGTTCCACCGCTGTCCTGCATCAGCACTGGACACAAAGCCTGCCCTGCACTCCCAATTCTCCACCAACCTGCCCCCAGACACACCTAATTTTTACTATAAATTACTCTTCCAATTTTTTTTCCCCCCATTAATTAATGAATAGTTCAGTTAATTAAATGATCACAATTTCTCTAGGCAGTGTTTTCAATTTGCTTGTTTTATTTGACTAACAGTCTAAACAGTCTCACATCTTAGAGGCTTAACGCAGTGAATGTTTAGCATCTTTGCCCAAAAAATGACTCAAATGTAATAAATGATTAAGAGAATTGAAGACTTTTCTATCGGTTGACTAATCAATCAATTAAGTAATTATTTTATCACTACCTAATTATGAGTCTGGATTTGTTATTTTAGGATTACTTTTGTTGTCATTTTTGCCTTCGTTGGATAGCAGATAGCATAGAGACAGATAGGAAACAATGAGAGAGATAGTATCCAAAAATTTGTATGTAGCATCAGATATTTATTAGGGGTTTTGTGGTCGTTTAGAAAGGACCGATGTCAAATATTTATAAATAGTCAACATTTCCTCTGTGTGCAGGGTGAGGAAGATGTGCCTCCCCGACCTCCTCTACCTCAGCTCTACAGTCCCGATGAGCATCCCCCTGCTGTGCCCCCGTTGCCCCGGGAGACAACTGTCATCAGACACACATCTGTGCGTGGCCTCAAACGACAGTCAGATGAACGCAAAAGGGACAGAGAGATTGGGCAGTACACTAATGGAGACAGTAAGGTACGCGCACAGCATGTGTGTATTTTTGTGGTCGACTGTTTGTACTGTTTAAATATGTAAATTGAAGTTCCTTGTCTATCCTCAATCCCTTTCTGTGAATCTCAGGTGGAACTGAGGCCTTTCCTGAGCGATCCAGAGCTCGTAGGAGCTGGAGATGGCTCCAGCCACATCAGTGTAGTAGCATCTAGACATGACGGTTACCAGACGTTACCTAGCAGAGGTACATGGATGAAAGAGCCAGAAGAGGAGTTTTATTTAGCTGTAGCATATTTATCATGTTAAAACTTTCTCACCAGCATTTCGCAATATGGCCGAGTTGAGAAAGTTGTTATATGTTTGTTGGCTTTCCCACAGGAGCGGCTGGCTCTTCTCTTAGGCTAAATCAGTCTTCGAGCATCTCCTCATATGTGACCATCCGAAGAGCAGCCTCAGCTGCCGGCGTGAAGGTGAGGCTCCAAATTTATTCCAAAAAAAAAAAAATAGTAAAAAGTGAATCAAAAGTTAGACAGCACAGATTTAGTAGCATATAACTCCAATTCTCAATTATGTCCCTGAAATGTATGAGTTTATTTACTAAGAGTTTATTTTTCTTTCTCTTATTTGTATATACTTCTGGTCCTCCATTAAACCCAGCTGGAAGTTTCTAGACTTAAAACTCTGCAATAAAAAAAGAAAGAAAACTGTGTTCTGTATTAGTATTTCTAAAATTTGGTTTATTGTGGTTAAGAGAGTTAAACTTGTTTGCTGAATGGTATCGTTAGAATTACGTTTTTTAAAGCCAAGATGATTAAATTTAAAAGCATTTTAAAAATATTATGGCATGTTTAATTTGTAAAATAAATAACTAAATTTAAAAAATAATTTCAAAAAAATGTACAGCAATATCTTCAGATTGTGATCTCGATATTTTTACTCTCCATTATTTAAAAATCACATTGAATTTTTTTTTGATTAACTCTTTTTAAAAGTATTTTTTTTTTTATCACATTTAAATTACTGCTCAAACCTAATAACCATCTTCTATATTTTTTCTAGTAACCTATAAAAAACCATTTTTTTGAAAAAGAAAATAAGCATTTAAGGGATTGAACACTTTCTACCCTGTTTGTCATCTGATTCTCTCTGCACGCTTCAAGTATAACCACAGAAATGTCTCAGTTATACTGATTTGTCTACCATGTTCCTTTTTCATTCCTTATAAACCTTCAGGTTAGGCTTGTTTTTATTTTCTTCCACTTCTTTGCCTTCTGCTGCACCTTTTGCTCATGCGATCAACTCCCTTTCCTCCCACTCCTCTCAGGAGAGACCAAAAAGTGCCTTGGAGCGTCTGTACTCTGGGGACCCGGCGCAGCAGCAGAGGGGGAAGATGAGTGCCGACGAGCAGCTGGAGAGGATGAAGAGGCACCAGAAGGCTCTTGTGCGCCAGCGCAAACGCACCCTGAGCCACGGAGACCGCCACGCCTCTTCGTCGTCCCGCTCCTCGTCAACATGCTCACGGCCACTTTCAGCAGACTTGGGATCAGTATGTTACTAGAACAGTATCACATGTCACACTCTCATGCATGACGACAACCAAGGCGAGAGTGGCGATCTACAGTGATAGCACGTACCTTAACTCAGTGTAGTCGGTCTCAGTTCCTGACTCTACAAATTGATTACATTGCATGAAAGTACGTTAAGTTAATATGGTAAGTCACCGTGTAGCTCTTTGTAGACTTTACTTGGCCTTTCTCACAGCAGAGATTTTGTCAAAGAAGGAAAAATACAGTTATTAATAACATTAATGATAGCTCCATTTTACTCTAGTGTCCCATTAAGCCACAGTGACACATGCAGAATACCAGGACCCTGAAACTAAAACAGCTATATGGAATTCAGCCGTCAATATGTTTTCTATATGTTCAATATGTCAAGAACACCATGATGGAATTTCTTCAGATTTGGCACAAATGTCCACTTGGACTAAAAGATGAACTGAGTGGAATTTGGTGGCCACTGTGACCTCACACAAAGTGTTTTTGGCCTTAACTCAAGACTTTATAGACTAATAATTTCACACAAAGTCCAATAGCATAAAACGATGAAGTGATGACATTGTATATCCAAAAGGTCATAGATCACTTTTGGATATCCAACATCCATATTTGAAGCATCGTCTACCGTCAAGGCTACATATGAGCTTGGAAAGACACGGATGTCAGCTGTAACTGCAACTTGTCTTGTTGACCAAGTAACACAACCACAAGGCTTTTTTTCTAGTTTTAAATGTTAACACCTGCACTATTCCTGCTGTGACATGTCTTTATGTCTTCTGTGAAAAAGACCCACACAGATAAGTAGATAACATTTTCTACACTTAACACTTTACTGTAGCACAAAAAGTGTGAACAATACCTATATGTGGCAAAAGTGTTTATTATGAAGTGGAATTAATGAAATTTACATTGACTTTAAATGTAATTCTTGTGCAAAATCTTGCCAATCAACCACATAACACACTAATTACCTCAGACACTTCAGTGACATCCACTCCTCACATCTATCAATCTCTGGGCATTTTCCCATCATTCTCTGTTATAAACTCTAACATTGCTTCCTCCATCCATTCGCACCTCTCCTCACTGATCTTTCCATTTCTTGGCTATGGTTGCTTTCAGTCTGACGTTATATTTCTTAGCATACTACCATACCGTTTTCTACAATATAACAGTGGCGAGTGCTGTCACTCCTCATTTAGATATCGATGTCTGCTGCTCTTCAATTAAGTGCTGTTTCTGTCTCTATGCTGTCCATTTATGTCTGAGTGCTTGTGTGTGTGAGAGTGAGTAAGAGAAAGAAAGTGCCTAATAGTTTTCTACTGACCAAAACATTGACCTACACTGAGCAATGCCTATTTAAGCCATCGCATCTCAACCTAATCATGGCATTTTTCTTGTTTTGTTTTTTTTGTATCTTCTTTTTTAGATAAAGATGTTACGTTTTTATGGATTGGGGCCTGCTGTTGTCCCATTCCCGGTCTTTGTGACGGGAAGCCTTTTATTTAGACAGTATTATTATGTGAGAAATAGATTTCATATCAAAACATAGCTTAAGTGATTTTAGTGTTTGCTCAGTGTTTTTATCCGCTAATCAATTGTTAGTTATAAGAACGCTTTCTTTTTAAAATGTGAATGTTTGCAAATAAATAAACCTTATTTTCTAATGGACTCATATTGCCATGTTTTTTATTTGTTACATTTTTTTCTCTGACTACATATGATATGGTTGTATTTGGTGAAACTGTCATAAGTATGAGTGAAGTGATCTTTTCTGTTTGTTTCATTGGCATTGTGCCTGTCTTTATCACTGTTGTAGAGAATTTACAGCATGCTGTGATTTGAGAGCATAAGCATGCATACTCATTGATGCATGCCTCCCCCGTTTTTCCCCTTTTTCACACCTGTTCTCTTTCACACGCACACACGCACACACATACACTCATGCACACACACTGCAGTCTTACTTTCACTGCAGACTAACTTGTATCATACACAGTTCTTGTTACACAAAATTATGTGTGAAGGCAAAAGCAAGTCTTTTTCAGATGGTACATACGTGATGGCAACATCTTGTTAATTGTTTCAGTCTTTTTTTTTTTCTTTTGTGCGTTGTCCAGTGGAAGAGAGAGCAGGAGTTTGACCTGCAGCTGCTGGAGAGGGCTGTTCAGGGGGAGGAGGCACAGGGAGTTAGGAGCGTTCAGGGGGAGGAAAGACCTCCCGAGCACAAAGAGAGACCCCGTTCCCACTCTGACGAATGGCTGACCCTGCGCTCTACAGCCACAACTCCTCCCACCCATGAGATTGACCTGGAACCACTGGACTATGACCTTGACCTTAACAAAGAGGTAAGTCATCCTTGTCTCAGGAAAGAAATAGAGCTGGTGCATTTAATGTCAATACATAAATATGATAAAGATTGAAGAAAAGACATTCTCAACCAAGGACAAAAAACGCTGGAGCGAACGGAAGGTCCAAAAAGCACAACAAAACATGTTGTACAACAAAATCACTTGGATTGCTCCTTTTAGTCAACTTCCTGAACTTTAACATTGACAACTGAATAAAAAGAACAATGTAACTTATTTGGGTGCCTGATCCCTTTTTTTCTGCTTTCTAAAATGACCTTGAAAAGACCTTGAATTCATCAAAAGCTTTGAGTTGATCAGAGTTAAGTTTAAAGAAACATAAAACCTAAAAAAAATTGTTAAACTACAGTTCAGTTCTTAAGCTCTCATAAAATAGTTTTCTCATGGTTACAGAGTATGTGCAGCTTTGAGTTGAATAGCAGATCAACAACAGCAGAGGCAAACACAGCACAAACTTGATTATTTCCCGCACAATGTCTGTATGATATGCCGCACTATGAGATGTCGAGTGCTGCTACACTGTCCTTGAACTTAAGTAGCAACTATCAGCTTGAACGTCATCGCAGACTTTATTTCAAGGCATATTGCTTCAGGTAAAAGATGATTACTCCCACCCTATCATACTCTTCGGTCTTCCTCCTCCATGCTCCTCACTACACCTCTTATCTATCAGTCCTTATGTGCAGCTACATTCTGTCTGATCCGTGATTTCAGATCTAATATTTCCTGCAGTTTGAAGCAAGTAGCTTAATGTCCAAATACAGTTTAGCTCCTTGTTTTTGGCTTAGCTTAGTGAACCTTGTATATCCCTCTTACAGCATAAAATGTATGCATAGATTTCAGTTGTGCAGATGGATACATTTCTTGTTATTGTGTGACCCGATAGCAAGATGACGATGACAATGATGATGATGATAAAGCAGTGGGACCTCAACACACACTGTATCTTTTACATGTTTTGTGTAGCTTTCCAAGCCTCAGAAAGTGCTGATCCCGGAGCGCTATGTGGATTCAGAGCCTGAGGAGCCCCTCAGTCCGCAGGAAGTAGAGGATCGCCATCGTAAGGTGGAGCGCATCAAGAGCATCTTGGCAAAGTCCAGGTGCATTTTTACAATTTTTCATTTTCTTACTTATTTATTTACTTATTATTTTTTTACTGATGCGTGCTAATGTTAATTTCTTTGCTCAGACTTCACAAAAAGTGGTGACAGGGACAGTAATGAATATAAATGCAGATCCCACTGTCTAGTGCATACTGGAGTCAAGCAAGTCCATTTTCCTATGATGTAGCACCTAGAATCCCAACATAAAGCCCTCACAGCAATCAATGCATTTCAACCTTGTGTCATGTTAGGTCAATTTGTTTTTTATTTCTTTGTGCAGTGTGCAAAACCTAGCACCAGTGACCATGGACAAGCCAGAGGTGGGGCTGGTGGCACTTGACTCAGCTCTGCACGAGCAGGAGAGGATCATCACCATGTCCTACGCTCTGGCCTCGGAGGCTTCGCTCAAGAGCAAATTAGTCACAGGTTGGTCATTTATAATATTTGAAATAATCTTCTGTTTGTTTAAGCCTTTCGGTTGTTAAAGGTTAAACATTTTGGCTTTATAAAGAATGTGAAAATTAATCAACAGAAACACTTAAAGAAATAATTACTGTAAAAAAAGTACACCAGCACTGACAGGTTCAATAAAATTTTGCCCGACATCAAATTGACATCTTTTGGTTGAAGAAGAGATACAGGGAGGGAAGCAGCCTTTCAAGAATGCTGGATTGATGGAGTGGAGATGAGAGGGGTGTAAGGTGTGGAGTCAAGCAATAGGGCTGTTCATTTCCTAATAACTGAACATTATTCCTCCTTAGGAGCTCAGATAGTCTCTAATTGCAATCCGTGTACAATCTTTCAGACAGGGGAGGAATAACTTGATGAGGCCATTTTGTGTGCTGATCAATGACCCAGTCAAACTCTCCTCTCCTTCTGCATACCGCTGCTGCTGCTTTGAACGCAGCTCTGAACCTGCATGAAAGACACTGCGCTTACTTTTCATCTCTTTCATACTCTTCAGCAGACAGGCAGGTTCATTTTCACTGTAGCTGCGGCAGATTGTCAGCCTGTCTGCCTCACTCACACATACACACAGACGTGTGCACACATATATCTGTCACACACAGTAACACTCAAGCTGTCAGCGTGTGAGGAAGCTTAATATGCACAGTGAGGCAAAGTCAACAATTATAACATTATTTCCAGCATAGAGAAATGTCAGAGAATATAACTGGTGGCATCTTGTCAGCAGAGACTGAATCAATGACTTTCTCTCCCTTTGGTGTTAAAGTAAGGTATGCTGGTGCACTTTCAAATCCTTGAATTAAAAGAAGAGTCTTTTTTACAGTATTATGCATGAGTGACTTGAATAATGCTGACATAAAAGCAGGAATATGCCGTGCTGCACTTGCATACAGTATATGTTAAAAAGGTGTTTTTTGATTGTTGAATTAGTAATTCTGAAATGTTGAATAATTTGGTATTTTGTAATTACTTGTCAGGGATATTGAAAAGAATCATCAATTTTGTGCTGGAAAAATTATCTACAAAATATTAATGCTCTGTTACATAAACATCCTTGTGTAGTGCCTCTTCAGCTATTCATCGCTTTCTTTTCTTTTAAGCTGATAAAATGTTCAAATGATTGAAAACTAAAGCAAGCATTACACCGCTGCATACAGATCACAATGAGCCTCCAACGTCTGATATTAACTACACCATATTACCAACTTTCTGCTTATCAAATACCTTCAAATCATTAACTGTGATTCTCAAGTAAAAAGACGTTACCTGAAATCACATTGAAGTCACTGTTTTATTAGCACACATTTGAAAACTGGTAAACACAGAAGTTCATAACTTTGCAAGCACATCCAAAGACACTGTTGATGAGGCAATCTGAGTCATTATTGTATTTATACTATACTTGACAGATAATGTATCTGCTACTACTTTGATGATCAATTATGTTATTCATATCAGTTATGTTATTTTTCAAGCATAAATGCCAAACTTCAGCTGGTCTTAGCACTTCAAATGAAAGGATTTAATGTTTTTTTGTCATATATCATAGTAAACCTAATGTTTGTTTTTTTAAACTGTTTGTCAAACAAAAAAAGACATTATGAAAATGCCATCTTGGGCAGTAGCAGTGGTAGTAGTCGTAGTAGAAGTAATTGTAGTAGTAGAAGAAGTCGAAGTACTAATACTAGTAGTTGCTGTGGAAGCAGTAATATCACAGAAACAAACAGGAGATGATGGATTTCTGACCTGCTAATCAGAACAACGTGTGTGTCTCTGAAAGTGAAGAGTCATGATCAGAGCTGATAAAACTCAGAGAATTACTGCTTAAAAAGACATCTTATAGTGATGGGGGTCTTCTGTCAGAAAGTTTTGAGCATCACATACTAAATTTCCTGCACCCTGGTACATGTACACACACCAGTTTGTTTTGTTTTGATTGAGCAGGTATGTTTCATATATAGAGCATCAGTGTGATGAGTACTTTGATTTCTTTGGTATTTAATAATTGAATGAACAACAGACATTCATAACTTAAAAAAAAGACATATACAATACTCGACTTTACCCATGTCCCCCACCCCCCGGTATCATCAACAGTATGCGGAACATAGTAGAGACATAG
Source organism: Plectropomus leopardus (assembly GCF_008729295.1). Lineage (NCBI taxonomy): Eukaryota > Metazoa > Chordata > Actinopteri > Perciformes > Serranidae > Plectropomus > Plectropomus leopardus. The sequence continues at coordinate 17,413,527 of NC_056463.1, forward strand.
AGACATAGTTTGGCTCTCATCCTGTTTTGGCGTTTATTGTGGCCTTCAAGCTGTCTCAGCGGTGGCCATTTGACTAACAAATCAGTGTCTCTATTTTCCTTCTGTCCTCTCCTCTGTAGTTCCACCACAGGCTAACATCCCCACCCCTCCTTCCCCACCCCCTCTTCCACCTCCTCCTCCTCCTCCTCTTCCTCCTGCTCCTCCCGTTCCTCCTGTATCTCTGGCGCCACCCTCTCCGCTAAGCAACGGAATTCACTACACGTTTGTCTAATCCGAGAAATAAAGTAAGGCCTAACTGCATGTCTTACTTTGCTAATGTTTTCGAGGCCTCACTAATCCTCTCTAACACTGTGCTACCGTGCGCTTTGCACCTCACTGCATGCTTGCTGCTCTGTTGTGATTGTAGGAAACACATCTTGTTGAGGTTAGGGAAGCCCTGCCCCTGCTCCCATTATAATCAAAACAAACATCTGCAGGCAGCCGGCTCATCCCACTGTGATAATTGTGTGTAAACTGTTTTCCTTTTTTTTCTTTTTGTACAACTGCCAAAATATTTATGGATGGCTGAGGGAAGAAAGGAGTCGGACTCAAACAACATGACTGTTTGTAGCATTGTGTGTAATTAACAAAAGAGACACCTTTTGATTTAGCACCTTGACAGTTCAGCAGTCAGCACAGCTGCATTCACAGCACCAATTAGCTCCCCATCTGTAGGCTGGCAGCGAGAAGTCAGAAAAAAACAGCAGATATCACTGTTGGTACTGTAAACACGGAGAAAGGATCTGTGTCATTTAACTGCCTTATTAAAAAAAACTCCCATCTATCAGCCAATAAAGAAGAAATACTTAATAACTAATTTTAGTTTATGTAATTCATTTTTATCGATGCATGCATACATAAAATAATCAGATGTACAAAAAAAAAAAAGAACACAGACAGTAACAAAGTGTCCATTTAGCTGCATTTGACTTTGATCTTTTGTATCATGCATTGTTCATGTTATGTCAGAGGAAGTGAAAGCATGAAATGACCCCTAAGTCTACCTGGCATGACTTGAAGATGGAAAAATGAAAATTCCTTTTACAGCACAATTTTTTACGAGTTGATTTCACTGAAATGCGTCTTTTGTCTCAGGGCGTCAACTGTTTCACGTAAAAGCACATAAATACCAGACCTTTAGCCAAACAACAAAACCATACCACAAATACTACAACTTTCTAAACAGATTACAAATAGTGGATACAAGTTAATCATTCCTGTTACATTCAGTGTTTTACCCTGGTGCACTGAGGCTACTTAGAAGCCGTACTCTTATTTGATAATTTGACAGACTGAGGAACAAAAGAGTTCCAGTCTGTTTAATGGAGCCTGTGAGCTTCTAAATCCTCTCTGTTATGGCAAAAGAAAATATTCTTAGAATGAAGGATCTTATATAACGTTGCCAATCAGAGACAACATTCATTTAGTATACACGGCTTGGAAACATGACTCAAGCATATCTATCGTAAAATGAATTTTCATTCTTTGTGAACTTGTGTGTGACTGCATGCTTTTCTGTGTATTGTTGTGCTGTGTTTGATCTCTCTCAAACCTTTTTCTTGTAGCTCTCTTATCCCATGCTCAGGTCTGCTGTTAGATGCGGGCTGTGATGTGTAGTTGAATAAGTTGTCCTGCCACTTAACAGTTTTGTGTTCATCGCCAAAGACCAGAATGATATATTGGATCTACTCACTGAATGTAATTTAAGTAAAATAAGTCAGAGCTGGGCACCGACGTCATGAGACATTGATATTTGGTTGAATTTGGGTTGTGATTTCAGGTGATCAAAATTCAATGTCAAGACTATGTCTAATTGCAATGAAAATTTGATGTAAGATAATGATGACTGAGGACATTTCTGATGTGTTGGTTATAAGTTGTGTCTGGCAACCAAAATCCAACATCTGTAAAATGGCATGATGTTAATGAACGTCCACATAACAGTAAATCACAATATCAATAGATATTTAAAGTATCGTCTACCCAATTGCCGTTCCAACTAAAATTTAGTGTCTGTCCAACGTAAGAGTGCAACATCTTCCTGATGTGATAGTGATGTCTGGTGCCAGCTGGGACAGCAAACAGACAACCCCATCAATGATCATCAAATAAATAAATAAATAGCAACTGTTGTGTTCCTGTATATAGGTTTACCAACCAGTAGCAGTGCAACCTCCATAAAAGGGCTCATTCAAAAGCGCATGACCCATGCACAGTGCTGTCAGTCCTTATAAATTGGTACAGGTGATGACAGGAAACACCGGATTGATAGTAAAAAAAAAAAAAAAAGTAGATTCATCATACACAAAAAGGCTGAATTGCTTCTTCTTTTTATTTAGTCTTCATAAAGAATGTTACAAACCACACATTTTTTCCCATGGCTTCATCAGGTTTGCAGGTCCTAAAGTTCATAGTATGGCATGATCAATAGTATAGCATATGGTCAAACTTCTTCAAAAATGGTCATTAAAAAAAAGAAATCAGAAAAAAAAACATTTTAAAAAGTCATAGTATAGTGTGTCGTCAAAAGTTAAGAAAAAAGTCACTGCAGTATGTCGTCAAAAATCACAAAAAGAGTCATAGCATAGTATCGGTTCAAAAATCATCAAAAAAGCCATAATATGTTATGTCGTCAACTATCATGAAAAAATGTCATGGAACAGTATATCATCAAAAACATTTATAAAAAAAAGTGATTTAAAAAGTCATACTATGGTATGACTTCAAAAACCACACAGAGAAGTGATAGTGTGGTATGTCATCAAAAATCAACTAAAAACAAATAGTAAATGTACAGTATGTCATCAAAAACGTGACAAAATGTCATGTTATAGCATGTTGTCAACAATCATGAACAAAAAGTCATCGTATTTTATATTCTCAAAAAATCATAACAAATATTACGCTGTAGTATGTGTAAAAAAAAGAAAAATCATAGTATTGTATGTTGTTTAAAATTATTAAAGAATGTCATTAAGTATGTCTTCAACAATCATGAAAGAAATTTATAGCAAATGTGTATAGTGTGTTGTCAAAAATCATGAAAAAGTGTCACAGTGTAGTATGTCATCAAAGACCATGAAATAATGTCAAAGAATAGAATATTGTCACAATTCATCAAAAAAAGTCAAAATATAGTGTGTCTTTGAAGTTTGTGAAAAACAGTCAGGATCATAAGTCAGCAAAAATCTCAAAACTGAATTAATAGATTAACACGTTTTAAAAAATCTGACAAAAAAGTTATGGAATAGAGTGTCGTCAGTGATCATGAAAAAATGTCATAGCGTAGTATGTCATCAAATCTCATGAAAAAAGTCCTGGTATATAGTAATATAGCAGAATAGTATAGTATTGTATGGCATAGTATAGCATAGTATAGTATAGTACATTATGGTATAGTACATATATATATA